>NC_133470.1:129850422-131050422 GCF_048565385.1 Saimiri boliviensis
ATGCCACGGGAAGCCAACAAGTGTTTGAGAATTTTATACTAGAAAGAATGTCATCAGACTAGACTGAATGGAGCAAAGATGGGCCAAAAAGAAAGGAGCCTGTTAGAGTTCCTGGACTGTACAGACAAGAGAGGGACTGATGGAGCTACCCAGCTGTGACCACTCCTTCCTTCTTAAGAAAGGGAAGAAGAACTCCAACGTTGGGCCAAGGGTTGGCATGGCCACCAGTGCCCCCAAGAACCAGGGACACCGTACTAGGGGACTGGGCCATCTCTCTCTTGGTCCGAGAAATGGAGGTCATTTCCCGGGTCCCAGGTATATGTCTCACATCCTCGGTTTCAGAGGGTTGGGCTGCAGGAGCCCAGGCTGGGGCGACAGCCACCACCTCGCTGCCCAGGGCTTAGGGTGTGAAGCTGTTACCCCGCTGGGCCTCAAGGACAGAGCATTGAGCCCCAAGTAGAATCCTTTCCACCCATGCAATCTAACGGAATTTGCCCCAGTAGATTTAAAACTTGCCTAGGGCCCACAAACTCCAGTCGTGTTTTTGATTTCCTGATTTTCGTATGGTAAGCCCTATCCGGTACCATTCCCACCGCTGTATTTCGGAAGCAGATAACTTGTCTAGCTTCACAGGTACAGTGGTGGAGAAAATTCCTGCCTCAGCATGAATCGTAGCTGGAGTTTCACCTATTCCAGACATAAAAGACTTTCAGATGAGATGAGGAAGGGTTGATTTCGGAGTCAGCTAAGACTTTGGGAATGTTGTGATGAAATGAATGTATTTTCTATGTGAGGACTTTAATTCAGGCAGGGAAGTGGACGGACAAGACGTGCTATTACGGACGGAGTTGTGTCTCCCTACGTAGAAGTCCTGGTCCCCTACTGTTTAAAATGTGACCTTATTTGGAGACCGTCTGTACACAGGTCACTTTGTTAAAGTGAAATTATGATAGTGGGCCCTTCCCAGCACAATTGTGTTCTCCTTACAAGAAGGTGGCAACTAGCATCCAGAACTCTGAGATAAAAATAGTGTTTCAGTAAGCCAGTCTGTGGAATACTTTTGCAGTGGCCCTAGAAAGCTGATAGAATAAACCTGCATCAGCAGAATTAAAAGCATGCAACCAATTGAAGTTTCAAAGAACCACACTCATCTCATCACAGTTTTCCCCCTTAAACTCCAAATGAACATCCCTGGACAACTAACTCTTACTAGAAAAGACTGGGACACCTGATCACACTGTGTGCTGTGGAGCTGCAGGTGCTGCAAAGGCTGACAGGGTTCCGAGTGGAGCTCGTGCTGCTCCGTCAGACAACACACCATCCTCCCCATGATACGTAGAGGCCAGTCATGAAGATTTTCAAGAACAAAAGGTTCTAGCCTGAGGAAAAGCAGAATCAGATAAATCTAAGCAAGTGAGATTCCCTTACCAGGGAGCCTAGAAGAGGTCTTGTTCCTTACACCTTTTGTTGCACTTTTCTCTGTAACGTGTTTGGGTCCTTGCCTATGTTTTGAAATGCACTTTGTGTTACAGGGAGTGCTGACAAAATGTTTGACTGCGCTACGTTTGTCCCGTTCATACTATTTTCCCTACCTTGATGCTTCTTATTTGCTGTTTATGCAGTAAAGCCGTTTCCCTTAGTTGGTGTCTTCTGTAACCCACAGCGTTGCATTACTATTGCTCGCTCGGTTCCCTTTCTCCTCAATCACCCGCTGAAATCTGTACCAAACGTGTGAGCTTCCTCGTCTGAGCTTCACATGAAACCACCCTTTTCCTCTTTCTTCCTACATTTTGCCAGCATCAGTCCCCTTGCCCCCGACTCTTCACTTCCCAGAGCCCAATCAGATTTCACTGCTAACCCTATTTTACTTACGCTCCTCTTTGATGTCTGAATTTACAAGTGGAAAACACATAGTCCAGGGTAAAATACCCCAACGGATTTGGTTTCTCAAAAAGACTTGTCTAATCACACAGATACGCAAGGATAACTTTGGAAGTTTATTAGCATGTCTTAATTCACAGAAACATTGGCAATTTACAGCAAGACAATTCACATAAAGAGAATTAAGTCACGGAGTGAGATGTGGCGTTTTGGAGCAGGCACATAGCTCTGTCTCTGAGAGGGAACAGGTTTCTGCGAAGCGTCCTTGGTTCTCGACATGTTATTCTGGACATGTAGGACCATTTGACGGCACCATCCAGAGGGATTTGTTGTGGCTGATTTTGTGGGGGCTTTTCTTGGTCTCCTTGTGCAGTAAGTATTTCTCTTCAACTATTTTCACAACATGTTTCTAATATTCTGGAAACAGAGAAAGTAACAAATCCCGATGAGGGGACTTCCTGGTTCTGCATCCTTTCCCTATGGATCCCGAGTGGCGCTCTGAGGGTGAAGCTTCCCCGCTTCCCATCTGCACTACTCAGGGAAGCTGTGGCTACTATCCTGCCCTGCCCCCATTTCCCTCTTGGCCAAGCGGCCGTCTGTCAAAGTGGAATAATCCACGTGGCTACGTCTTAGGTCCTCTGGGGCGGTACTTTCTCACTTCTGAGGGGCTCAAGAAAAGTTTGATTTTTGTCATTTATCCAGCTCTTGTGTCACGCTTTGACTGAGCGTGCCATCCTTCACTGGTTCCTACATATGAAGGAGAAGGGTTGTTTATGAGATGTTTGCAAATGCACGGGAAACACTTAACAAAAATGGCCATGTATTGAGCTTCAAGGCACCACAATGATAAATTCCTGTGGGTTGGAATCCCAGAGCATGTTCTCCTGTCCACATACTCGGGAGGCTAGAAATGGATTTAAAAGAAAAGCAAGGGGAAAGTCACCAGCTGCTCTGAAATTCAGCAACACACTTATAGAAAAAAACGCTAAAAACGTAAACACTTGAGAGCCAGAAGAAAGCACAATGAAAGGCAGCGTATGTTAACATTAATATGAATATTAATATGTAACTCTCTTGAGGAAATAAGCACGATCTTACTTCTCCTAATGGCTGACAATGCTCTGCATAACTTGATGCTGGGAGCAAGGAACATATGCGAATTAATTTCAGCTTTAGATTCATAACCTAAAATGACGGTGATGAGAAACAGTGAAAACAAAACCGTCAAGTGAAGAATCACACCCCTGTCCCTGGAACCACCAGGCTGAATACCACAGGAAGGCTGCTGTGGGTTCAGCCTGGGTCACTCCCCACATTGGGACAATGACTGTTGCTCATAGACTGCAGGTCAGTCTTTCGCTTCGCCGCTGTACCAGTAGACCACATGAGCTGTTTGCGTGGACACTCCCAAATCCCACTGATGCATACCTGGATGTAAGGAAGGGTCCTGTTCAAAAAGAAACGAAAAGATTACTGTCAGGCCCAAAACAGAATGAATTGCATGAGTGATCTCAGACTCGAGGAAGTGGGAAAATGAATGGATCCCTGAAACTGTTGTTTCGCTATATGTACACTGTCAGTGGGCCTCGTTTGCTTATTTACGTGGATTCCTGACGGGAGAGATGTTGAAAAGCTTTCAGATGGTTACCTTGCTTCTTCCATCGGCGTATTCACTTTCTCTGTTTCCATAACGCACCTAATGAAGTTCTGGAAAATTCCACCGTGCGGTCGCAGGAGAAGGAGAGTGAAAAAGGCGAGTATCAGTACATCGATAATACCACCGTAAAGATAACCTAGAAAGATAACTAAGAAAAAGGGCCAATTGGGAAACTGAGGAAATGAAACAGGGTCACGGGAAAACCCGCTGCTTTTCCTTGCAGCAAATTGCTCTACAGATATATTGGAGCTGACCGTGTTCAGTACCGATGGAAAAGTGCCTGAAAACCCCCAGGACACCGCACGACACATGCCTGCTAAGTCACAACAGTGTCACCCACCCCAGCCTCCAGTGGGGTCCCCCCCTTAACGGGCCACTGGTCTTTCGGGCCACTTGCGGTGGCTCTGAACAGAGCCTTTGGGTTTCCGTGGTGCTCAGGCGTTGCTGAGGCCGCTCACTTGCTCCTGGTGTACCTGAGGATGGCATTCGTGCCCTGGAGCTCCGCGAACCTGCCCATCTTCCCCGGCAGCAGCAGGCGCACAGCAATCTGGATGTCCCGGGGGGTGATGGTCACGCGCTTGGCGTAGCGAGCCAGTCGACCAGCCTCGGTGGCGATGCGGTCCAATATGTCACGAATCATAGAATCCATGACACTCAGGGCCTCCTGGGAAAGGCTGAGGCCCTCGTGAACCTGTTTCAGCGCTGAGGGGAAATAGGTGACGAAGCTGTCCTGGCCGCGGTTGGCGTGGCACCTGCGGGACCCTCGGCGGGACCCTCGGCGCCGTCGCTTCTCCTGCTTCTGGGCCGTCAAGGAGCTGGCCTCTTTGGGTTCCTGGGTGCTCTGGTCTTCCTCCGAGGTTGGCTTAGAGGAAGGCTCAGCCATGACGGAGGCAGCGGCCACTAGATGGCAACAACAGACGACGACGGTTGGGCACCCGGGAAGGTTGGGGGCGGGGCACTTTGGAGTGGCCGCGTGGTTCTACGTCACAGACCAACTCGACATCTGGTTGGGTGAAGTGTTACCCAGGGAGCCTGTCAGCAAACGTCACTGCCTTGAAGGCGACCGGATGATCCTGTTGCTTGGCGTCGTGACAACCAATCACAGTGGGCGTCTCCCGGCCTGAGTGGCCCCCCTACCTCAAAGTTACACAGACAGATGGCCCACAGGGCACATCAGCCCTCCTCAGCTGATCCACGCCACACCGTCAGCATTTCCAAAGGTGTCCCTGAAAACTCCCAAAGGTTAGCAATTTCAGCTCAGGCTCCTGAAAAGAGCTTGACCTCCTGAGCCCAAGTCCGTTATGAGGGAGGAATGACTGTGGCCACGTGCGGACCATTCTGAGATGGGTGCCTCTCAGAATCTACCGCTATCCTGGGCTCGGCCAGCACGGTTTGAGCAGGAACTCCCTGACATGGCTGCCGAGGGCTCCGGGGCATAAGAAAGACCTGACGGTCTGGCTCCCGTCTTCAGTCGCGATCAACACCTTCAGTGAATGTGGATAAGGAACAATGGCCAAACCACAGTCTCCAAGCAGACAACACAAACAAACAAAAATTGGGGTGCTTGTAAAAGCATTTCCAATCCTTAAACGTGTACGAAATTTAAAACTGTTTTCTGAACAGTATTTTGATCCCCAAAATACTCTGAATGTTAGTGTCGGTGAATAAGCGATGTTGGCTGAAAAAAGCACTAGCCCAGTTCTCTAAGAAACCTTCTGATGGAGAAAAATTCAATCTATGAAATCGGAAACATTTTGAGGTTGAACAAATACCCTTCAAGAATATTTGATAATACATTCAGAAACATTTCTTAAATACATGAATGTAAAACATAAATCCCAGAAATTGAACCAAACAAGGATTTAACGATTAAGAAGAATTGAAGACGTGGAGATCACCAGGAAGGTACCATCCAAAATTCCAATGCTGCTTCCTCTCAGACTTTTGAGATCAGGTCACTTATTCTTAATAAGATTGTTCCCGGTTTACAGAGGAAAAAAAAAAAAAAAATTTTTTTTTTTTTTTTTTTTTTTTTTTTTCAGAGTCTTGCTCTGTCATCCAGGCTGGAGTGCAGTGGCACGATCTCAGCTCACTTGAAACCTCTGTCTCCCGGGTTCAAGTGATGCTCCCACCTCAGCCTCCCGAGTAGCTGGGACTAGAGGCACGTGCCACCACATCCGGCAAACTTTTTAATTTTTTAGTTTTGGAAAGACCGGGTTTCATTTTGTTTCTCCAGGATGGTTCCAAACTCTAGACTCACACGATCCTCCTGCCTAGGCCTCCCAAGGTGCTGGGATTACAGGCATATGAGCTACCGTGCTCGGCAGACAACATTTATTTCAAGAAAACACAACATGATGTTGATTCCCATTTCAGGATGCATACTAAAAAAAAAAAAAAAAAAAAAAAAAAAAATCTGAGCAGCTCATTTATAAATGTGGTTACAAAAATTGTACCTTAAATATTATTAATTAAATCACATTACACACACACACGCACACAAATAAGGGAAACAGTTTACTGCTATAAATAACCATTTAGAAACATCAGAGACAAACATTACTAATGGAAGAAGCAGACCTCATACAATCTTTTTACATCCTTGCGTCTATTATAGAATTCATTTAAATACATAACAGAAACCCACAGTGCAGAAATTGCTAAATCAGAAATTCATTGAACACACCTTTTTCAAGCTTCCTAGAAACTGAAGTAACTACTCTAACGCATTCACATTTGTCTGATTCTAATATTTCCCATTCTACAATCTTTTTTGATGCAGAGCTTAATGTCCTGTGAGTACGCATCACTCAGGATGAAAGCATCCAATGAGAGCACCCAAACCCCACTCTCCACTGGAATGTATCTTCAGCCCTGGGCCTCAGCCATTGGCTCAAGATGGGAGCAGGTGACCTGACCTGATCCATTAAGTGCCCTCCTAGCTGTTCAGGCTTGTAAATTGAGAAGAAAATTAGTTTGTGATTTTTGTCTACTTTATATTTCTTTGTTCGATTTTTTTTTTTTTGCCTTACCGTAATTGTGGTGATTTCAGGATATGAATCCAAAGCTGTGAGTAAGCATGTGTCCTACCTCTTGCATCATACTGCGAAGAAAAGTTCTCTGAAAAGGAATCTGGAGGTAAGAGACTATTCCTGTGAAGAGTTTGAAAAACCAGGGAGGTAGAGACTTCAGTGTGAAACAAAGGTGCTGTTCCAGAGAACAAAAAGAAGTTTCTCTATGGCTTTCATAGAACAACTTCCCATCAAAGTTCCCAGTACAGTCCATTTATGCAAATACAGGATTCAGACTTAGGTCTGATTGGTTGACTCGGTTGGGCTCTGATTCGCCAGTACAACTGAGCCCTGATTGGCAGGGCCAGATGAGCTCTGGTTGGTTGGTTGGTTGGTTGGTTGGTTCAGGTGAGCTCTGAAAGTTCCAAAGTTAGATAGTGGTGTCGGTTTTGGGGAATTCATAGTACATCTGTGAGCTCCACTCGGCACATGGCAGCTTAGCTCTTTTTTTAAATGTAGGCTCAGCCACTGGGATCCTTCTTCAAAGACTGGCTCTTTTCGATTCACATTTGTTCACAAGTTAAAGAAAATGATAGTGACCAATTAAGAAAACTGGGATGATTCTCTCTCTCTCTCTCTCTCTCTCTCTGTCAATGTGATTGTTGTGGGGCTTTTTCACTTTCAAGCACATGCGTCTGACAAAATTAACAAAGTATGGCAAGTTGAGACCATAAAAACAGTTATTTCAGTACAACGCTTTCTCAGAAATGTGATTGGTCCTGATTCTTGACCCAATGGAATGCACTTCCTCTTTCATCATACACTGTCACTCTGGAATAAGGGAGAATGAGTGTGGAAGTGAGGGAGGGCACAGACAAAGCTTCAAAGGTTGACTATTTACTCTTTCTCCTAATCCCAGACATTTTCCCCAGCAAAGTGAAGCTATGTCCTGATTTCACCTGTCATCCCTGAGTAATTCCAAATAGCATCGCTTTCACTCTGAAACATGTCCAAAGGTAGGACCCTGCGCTTCCCAGGATAACTAGATCATGCAGGAAGTTGTGAATGTAGTAGCACTCGTATCTTTGTTGAATAAGCATATAATGAATAAACATGTATTAGATAAGACACTGGCCCCTGACAACCTTTGCTGAATTTTGTGTGGCTAGTCCACACAGCCCTTCTGGATCTCTTGGGTACAGTCCCCTTTCCTGTACTGCACTTTAAAAAAAAAAAAAATTCTTTCTCTACAAAGCTGTCTGAGTCCCAGTGTTAAGCCCATGAGAATGTCAAACTGCGATTCCTCCATGGTCTGTGTATCACATTGACTCCTCCCAATAACCCTTTATGGTGTAGACATTTTAGCCTCAATTTTTTGCAGACAACACACAGAGTAACTGAGTAACGCGTCCTGTGATAACACAGCTGATAAATGGAAAAGCAAGGATTCAAATCCACACCAGTCTGAGTCCAGAACCCAAGTACTCGAACATTGTCCTCTGCCATCCTCTCTCATGTTGTAGTGATGGCACCATCAAGGCATGGATACCTAGGGGCAGACAGTCTGAGGTGATCCTCCCCTTCACAGCAAGGATTTTCATAGCTTGATCTTTCCTCGAAGGCAATGTGATCAATTCAGAGGTGTAAAAGCAAAAGCATCTAGTTAGCCTTCCTGCAAAAGTGTACAAGGAACGTGATTTTCTCATGCAAACACGGGAGCTTTTTCAAGCAGCAGTTTTAGCAAATTCGACAATTCCTGTGCTCAATTCCATGTTGCAATAGCTGTCTGAAGCATATGCATAGCCATTCTGTGTTGCCCAATTGTGTCCAGTACGGACGGACTCCAACTCAGGATGGTTTGACTTAAAATTGTTTGACTTTATGATACGTTTAGCTGGACGTCAGTCCACTGGAAGTTGGGGAGCATATGTTCATCCTGTTGCAAATTGGTGACAGAAAGGGTGGGAAGCAGGGAGTGGGGAAAACTTTTCAGGTTAGGGATTTACAGTCATTACCCGATGATCCACATTTAGCTCTGTGGTGGCCAATTTTATGTCTTGTCTTGCCTTTCCAACCAGGGGGAGATACTTCCCCCCCCCCTCCAAATAAGCAAAGATAGAGATTTAGGTAACCTGACTTCATAGAGTGATATAACCCGACTTGGTTTGGTCTGTGGTCAAACTTTATTCTGAATGTTTCTGTGAAGGTGTTTTTGGGTAACATTAACATTTAAATCAACGGATCTGAGTAAGAGAGACTGCCCTCCATAATGGCCTGAATAGAATAAAAAGACTGACTTCCCCCAAGCAAGAGTAAATTCTGTAGCAGACAGCCTTCACACTTGAACTGCAACATCGTTTGTCCCATGGGTCTTCGACCTCATGGACTTTAGCCTTAAAGTGTAATGTCAGCTTGTACCTGAGACTCCAGGCTGCCAGCCCATCCTGCAGATTCAGGACTTGCCGCCTCCATAATCACATGAATCAGTTTCTTAAAATAAATCTCTCTCGATAGATAGATGGATGAACGTTCTCTTGGTTTCATTTCTCTGGAAATCCCTAATACAAGCTTTCTGCACCAAAACATTACTGCAGGGACCTGAGTGTTGTTCACATCCGTAAAATGTCCGGTTATGTATCAGACTTGTTCGTGATATCATTAATCAATACCTTTGCCTTTAATTAGTGACTACACAGTAATGTCAGTATTTTTTCCTGGCTCTTCAGAGATGTCTCTTCACCATTTGATATGACTGTAGACAAAAATATATTCAGTTCAATGGTAAAGCCAAGGACTTAATTACAATTTTGATTACTGAAAAATCACAATCCCTCGAACATTGGTAGAGTCTACGTGGCACATATTAAGCAGAAGATTGAATGAACTTACCCCACTTCTGACCTTGCCAGTTTATTTCACTCCCTTTCATTACCACCTGTATAGGTGACACTCATGTTGGTTAATCTCCATTAAAACAGGGGTTGCTGTAGTAATAAAGCAAGCGTCACCCCTGAGTGAACGGTGATTGTGCCAGGCATTGTTCTAAGTGCTTTACAGGGAACACTTCAATTATCTTTCAGAAGATCTCTTGAGCAAGTGACAATCTTTTGTGGTTCAGTTTCTTCATCCATAAAAATGGAGACAATGGGTCAGTTTCTTCATCCATAAAAATGGAGACAATAATTGTACATATCTTCCTGCAAAGAGGAATCGCAATCATTGTCTCCGTTTTTATGGATGAAGAAACTGAACCACAGAAGATTGTCACTTGCTCAGGTTCAAATAGGTAGAATATTATCAAGGTAATAATCAAACGTATTTCTACACATTTAAGATGCCAAAGCCAAGATATTCTTATTAGGTATGAACGTGCATTGATTAAATTCTAAGAGTGTTTTTAAAACTCACTGGCCTGTACAGTTTCGTGGAAATTTTAAGCCATGATACTACACGAGACCTTTTTGTCCTTTGTAAAGATAAATTAGGCATGAAATTTTATTTGGCTGCTTTTCCTCTTTTCACTTTCAGTATGTTTTCTCTTTCCGACATTTCATCCTTTTCTGTTCTTAGTAATTAACGTCATCTCTGCCTGTGTACACGGACAGAATAAAGGTGTAAAGCCATTGACAAGTGATTTTCAAAGGATGTAGATGCATAACGGAAGACAATCATTTAACTTCAGACTTTTACTTCCCCTATAAATGCAACTGCTACAACGAAGCCCTAGTACTGCCAGTTTTGTAGATAATGGATGAATTCAGGGACCTAAATCTCAATCTTTGCTTATTTGGAAAAAAATATAACCCTGATTGAAAAGACAAGTAAACCCGGTGACTAGAATAGAGTACCCCGATATTAAATAGTTGAGAAACACGGGGCAAAACTACTGAGGATGAGCAACTGCCGTTTTTCCCATCTCGTTTCCGTATGAGTATTCACTTAGTAATTACATGTCTTTCACCTCCTACCATGCACTTCTCATCTGCTCCAACTCAGTTTAACACTTACAGGGTGCGCACCAAGTCTTTAATGAGAAGGACAACTACCAGATGCAACCGACTACGAGTTATTGTTCAACCCCAGGTCACCGGACAACCTTCATGCTTTCCTTTGAGCTGCACTAGTTTGCAAATGAAGAAGTTGCTGAATCTATCATCGACGGATACCATCTTTATCCAATGTGCAAATGACAACACAGAAAGGGGAGCAAATGTGTCGGATGATAGGATCATTATCAGGATTCAGAGACCTGATAATGAGCAACTCTGAGCCTATCTGCAGCCAGGATGCTTTCCCATCTATGAAATTTGGGTCTGAAGGATCTTAGAAGAGTCAGCTGCAGAAGACTTGGAAGTACAGGGGCAGGCACACGACAGCTGACTTCAAATCCTAGAGGATGGATTAACTACCGTCTCCAGGTCTCCAGCACACAATCCCAGGACTATTGGATAGAAATTACAGGGAGGCAGGTTTGGGCACAATGTAAGCAGTATTATCACCGCAAGGGGCTCAGCCACTCTACTGGACAATAGCCTCAGGCAGGAGTTAAGGTATTGGTGACTAACATGGTGACCCCCAAGGCTCAAATCCTCTGGCTACACTAAGCCCTGTGACTGTGTCACTTCATTGGTACTTGATCCAAGTTGACCCACCTACTGTTTTGCTTTAGAAACTTTAAGCTATAGCAGAGAAAACAGCTTCCACACTTCATGTAAACCCACGTGATTATTTACGAACGTGAGCCCTTAGAAAGGGGAAGGTAAGATAATACCTGAGGTTGCAAATAGGTGTGAATGGTATGATCTGTCTTTGTAGGAAGATATGTACATTAATTGATCACAAGTCTGGATGTCTAATACTTCTATTTGGTGGGATTATAGGTGATTCATTTTTATACACGTGGTTAAAGTAGGTTGGGCATGGTGGCTCATGCCTATAATCCCAGCACTTTGGGAGCCCGAGGCAGGCAGATTGCTTCAGCCCAGTTCAAGACCAGCCTGGGCATAGCGAGACCTCACCTCTACTAATAATCAAAAAGATTAGCTGGGTGTGGTGGAACGTGCCTGTTGTCCCAGGTACTGGGGAGGCTGAGGTGGGAGGATTGCTCGAGCCCAGGAGGTCAAGGCTGCAGTGAGCTGTGATTGTACCACTGCACTCCAACCTGGGAGACGGAGCGGAACCCTGTCCCATAAAAATAAAATAATAATTTTTAAAAAGGGATAAAAGTATTGTTTAAAGGCAGGAATTGAAATGCATGCATTTATACGTATTCCTTATCGTATTAGCATAGACTAAGTGTCTTAACAGAAATGTACTTGCTCACAATTCTAGATTCTAGAAATCTCAAGTTGACGTCCAGCAGCAAGGTCAGATTCTGGCGAGGGCTCCCTTCTTGGCACATAGACAGCCACCTTTCTGTGTCCTCACATGTTGGAGACTGGTCTGTCTCTCCTCATATAAAGCCACAGTCCTATTGGACTAAGCCCTAACTGTTATCACTTTATCACCTAAATGACTTCTGAAACAACCTATCTCCAGATACAATCGCACTAGGGATTAGGGCTTCAAAATATGAATCCGGTGGTCACAGGTGACAAAAGTCAGTTCACAGCATTTACGCTCACCATGAATAGCAGAAATGCTTACTTCATAAAACGGCAAATTCTGTTCAGTAGAAAAACTGTATCAGAAGTTCAGTGTTACGGGTCATTAGAAAATGTGATGTGCTTAATATGGCGTTTGTTAGCAAGTGCCTCCTGTCCCTTTCTCCATCCAACTTCAGTGCTGGATATTAACGCCCATTAAGCTGAAAAAGTTTCCAGAAGGCAAGAGAGCCCAGCTTGAACTCCAGCCCTTATTCAGCTTGAACAGATCACATGAGACCCTGTGTTTTCATTTCTTCACTCTGAGATATGGAGGTTAGTCCACATGACCTTCTCTCCCAAGGTTCGGGAACTCTGTGGTTCCAACTCGAAAGAAAGAGCACCTAGCATCCCCAAGTCAGGACTCACTGGACCTGGACAGAATTGATTATTTCCCCCCACGAATAATCTGCTAACAGTTTTCCTTCAACCATGTTGTTTGGCTGACAAGGTAGCCTTATGTACTTTTCATGCCTTAGAATACTACCAGAATGAACTACAAGAGTCACATGAGAATGATTATATTTCTTATTTTATTGCTACATTGGAGGTGAAAATAAACTGTAAGATGTTGCCAAAGGATGCAACTTCATGAAGATTATGAAACAATTGAGGCACCCATTGTAGAAGGTTAAAATTGGCTTATCCTGTATGAGGTGGAAGGACTACACATACAACTGTCATCAATGGCAAGATTATTGACGGCATCTGCCATGTGGAGTTTACATACCAATGGGAAGTTTAGAAAGGAACTTACGGAAACATTCACTACCCCAGACCTCTTAGCCAGGAAATATAGGTGAGAAGAAATCAGAAGATGCCTGAGATCTCTGCAAACACATAGGTTTATCAAAAAAAAAAAAACAAGCCTAAAACCAAGACCGCCAGGAAATGTTGAAATCTGCTCTTGAGAGGAGATCCCCATTTTAGGATGTTCGGACACAGTCTTTCTCCTGCTGGATAGCTAGTGGGGAAAAGAAACAAGAAATTACAAAAGTATTTTCCTAAGTTCAGCTTCTTCCAGAATAACTCTTTGTAAGTCATTGAAGGCTGCCATACATGCTTTAAATTTGGAATGCCAAGGCATTAACCACGAAACTCACAGTGTGGTGGGTGCATGCATGTGTGTGCACGTGAACCACCTGAACTACCAATTAGAAACTACATCAACTGTAGGGTTTGTTTTTCCAAATGCTGTTGCCATTTTTTTTCCAGATTACTCAAGACTGAGGAGTAATCGGAGAACTTTCTTCAGATCTATTTATCGCTATATACTTAGGAAAGTATACACTTTCAGATAACTTTAACTAATGTTGCAACTTTCAAATAAAACTGACCTAACAAAAGGGGCCTCTCACTCAGGTGTTGTGAATAGGCTTAGAGTTTCTCCATCAGGTTGTAACTCCAAAGGGCAGAATCGATCCCTTGAATCTGAGAGATTTGAGTATACCCAGAAGTAAATTTGTTATCTCACCTTATCTTGTCATCATATATAGAAGGCCAAAACTGCAGATTCTACAGGGTTCTTTAAGGATAACATTATGGACGAAAATTTCTAAATGTAGAAAAATACCAAATACCCAAAAGTAGACAAAATGTAAGTGTCTTTTAGTGCTACATCCAATAGTCCAAGATTGGTTTTAATGTGGTTTTTAATCATTTTCAAACAAGAAACTAGTTTTTTATTGCCCCATCACTACTAGGCCCATCATGGGAGAACCAGAAGAAAACTATTTGATAGTTTTACCCATTGCATTAAATACCATGGTGCTCTAATTATTGCTTACTTTGTGGCAAAAATTTACTAGAAGATTTACCAAACCTATTAACTTTCTCTAATGAATGTTTATTTCCACTAGAACCCCCGCCCCCCCCACCCCCCCCGGCCCCACCATGACTTACTTTCCTTTGAGGGAAGAGTATTTTTTTCTTCAGTATTAGTTTTCTTCAGTTTTGACCTGTCAAACTTCTCCACTTCTGACAAGTCTGGTTTATCACTCATCTTGACTAGAAGATAGACTGAAAAGAAAAAAATGTGTTATCTTTATTTTTTTGAGACAGGGTCTCACTCTCTCGCCCAGGCTGGCGTGTGGTGGCACAATACCAGCTCACTACAACCTCTGCCTCCTGGGTTCAAGCAATTCCTCTGCCTCAGCGTCCCAAGTAGCTGTGATTACAAACAAGCATGCACCACCATGCCCAGCTAATTTTTGTATTTTTAGTAGAGACAGGGGGTCTCACCATGTTGGCCAGGCTAGTCTCAAACTCCTGGCCTGAAGTGATCAGCCCGCCTCGGCCTCCCAAAGTGCTGGGATTACAGGAGTGAGCCACTGCGCCCCACCAGAAAAAAATATTTTTTAAGAAAACTTACCTGGCAGAACTATCTTCGGACTAAGGGGTCACAAGCAAAAGTTTTCACATTTCATATCAATGTATATTCTACCCACTGATTTTCAACAGAAAAACAGCAACAGATCTTGGAAAAGTTATATTTTTGTTAGAATAATCTTCCATTCCACATCAGTAGCCCATTTTTGGTAGGCAGTAAATGCCATTGGATCAGAATGCACCAGAAACCAAGATGTTCTAGAAACCCAGAGCCAATATGTCTGACTCTTAAATCACAGCAACGGTAAAATGGAGGTGAGAGAAGCACAAGATCAGACAGAGATAGAAGCAAAAATAAAGACCGGCTTTAACCAGTTAACGATTTTATAGCAGCAGATAGCACTATTCGAGCATCTTCACATTCTATTACATTACTTTGGATCTTTGGTATTTTTCCTAGGAGACGGGGAGCAGCACAGACGAACATTAAGACACTACAATAGACGTCTCATCATAGCTCCTCGTGGCATTGGTTTGCACACGTTGTAAGAAGGAACAGCTAACTAGGATGAGACGACCCAGGACTCGAGCAAAATGGAATAAACCAAACCTAAGTGTGTCTTCCTTCACCATCGTTTCTCTGCAGAGAGAGACGCAAAGAGAGGAGGCTCAGGGGTGCATGGCTGTGGACCTGACGGAATGCCTGGCGCCCTGTGAGCGTCCCGAGTTTGTCCAGAAGAGACCAGAGGATATCCCAGAAATCGCAAGGCAGAGCCCTGGTGGGCGAGCCCGGCCCCACCGTGGGGGAGTACGACACTTGGCCTGGTGCCTCGGGTAGAATGGAGAGGCCCCCAAGCAGCCAGAAGTGCCGAACGTGCCTCCATTCCGTCGAGGTGACCCAGGCGAGCGACCAGACTCCAAGCTGGGCGCTGGGAAGTGGAACTAGCCCATAAATAACAGCAGGGCCGGGCGCAGAGGCCAGGCTGCCAGGAGCAGCCGGCACACTTTTCCAGGGAACGATGAGCGTTGCCGGGCGCCCAGCCCGACGGCCGTGGGAGGAGAGGGAACGAGGGCCCAGCCCCAGAGGGCCCGTTCCCGGCGGCCCCCGAACTCCTCATCCCCTAAGCCTCAGACCCGCAGCCACCGCGCACGGGCCGCTTTACGGCTTCGCCCCCGCTCCCCACCGCGGGGCCTTGTTTCACACCCCCGGGAGGGCTCGGCATCCCGCGCAGAGGGCGGCGCCCGCCCGGGGGAGGACAAAGGCGCGGACTCGCCGGGCCGGGCGGCGGTGCAGACGCGAAGCGCCAGCCCCAACCCCGGCCGCTCTGGCTCCCGCGGGCGCGGCTTCCCCAGCTCGCGACCCCCACGCCTTCCCGTCCCCGTGGTCCTCGGGCTCCGCGAGGCCGCACGTCCTCACCTGAAGGGTTGAAGACTCGGGAAAGGCCGCCCGCGGGGCTGAGACCGAGGCCGGCTCCGGACCAGGTTCGCGTTCCCGCGCAGAGCCCCGCCGTGCTAAGCCCCGTGGCGGCCCCGCCTCAGGCCTCTCCCATTGGCCGAGGGCTCCCGGGCTCGCCTCCTTCCCCTCTTCCGCTTGGGCCTCCAGAGCCTGCGCCCACCGTCCGTCTCCTCTGCCGTCAGGGGCTTCGTGACGTCAGAGCAGACCCCGCCCACCCAGACCCCGCCTCCCGGGCCTCTCCCACCGCTGTCAGTCCTGAGGGGCCGCATTCCCTTCACCCCAACAGAGGCCTCTGCAGTAAGCAGATGCATCTTGCCCAGTGAGATTAGAACATCTAGAACACGGAGGTCCAAGCTGAATGACCAGCATTTAGGCTCTCTTGGCTTTTTATAGCCATTGGAGCCTAAGGACACTATGACAACCTAACAGTAGGTTGAGAGTGGGGCTCGATGTTTTCTGCCCTAATCTTTGGCCAGGTCGTCGAGTAAGGGTTCTCATGGTGAGGATAGGTGGTTCAGGGCCATTCAACTGGTCATTTCTGTGACATAGTACTCTCCTATGAAATGTAAAAGTCACATTTGCAACTTTCTCGGCCACTGAACACGGTAACAGTCAGTTCATAATCACAGAACAACTGACGCTATTCATTCACCTTTTTATCCCCAATCCCTAGCACTTTGGCCCACATGACAAATGGGTTGTGGAGCTGTCTATATATTAATGTAATAAATCTGTGACAAAGGAATTTTTGGACAATAGCACGACCCACTGTCTGTTGGAAGAGAAAATTGAGGATCTGGTATTTACTTGAAAGGACTAAGTGTTCAACATCATCTTCTGGATACTCACCCAGAAACGTACACTGTTAATGTAAGATGGAAGTAGAACTGTGTTTTTAGCTTGCATCCCATGTACAGTGACATAGATCTACATAAATCAGAAATGATTCCACAAGGATTTCTCAAGCCTTCCCCACTTCATTACCTTTTCTTTGCTCTTGTAGCACTTTTTATTAATTTGAGAATTGTATATGTTTGTTGGAGAAACTTTTAAAACACGAAGACATACTCATTCAACAAACAATATTCATTGACTATCTACAATGTCCCTGGCATTAAATATAATAAACAGCAGTGTTTCAACTACTCAAATTTCAATGTTGTTAACATTTAGGTATATTTACTTTGTCTTTCTTTTTAAGGAATGAAAACTTTACAGAAAAAAAAAATTGAGGTTTCCCTGACTTTTACTCCATTTCCATTTCCCCTCCCACTTCCCCAGGGGTAGTCCTACCTTGAATGTGACATGTAGCTTCCAGTATATTTTTAAAATTTTTAAGTTCAGGGGTACATGTGCAGGTTTGTTACATAGGTAAACAGTGTTATGGGCGTTTGTTGTACAGATTATTTCATCACCCATATATTCAGCCTAGTACCCATTAGATATTTTTACTGATCCTCTCCATCTTCCCACCATCCACTCTCTGACAGATCCCACTGTTTGTTGTTTCCCTCTGTATCTATGTGTTCTCATAATTTAGTCCCCACTTACAAGTAAGAACATACGGTATTTAGTTTTCTGTTCCTGCATTAGTTTGCTAAGGATAATGGCTTCTGCCTCTATCCATGTCCCTGCAAAGGACATGATCTCTTTTTTTATGGCTGCATAGTATTCCATACTGTATATATACCACATTTTCATTTATCCAGTCTATCATTGATGGGCATTTAGATTGATTCCATATCTTTACTATTGTGAATAGTGTTCCAATGAACATACCTGTGCATGTATCTTTATAACAGAACAATCTCTATTCTATCTGGTATATACCTAGTAATGGGATTGCTGGGTCAAATGGTATTTCCACCTTTTGGTCTTTGAGGAATTGTCACACTGTCTTTCGCAATGGCTGAACCAATTTATACTTCCAGCAACAGTGTACAAGCATACCTTTTTCTCCACAACCTTGACAGCATCTGCTATTTTTTGACTTTTTAACAATAGCCATTCTGACTGGTGTGAGATGGTATCTCCTTGTGCTTTTGATTTGCATTTCTCTAATGATCAGTGATGCTGAGTTTTTTTTTATATGATTGTTGGCCACATGTATGTCTTCTATTGAAAAGTGTTGTTTACTCCAAGAAACTCTCGATCTTGGTGATGCAAATAAGAGGGCGGAAAAGAGAAAGTGAAGTACCTTGGCAGGCTGAAGAAGAAGCTAACAGCAGCCAAAGGGTGTCAGACTGTTTACTTGTTTCTAAGCATCAGAAGTCAAGAACAAGCCCCACAAGAGCCTCCTAGACACGCTGTACATAAAGCAAGTAATACCTGCTCTCTAAGCCAGAGAAAAATGGAGCAGTTTTCCAGCCACTGCCTTCACGGTCATTCACTTTGGACAGCCCTGCATGCCGTTTCCATGGAGTTGCTCCTTCTCTGGGGCCAGTGATGCCAAATCCAGCAAAGGAGAAGTCCCCTGAAGAGCTCACAGAAGGGCAACCTAGCAACCTGTCCTTGAGCCAGGAAATGAAAGAGCTATATCAGTGACAGACAGCTGCGGTTTGGGGGTTAGGTTAAATGGGGTTTTATTTCTCATGCGTCTTCTTCAAGCATGACTTGAAGAAGGAAGACCTTATGATAAACTCATTTGAAAATCTACAGAACTGTGGACTCAGAAAAATGTCCGGAGGCCAGATTCTTTGCATACAATTCTAGGAAGGACCTCGGGTCGGAACCTGTGCTCTGGAGTTACATGTCATGACAGACATGCCATGGACAAATATACCAACAGCAGGCCCATTTACTTGTAACCTTCAACGACACAGGTGGTGTTTAGAACAGTGGTTCACGAATCTCCCTACACCTCAGAATCAACTACAGAACTAGTTAAAACTACAAATCACACTCTTCACCCCTAGTCCTAGTATATTAAAATCCCCCAGGGGGAAGGCCCAGGAATCTGCATTTATTACAAGCTCTCCAAAATGACTCTGAGGCAGCCCACCTTGTCCTCATACTTTGATTGATTAATAGCATGAGTTCTGGATTCAGAGACTAGGTCCAAATTTTGGCTTCACCTTGTAACTTCAGACCAATCATTTTACCTCTCTGAGCCTTGCCTCCTTTGGGTTTGCAAAGGGCTGTAGAAGTCATGTTGCTTTTATAAAACAGGCAGCTTGTCGTGTTTAAAACAAACCAAAAAAAAAAGTATTAACAAAAAACGAAAGAAAGAAAAGTGCCAAGAAGAGTTTCCACTTCTGTGCAATGGGCACCATAAAGGCTGCCTCCATTTGCCCTCAGCCCTCTCCCCACTACCTCCTCACCTTCTCCCTCACCACTATCATCACATTGAGACTGCTATTGAGATGGTTTGAGAGTACCCGTGCAAAAATGCTCTCCAGGCAGCACTGCAGGGCAAAGAATTAGCATCTGGAGAGCAACAGAGGGGTGCTAAGTTGGATGCTTCACTCAGGGTGAGATACAGGGCAAGACTCGTAACCTCTCTCTCTTTGGCTCAGTTTCTTCATCTGTGAAATGGAAACAACAGTCCTTGCTCACTAATTCTGTGCAATCCCAAGTTGGTCCTCCCATCCTGGCTTTGGTTTTCCCCCACTAACCCTTAATCTGACAGAATAGAGGAGTGTTGGCGAGGGGCAGTCTTTGAAGTCAGACATGTTGTCTTGGTTGTGAGCTCTCAGCTCTGCACTTCCTAACTGTGCTGTCTGGGTGCTTCAGTCCTTTCCTGTTAAATGGGCACGTTGCTACCTCCTTCACACGGCTGCCGAGAAGAAGATGTCCTTGCAGGCGCATCTGCACACAGAAAGCACACAGGAAACGCTCTTTCCCCACTTCCCTCTATGCAAAGGTGAGGAACTCTCATTGTTCACTTGGTTTCTGTCCCACCTCGTGTTTAAGGCATCCGGTCTCAAAGGCCGGATGACCGCCAAGGTGGAAGGGGATGGGGAGAAGGGAGGCCACGGGGTAGCAGCAAACTCACGGGTGAAAGGGAAATGGGCCCGGTCCGCGCGTCCGACCTGCACTTGACGCCGCGCCGGCTCCCGCGCCTGTCTGCAGCAGCCCCCGCCCGCCGGCTCCCAGCTCGCTACTCTAGCCAGCAGCAGCTCCCGGCCGGAGGCTGCGCGAGGAGGCCTTCCCTTCGCCCCACTGATTGGCCGCGCTGCCCGGCTCGTCACGCTCTCACGCCCTTTTGTTTCGGTGGGCAGAGACTGAAAGCCACCGCGGCTGCCCGGAGGGCCGAACTGGAGGGTGGGCGCAGCCGTGGCTGCCTTGGGAACCGCGCTGCCCCGACTCGGCTACCCCTCGCTGGGCGGTCCTGCGAAGCACTCGCTGGGTCGGGCGCCCGGGGTCGTTTAGCGGCCGCGGAGGCGCCAGCGATCCTGTTCCCCTGCAGAGCTACGGGGACCGGAAGGCGTGGAAACGGCTGTGGACGCGGGAGCACAGGCTGCCCACCAGTGAAGCGCAGGTAAAGAAAGAGCGCGCGATTGCCCTGCGCGGAGAGGGGTCGGGGAAGCGCCGCCCCTGTTTGGAGGATCGGTAACTGCGAGGCAGGGCATGGAGCACTCCCGTGGCCTGGTTGAGCTGAGGAAGGAGTTGTGGTTCACCTGGGTAGGCTTCAGGATTTGCCTGGATTGAGGTGGGCGGCGCTGTTGTTGGGGGTCGGGGGGCGGGTGGTGTTTGGAGAGGTGGCAGGGGGCGGGAGGGGATGATCGGAAGCTGTCTTGAACCCCTGCTGCATCTCCTCATCTCTTCCTGGGAAGGACTATGGGGGGTGGGAGATGGTCCAATTTCTAGTCTCTCTCCCTGTCACATCATCAAAGCCGAGTCCGAACTTGAATTCTGTGCGGCCGATTGCACAGAGCTGGTAGGCGGACGGTTTTTCCGAGGAAACGTAAGGGGGTCGGGGGGAGGGGGCGGTGCGGGAGGCACTTTGCCTTCTGTTTAGAAGATGGGAGAGGGAGTGTTCCACCTGGTGACAGTGGAGGCGGTGGAGGGGAAGTATCAGGTTTTCGGATGAGGCTGCTTCCACTCCTTCGCTTTCTTCCTTTGTGGCCCAGTCTTGAGTCCCTGAGGACTGGGATCTGCGACCCCCAGCGAACAAAAGTCGGCCGTACCCCAGAGGCTAATTTTCTCGTGGCAGGCACCTGTTGAGAGGCTGCAAGTAAAAGAAAGGCGAACGCTAGTTTCCGAGCTCACCTAAGAATCTGAGAAATAACAGGGGAAACGTTGACAAGGGGGTGTGATTGAGATCTGAGGCCATGAGGTTAATGGGTTATTATTACCTCCTTGGCAGAGGTAATAAAAGGGAGGGGCAGGTGGTCTTTGGCGTCTTGACAACTTTTCATGCATTATTTCACTGAGAACTAAACATTGTCAACTCTAATATATCTATAGCGCAAGTTGCATCAAGGACAGTCATTATTTTCATTTAATAATTTTCTATTTAATACCTTTAGTATACGGTCATTTCTGTCTCTTATATTCCTAGGTTTTCCTTTATAAGGATTAGTCAGATCAACATTGTATCTCTAACAATGTCTATTAGCTTTTTCAGTTTCCTTATACCTGGAGAACTTCATGGAATAAACCAGATTTGTGTGTGTGTGGGGGGGGGGGGGTGTAAAATTACTCAACATTCAAGTCGTCTTGAAAAAAAGATGGGTAGGAGTCACCTTGTATCTCTTCGTCAGTCACCACTGTTCTCTTAAACTAATGGAAGAAGCAAGAGATATTCCCAACTACAACTCAGAATTCCTGTGTCCTATGGGTTCAAATGTGTCCCTCCCCTCCAACACCACCAAATACATCTAATGAACTCCTGACTTCTTGCCCCTCTTCTACATGAAGATAGGTTCTTTACTGGGGTACTTAAGTGAAATTACATTCATTAGGGTGGGCTCTAACCCAAAATGGCTAGCGTGCATTGTGCCTATCAAAAGGGGAAATTCAAACACAGAGGTATGCGGACAGGGAAAAAAATGTGAAGTGGCATATGGAGAAGTGGGCCATCTACAAGCCAAGGAAAGATCCCTGGAAGAGATCCTTCCCTCTTACTGCTCAGAAGGAACCAAGCCAGCTGACAGTTTGATTTGGACTTCCAGCCTCCAGAACTGTGAACAATTAATTTCTGCTGTTTAAGCCACCTGGTCTGTGGTATATTGTCAGGTTAACAGAGCAAACCAATAGGGATTCTGTTGCTAAGCAGTGGAGTGATCTGATAGCCAACACCTGAAAGAGTGGGAGCAGCTTTGGAACTCGGTTATGGATAGAGGCTGGAAGCATTTTGACGTGCATGACACAAGAAGCATAGAGTGCCTTTAGGAGACAGCTGGGAGAAATATGGATGCCAAATGCAATTCAAGTGAGGGTTAAGAAAATAATTATTTGATGTAAAGAAAGGATCTCTGACTTAGAGAATACACATATCATGGTCATCAGTATGTTGCTAGAACTGTGACTGTTAATGGTGCTTGTCATGAGTTTTCAGATGGAGACTGGGAAGATTTTATTGGAAGATTAAGGAAAGGTGATCCTAGTCTTACCGTGGCCAAAAATTGGGCTGTATTGTGTTCTTGGGCTTTATTGTGTTTCTTGAGGAAAGTAGAAATTGTAAGTGTTGAACTTGCACATGCAGTTGACTTCTAGTGTTTGGGCACAGAGCACAGCGCCCCAAAATGAAGGCCCAGTAGTAGTGTCAGATGTAAAGGGCTTTCTCTGATGTTCTGGGTCCTCCTGTCTCTCAGTCCCATTCTGCCCTAGGAGCTAACTGCACAGAGCAGAATCCCTCTTCCCCCAAGGAGGGTCCTAGAAACCAGAAGCCCTTTTTTCTAAAGATAGTTACAAAACCTAAAAATAATTTTCTGATTTTTCCTCCACCTTTTTTGTATAAAAGTAGCCATAAAGAAATGACCTACCCTACCTTGTTTGACTGCAAGTTACAAGACCCCCATTACAGAGAGGGTCCTGCCTTATACCCAGGAGGGAGAAATGTGTGTTCAGAGAGACCAAGCACAGTCTAGACAGGCCCTGCCAGATTGGCATTAGATCATAGCCTTTTTGTCCCATCATATTTCTACAGAGCTACCCACACTTTGTTGAACCTAAGCATACAAACAATTTCCCCTGTATATTTCTGCTTTTGTTCTGAAGGCTGCCATGTATATACGCTAAATAAATTTGTATGCCTTTTCTCCTGCTAATCTACCTTTCGTGAGTTGATTTCTCAGCAAACCTTCACACAGTTTGGTATAGCAAGCAGGGTCACCAAAGCCACTCCACTCTTCTGGAACCTCCAGTTAAGGGAATGCAGGAACCTGACAAGCTGGCAAAAGGGTAAGAATTTCTTACCAATTAGACTCTCAGTTTCTCTCTCTGTACAACCCAGTCAGGCGAATGGTACAAAACAAATCTCTCTGTTTGTCTCCTCTATGAGGTATTATGCCTGGCAGAAAAAAGACTTTTGTATGATGAATCTGGTTGTAGCAACTCTGTTATACCTTACACTACTTTGTGATGTGAATATTCTTATTTTCAGATCCCTTTCCTGCCAGAAGCAGTGTATTCCTTCGTCTTTGTATTTCTGTGTTGTTCATAGAGGGTTATAGGATAAAGTTCCCTCTCATCTTGATCTGTGTCCTTGAGAGCTTTATTTGTGAGCAAGAGGAAGCACTCCCTCTTGCTCTCCACCATCCAGGACAAGTGATTTTTGGGTCACGGTGGCAGGCGTCTGGTCTAACGAATCTCTTCGCTGGGAAAAGAAGAGATCTTATTTTGTTTAGAATGTGCCAAGCTCTCGGCAGAGTTTGTCATTAGATGTCCCATTCTTAAGGGGCTTTTGTCATCTCAAACTTTATTGGCTAGGGCTAGGATCACCAACCCATAATCCAGGGACCGGCACAGGTCCGTGGCCTGTTAGGAATTGGGCCGTACAGCAGGAGGTGTGCATCAGTGAGCAACAGAAGCTTCGTCTATATTTACAGCCACTCCCCGTTACTGGCATTACCGCCTGAGCTCTGCCTCCTGTTAGGTCAGCAGCATTAGAGTGTCATAGGAGAGAGAAGTCTATGGTGAACTGCACATGCAAAGGATCTTCAGTTGCACACTCATGGAAATCTAATTCCTGATGATATGTCACCCTCTCCCATTACTCTCAGATGAGATCGTCTAGTTGCAAGAAAACAAGTTCAGGGCTTCCACTGATTCTACATTATGGTTAGTTGTATAATTATTTCAATATATATTACAATGTGATAATAATAGAAATAAAGTACACAATTAAGGTAATATGCTCGAATCATCCCAATACCATCTCCATAATGCCAGTCCATGGAAAAATTGTCTTCCAAGAAACTGCCAGAAAGGTTGGGGACCACTGGTCTAGCTAGTGAGTGCTGGCAAACCGCAATCCTGTGAGTCATTTGTTATCTTAACCTATGTAGGAGAACGGGAGTCTTTGGGATTACTTCTTCTTTGAGAAGGCTATTGCATCCAGTTGCTATTGAAATTTAGTACACTATCGAGAATTCTAATTGTCAATGGCCAAAAGATCGATCCTTTAAATTAGCCTCCTAAATTTTGTTAAAAGAATTTTAGAGATTTCTTATTCTAACTAATTGATATAAAGGTTAAATATGTAAAAAGACACATAATAGTGTGACAGCTAGCCTTAAAACTCTTCTTGGCAAAAGAACCAAAAATCTGACCTGAACAAAGTTAAACTCCTATATCTGCTCAAACTGCCCCTGTGGGAATAACAACAAAGGCCACTCCACCTTTTGGCCTTTGAGTTCAAATTCTGTGCTTTCACCCTGATGCCATGGGTTACATTCCTTGTCAGGAAACCATCCCCTCTCGGTTTAATGTTTGTGTAACTTTTGGGGAGTACTGATTTCTCATGGGCACTTTTCCCTTCTTTGAATAAGTTTTGATTTCCTGTCTTCTTCCATTTGTGGTGGGAGCTCATGAGGCCCTTTGGCCATTGTGTGTAGATAGCTGAGAATCTGAGACCCTAGAAAATTTGATGGTACAAATATGTGGTTTTATCTTCAAGGGGTAGAAGAATGCCTGGAATGCATAGCTTGCCATAGTTGGGGGTAGGCAGGGTTAACCACAGCCTGCTCTCTCAGCACAACTGTGCCTGAAATATGAGCAGTGTGGAGAGTTGGAGACTCAGACAAAAACAGGTGTAGGAAAGACTCTTCAAGGGGTCAAATGCACTTCCCTAGTCCCTGTTTTGTCCCACATCACAGTCCAGGTTCTTTCTGCAGAGGGAGCCCAGCTGAGCCTGGAGTCCAGGCTGCTTCTGGGAACCTGAAGACCCCAGGACACAACAGTGCCTTGGGGACTTTTGAAGGAAGCAAGTGGCCAAGGGTATGGAAGTCATGTGAAACCCTCGAGCTTAATCACTTGATGACTGTGGACAGTCAAGAATGTCACCATGAGGAGGCATACAAAAGGGCCTAATTAGTGTCCAGAGAAGCCACCCCACAGGAAGGATTTTTTTTCCAGAAGGCTAGTATGATTTAATATTAGAAAATCTGTAAACATGATTTATATTTATAAACCAATAAACTTTTGAAAAAATGTAAATCTCAAAGATTGCTAAAATGGCATGTGTGAATATTTGGTATCAGTTACGTTACCTAAAATGCCTAGAAAAGAAAAGATGCTACTGACCCCAAACAAAAGCCCAACACCAAGTTTGAAGATGAAATGCTACTGTCATTCCTATAAGGGTCAGGAAGGTGACAAAAAAGCTTTTCTATCAGTGGTATGATTTCAAAGTCTTTATGAATATTGGGCATTGGACTTTTAAAAAGGCTTAATCACTGAAAAGGGGACTAAGTGTTTTCAACTGATCTGATTGTCTTGCAAATGATTACATATCTAGAACAGTTTTTCTCAGGACAACTTTACACTTCTAAAAACTAGGAGGAACCCCAAAATCTTTTCTGTAATTTACATATGCCAATACTTACTTCAAAATTATTAGAACAGAAATTTTGATGAATATATTTTAAAATCCACTTTAAAGTAATACTTAAAAATCCATCACGTAATGTTAACATAAATTACAAATGCATATGAAAAATACTTTTTCTAAAGCAATAGAGTGATGATCGACTTTGTTTTAGATAACTGAAAATCCCCTAAACCTCTTACCTAGGAAAAGTCAGCTGGATTTGCTTCTGGATGTGATCTGTTGATCTGTTGGCACATCACGCACAATGAAAGTTGGGGAAATCCCACTATACACTGCAGAGAGCATGAAAGTGAAAAAGGAAAAAATGAGTAACATTAAAAAATGCCCATAAATGAGAACCTAGAAAAATAACTAATAAAAATGACTATTTAGGAAACTGAATATATGCTCCACAACTGTGGAAAATCCACCACATTCTCTTGGAGCAAACTGTGCTCGCTATATATGAGAGCTGACAATGTTTGGTTCACAAAAAGGAATGCATGAAAGGACTGCTGGGAAGACGGCCGACTAGGAACAGCTCAGGATTTCAGCTCCCAGTGAAAGTGCAGAGGGTGAGTGGATGCCGCATTTCCAGACGGATTTTTATTGCCCACAGACCAGGAGATTCCCAAATGGAGGGGTCACCAGTGGCTGTTTCTGCCCGCGCGGCTGTTTTGGCCCACGTGGCTGTTTCGGCTGGCATGGCTGTTTTGCCCCCATGGCTGCTTTCATCGAGCCCTGGTGCTACGGTTCTCCATACAAAAGACACTGGTCTGGGAGCCCTCTTAGCTGGTGATTGGAGCCCTGAGAGGGCAGAGTTGCCCATTCATCTGAAATAGCGAGCCAGGCCAGGAGATTCCTAGGCAAAAAAACCTCCAGGAATCTCAGCGCAGCTAGCCGGCTCAGTGAGTCGCGGCACAGGAGATCCCGACGCCTTTTCAACAGGCGACTGGAGTGCTGGGTCATTCAACTTAAAAAAAAAAAAGACTCTGAATCAGGGAGCCAGGTGATCAGGCTCAGTTCGTCCCACCCCCCCTCCAACAACAACAACAACAACAACAACAACAACAACAACAACAACAAAAACAGTAATTGAAAATGCTCTGGGTTGAGCGTTTCACAGCAAGCACAGCTGAAGCTGGGATGGTCTGGCTCTGTGGGGGAGGGGCGTCCGCCATTACTGAGACTCTCCACCACTACAGAGGCAGCCTGCCATCGCTGAGGCAGCCCACTGTTGCTGAGGCAACCCGCTGTTGCTGAGGTAACCTGCCACTACAGAGAGAGGCCACCATAACAGAGGCGGGCCACCATTGCCAAGTCAGTTCTAACTACACTCACATAAACAGTACTGCAGGGGCAATCACAGGGCAGCTGAGTGGAGCCCACAGCAGCTCAGCAAAGCCTCTGCAGGCAGACAGGGACTAGACTGCCTCCTAGCTGGGCAGGGCAGCCCTGAAAGAAAAGAAAAAAAAAAGAAAAAAGACAGCAGCACAATGGTAACTCATAAGTAAAGCCCTAACTCCCTGGGACAGAGCACTGGGAAAAAAAAAAAAAAGAGTTTATGAGTTCTGCTGCAGCAGACCTAAACATACCTGCCCAGCAACTCTGAATGAACAATGGGGCTCACAGCTCAGGACTTGAGCCTCAATAAAAGATGGACTGTCTCCTCAAGCAGCTCCCTGACCCCCATAGATCCAAAGAGTCACCTCATAAAGGAGAGAACAGACTGACATTTGGCGGGCATCCTTCTGGGACAAAGATAGCAGAAGAGGAAACTGGTAGCAACCCTTACTGTTCTGCAGCTGCTGCAGGTGATCCCCAGGCAAGCAGGGCCTGGAGTGGACCTCAGCAGTCCTACAGCAGAGGGGCCAGACTGTTAGAAGGAAAGCCAAGAAAAAGAAGTAACTTCAGCATCCACATACTGGAAGCTCACTCAGAGACCCAATCTGAAAGACAGTAACTGCAAAGACACAAACCACAAAGATGGGAAGAAACCAGCACAAAAAGGATGAAAACTCCCAAAACCAGAACACCGCTCCTCCTAAAAGGGATCACAACTCCTCACCAGCAAAGGAACAAGACCGATGGAGAAGGAGGGTGATGAAATGACAGAATCAGACTTCAGAAGGTGGGTAATAAGAAACTACGGTGAGCTAAAAGAACATGTTCTAACCCAATGCAAAAAAACTGAGAACCTTGAAAAAAGATTTGATGAAATGCTAACGAGAGTGGACAACATAGAGAGGAATATAAGTGAATTGATGGAGCTGAAAAACACAACATGAGAACTTCATGAAGCATGCACAAGTTTTAACAGCCGAATTGACCAAGCAGAAGAAAGGATATCAGAGGTCGAAGATCAACTCAATGAAATAAAACGAGAAGGCAAGAACAGAGAAAAAAGGGCAAAAAGGAATGAACAAAATCTTCAAGAAATGTGGGACTATGTGAAAAGACCTAATCTACATTTGATAGGTGTACCTGAATGTGAAAAAGAGAATGAATCCAAGCTGGAAAATACTCTTCAGGATATTATCCAGGAAAACTTCCCCAACCTAGCAAGGCAGGCCAATATTCAAGTCCAGGAAATACAGAGAACACCACAAAGATATTCCTCAAGAAGAGCAACCCCAAGGCACATAATTGTCAGATTCACTAGGGTTGAAATGAAAGAGAAAATGCTAAGGGCAGCCAGAGAGAAAGGTCAGGTTACCCACAAAGGGAAGCCCATTAGACTCACAGCAGATCTCTCAGCAGAAACCCTACAAGCCAGAAGAGAGTGGGGGCCAATATTCAACATCCTTAAAGAAAAGAACTTTCAACCCAGAATCTCCTATCCAGCCAAACTAAGCTTCATAAGTGAAGGAAAAATAAAATCCTTTGCGAACAAGCAAGTACTCAGAGATTTCATCACCACCAGACCTGCTCTACAAGAGATCCTGAAAGAGGCTCTACACATATAAAGGAACAACCAGTACCAGCCACTCCAAAAACATACCAAATGGTAAAGAGCATCAACACAATCAAGAATCTGCATCAACTAACAAACAAAACAGCTAGCTAGCATCAAAATGGCAGTATCAAGTTCACACATAACAATACTATCCCTAAATGTAAATGGACTAAATGCCCCAATCAAAAGACACAGACTGGCAAATTGGATAAAAAGCCAAAACCCATCAGTGTGCTGTATCCAGGAAACTCATCTTACATGCAAGGATACACAAATGTTCAAAATAAAGGGATGGAGGAAGATTTACCAAGCAAATGGAGAGCAAAAAAAAGCAGGAGTTGCAATTCTCATCTCTGATAAAATAGACTTTAAAGCAACAAAGATTAAAAGAGACAAAGAAGAACATTACATAATGGTAAAAGGATCACTGCAACAAGAAGAGCTAACGATCCTAAATATATACGCACCCAATACAGGAGCACCCAGATACATAAGGCAAGTTCTTAATGACTTACAAAGAGACTTAGACTCCCACACAATAATAGTGGGAGACTTTAACACCCCATTGTCAATATTAGACAGATCATCCAGACAGAAAATCAACAAGGATATCCAGGACCTGAACTCAGACCTGGAACAAGCAAACCTAATAGACATTTACAGGACTCTCCACCCCAAATCCACAGAATATACATTCTTCTCAGCACCACATCACACCTACTCTAAAATTGACCACACAATTGGCAATAAATCACTCCTCATAAAATGCAAAAGAACGGAAATCATAACAGTCTCTCAGGCCACAGTGCAATCGAGTTAGAACTCAGAATGCAGAAACTAACTCAGAACCGCAGAGCTTCATGGAAACTGAACAACTTGCTCTTGAATGTTGACTGCATAAACAATGAGATGAAGGAAGAAATAAAGATGTTCTTTGAAACCAACGAGAATGAAGACAACATACAAGAATCTCTGGGACACATTTAAAGCAGTCTCTAAAGGAAAATATATAGCAATAAGTGTCCACATGAGAAGCAAGGAGAGATCTAAAATTGAAACCCTAGCATCAAAATTGAAAGAGCTAAAGGAGCAAGATCAAAAAAACTCAAAGCCTAGCAGAAGACAAGAAATAACTAAGATCAGAGCAGAACTGAAGGAAATAGAGACACAAAAAACCCTTCAAAAAAATCAATAAATCCAGGAGCTGGTTTTTCGAAAAGATCAACAAAATAGACAGACCACTAGCCAGATTAATAAAAAAGAAAAGAGAGAATAACCAAATTAATGCAATAAAAAACGATAAAGGGGATATCACCACAGATTCCACAGAAATTCAAACCATCATCAGAGATTATTACAAGCAACTCTATGCACGTAAACTAGTAAACCTGGAAGAAATGGATACATTCCTGAACACTTACATCCTCCCAAGCCTAAACCAGGAAGAAGTTGAAACCCTGCATAGATCAATAACAAGGTCTGAAGTTGAGGCAGCAATTAAGAGCCTACTACCCAAAAAAAGCCCAGGTCCAGTTGGGTTCACAGCCAAATTCTACCAGACATACAAAGAGGAGCTGATACCATTCCTTCTGAAACTATTCCAAATAATCCAAAAAGAGGGAACCCTTCCCAAATCATTTTATGAGACAAACATCATCCTGATACCAAAACCTGGCAGAGACTCAACAAGAAAAGAAAACTTCAGGCCAATATCCATGATGAACATAGATGCAAAAATCTTCAATAAAATACTGGCAAGATGATTGCAACAGCACATCAAAAAGCTTATCCACCATGATCAAGTAGGATTCATCCCAGGGATGCAAGACTGGTTCAACATATGCAAGTCCATAAATGGAATTCACCACATAAACAGAACCAAAGACAAAAACCACATGATTGTCTCAATTGATGCAGAGAAGGCCTTTGACAAAATTCAACAGTGCTTTATGCTAAAAACTCTCAATAAACTAGGTATTGACGGAACGTATCTCAAAATAATAAAAGCTATTTACGACAAACCAACAGCTAATATCATACAGAATGGGCAAAAACTGGAAGCATTCCCTTTGAAATCTGGCACTAGACAAGCATGCCCTCTCTCACCACTACTATGCAATATAGTACTGGAAGTTCTAGCCAGAGCAATCAGGCAAGAAAAAGAAATAAAGGGTATTCAAATAGGAAAGGAAGGAATCAAATTGTCTCTATTTGCAAACGACATGATTGTATATCTGGAAGACCCCATCGTCTCAGCCCAAAATCTCCTGAAACTGATAAGCAACTTCAGCAAGGTCTCAGGATACAAAATCAATATGCAAAAATCACAAGCATTCCTATACACCAATAACAGACTTAAAGAGAGCCAAATCAAGAACCAACTGCCATTCACAATTGCTACTAAGAGAATAAAATACCTAGGAATACAGCTAACAAGGAACATAAAAGACCTCTTCAAGGAGAACTACAAGCCACTGCTCAACGAAATAAGAGAGGACACAAACAGATGGAGAGACATTCCATGTTCATGGCTGGGAAGAATCAATATCATGAAAATGGCCATACTGCCCAAAGTAATTTACAGATTCAACGCTATTCCCATCAAGCTACTAATGACCTTCTTCACAGAACTGGAAAAAAACACCTTAAAGTTCATATGGAACCAAAAGAGAGCCCACATAGCCAAGTCAATTCTAAGCAAAAAGAACAAAGCAGGAGGCATCACACTACCAGACTTCAAACTATACTACAAGGCTACAGTAATCAAAACAGCATGGTACTGGTACCAAAACAGAGATATAGACCAATAGAAAAGAACAGATGCCTCAGAGGAAACACAACATATCTACAACCATCCGATCTTTGACAAATCTGACAAAAACAAGCAATGGGGAAATGATTCCCTATTTAATAAACAGTGTTGGGAAAACTGGCTAGCCATGTGCAGAAAGCAGAAACTGAACCCCTTCCTGACACCTTACACTAACTCCAGATGGATTAAAGACTTAAACATAAGACCTAACACCATAAAAACCCTAGAAGAAAATCTAGGCAAAACCATTCAGGACATAGGCAAGGACTTCATGACCAAAACACCAAAAGCATTGGCAACAAAAGCCAAAATAGACAAATGGGACCTAATCAAACTCCACAGCTTCTGCACGGCAAAAGAAACAGTCATTAGAGTGAATCGACAACCAACAGAATGGGAAAAAATTTTTGCAGTCTACCCATCTGACAAGGGGCTGATATCCAGAATTTACAAAGAACTAAAACAGATCTACAAGAAAAAAAAACAAACAAGCCCATTCAAAAGTGGGCAAAGGATATGAACAGACACTTTACAAAAGAAGACATACAGGAGGCCAACAAACATATGAAAAAATGCTCATCATCACTGGTCATTAGAGAAATGCAAATCACAACTACATTGAGATACCATCCCACACCAGTTAGAATGGCGATCATTAAAAAATCTGGAGACAACAGATGCTGGAGAGGATGTGGAGAAATAGGAACACTTTTACACTGTTGGTGGGAGTGTAAATTAGTTCAGCCATTGTGGAAGACAGTGTGGCAATTCCTTAAGGACCTAGAATTAGAAATTCCATTTGACCCAGCAATCCCATTACTGGGTATATATCCAAAGGATTATAAATCGTTCTACTATAAGGACACATGCACATGAATGTTCATTGCAGCACTGTTTACAATAGCAAAGACCTGGAACCAACCCAAATGCCCATCGATGATAGACTGGACAAGGAAAATGTGGTACATATACACCATGGAATACTATGCAGCCATCAAAAACAAGTTCGTGTCCTTTGTAGGGACATGGATGAACCTGGAAACCATCATTCTCAGCAAACTGACACAAGAGCAGAAAATCAAACACCACGTGTTCTCACTCATAGGCAGGTGTTTAACAATGAGAACACATGGACACAGGGAGGGGAGCACGACACACTGGGGCCTGTTGAGGGGAAATGGGGGAGGGACAGGGGTGGGGAGGTGGGGAGAGATAGCATGGGGAGAAATGCCAGATATAGGTGAAGGGGAGGAAGGCAGCAAATCACACTTCCATGTGTGTACTTATACAACAATCTTGCATGTTCTTCACATGTACCCCAAAACATTAAATGCAATAAAAAAAAAGATAAAAAAGAATATAAATAAAAAATAAATGTCTATACAATTTCCAAAATTTAGTAAGTTCTCATGAAATGTAACCCATTGGTGTTGCTTTGTATTTCCAACACTGGAAAGAAATAAGTATACAATCCGCATTTGATTAAGAGGCAGCATTTAATTGCTCAGCATACACAGAGAGCTGGCAAATGCCAGCACCTCTCTGCAGTAAGAATTAAAAACAGGCCTAATGGAAGCTGGGTCTCCTTGAAGGACTGTTGGAGTGGGGTTAGAGAGAATCCTCAAGTTATTTTTCCATTTCCTGCTAAGGTAAGTGTGGGCCATTTCAATTTACAGATGAGGAAACTAGGTCTCAGAGAAATTAAACAAGCTGCCAAGGGACATGTCCTTTGTAGGGACATGGATGAATCTGGAAACCATCATTCTCAGCAAACTGACACAAGAACAGAAAATCAAACATTGCATGTTCTCACTCATAAGTGGGTGTTGAACAATGAGAACACATGGACACAGGGAGGGGAGCCTCACACACTGAGGTCTGTTGGGGGAGGCTAGAGGAGGGACAGTGGTGAGTGGTAAGGTTGGGGAGGTGGTTGTGCCTAAAGACATGCCCATAGCTACACAGATAGCAGAACTTTCAGCCCATTCACATAAAAACTTACACAAACTTCCAACCCACTCAGATAAAGAAATAGGGCCTGATATAGAAATGCCTTTGTCCTTTATATAATCAACAGGCTCCCAGGAAAATATTTCTTCTTTTTTTGTGGGCATGAACAAGGTGAGTTCCAGTAAACACTTTCCTTTTCTTTTTGAACTGTGAACCTGGCCTCTACGAATCATCACTTCAATTGCTGATAGGTCCTGGGCCAAACTGAGTAGCTCCTGTGAATCATTACTTGAATTCCTGATTGGTCCGAGGCCAAGATTCCAGACCAAACTGAATCATACTTTCTCCAAGACAGCACACAGACTAAACACATTCCTTCCCCTGCCCAATCCATAAAAACCCCAGACCCCAGTCTCATAGTGAACAACCCATATGCTCCCCCTCTCCACTATGGAGAACTTATTTCTTTCACCTACTAAACTTTCACTCCAACCTGACTCTTGGTCCGCACTCCTTAATTTTCTCAGTTGTGAGATACAAAACTTCAGAAACTATTTCAAACAACAAAAGACTACTACATATTTTAATATAAATGACAAGACTACAACATATTTTGATGCATTTGCTGGGAACGAAAGGGATTCATCTAAAGGGTAAATAAGAGTGGACATTTAACTCTTTACTTTCATTTTGGAGGCTTGTCCTCAGTTTTTTTCTCTCAAGAAAAGTCAGCCAGTGCCTCTTCTCAAAAAACAAAACAAAACAAAACAAAACAAAACAAAACAAAACAAAACAAAACAAAACAAAACAAAACAAAACGAAAAAACTGTGTCCCTGTCAGCCAGTTAAAAAACTGATTGGGTGGCTTCCAGCCTTAAGACTCAGGGGACAGACTTGTTGGAGAGAAGTTTGTCAATCCCCATTGCTCTCAGGTGTTGGAAATGTTGGCTCTGTTCCAATCCAGTTTCCTTTCACACAGGGCCTAGCTGTCACATGGGGCTGGAAGGAGGTCCTGCAGCAACTGAAGGTTTCTAGCCAAGGCTACAGCTTGGTGTTACCTGAAGGCCTCTGGGCTAACTCCAGTCCTTGATACCCCATCAGGTGTTAGTAGTCTTTTCCAGACTTTTCTATTGCATTTTCTTCCTTTCTTTTCTCAACTATCATGTCTCCTATCCCTTCTTTGTATACAATGAGTGGGTGTTTTCACAACCTGGGGATATAGTCCTGTTGGGTAAAGTCAGCCAGTGCCTTAGTAATCAGAAATGCAATTCAATGAATTATTGTCCCTGTGGTTTCCTTGAAATGAGGAAATTCCAAGACCTGAATCTGGAGACCTATTCATCTCCCAATGATAATATTTAATGGGGTTAGACGAGGAGTTATTTCTCCCAGGACAATTATCCCCCCTTCATTTAAACTTTTTCTTTTCCCATGTGAATAGCTAATATTGATCAACAGAACTAGACAAACTTTCTATGAAACAAGTTAATTTTCTTCTACTGAGAGACATACTGTGGAGACAGCCTATCAAGCCCCAGACATCTCTTTTTAACTTTTCCCTGAAAAGAATTTAGTTGGAATTTTTACCTAACATTTCAGACCTTACAGCTCCACCCAGAGGGATGGGATTTTTCTCCATGGGTAGCCTTGTCAACCCTTCGCCCCAAACCTCAAGCTCCCCAATTCTTTTCTCTCTTACGTCCTTCTGTCAGTGATCATGCCCCATGCCCTATTTGTAGTTAACAAAATTTCACTTTCAATAGCCAGGAGGAAGCCATCCTGGCAACACAGATTTTAGCCTTTATACTGTCCCTGTCAAAGAAATGCCAGCTATTCAATCCTTGTGTTCTCTTGAGGCACCTATTCTACATCCAACTGCATTGTAATTTAAACAACAACAACAACAACAACAAACACGATTTTACATTTAGAAGTCAATTGGTTCCATTCTCTGGAACTTCAGTGTTCCACTGGGACCATAACAGGGGAAGCCAGAGATATTATTAAGATACTCTCTCCATTAAAGACTCTTGCCCAAATCCAACTACAACATAATCTCTCCCAGGCCCCTGGGGTACCCTGGAAGGCTTTTGGGCTGAGTGGGTCTAGAAAACCAGCAGGGCAGAAAACTAGGTCCTTACACAGGTGAATATGACTAGTGCTGCCAGTTAGGTCCTCCAGATACATGGGTGAAGATCACACTTGCATCCATGGGTGGAACTTATGTTGGTTATTGAGACCCAGAGGACAAGGGAGGGAAGAGGAGAAGGAAGATGCCCTTTCTCTCTTTCTCTCCACCCCAAGTCACTCGGAAGGAAAAGGGAAGACTACAGGATGTCTTTGTCTCCCTTATCTTGCTAGATGTATAACAAACCTTCTACAGTCTATGCTCCTCTCGAACACATTCTGAAACACTGGAACTTCTTTGACCCCGAGACTCAGAAGAAAAAACAAATATATTCTATTATACAAGGGCGTGGTCATCTTACCAACTACAAGACAGACAGGAGACCTGGCCGCCTCAGAAAACTAGATCTATCCAACTAGATCTTTCCTACAGACGTGAGGACAAATGGTCCAAGATTCTCTATATACAAACCTTTTTTGCCCTGCAAGACAACCCAAATCTTTATAAGCATAGTAAAATTAACCCTGCCCTCTTAACAGCCATAGCAGACAAGCCTACAAAAGATAATTCCCCAAAGTCAGAGAGACCTATACAACTTATAGGTACCCGTCCTGACCCCCTTTTCCAGGGCCCCCAATAGTCATATCATCAGCTCCTCCAGTTGTGCCACCCACAAAACCCCTAAATTCACTGTTATCTCTACAAGAAATGCCCAGCAGACATAGTACTACTAAGGTTCAAGTTCCCTTCTCATTACAGGACCTTAGACAAATAAAGGGGGACCAAGACAGGTTCTCTGACAACCATGATAGATATATAAAGACTTTCCAAAATCCAACACAAGTGTTTAACCTTACATGGAGAGATAGTATACTACTGCTAAGCCAAACCCTAACTACTACCGAGAAACAGAGAACCCTACAGACAACAGAAACATTCAGAGATGACCAACATGTCTCCTATAACAAGTCCAAAAAAAATCCAGTCAAAAGGATAAAGAGGTGAAAAAGGGACAGGATCCCAATTCCCAATAGGAAGACAAACAGTGCCCCTTGAAAGCCCTAATTAGAGCCCTAGTGATTCCATAAATAAATGGGGAAAAAAAAAAAACACTTTCTAATGTACATATTAAAAGACTTACAAAAAACCGGAACCAAACATCATAATTACTCTAAATTGTCTATGTTAAATAAAAAAACAGATAAAAATCCCTCAGCCTTTATGGAAAGGCTGAGAAAAGCTTTAATAAAACACATCTCACTGTCTACAAATTCAGTGAAGAACAGATTTATTACTCAAACAACCCCTCATATCATAAAGAAGTTACAGAAACAGACCCTGTCGAAAAATCACTCTGATTTTTCTCACCCTGAAGTTAAAACTTTATAGTACATAAATTGCACTCTCCTCTGTGCCCTAACCAAAGATGTCTCAAAAAAACACTGAAACTCTTTTTCATTTCTAAACTGAAAGAGAATATAGGGTTTCAAAATCTAAAATTCAACTCTGCCAAACTTCAGTAACATACCTAGGTCTAGTCTTACCAGAATGGACCAGAACACCAGGTGAGAAAAAAAATTTAGCCCATTTACTCCTTTCCCTTTCCCAAAACAATTCAGGGGATTCTTAGACATTACTGGATTTTACAAACTATGGGTATGTGGGTATGGTGAAATAACTCACCCTTTATACTACCTCATAAAAAATAAACCTTCAAACATCTAAAACTCACTCCCTAAAACTCAAAAAACCTTAAGCAGTTAAAAAAAGCCTTACTTAAAACATCAGCCCTCAGTCTTCCAATAGGGAAGATATTTAATCTCTGTATATCAGAAAAGAAAGTTTTAACTAAAACCAAAATCCAGCTCAACAACCAGTAGACTAAAGAAGAAACTTGACTTGATGACTAAAAGATGGCCAACCCACCTCCAAACAGTTACAACGGTGACTTTACTGGTGCCAGAAGCCACCAACTTAAGAAGAACAACTTACACCACACGCAATATAACAGGACTTTAAAAGAAGTCTCTCTAACAATCACCTTCTCAAATATCAAACTTTATTACAAGAAGAAATCCACAGTCCAATTGAAAACTTGCCTTTTCCTAAACCAAGCCACTTTCTCCCGGAAGAAACTAGAGAACCTGAACATAATTGTGAAGAGGTAATGGTACAAACTGACAGAAGAAATGATAAGAATTACTGTTTATATTATCTGTAAAGTTTTAATTAATAAGAAATATTTTCTTAAAAAACACTCAACTTAATTAAAAGTGGATATCCAAACTATAGATATATTCAAAAGGCCTTTATATTTTTTCTTCATAAATCTCATTTTTCTGGAAAACGTTTTTTTCTCAGTTGACTGAATGACTTTTCTCCACTCTGTCGTGCCACTCTTGGTACATACATGAAAGGCCCTAAGATAACTTGTGATGGCCTAAGACTCCTTGAAAAAACAGAAAAGGTACCACAGATCCCATTTTGAGAAAAATCTCTATTTTCCTCATAGAAACCCTAGAATTAGAGACAGACAGATCCTTCTCAAAATCCGTTTTTGCCTTCCAACTATGCCCCAGAAGCTACATATTCTCCTAGCCCTACTCTTAAAAGACTCCACCCTGAGTTCTGTCCTTTGAGCAGAGTGACAGTGTCCATTTTCAGCTCTGCATAGCAGAAGCTGGAGTTTAACAGTTGTCACAGACCAGTGAACACTATTGGTTTCAGATTAGTGTAAGGGTAAGTGAATCAGGCTGAGGAACTTGGGAAAGTTATGTGAATTGAGGGTTCCATGGAACCAGTGGCTTTGCTTCAGATGGCAGAGTGAGGGATAAATTTTCCCCCTCAGGGATAGCTGTCATTCTGTCATGTAAAGCCATGATGCTGCTGGAGCTAGGCTGGCTGCATTCCTGAATTCACCTTTTCTATTTGAAAAGTGAGGCTTATTGAATTTTTCTTACCTCATTAGTCATTGAGTCTAAGTTGACTCACTCCAAAGTGGAAATATCCGTCAGGATAGTCACAAGGCCTCCTTGAGTCAGGTGTTCAATTTTGACAAGAACCCAGTAGCAAGCTAATAGCTACTTTTCAAAAGAGGCATGTGAGGTAGCTTTATCAGGGGAACCGTGAGTTCAAATCTCCAAGAGGTAAGAGGTTGCTTCCCTTTCCCAGATGGTCAGATTGGAAAAATAATCAGTCACAGAGACTTGTAGCTTAAAGGGGTCATTAGAGTTGTGAGGACCCAGAGATAGAGAGCACGTCACAGCTTGATGAAAAGATTCCAATTCAGTCTTTTGGCTTGGGCCCCACTCAAAGGATGCTGATTTGGAGGGTAGCTAATATGAAGGACCAAGTAGAATGCCCAAGAGAGATACATACTGTCTTTAATACCCACAGAGTCAAAGAAGGTTTTCTCTTTGATCCCTAGGACCTAAAAGAAAACAGGCAAGAGGAGCCCAACATTTAGGCATGGCAACGCAATGTTTTTTGGTGTCTTGGATGAGGCCCTGGAACAGCAAAACAATATTAAATAAAAACTATAAAAATCTGAACAAAGTATGGACTTTATTTCAAAATAATGTATCAATATTGGTTCATTGATTGTGACAAATATGCCATACCAGTGTAAGATGTTAAAATAGGGAAAACTGGGTGCAGAGTCTATGGGAACTCTCTGTGCTAGCTTTGCAATTTTTCTGAAAATATAAAACTTTTAAAATAAAACGCTTATATTATATTCTAACATACTTCATAATCTTTGCTAACAGTGATCCCTCTGCTTAAAATGTTATTCCTATTATATTTGTCTATTAAAAATTCTACTTATCCTTCAGGGTCTCTCTATGAAGCTTTCTTTGATCTACACAGTCAGACATTCAGACATTTTTGATTCCCTCTTCTCAAACTCCAAAGCACTTTGCTTGTACCTTTCACATGCTAGTCATTACATTCTGCCTTCTACTATATTTTATGTGAATCTCTTAGCTCTCCTATTGGCTTATAAGTTTCTGGACAGAAGAAAGGAGTGGATCTTTAATTCTGCAAACATTTATTTAATTTCTACTACATGCCAAGAACTCTGTTAGGGCCTGAAAGCTACAAAAATGAGTGGGATTCTCCCTCCTCTTAAGGAACTCACAATCTGAAGGAGAAGGAAGAATGCGTACAATTATACTATAAATCACACTCTGATAAGTGCTGTAGAAAACTAAGGTATTATGTGCCTTTCATGTACCGGGCAGTTTACATGCTTTCCTTTATTTAATCCTCACAACAACCTGCATGATAAGCATTACAATTCTGTTTTATGGATCAGGAAATTAAGTCTATGAGAGGTCAAATAACTTGCAGAATATCAGGGATTCAAACTCAGGTGTACTGATGTCCAAATCCTATGCCCTTTCCATTTTACCGTGATTTAACAGAATGTCTGGTATCTAGTAGGTGTTCAATAAATGTCTGTTGAAAATGACTAAAATACTGGTATTCACTAGCCTCTAATTATATATATGAAATATACACAGTACATGGAACAATTTAAATAAATGTAAACAAGAAGGTTACATTTTAGTCCCTACTTATTAATTCTTCATTGTAATTCTCAACTGATCCTTCACTATTCAATCTGGCCTTTTAATTATTAATAACTTACCTTAAAGCCTAATAGCCTCCTTCATATAAATAACTCTGAATTGTTGAAGAGCTGTGATCATTTGCATCATCAGATAATGGTTTTCCACAACTGTTCCCTTCAACAAAGTTCTGAAGGCTTGGTGAAGGCAACTGAAGAGCTATAAGCAGTAGTTAAGCATCCTTTCCTTTATTTTTATTCATTGGACACTCATCTAACAAATATTTATTTAACACCTCATGTGTGGCATATACTCTACTAACTGTCAGGAAAACAAAATTTGATTAATGGCATGCTTATCAAGCTGTTATCTTAGCTAGTTTTCTTCAGGCCTTAAAACCCTGGAGTAGCCGGGTGCGGTGGCTCAAGCCTGTAATCCCAGCACTTTGGGAGGCCAAGGCGGGTGGATCACAAGGTCAAGAGATCGAGACCATCCTGGTCAACATGGTGAAACCCTGTCTCTACTAAAAATACTAAAAATTAGCTGGGCATGGTGGCGTGTGCCTGTAATCCCAGCTACTCAGGAGGCTGAGGCAGGAGAATTGCCTGAACCCAGGAGGTGGAGGTTGCGGTGAGCCGAGATCGCGCCATTGCACTCCAGCCTGGGTAACAAGAGCGAAACTCCGTCTCAAAAAAAAAAAAAAAAAAAAAAAACCCTGGAGTAACAACTTCATTAGTCATCAAGGAAATGCAAATTAAATCTATGACTAGATACCACTACACATTCAATAAAATGCCTAAAATCAAAGACTGACAAAACCATATGTTGGCAAGTAGATGGGAAAACTAGAACTCTCATACACTGCACAAGGGAGTGAAAATTGGAAAAACCACTTTGAGTAACTGTTTGACAATATCTACTAAAGCTAAGAGTGCACATATCCAGTGACCCAGCAATTCCATTTCTGAGTATATACCTAAAAGAAATGAGTGGATTTGTGCACCAAGAGACATGTACAAGAAAGTTTATAGTCATATTATTCATGGTAACCCCAAAATAAAAACAATTCAACAATAGAATGGATAAATTAACAGTGGTATATTCACACAATAAAATACCAATAAGAATTACCAACTGTCATTCAGGGAGGAACACAAATCTCACAAAAATAACAGTAAGTGAAAGAAATCAAACACAAAAGAGTACATGGTATTTTATTCCATTTACAGAAAGTCCAAAAACAGCCAAAACCAATCAACACTTTAGAAATGAGGATTGTGTTGTCTATGGCCATATCACCCTGAACCACCCTGAATATGCCCAGTCTCATCTGATCTCAGAAGTTAAGTAGGGTCGGGCCTGGTTAGTACTTGGATGGAAGAAATGACCATTGTGGCAACTATTAAGATGAAGTAGTTAAGGTGCATGGGCACATTGGGGAACTTCTAGGGTGCTGGTACTGTTCTTTTTCTTGATTGGTGTGATTACACAGGTATGTTCACTTCGTAAAAATGCAATTTGTATGTATGTCATACTTCAATAAAAAATAAAGCTTATAAATAGAACTCTGCAGCATATTCTATTCTTTTAGTAGTGTCTTCTAAACTTACCTTTTTTTTTTTTCAAGATGAAAAAGATTTATTCAGAAAAATCAGCACAGGACAAAGATATCCTCAATAATCCATCTCAGAATCCCTGAATATTCAGAATCTATATGAAATGTAGGTGGCAATTCCGATTTCACAGAACATCAATGGTTTATACAAATTAAACTCCTGTACCCTCCCACCCCCACATATACTACTCTATCTACCCCTTATTGACATCAGCTTATAAACTTACCTGTTTATAAGAATTGCTTGGTGCCCTTGTTTAAAAATGTAAATTTCCAGTCTTGATCCCAGACCTGCTGAATCAGAATCTATGTGCATGGGGGGAGTGCAGAGAATCATCATTTAAAAAGCAATCTTCTAAGCATATCTTTGGTATGAGGCAAGTTTTATAAACCTTGCTCTATAACATTCACGAGTGCTTTGGTTTGCTGAAACTTTCTTATTTGCTTCCCAGTGCTGAGTTTTGATGTCTAACTACCCAGTGCTTTGTAGGGATAAACTATCTAGAAGGTCCTTTAGAGAGCCTTAATTTCAATCTTCTTCTTTTAGAGTAGGAACAGAGACCCATGTTAATTTTTAACTTACCCAAGATTGTAATAAAAGTGTCAAAAAGACTTGAGGTGTGGCAAGAAGATACCTGACTATAGTTTTGTATTCAAAGTGATAAAAGATCCAATTTATGAAGAATGCACGTGCCCCTAAAAATATCTATGGCAGAGACAGTAATGTCTTTCTCTAGTATATAAAGAAAGATCAGGGACTGGAGAGAGATTTTCAAATGCCTTGGGAAAGATAAGTAATCAGAATGACCTATGAAACCAGGTGGTTAACGTTAGTATGATAAAGGATTGGAAGCACTGATTGAGATAAATTCATACCATCAACTCAGTTCACATTAAACCAAAAAATCTAAGATGCCCTTAAAATTCATAGGATTTATGTGAAAGAAATAACAAAAGTTTTGCAAAGTACACTGAAAGTTGTCATCATTTCCAATTACGCTGTGGCAAGAATGTAAATTAAATTCTTACAAGACTGGGAACTTGGAAGCGGTTTATGTAAGCTGAGAAAATTCCTGCTCTTAGAGGAATTAGAAATAAGAGGAATGGTTGATGGCATGTAAGCCCTGTTTACCTCTAACCATGTCAGAGCAGGATGTGTGTGTGTAGGGAAGGGTATTTAATGTATGTTGAGGGGATTGTTATATAAAAAGTATTCTTAGAGAAAAAATAAAGCAAAAGACTCTGAAGAGAAAATAGATCTAGTCTTCTGTAGAAGCAGATAATGAGAGATACTGGATGGCTACAGGTAGAGAAGGAAAGCATGAGTATGGCTCAAATAACATATTATCTACAGATTTCCTCAAGCTGTGATCTTCAAACTTTAGTGGGTATCAGCATCATCAAGACTCTTAGGAGTTTCTAAAAAATATTTGTATGCCCCTCTCCCAGGGATCCTGATTTAGCAGGTCAATGCAGGGCACAGGAAACTGTATTTTAACAAAAACACTCCCCGTACCCTCACCCCCACACATGTACATCATGCCAAGGAGTTTCTGTTGCACACTAAAGTCCTCAAACTATTAATACTAAATCGTGTTATAGCCTGGGGAGAATGGTGAAACTATGGCTAGTGAGAAATTTCCAATTGCCCCTGTATCCACTTCCTCCATATTCAAAGTCCTGGGAAGGAGCTAAACACCTAGGTCATGTGGCTAAACCTAGGTCATGTGCCTGTATCCTATCTGTTGGGAGCAGGGAGTAGGAATGTTTGGCTCCTCTTGGCCTCTGTAGTGAGAGGCAGGGCCTTTTCTTCCATCAAGGTGTATGCCATGGACAAGTCCCTCAAATTGGAAATGGGTTCATATATTATGCAACCATAAAAAGATATGCAGATATTTAACACAAGGAAACAATGTGAAAACTTAAACAAATTGTTGAAGAGAAGAAGGGTCCCTAGGTTAGTGGCCATTTTGAGATCAGTAAATATCCGTATTTTGAGATCAGTGGACTGACAATTGATACAAATTTAACACTCAAAGACTCTGAGACTCAGAGAGGTTAGCATGACTTGCTGAAGGTCACTTACTAGAAAGTAGCAGAATGAGATTAGTCAAACTCTATGGAGGAAGGAGGATTTCAGCTGGACCTCAAAGTAAAAGGAAAATTTGAAAACAGCAGAAAAGAATATGGTATTGGGGTGAGGAAGGAAATCCAGGATTGGGGCACCTTATGAGTACAAGAATAAGGTAGGACTTATAACGTGCGTTCAGGGAAAACTGAATAGCTCAGTTTAGCTTGACTGGAAGACTTGTACAGTGAAGAAGCAGGGGGAGGTAAAAATAGACAGGAGCCAGATCCTAGAGAGCCTTGGATGAATGTTTTAGGAAGAATAAACTGGTCAAAGTGTATCAGATTGCTTGGAATCTGGATGCAGGGGAACAACCAGAGTGGAAAAAAAAAAAAAAAAAGGAAACAAACCCATGTAGTGTATTGAAGCCAAAGCTCTAGAGTCAGAAGGTCCTTGGGCATGTTACTTAAACTCTCTTTGTCTCATTTCTGCAAATCTGTAAGATAGAGTTAATAGCAATATCTACCTCATAAGGTTGTGGTGAGAATTAACAAATTAATAATAGATTTGAAGGCTAATGAGTGTATTAGTCAGGGTGGTAGCAAAAAACAGATGGCACATTCATATTAGACAATTTAGGAAAATTTAATAAAAGGACTATTATGAAAGATGTGGGTAGGGCATAGGAAAATCACAAGTGTTAGTAGAGGACCCCAGATGAATAATGGTGAGGTTATTACTACTCCTAGTCCTGTAGGAGGGAGGAGAGGAAGTGGGCAAAGTTAGTTGATGGGAGGGGGAGATATTGAGAGAGTCATCTAATAAGTACTGTGAATTTAGCCATCCCACAGAGACCCTGAAGGGAGTGAGCTGAGTGAATAAACACCCTGACCTCATTCACCTTCCTCTCACAGATCTCCTGCCAGGACTTCTCAAAGGTGGAACACAGGAAGCCAGGCTATAAGAAAGACCATTAATGATGTCAGTTTCCCAGGGCACAAAGCATGAGGAAAAGTATGGAGAAGGATGAAGAACAAAAGTGGAAGAGCAATAGGTAAGTATCTGATAATTAATGCGGTGATTGAGATTTTAGGCCCTGCCTGGCCCCAAGCCTTCTGGCTTGCTGTGGTCATCATGCCCTTTAGAATTTAGGAGATTCTCAGGAAGGCTTGATGCTTATATTTCTGTTGGTTACTTCTATCTGTGAGTTTCTACTTCCATCATGTTCTTACTACCTTCTCATGCCTTCTGGGTATGTGAGTCCCTTTTTGCACAGTGTCAGCCTCCCACTCACTCGTTTCTTCCATTTCCCCATTTACTACCTGTAACTGTGTGTGCACATTTTACAGAAGGACAAAGTACAGTCAGTCCTCCATACTTGTGGATTCTGTTGTTCATGAATTGACTGCAGATCAAAAATATTCAAAAATATTGCCTTTGTACTCAACATGTACAGACTTTTTCTTGTAATTATTCCCTAAACAATACAGTATAAAAACTATTTACATTGTAATTACATTGTATTAGGTATTGTGAATCATCTAGAGGTGAGCACTAAAGTATACGAGAAGATGTGCATAGGTAATATATTAATATTATGCCATTTTATATCAGGGACTTGAGCATCTACAGATTTTGATATCCACAAAAGGACCTGAAACCAATCCTCTACAATACCAAGGGATGACTGGACTTGCAATGAAATGGTAAACAACTTGAAATTAAATAGTGGGCATCTGTAACCTTAAAAGTCCCTTAGGCATTATACTAGGGCTTGAGTTTCCCCGATGTTGCTCAATTCTAATTATTTCTTTTTTGATCTTCTCCATACTTTCTCTCAGATTACAAATCCCCAGACCAAACCATTACTGCTAAATTCTCAAGCAGAGCAGTTTAGCTCTAGGTTTATTCCAACCATGCCCCAAGGGCAATCTCTGAGCAATCAAAATGACTCATTAAGGTGTTTAACTAAAACACAGATTCTTCACCTATGAGGGAATGAATAGTTATTGAGCTATTAAACTGACACTTTTATTTTCTACCCATTAGTTGGTTTGTGTTGCTTTTCAGGCGTGAATTGATGAGCACCTGGTCTGATAGAATCCTAAAAGGATCGAAAATAAAGGGACACATGTGAAATACATTAGATGAGAAAAACACAAACCAACAAACTGTGATGGCTATCTAGATGTGGATGAGAGCCCAAGAGAAGGAAGAGGGCCATCCGACAACAGGGTTTGCAGCCTGGGTGATTGAGTCTTGATGCTTTAGGTTTAATTTTGCTGCAGCCTGCTGAGAGTTATGCCATCATTTTCTCCAACAAGTGATTAATTTGACCACCATGAAACATTACACCAAATCTCTCTCTCTCTCTCTCTCTCTCTCTCTCTGTCTCTCTGTCTCTCTCTCTCTCTCTCTCTCTCTCTCTCTCTCTCTCTCTCTCTCTCTCTGTCTCTGGTGTGTGGGTGTGTGCGTGCATGTGTACTTAGTGGATTTAGCATGAATGAAGAAAATTCTGCTCAGGCAAGCCTTAATACTAAGACCTGCCTATCCCTTCCCTTGCTGAAACTCATACTTTTTTATGCTCTGTCCCTGTTGGAAGGAAATCATTATCAGGCCAGTTTCTGATCTCTCACAGAGACATAAGGAATCTTTATGACCTCACCTATTCCCTTCATTAAGAGTGAGGTAGCTTCTATCCCAGGCTATGCCTCTCTCTCTTTAGTCTTCTTCTCTCTTACCTCTCCACTTTTCATTGCTGCCATTTGTCCTCTCCCTCAGTTTATTGTCCTCCAAAAGCTAGAGAAGGGGGTCTGGGCCACAGTCACAGCTGCTTTAACCCACATCCATTCACCTAAAAATCACCCAAACTGAACCATGTTTCCTCAGTGTCAAAAAACTGTTTTGTTTTACCGTTGATCCTGAAGCACTGCAAGGGACTAATATCTCATTGCCTTTTTAGAAAATACTTGTATATCAATAACTGTATTCACATACCATAAAATTCAGTCTTTGAAAGTATATAATTCAGTTGCCATTAGTATATTCACTAACTCTCATTTCAGAATATTTTCACCACTCACCTGAAAAAAAAAATCCATTAGGAGTCATTCGAATTTCTTCTTGCAACCCCTAGAAACCACTAATCTAGTTTTTGGCCCCATATAGAACCTATTTTTTAAATTTTACTTTAAGTTCTGGGGTACATGTACAGATCTTGCAGGATTGATACAGAGGTATAAACATGCCATGGTGGTTTGCTGCCTCCATCCCCCTGTCACCTACATTAGGTGTTTCTCCCAATGTTATCCCTCCCCAATCTCCCCAACCCCTGCTATCCCTCCCCTAGCCCCCCATCCCCCAACAGACCCCAGTGTGTGATGTTTCCCTCCCTGTGTTCATGTTTTCTCATTGTTCAACACCCATTTATGAGTGAGAACATGTGGTGTTTGGTTTTCTGTTCTTGCGTGACGTTGCTGAGAATGATGTTTTCCAGAATCATCCATGTTCCTGTAAATGATATGAACTCATCCCTTTTTATGGCTGCATAGTATTCCATGGTGTATATGTGCCATATTTTCTTTGTCCAGTCTATCATTAATGGGCATTTGGGTTGGTTCCAAGTCTTTGCTGTTGTAAACAGTGCCGCAATAAACATACATGTGCATGTGTCTTTATAATAGAATGATTTACAATTCTTTGGGTATATACCCAGTAGCAAGATTGCTGGGTCAAATGGCACCTCTATTTCTAGATCCTTAGAAATCGCCACACTGTTTTCCACAATGATTGAACTAATTTACACTCCCACCAACAGTGTAAAAGCATTCCTGTTTCTCCACATCCTCTCCAGCATCTGTTGTCTCCTGATTTTTTAATGATCAGCATTCTAACTGGCATGAGATGGTATCTCAATGTGGTTTTGATTTGCATTTCTCTAATGACCAATGATGATGAGCATTTTTTCATATGTTTGTTAGCCACATAAATGTCTTCTTTTGAAAAGCATCTGTTCATATCTTTTGCCCACTTTTTGATGGAGTTGTTTTTTTCTTATATATTTGTTTTAGTTCTTTGTAGATTCTGGATATTAGCCCTTTGTCAGATGGGTAGATTGCAAAGATTTTTTCCCATTCTATTGGTTGCCGGTTCACTCTAATGATTGTTTCTTTTGCTGTGCAGAAGCTGTGGAGTTTGATTAGGTTCCATTTGTCTATTTTGGCTTTTGTTGCCAGTGCTTTTGGTGTTTTGGTCATGAAGTCCTTGCCTACGCCTATGTCCTGAATGGTTTTGCCTAGATTTTCTTCTAGGGTTTTTATGGTGTTAGGTCTGATGTTTAAGTCTTTAATCCATCTGGAGTTAATTTTAGTGTAAGGTGTCAGGAAGGGGTCCAGTTTCTGCTTTCTGCACATGGCTAGCCAGTTTTCCCAACACTGTTTATTAAATAGGGAATCATTTCCCCATTGCTTGTTTTTGTCAGGTTTGTCAAAGATTGGATGGTTGTAGATATGTTGTGTTTCCTCCGAGGTGTCTGTTCTTTTCCGTTGGTCTATATCTCTGTTTTGGTACCAGTACCATGCTGTTTTGATTACTGTAGTCTTGTAGTATAGTTTGAAGTCAGGTAGTGTGATGCCTCCTGCTTTGTTCTTTTTGCTTAGAATTGACTTGGCTATGCATGCTCTCTTTTGGTTCCATATGAACTTTAAGGTGTTTTTTTCCAGTTCTGTGAATAAGGTCATTAGTAGTTTGATGGGAATCGCGTTGAATCTGTAAATTACTTTGGGCAGTATGGCCATTTTCACGATATTGATTCTTCCCAGCCATGAATATGGAATGTCTCTCCATCTGTTTGTGCCCTCTCTTATTTCGTTGAGCAGTGGCTTGTAGTTCTCCTTGAAGAGGTCCTTTACGTTCCTTGTTAGTTGTATTCCTAGGTATTTTACTCTCTTTGTAGCAATTGTGAATGGCAGTTCATTCTTGATTTGGCTCTCTTTAAGTCTGTTATTGGTGTATAGGAATGTTGTGATTTTTGCACATTGATTTTGTATCCTGAGACTTTGCTGAAGTTGCTTATCAGTTTCAGGAGATTTTGGACTGAGACAACAGGGTCTTCTAAATATACAATCATGTCATCTGCAAATAGAGACCATTTTACTTCCTCTTTTCCTAATTGAATACCCCTTTATTTCTTTTTCTTGCCTGATTGCTCTGGCTAGAATTTCCAATACTATGTTGAAGAAGAATGGTGAGAGAAGGCACCCTTGTGTAGTGCCAGTTTTCAAAGGGAATGCTTCCAGTTTTTGCCCATTCTGTATCATATTGGCTCTGGGTTTGTCAAAAATAGCTCTCATTATTTTGAGATACATTCCATCGATACCTAGTTTATTAAGAGTTTTTGGCCTAAAGCACTGTTGAATTCTGTCAAAGGTCTTCTCTGCATTCATTGAGATAATCATGTGGTTTTTGTCTTTAGTTCTGTTTATGTGATTGACTACGTTGATAGATCTACATATGTTGAAGCAACCTTGTATCCCCGGGATGAAGCCGACTTGATCGTGATAGATAAGCTTTTTGATATGCTGTCACGTTCGATTTGCCAGTATTTTATTGAAGATTTTTGCATTGATGTTCATCATGGCTATTGGCCTGAAATTTTCTTTTTTAGTTGTGTCTCTGCCAGGTTTTGGTATCAGGATGATGTTGATCTCATAAAATGAGTTAGGGAGGGTTTCCCTCTTTTAGTATTGTTTGGAATAGATTCAGAAGGAATGGTATCAGCTCCTCTTTGTATCTCTGGTAGAATTTGGCTGTGAACCCATTTGGACCTGGACTTTTTTTGGTTGGTAGGCTATTAATAGCTGCCTCAACTTCAAACCTTGTTATTGTTCCATTCAGGGATTTAACTTCTTCCTGGTTTAGTTTTCAGAAGGTGTAAGTGTCCAGGAATTTACCTATGTTTTCTAGATTTACTGGTTTATGTGCATAGAGTTGTTTGTAGTAATCTCTGATGGTAGTTTGTATTTCTATGGGATCGGTGGTGATATCCCCTTTATCATTTTTTGTTGCAGCTGTTCGATTCTTCTCTCTTTTTGTCTTTATTAGTCTAGCTAGCAGTCTATTTTGTTGTTCTTTTAAAAAAAAACAGCTCTTGGATTTATTGATTTTTTTGAAGTTTTTTTTGTGTCCATCTCTTCAGTTCTGCTCTGATTTTAATTATTTCTTGTCTTCTGGTAGCTTTGATTTTGCCTGATCTTGCTCCTCTAGCTTTTTTAATTGTGATGATAGGGTGCTGATTTTACATCTTTCCTTGTTTCTCATGTGAGCATTTAGTGCTATAAATTTCCCTCTAGACACTGCTTTAAATGTGGCCCAGAGATTCTGGCACATTGTGTCTTCATTCTTATTGGTTTCGAAGAACATCTTTATTTCTGGCTTCCTTTCATTATTTATCCAGTAGTCATTCAGGAGCAGGTTATTTAGTTTCCATGTAGTTGTGTGGTTTTGAGTGAGTTTCTTAATCCTGAGTTCTAATTTGATTGCACTCTGGTCTGAGAGACTGGTTGTTATGATTTCTGTTCTTTCACGTTTACTGAGGAGTGATTTACTTCCAATTATGTGGTCAATTTTAGAGCAAGTGCAATGTGGTGCTGAGAAGAATGTATATTATGTGGATTTGGGGTGGAGAGTTCTGTAGATGTGTATTAGGTTCACTTGGTCCAGATCTGCCTTCAAGTCCTGGGTACCCTTGTTAATTTTCTGTCTTGTTAACCTGTCTAATATTGACAATGGGGTGTTAAAGTCTCCCACTATTATTGTGTGGGAGTCTAAGTCTCTTTGTAAGTCATTAAGAACTTACTTTATGTATCTGGGTGCTCCTGTATTGGGTGCGTATATATGTAGGATAGTTAGCTCTTCTTGTTGCATTGATCCTTTTACCATCATGTAATGCCCTTCTTTGCTTCTTTTGATCTTTGTTGGTTTAAAGCCCATTTTATCAGAGACTAGGATTGCAATCCCTGCTTTGTTTTGTTTTGTTTTGTTTTGTTTTGTTTCGTTTTGTTTTGTTTGCTCTCCATTTGCTTGGTAAATCTTCCTCCATCCCTTTATTTTGAGTCGTGCATGTCTTTGTACATGAGATGGGTCTTCTGAATACAGCACACTGATGGGTCTTGACTTTTTATCCAATTTGTCTGTGTCTTTTGATTGGGGCATTTAGCCCATTTACATTGAAGGTTAATATTGTTATGTGTGAATCTGATCCTGCCATTTTGATACAAGGTGGTTGTTTTGCTCGTTAGTTGATGCAGTTTCTTCATTGTGTTTATGGTCTTTACCATTTGATACATTTTTGTAGTGGCTGGTACTGGTTGTTCCTTTCCATGTTTAGTGACTTTTTCAGGAGCTCTTGTAAGGCAGGCCTGATGGTGACAAAATCTCTCTGCAATTGCTTGTTCATAAAAGATTTTATTTCTCCTTCACTTACGAAGCTTAGTTTGGCTGGATATGAAATTCTAGGTTGAAAGTTCTTTTTTTAAGGATGTTCAATATTGTGCCCCACTCTCTTCTTGCTTGTAGGATTTCTGCCAAGAGATCCACTGTAAGTCTGATGGGCTTCCCTTTTTGGGTAAACTGACTTTTCTCTCTGGCTACCCTTAGCATTTTTTCATTTATTTCAACCCTGGTGAATCTGATGATCATGTGCCTTGGGGTTGCTCTTCTTGAGAAATATCTTTGTGGTGTTCTCTGTATTTCCTGTATTTTAATGTTGTCCTTCCTTGCTAGATTGGGGGAAGTTCTCCTAGATACTTTCCTGAAGAGTGTTTTACAGCTTGGATTCATTCTCCTCATGACATTCAGGTAAACAATCAAATGTAGGTTAGTTCTTTTCACATAATCCCAGATTTCTTGGAGACTTTGTTCTTTTCTTTTCACTTTTTTTTCTTTAATCTTGCCTTCTTGTTTTATTTCATTGAGTTGATCTTCAGTCTCTGATATCCTTTCTTCTGCTTGATTGATTCAGCTATTTAAAGTCATGTATGCTTCGCAAAGTTCTCATGCTGTGTTTTTCAGCTCCATCAAGTCATGTATGTTCTTCTCTAAGCTGGCTATTCTAGACAGCATTTTGTCTAACCTTTTTTCAAAGTTCTTAGTTTCTTTGTGTTGAGTTAGAACACGTTCCTTTAGCTCAAAGAAGTTTGTTATTACCCACCTTCTGAAGCCTGCTTCTGTCAATTCGTCAAACTCATTCTTCATCCAGTTTTGTTCCCTTGCTGGTGAGGAGTTGTGATCAATTCAAGGAGAAGAGGCATTCTGGTTTTTGGTAATTTCATCCTTTTTGTGCTGGTTTCTTCCCATCTTCATGGATTTATCTATCTTTGGTCTTTGAAGTTGGTGACTTTTGGATGAGGTCTCTGAGTGGACATCCTTTCTGTTGATGTTGAAGCCATTTCTTTCTGTTTTTTAGTTTTCCTTCTAACAGTCAGGCCCCTCTGCTGCAGGACTGCTGAAGGTCCAATCCAGACCCTGCTTACCTGGGAATCACTCACAGGGGCTGCAGAACAGCAAGGATTGCTGCCTGTTCCTTCCTCTGGTAGCTTTGTACCAGAAGGGTACCCACCAGATGTCAGCCAGAGCTCTCCTGTATAAGGTGTCTGTTTGGATATACAGGGGTCAGGGAGCTGCTTGAGGAGGCAGCCTGTCCCTTATCAGAGCTCAAGTGCTGAGTTCGGAGCTCCATTGCTCCCTTCAGAGCTACTGGGCAGGGACATTTAAGTCTGGTCCAGTGGAACTCACACCTGCCCCTTTCCCCAGGTACTGTATCCCAGGAAGGTGGGGCCTTATTTATAAGTTCCTGACCGGATGCTGCCTTTTTTCAGGGATGCCCTGCACAGCAAGGAGGGAATCTAGTCACAGTCTGTCTGTAGAGGCATTGCTGAGCTGCCACAGGGCTCTGTCCAGATGCTGTTTAAACTTCCTTGTGATTTTGTTTACACAGGTAAGGTTAAAACTGCCTTCCTAATGGAAGACTGCCTCAGTAATGGCAGACTGCCTCAGTAATGGTGGATTGCCTCAGTAATGGCAGATGCACTTCCCCCCACCGAGCTCAAACATCCCAAGTCAAACTGCTGTGCTGGCTGCCTAACTCTCAAGCCAGTGGGTTTCCGTTTGCTGGTCTTTGTGGGGGTGAGACTCACAGAGCCAGATCACTTGGCTCCCTGCCTTCAGCCCCCTTTTTCTTCAGGGGAATGGGTGGCTCTGTCTCACAGGCATTCCAGGCACCAGTTAAAATGACCGCCCAGATTTGTGCTGGAAACCTGAAGTGCCAGCTGAAACAGTTGCCCAGATTTGTACTGGAAACCCATGGTGCTTGTAGGCACGGCAAGAACCTCCTGGTCTGTGGGCTGTAAAGACCGTGGGAGAAGTGCAGTATTTGAACCAGAGTGCCAGAGGGGCCGGAAAAGTCCCCGATGTCCTCCGTTGGGTAGGGTGGGTCCTTTGGCCCATTGCACTTCCTGGGTGAGGCAGCACCCCACGCTGCCTCGGTTTGCCCTCCTTGGGCTGCACCCAATGTCCAACCAGTCCCCTTGAGATGAACCTTGTACCTCAATTGGAAATGTGGAGATCACTCGCCTTCTGTGTCACTGTAGCTGGGAACTGCGCTCCGGAGCTGTTCCTGTTTGGCCATCTTGGTGGCAGTCATAATTGCCTATTTTGGACATTTCCTATCAATAGAATTATTTTACAACTGGCTTCCTTTACTTATTTTAATGTTTTCAAAGTTGATTCATGTTGTAACATGTATCAGAATTTTATTCTTTTTCTGGCTGAATAATATTCCATTGTATGGATACACAGTAGACTTCTTATCTGGAGGGAATATGTTCCAAGCCTCCAAGTGGATGCCTGAAACCTCAGTAGTACCGAACCCAATTGCCATCAGTCAGAACATTTTTCAATTGATAACTTCTATCCACAAATTTAATACCTTTTCCACCTTAACTAAGCACTTAACAGGCACTATGGCCATAACTTGCAGTTTGAGGTATGACAGCAAAACTAGCACAAATTTCTTCTTCCTTCTTCACAATTTCACAGATAGAAGATTCATTCTTCTCATAAATCTTAGCAATCTCAGCATACAACTTTTTTTCTTTCTGTATCGAGTCAATGATACTTTTTACCTTTTCAGTTAAAAGAGGCACTTGATGGATTCTCTTTGGTATATCTAAATCAGCATGACTAATCTTGCATTTTGGAGCCATTATTAAGTAAAATAAGGATGACTTAAACATAAGCACTGTGATGCCTGAGACAACTACTAAGTGACTAGCAGGCAGGTAACATACAGTGTGGAGACGCTAGACAAAGTGATGATTCACATCCCAGGCAGTACAGAATGAGATGACACCAGATTTAATTACACTCAGAATGATATATAATTTAAAATGTAGGAATTGCTTATTTCTAGAATTTTCCATTTAATATATTCAGACTGTCATTTACACAGGTAACTGCAGCCATAGAGAGCAAAATCACAGATAAAGTGGCACTGCTTACCACATTTTGTTTATCCATTCACCAATTGATAGACATGTTGTTTTCATCTTTTGGCTGTTGTTAATCAAGCTGCTATTAATCTCCATGTACAACTCTTTTGTGTGTATATGTTTTCATTTCTCTTGGCTGTATATCAAGGAATGGAATACTGGATCATTCATTTTGAGAAATTGCCAAACTGTTTTCCAAAGCAGTTGTTCCATTTATAATTCCATGAGCAGTTATGAAGGTTCTCTTCACATCAGTGTTAGCACTTGTTATTGTCTGTATTTAGTCATCCTAAATAGCCATCCTTAACCACAGGGAGTGAAGTGGTATCTCATTATTGTTTAATTTGCATTTCTCTGTTGACAAATGATGTTGAACATCTTTTAATATGCTTATTAGCTTTTTGTATACTTTGGAGAAATGTCTATTCAGATCTTTTAACCATTTTTAATTGGGGCAGTCTTCTTTTTATTGTTCAGTTATAAGAGTACTTTATATATTCTGTATACAAGTCCTTTATGAAATCAATGATTTGCAGACATTTTCTCCTATTCTGAAGGCTGTCTTTTTCTTGATGATGTACCTTAAAACACAAAAGTCTTATATTTTGATGTCCTATATTTTTTTCTTTTGTTGCTTGTGCTTTTGTGTTATATTTAAGAAACTATTTTCTAATCCAAGATCACAAATATTTAGTCCTATGTGTTTTTCTAAAGGTTTTAAAGTTTTAGCTCTCACATTTAAGTCTATGGCTCATCTGAGTTAATTTTTATTATGTGTCATGAGAAAGAGATTCCCCAACTAATGGCTGCGAGCCAACTTGTGCTATCTCTCAGCTTCAGGACTCTTCTTCCTGGTAGCCAGCCAGCTTTTTTTCCTGGCAGATTCCTATTGCACGCAAAGGGCTTTTTCTCACTACTAACACTAAATCTCTTTTTCATAACTTTGTCAAAATATGACTCAACTAAAACCTGATGACCTTGGGTTTTTTTGTTTTGTTTTCAGAGGAGTAGAAGAAAAATCCCTGGAGCTGATCGGTGCTGCAGTGCATCCTTCTAACTTCGAAGAGAAATGGTAATAACACAGCTTACTGCTGCCACCTGCCGTCAAGCATGGTTCAGACAATAACTGGTGGCCCCAGAAGTTAGTTGCCAGGCTTAGCAAACTTAAATAATTTAGGAACTGGGTAGGCAGTAGGAGTGAGTAAAAGGTGCTGGTTAGGAACTATGTTGAATTGGCTAGCACCGGCCCAAATAAAGTAAGCAATAGTGCTTTACCTTTAAAGAATTATCACAGCAAAGGAACACTGATCCAGTAAGGACAGATCTTGAGGTTTTTGGTAGTGGTGGTTTTTTTTTCTTTTTCTTTTTTTAGATAATCCAGAAATCTAGATTTTTTAAAAGTCAGCTTTCCCAATTTTTAACTGACAATTTAAACATATGTAAGGATAATTAGACCAAGCAAAGCAAGTCTCTAGGATAACGGTTTGCAACATCTCTCTCCTGTAACAGTCCCAAGGACTGTTTTAATAAATATGGGATTCAAAATTAAAAGCTACTTGCTCTGATGAAGTTCAAGTGACATTAGTGATGGCCCAGCATCTTCAGGCTGTCTGACTCAGCAATCTGAAGACCCAGGCTTCCTTTAGGGCAGGGACCAAGTCTTCTGCACCTTTGTATTCCCAGGAGAAGCTGGTGCTCAATCAACACAAGATAAATGAACAGGTTTGTGCTTTGGCCCTGCCACTGTACAGCTATATGAACTTGAGCAAATCAGTTAGCTTCTTTGGGTGTCCATTTCATCATCTATAAAATGAGAATTATGAGTCTCTACTTTGGTGAAAGTGGTCTTGTTTCAAAGGTGACTGAATAATCGAATGTTTACATTCTCCAAGAAGAGGTTTTTGAGCATACACTGGGTTAACTGCAGCCCAGAGATCCTCAGATTTCAAGAAACCCAATGCCATGCTAAAAACAACTCTTAGGAAAATCAGCCTCAGAATAATTTGACACAGACTGAAAGTTGAAGTGTTTCAAATTGAACATAAATTATGGTAAATTGGATGATTAAGGCTAAGTCCACAACTTTGCCTTCATTCACTATTCAAAACCCTCTGCCTAATTATTTTTATAAAATGTGAACATTTTTGATCTTTAAAATGCCATAAATTGTGGCAATTGTGAGGGGGGGCAAGTGTCAAGATGGAAAGATGAGTGAGTTGTAAACCAGATGCAATGTCCCCCAAAATTACCACACTCATGTTGCTGTGGAGCCTTGTTAAAATACGAATTCCCAGGCACCAAGCCTCAAAATTATGATTTAGTACGTCAGGTTGGATAGAATTTGTTTTATCCGTACTTCACAAGGCCCCCAAGTGATTCATATGATCAGGCAAGTTTGGAAAACTCTGAAGAGGACTTGATTTCTCATCTTGAGTCTAGGCTAGTAACATAAATTTATAGAAGTTCTCTGAGTTTCCTTGTCTCTAATAAAATGAGAATCTGAATTACCAGATTTATCTTTGATTACCATGTTTTAAGGTTTCTTTAAGATCTAAAAAATCTATATAATGTGTTCATAAATCATATATCTGAAAAAAGACTAGCATACTCATTCCCTCATCCCTTTTATTCCTACTATTTCAGAAGCCTCACATCTCTAAAAAAGGAAAACCCATTTTGATCAGTGTCATGTTCTTGAAGACCTCTATTTAGACTTTTAATATTTTTTTCAGAAAGACTGTGCATTCAGAAAGTAGTCCTAACTCCAGACATAAACTGGCAAGATTAAAGAAAATGACATTTATTAGACAACTTTAAACTTGTGTCTTATTACTAAACCATAGACAATAAAGAATATTACTGGTTACATTAAAATATTTTATTTTGTAAATATATTACATAATGTGGAACTTTTGATGGTGATAGAAGTGTTGGTATGTTAAATATAAACATTTTAAGCATCTCACAATGTTAAGACGGTGTTTTGACATGTTTTTATTATTTTCTTTTAATATACCATGAGCTTGTAAAATAACAGTGATGAGCTAGGCATCTTTGGAACTCCAAGAGTCTCTGTATCTAATTAGATACTGGAAACTTTCATCCTCTCATCCAAATCTAATTGTTGCACTCATACTCTTATCCCATTACTTCTAGGACCCTTATCCAAGATTTATTGCAGTGTCTCCTTTTTTAGGATCTCACCTATGTAACTTTTTCTTCTTGATCTTCTTCAAGCAATCCTCTTTCTCCTCTAGTCCCCTAACTGGGGTTTTCCCAAGGATTCAGTTATAGCCAGTGCTCACAAACTCCGGTTCTTACAGGGCCAGGCAGTAGACATAAATGACTCAGCATCTGCTGGTGGTTTCTACTCATATGTCCCACCCACCTTCATTTAATACATCTACAAAGAAACTCAGCAACTTCTTTTTTTTTTTTTTTTTTTTTTTTTTTTTTTTTTTTTTTTTTTTTTCTTGAAACGGCGTTTAGCTCTTGTTACCAGGCTGGAGTGCGATGGCCCGATCTCGGCTCACCGCAACCTCCGCCTCCTGAGTTCAAGCAATTCTCCTGCCTCAGCCTCCCTAGTAGCTGGGATTACAGGCATGTGCTACCATGCCCAGCTAATTTTTTTTTGTATTTTTAGTAGAGACAGGGTTTCACCATGTTGACCAGGATGGTCTCGATCTCTTGACTTCATCATCTACCCGCCTCAGCCTCCCAAAGTGCTGGGATTATAGGCGTGAACCACTGCACCCGGCTGCCCAGCAATTTCTTTTGAAGCAGTTCTCAATCCACTCCTGCTTTATATATATTTTCTGTCAATGACATAATAATTCTCCTAATCCATCAATCTAGGATGACTGAAGTGTCCTGACAGAAATAGTCAGAAAAAAGTTGAGCTAGTGACATGAGCATGATAGTGATACTGCCACAGATCTAGTCAGGATCCAGGATGAGGCAGGAAGCAACCATCATAGTAATGGGCAATATCAGGTCCGCGTAAGTCATGGCAGCAAAGCATGACTAAGTCGAATTTAGGTAAGTTATATAAAACTAAAAAGATGCCCCAAAGCCAGGGGAGGCTCAAGCACGTCTGTTCATAGCACCAAGAAAAGCTCTAAGGAAATAGTTGCTTCAACTAAATTATGCAGTTATCTTTCAATTAGGGCAGTTCAGGACTGCTGGCTGACCTAAATCCCAGAGAAGGACACTTCAGTGAATGATTATGACTTTTCTGGTCACCAACTCCTTTGAGAATCTGATGAAAGCTGTAGAATATAAAAATACAGATATTAATATATTCATTATTATTTGGAGTTATAGACGTTTTATGAACCAATTGATCGTATTCATAGACCCCAAGCTAAAAACCTCTGCCACGTGCCTTAAAAGACCTTGGCTAAATAGAGCAATGCTGAATCTCCTTGGGAGTAGGGAGGGTTGAGGAAGGAATACTCCTTGCTTAGATGACTGAGCTTACTATCACAAGTTCCTATGTCTTCCATGTTCTCTCTCCTGATAGAGTCTGTTAAGCTGGACTGCCAAATATATTAAAGGAAAGTCTCATGCCTGATATTGTCAAGTTTTCCATTTGGCGAATATTATTAATTGACCATAAATCTTATGATTTATGTACGAACTCTCAATTCTACTTCATGTGGTCTATATGTCTATTGTTATGTCAGTACCATGCTATCTTGATTACTGTAGCTTTGTAGTAAGCCTTGAAATCAAGAAGTATGAGTCCTACGATTTTGTTTTTCTTTCTTAGAAGTGTTTTAACTAATTTGGTCCCTTGTATTTCCACATAAAATTTAGGATCAGCTTGTCGATTTCTGTTTTAAAAAAAGGGGGGCAGATGTGATTTTCATAGGAAATGTGTACAATCCATAGATCAGATAGGGGAGTATTACCATCTTAGCAATATTAAACCTCCCAATCCATAAACATGGGATGTCTTTTCATTTATTTAGATCTTCCTCTAATTTCTTTCAATGATGTGTTGTTGCTTTCTGTGTACACATCTTGAACTTCTGTTAAATCTATTTCTAAGTGTTTCATTCCTTTTCATGCCATTATAAATGGAATTGTTTTCTTTATTTTCCTCTTGGATTGTTCATTACTAATCTATGGAGGCACAATTTATTTTTTTATTTTTATTTTTATTTTTTTTTTCCGAGACGGAGTTTCGCTCTTGTTACCCAGGCTGGAGTGCAATGGCGCGATCTCGGCTCACCGCAACCTCCGCCTCCTGGGTTCAGGCAATTCTCCTGCCTCAGCCTCCTGAGTAGCTGGGATTACAGGCACGCACAACCATGCCCAGCTAATTTTTTGTATTTTTAGTAGAGACGGGGTTTCACCTTGTTGACCAGGATGGTCTCGATCTCTTGACCTCGTGATCTGCCCGCCTCGGCCTCCCAAAGTGCTGGGATTACAGGCTAGAGCCACCGCGCCCGGCCACAATTTATTTTTATATTTTGACTTTTATTCTAAAACCTTTCTGAACTCAATTATTAGTTTTAATAGTTTTTTAAATAAATGTTATTGCTTATATTTGAGGTACAAAACATGATGTTATGGGATATGTATAGACAGAAAAACAGTTACTATAGTGAAGCAAATTAACATACCTATTATCGCATGTAGTTACTCTTATATTTGTGTGACAAGAGCAACTAAAATCTATTTATTTAATAAAAACTCTAATACAATTTTATTAACTATAGTGTTTATGTTGTATATTCACTATCTCAAGTTGTTCATCCTACATGTCTGCTACTTTGTATCCTTTGAATTATATCTCCCCACCCCTAGTAACCACTGTTTTATTCTCTTTTGCCATATATTTGACCTTTTAAAAAAAGATTTCACATATAAGTGAGATCATGCAATATTTTTTCTTTCTATGTCTGGCTTCTTTCACTTAGCATAATGTACATATTGTGGCAAATGGCAGAGTCTCTTTTTTATGGCTGAATAGTACTCCATTGTGTATGTGTACCACATTTTCTTTACTCATTTATCTATTGATAGACACTTAGGTTGTTTCCATATTTTGGCTATTACAAAAGATGCTGCTATTAACATGAGAGTGTAGATATCTTTCTGATGTGATGATTTCATCTCCCTTGAGTTAATACCCAGGAGTAGGATTGTTAGGTCATATGGTAGTTCTGTTTTTAATTTCTTTAGGAATCTCCATGCCGATTCTCATAATGGCTGCACCAACCTATATTCTCACCAACAGTATACAAGGGTTCTCCTTTCTTCACACTGTCACCAAGATTTGTTATCGCTCATCTTTTTTATTATAGCCATCCTAGTGAGTATGAGGTGATATCTCATAGTGTTTTGGATTTGCAGTTCTTTGATGATTAGTGATGTTGAGCAATTTTTCATATACCTGTTGGCCATTTTAATGCTTTTTATTACACTTTAAGTTCTGGGGTACATGTGCAGATTGTGCAGGATTGTTACATAGGTATACACACACCATGGTGGTTTGCTGCATCCCATCCCCCCATCATTTACATTAGGTATTTTATGTTTTCTTATGAGAAATGTCTATTCTTCTTTGGGGAAATGTCTGTTCAGGTTCATTGCAAGATTTAGTCATTTTTAATAGGTTCCTTAGGATTTTCTATATTTAAGAACATGTAATCTGTAAATAAAGATAGTTTTACTTCTTCCTTTCCAATCTAGATGCCTTTTACTTCATTTTCTTGCTTAATGGCCCTGGCTACAACCTCCAATACAATGTTAAATTGGAGACAAGAGTGGACATACTTATCTTTTTCCTAATTCCAAATGAAAAGAATCTAGTCTTTTATCCTTAAGTGTGATGCTAACTGTGGGTTTTTCATATATGTCCTTTAACAGATTGAGGAATTTCTTTTATGCTTCTAGTTTGTGATTTTTTTTTATCAAGGAAAAGGTGTTGGATTTTGCCAACTACTTTTTCTGTGCCGACTGAAATGATTAATGCCACCTATAGACATCCCACTCCTGAGCTTTTCCTTTTATGTTTTTATGTCAATTTATTGTTTTTGCCCATTGTTATCATTGCCACGGGCAACTTCAATGTTAAAGAATTGCTACTGGTTGTTTTAGACAAATGCTCTGAGGAAAAGTCAGGTGAATTAAAGAGAAACTCTGTGACTAGGGGTTTCCAGGAAACTGCCAGACCAGTCAAATAATGACAATTCTCTGTGGATGAGGCTTTGGAAGTGTTCTAATCCCATTCTGACCACTCAGTTGACTGCAAGACTGCTGGTTTTCCGTGTGATTGTGAGTTACTGGTTTTCAGGGTTACCACAGAAGTGAGGAGAGAGACTGGGCATAGAATTAGTTAAAATGCAAGAAAGCTTCCTGGTCTTACTAAAATTCAGATGATTTTCTCTAATAAGCTCTGTGAATTGATGCAAGTCCTTGGTTAATTTCTAAGCGAGGCTGATGTTGAACACTGGCTCAGATTATAGCTATCATTTTTTAAAGTCTGCATTGCTTATTCTAGTATGCTAGTTCTTCTATCTTGTGGTAGTGAGAGATAAAAGAGAGAAGGGGACAGTGGGTACACTGGAAGTGTATTTGTAACTGCTGGCATCATCACCAATACTAATACCATATAATGCACAAATTGAAAACAATGTCATATTTCCTGAAATTTGCTGTCTGATACCTTGTAAGTGACCAATAAGGCACTGAGCTCATAACCCAGAATGCTAAAGACAGATCATCTCAAAAGAAAAATGTATTTGAAGGGCACTGGTTATATCTTCTAAACCTTGAAGCTTTTCATTATTTTTGAAGACTGAGTTTTTCCGTGAGCTTACTCATCCTCAGTGATTTCAGTACCTCCCCGAATCAGTGACACTATGCTACAGTTTGTTTTTATTTCAAAAAATACTCATGTGATATTTCTGTTCACGTTGGCCCTGGAAAACTTCAAATGCATAGACAACATAAAATACTAGCAAAAAGATCATGACATACACTTTTCCTACAAACTGGAATGATTATGCAGTAAGAGCTATTTCAAAAGATAAAGTCTTTTTTTCTTAGTTTATTTTACCTTTAACTGAAACTCATCAGAAAAATAACTATTTCTACTTGCTCTTCATTTGGTCATATGTTGGCATGATTTCAGCTGGTAGAGGGTCATGATTTTTTTCAAAAATAGCTTTCGAAACTTTAAAGCATTATACAAATTGTAATATAGGAAATTCTTCTTATGGAAAAATTAAAGAATTCTTTGATGGGGATGGCATCTTTCTACCCCATCTAGAATTAAAACACAATGACTAATTAATGTAAGAAATTTATATTTGATGTCAGAGTAGGTAATATTAGTCTCATTTTATAATTGAAGGAATTGTGGCCAAGAAGTCAAGTGATTTAGCAGAGTTCTCATATATCCTATATGACAGACTTAGCCAGCACCAATACCCAGGCATGCTGACAACTGGTTCCATGAACTTTTCATGATGTCAGCTGCCTCCTTCAAGTAGTTAATAGAAACAAATTTCACTCATATTCTATCCTAGCCCCTTTAATAAATTTAACTAACAATATCTATGAATCCCTCAGCATCCATTCCAGTCTCTGGCTTAATGTATTGTAGATTTGCTGTTTATCTACAGCATAGAATTTATACATAGTATTTCCTACTCTAGGAACTGAATGCTTGAGTGTTTCAATTATTGCACTGACAGAAGATTGAATATATTTTCTTTGATGGGGAAGTAAAACCTTATTTTTTTCAGCAAGTTTAAATTTTACAGTGAATTACAGGTCAATGAAAACACTTCCTGTCTAAACAGAGCTGCTTCTTCTCTAAAGCACTCTTACGGTTTTCCAAAACAGCACTGCTCCAACTTCCTCATTATAATAATTGATGTTATTTGATGTTGTTGATATCTTATACACATTATGGCATTTAGATTTCCATCCACCAGCTTATAAACTCAGAAGATCAGGTGCCACACCTGTTTTTGTTCACCATCATACTCCTAGATCCTAGAGCAGAGCAAGGCACAGAATAGGTACTCAAATTTGTTGATTAGATAGATGAATTAATTACTTAAACAATGGGGGAAAACATGCTTAGCTGGATGCAGTGGCTCATGCCTATAATCCAAGCACTTTGGGAGGCCGAGGCAGGCAGATCACCTGATATCAGGAGTTCGAGACCAGACTGGCTAACATAGTGAAACCCTGTCTCTACTAAAAATACAAAAATTAGCCTGGCATGGTGGCATACGCCTGTAATCTCAGCTACTCAGGAGGCTGAGGCAGGAGAATCACTTGAGTCCAGGAGGTGGAGGTTGCAGTGAGCCAAGATGATGCCATTGCACTCCAGCCTGGGCAACAAGAGTGAAACTCCAACTCAAAAACAAAACAAAACAAACAAACAAAGAAACAAAATGTTCACTAAATTTGTAAATAAAACCACATTAGGATAGGAAGTTAGTGTCTTAAAATACACAGTAATAATTTTATGTGACCATGACAAATGGGAGAAATGACCAGAAATGAAACAAAGCAAGCATTGACAAGGCAAGACAAGTAACTTTTCAGAAATGATTGTTAATACTATAAATGTGGTAAAAACATACTTGTATTGCCTTCATACTTAGGCACGACATTTCCAGAGGAAGAGTGACAAAACTGAGGGTATTTGGTGGGGAAGAGAAAAATGAACTATCTAAAAACCAGGTCCACACACAGACTGGTTAAAGGACTTGCAGACGCTTAACCTAGGGAACAGAAAACTTAGAGGGTGTGTAAGAGCAAACCAAATATTTGGAGGTCTGTTATGTTGTAGAGGGATTGCATTGGTTAGTAGATGGTGTACAGATTGCCCCCATCCCACTCCTATCCCCACAGCAGATATCACAACATTTTTCCCATTGTAATCTAGGCAATACATATCAATTGATGTAAATTGGTAAATTAAGTGGAACTGTCAAAGATTAATTAAGCAACAAACTTTTATACTGTATATAAAATTCAGGAAAGCCATTTTTATTTCCAAGGCAGTAGGAAAATGAAATTTTATCTTAACTTCAACTGTAGTATCTAGATAAACTGACCTTTTATAGGCTTTGAACACAATGCTTTCTTTAACAAAGCTTGCACAAGTTTACTTTGTATGTTTTATATTAGCCAACACAATTTTTAAAACAATTCAAAGTAGTATTGCCCCAAACTGTAGATCTTCAGATAGCACTCTCTGATTATACAGGCATTATAGAGCATGCCTTTCTTGCTGACAAACTACTTCAGTTCTTATCTTGTACTCCTGTAGTTTTGCCTACTAAAGTAGTCCACTCTCCCATACCTAATGCTTTAACGCTTTTTATCGGTAGCTCTGGTAAAAATGGAAAAGTGGCTGTCTGGTGGAAACCACGTAATTCCCTCGTGTGATCTGGATTTACTAGCACTGAGAGAACTGAGGTTGGAGCCCTAATATTAGCCCTGGAAACTGCTTCCGTTCAGCCCATCAATATTGTTAGTGACACTGCTTACTCTGTTTATTTACTGTAGAACGTTGAGACAGTCTCCATTAAATCTACTCTTGAGTCTACCCTGTGTGCCCTTTTTCTTCAACTTCAGCAATTGCTAGATCAATGTATGCATCCTATTTTTATCACACATATTCAAGCCCCACCACTCAATGCCTGACCCACCGGCTATGGCAATGATCAAGTAGACCCTGTAAGTTATGACATCACTGCTTGACCAAGCCACACAATCACATCAATTTTTCCACCAAAATTGGAGAAACTTAACTAGACAAGTTCAGCTTACCTAACGACTAGCTAAACAAATTATCCTGCAGTGCCCAGATTGCAAGCTCACAGGCACATACCCTCCTTCAACAGGTATTAACCCTCAAGGACTAGAGCCTAATCAGTTATGGCAAAGAGATGTTACACACGTCCCTGAATTTGGAAAACTAAGATACGTACATGTATCTGTTAATACCAATTCTCACCTAATTAGTGCACATGCTCTTCCTGGAGAGTCCACCTGATATGTTATTAAACATCTTTTTTTAACTTTTGCATTTATGGGATGGCCCACAAAAATTAAAATGATAATGGCCTGGCTTATGCCAGCTCACAATTTCAGTAATTTTGTCACACATGGAACATCCAACATTCTACAGGCATCCCATGGTAAAATGTGCCCACTCCACCCTTAAAAATATGCTCAGAAAACAAAAAAGGGTAATATGAGTAAGGAGCTGGTAACACTACTAGCACAAACCTTATTTGCCGTTAATTTTTAAAATTGAAGTGATAAATTTCAATCAGCTATAGAAAAGCACTTTGCTAAAACCTCTCAAGACATAAAACCCACAGTTTTATGGAAAGATGTGAATAGTAATGTATGATGTACTCCAAATGATTTGCTAACATGGGGAAGAGGATATGTTTGTGTTCACATCCCCTCAGATCCTCTTTGGATTCCAGCACAATGCATCGAACCATACCATGGCGTGGCTAGGACCCAACCCGGTACAAGAAATGAAGGAAATGACCCTGTAGGACCCACAGACCCATATGATGCAGCTTCATTGGATGACACAATCCCCAGACATTACCTGGGGGATGCTGAAGAAAACAACTAAGGTGGCTGAGTTAATCCTGCTCCAAACACAAACACCATTGACTCCAGATAATTTGTTGCTTTTTTATTCTCTCACTTTGCTTGCTACCTGTACCTACTACACTCTACTGAGCCCATCTTCTAAATCTGCCTTTTTTCCACCTGTTACTTAGCCAGACACTACCTTCCCAGCCTCTAACAAAGCAACTGCTTGGCTAGTAGGAATTGACATATCCCCAGTGGGGTTCCTCAGTAATGGCACACATTAGACTGAGATGCCAAGTAACACTAAAGGTCACTCCTTGATTGGAAAAAAATGTTACTGATTATACTCATGTTTGTCTTATGTTATTTACTAATTCTAGGACACAAAGCCAGAACACGACTTATAACTGCTGCACCTGACAAACCTGTTGCTGCACACATTAGTATTCTTCAATCAACAAAACCTGATGCAAAAAGAAAACAAAAATGGAGCAGATGTAGATTGATCAGGGTGGTAGGAGAAATTATAGGAAAGACACAAACCTTCTTGGAAGGCTGGGATGTTTTGCAAAGCTTTGGGGAAGAATGAGCTGAAGGCAGCTGTTCTTACCCTAGGGCAAAGGGCAAGGAGTAGGTACAAAGGAAAGTAGGGAAGTTTATCTAAATAGCTTGCTTACTCGTGTCCTAAAAGTGACCTTTGATTATTCACATGCAGGACTACTCTCTCCTTGGGAGGTTGACAATGTTTGTTACCCACAAACTGTGTTTGCTCAAAGCCTTTGTCATTAAATTTGTACTAAATAAATGCAAGTGTTGCTGGCTTATCGAGGCTGCTGCTACTCACTCTGCCAGCAGTCCCCTACCCATGCTGACAGGCAAGTTACCTGTGTCTGCATACTCTGTTCATCCATCACTCAGCCATAGTCTGCAGGACAAACTTGGCACAACACCTGTCCAGGCTTGCCTTTACTACCTGATCACTAGTCACCAGATTATTTTAACCATATCCAAGATACCACATCACTTAATCCACAAGCATTTCAGTATGTATCTCTGAAAAATAAGAATTATTTTTAAAGCATAACCACAATACCTTTATCACAAATGAAAGAAAATGAACAATTACTTAACATCATAAAATATACAGCCCAGTGTTCAAATTTTCCTCTCTTTTTTCTAAGCTTGTTTGATTCATACATAAATATGGATTAGAACTAAGGAAATATAGATTGGAAATAAGGAAATAACATTGAAATTGGTGAATGTGTCTCTTAGGTTGTTGTATAGTTATTGTTGTTGTTTTAATGATTTATAGAGTTTAATAGAGAAGTAATGTTCAGTCTAGCTTTAAATGGGAACTCTAGGGAATTATTTAGGTTTCTTTTCGTCTATAGATTTGTGTATAGGCTCCACTTCCAGATTTTTTATTTTCCTTCTTACAATTCTTTTAGTACAAATTTATTGAGATAGAATTCACATATTGTGCCATTGATGCTTTTAAATATATAATTAAATGGGTTTTGGTATGCTCACTAAGTTATGCAACCATCACAGCAATCAATTTTAGAACATTTTCATTATCTCAAAAAGAAACTCCATACTCTTTAGCTTTCAGCCCCCCAGCATCCCTGTTTACCTGTCCCCTGTCCACTAATCTATTTCTCTTTCTATATGTTTGTCAATTTTGGACATTTCATATACATGGAATCATATAAGGTATAGTTTTTTATGACTAGCTTCTTTCACTTAGTGTAATGTTTTGAATATACATACATGTTATAACATGTATCAATACTTCATCCCTTTTTAAGGCTGAATAACAAACATTTCATTGTACAGATATATTACACTTTATTTAGCCATTTATCAGTTGATGGACATTTGGGATTTTTTTCACCTTTTGGCCATTATGAATGATGCTGCAATAAACAATCACGTAGAAGGTTTTGTGTAGATATATGTTTTTGCTTCTTTGGCGTATATTACTGGGAGTGCAATTACTAGATCTTATTGCAACTCTATGTTTAACTTTTCAAAACACTGTCAGACTCTTTTCCAAAGTGGCTCAGCATTTTTACAATCCCATAAGCAATGTATGAAATTCATACTTCTCATTTCCTCAACATCCTCACCAGCACTTGGTATTATGTAACTTTTTTATTATAGCCATCCTAATAAGTGTAAAGTGGTATCTCATTGTGGTTTTGATTGGCTTTTCCCTGATAACGAATGATGCTGAGCATCATTTTATATGCTTATTGGTCATTTGTGCATCTGTGAAGAAAAGCCTATTCAGATCCTTTGCTCATTTTTTAATTGGGTTATCTTTTTATATTTGAGTTGTAAGATTTTTAAAAATATGTTGTAGATAAGTTCCTTATCAAGTATATAATTTGCAATTATTTTCCCTTATTTTGTAAGTTGTCTTTTTACATTTTTCGGTGTTCTCTGAAGCACAGAAGTTTATCATTTTCATGAAGTCCAATTTATTTATTTTTTCTTTTGTTGCCCTTGCCTTTGGTGTCATGTCAAAGAATCAGTTGCCTAACTCAAGACCAGACTTACTACTGCTTTCTTCTAACAATTTTATAGCGTAATCCATTTTTAGTTAATTTTTGTATGTGCTGTGAGGTGAGGGTTCAACTTCATTCTTCTGCATGTGGCTATCCTTTTATTCCAGCACACTTTGTTGAAAAAACTATTCTCCCCCCATTAAATGGCCTTGGCACCTCTGTTGAAAATCAATTGAGACACATGGGTTTGTTTCTGGAATCTCAATTCTATTCTACTGATATACATGTTAGCCCTATGCCAACACCGCACTGTTTGGTAACTGTAGCTTTTTAGTAAGTGTTGAAATGGAAAAGGATGAGTCCTACAACTTTGTTCTCTTGCAGGATTGTTTTGACTACTCTAGGTTCCTTGAGTTTCCATAAGAATATGAGGATCGGCTTGTAAATTTTTACAAAGAAACCAGCTAGGGTTCTGAAAGGAATTGCATTGAATCTGTAGATCAATTTGAAGAGTATTTTCACCTTATTAATATTGTCTTTCAATCTGCAAACATGAGATGTCTTTCCATTTATTTAGATCTTTTAAAAATTTCTTTCAACAATGTTTTGTGTTTTTAAGAGTGTACTTTTGCACTTGTTTTTAAAATTTTACTTCTAAATACTTCATTCTCTTTGACATCATTGTAAATGCATTCTTTTTAACTTTCATTTTTGGATTCTTTCTTAAAATGTATTTATTGAAGAAACAATGTTGTTTTTCTGCAGAGTTTCTCCCCCTCAACACACACACACACACACACACACACACACACATACAGACCCCTGTACTCTAAACCTAAGTCTGGATGTTGTTGCTTACATGCCTACAATGTTAACAACTTTCTCCTTGTATTTTTCTAAAAATTCATAGTTATATCTAGGAGCTTGATCAGATTCAAATTGCATTTTTTGACCAAAAAAACAATACATTCTATGTGCTGCTGTGTTTTTCCATCAAGAGGCATATGATATATAGTTAATGCTCTTTTTGTAATATTAGAAGACATGAATGATTATTACCTAGGACAAATACATTGGCCTATGAACATGTCCAATATTAATGATTAGGAAAGCAGTTGCTAAATTGGGTCCTAAGCTGTTCCAGTCCTGCTAATAGATGTTCCATAAACAAAAGAAATTCATGTTCACAAAAGTTTTAGAAATGTTGAATTGAAAAAAAAAAACACAACATATTTCTTTACTTCAAGACTCCCAGAGATATTAATGTTTTAATATGCAACATGACTCTTCAGGGAGGGAAATAGTATGCAGTGTTTATATACTTATTTGAATGCTTCATGGAACACTTTTGTCCATGACATCTTGTGAATGCTGGACCAGGCTATTCTTTTAAATTAATCACATTCCAAGTATGTGTTTCTGAAGCTCAGGTCAATGTATTTCAAACTGATCAGGATGAGACTTTGGGAGATAATTAATCTTCTATACTGAATGTTGAAGAGTTTGTGTGTGTGTGTGTGTGTGTGTGTGTGTGTGTGTGTGTGTGTGTGACTCTGTTATAAAGATAGAAATAGTTTTTATTATGTGTTGAGAGCATGATTTGACAGATCTCAATGATTGATCATTGAGAATAGTCCCATCTGAGAGCCGCAAAACCATCCGCAGCTGTCACTTTGAATCTTTGTGCTGTTCATTTTGTGCTGATCCCTCACAATTAGTGTTAGTCATGTTGCTTTTGTTCTAGGCAGACAGTAGTAGTTGATTTTTAAGTGGCCTCTAGAGACTCTTTAATATAGGATTTACATGTAGGAATCTTTGATCTAAAAAAGGATTTTTCTTACCCTTAGGTGTTCCGACGTTCACTAAATGTGTGATGATTTCAGCAGTTAAGAGATCCTGACTACAGAACAAGGTAGCTTAGAAACGAAAACGTCCTTAAAACTTGCCAGTAGGTTTGGGGGGTTCTCAAAGATGATTAAACTGTTGGAAAATAGCATCTATGAGAAAATGAAAAAGTAGTCTAGATTGTTACACCTAAAGACGAGATACTGTAATATGAAGGACTGTTATTTAAAGCATTCACAAAACTATTGGAGTGCAGAAAGAAAACATTGAAACATCAATATATTTATTTTTCTCATTCTTTTAAAATTTCTGTGCTGGAGTATTTTTAATGTTTACTCATTAAAATGTATAAAGTAATGTGTAATGTATACATGTACAGTAGTACATGTATATAATCTATAAATCCATATACATATATTGGGGCCCATGCTCAATAGTTTTTTAATAGATTAACATGGATGAGAAAAAATTGATTTATAAGATTGTGTGAATCCCTTCTTCATTAGAAGATTGTTTTAGAGTGTATGTGTGGGAAATGGTGTTGGTTTAAATAAGAGTACTAGGGATTCAGTTAGATCCACTTATTTTATTTAAATATAACAATTATTAGTGATACAGCATTGTTTGATATTCAGCAAATGTTTTCTGAGCATGTCCTATGCAGCAAACGTTGCACTAGGCTCTGGGCATATGACAGTGAACATAAACGTTGTCCTTGACCTTATAGTCCTTCCCCACTATAGTTTAGTAGGGAAGACAGCTGTCAACCAAATAATCATACGTTTAAATATACCACCAAAAGTGTTATGAAGAAAAAATGCAGCAAGTTACAGGAGGCTACGAGAGTATAAACTGGGGCACCAACCATCTCTGTTCTGGGGTTATCTAGAAAGGTTATCCTGAGAAGTGACATTTAAGCTGGGGCCTGCAGAGATTGATTGCATGATTGCTTGGTCAAGAGATAGAGGGAGAGTGGCCTAGATGGAAGTAGTGGGTATGTGTGAGGGCCTTGTGGGGTCATGAGGTGAGTGACGGTCTGTGCCACAAGGTTTCAGACAATGGGGAAGCTTCAGAGATGAATCTCCCTGACAGAGAGGTGGAGTGCAGGCTAAATGACCTCAGGAGTTTTGTCGCTCTTCAATTCCAGGGGGAAAAAAAATCAAAAACGCATTGGAGGTACCAGAGGGTTACAGAAAGGAAGAAGAGAACATCGAAATCTGCCCCAGCAGCAATTTCGGGAAATTCAAGTAATGCCCCCCTGTGTGGCCCTCTGGAATCGTACCTGGTAAGGGTAAAGGGCAGTGTGTCCTCTATGTCTGTGCTACAGATGTGGACATTTTTTTTTTTTTTTTTTGAGTGCCTGAGAATTTCATGAGTAGTAGCCAGCTAGAGAGCCTAGCAATGTGTTGTGATAATGTGTTTTCCTGAGTTATTTGAAACAAGAGGGTGTATACCGTCTTGGCAAAATTAAAGGATTTTGAGCTCGAATAAATGAGGTAGATCAGAGGGTAATTGCAGGAGGTGGGGCTGTGGCTAGGTCTGCTTGAGGGCTCAGGCCCCAGGCTGCAGAGGAGCTAAGTGGGAGAGCAATATTTGACGGTTCATTGCCGCGGTGCCTACTAACCGGCTAGGGGAGGAGAAGGAGGACAAGGGAGTTCAGGGTTGGACGATGAGCATGAAAGAAGAGTGGGCGAGCCAGGGAGCGCTTGCCACATGGAGGGCGGGAGGCGGCTACACTGGGTCCCCAGAGCCAAGAAAGGGGCACGAGGAGGCGGCGCGAGCCCCGCCCCCTCCCCTGGCGGGCGCGGGCGCGGGCGCGAGACGCTGCGCGGCGGCAGCGGCGGGCGCGAGCGGCAGCTGTCAGGCAGGCCACCGAGGTCCAAGCCACACTTGCTGCCCCATTGAGGACGAGGAGGCAGCAGGAGCGGTGACGGTGTCGCTGAGGAGCCGGACTCCCGGGACGCAGAGCTGACCTGCCTGGCACCCGCGGCCCTCTCCTGTTTCCTTCCCATTGTGTTGGGTAAGGTGCCTGTGCGTGGGCAGGAACAGGGGCTAGGGGGTGGAGGACCCGGAAGGCCGGGAGGTGGGGGGCCTGTGAGAAGAGGGAGAAAGGAAAGTCTAGTTGATCCCCGGGGCCACTCGTAGCTTGGGAAAGGTACTGAGCCTCTCTTGGGGTCGGAGTTGGGGGCAGGTGACAGTGGCGGGGGGCGTTGCTGAGTAATCCCGAGCGGCTGCCAGAGCCTGGCAGAGAGGCGCAGGGCTCCGTGGGGAGCGGGTGTGGCTCAGTGCGCATGCGCCACAGCCGGCTCGCTCTGAAAGCTGGGGGTGAGGTGAGAGGACCTGGGTCGGAGGTAGTTGGGACTATGCGTCTCACTTTCTAGGTCCCTAATGCTAACAGTGCCCCTGTCATAGAGTTGCCAGCACTGTCTCCTAAGGCAGCTTCTTTTCCTTATGTTCAGCTCGCTTGATGTCATCCAAACCTTTTATCTACCCATGTCTCTGGGCAGTCTACTGGGGGGAAAGTGGCCTGAGGACATTGCCAAATCGCTATCTAGTGTGTCTTTGGGCTCATAGCCCTAGAGCTGTCGTTGTGAAGAGTGAAAGGTTAGACGTGAGACTCCACATTGGACCTTTCGAGTTGCACACAGGATATAAATGTGGGCATGAATGTGGGAATAGCGTTTCAGTGGCATGACAGCTGTGGCATTTGCAGTCGGCATGGATGTAGCTAATAACTTGTTAGTTCTGCAAAATGAATCCAGTGCATCAGAGAGCTTCCCCGCTGTGAAGCACCCATCACCACCACCAACGCCAAGTATTGGGTTGTACAGGAAACAATCTACACCATTTAAGTTACAGGGGCTCAAACATTCCATCATTTCTCATTCGTGTTGAATTTTACATAAAGATAGCCGCGCCCAATTCTTCAGTGCAATATTTCCAATTATCGTGCCAGCATTCAACAGTGAATTGAGTAACCCTTTCCACTGTGTCGCCACAAGACGGGCTTTCCCCACAGGTCCAATCATGGCTTCTCCCCTGTACAGACTACCAACAATGTCACTCTCATCCACTGCCTAGCCCTCCCCAGTTGCGCTTCCCCTACCCAGCCCTAAAGTACACATCTCTCTCAAGACTTGCCTCTGAGCAATCTGCACTACAGATTTTGAGCATCATTCCACTCCATGGCAACGAACTGATTCCAATTTGCTTTTCTGCCTCTCTTCTCTCCCTCATCATACTAAAATGTACTTATTTCCAAAGGTTCAACTTCTTTTTCTTCATTGTACTGTTTCTTCCCCCACCTCCACCCTCACCTCTAAGAATCTCCAACTAAATGTAACAATTTGAATGAGGCTCTGTGGGTTCAAGCACTGGAGATTCAGAAGGTTTCAAGTGTGTTAAAGAACAAAGAGCTGGGGAGTATTGGTTATGTGAATTCCTAATTTACCTCACTGTCCAAGACTGAGACCCTGATAGGGATAAAAAGTGAATAAACTGTCCTTAGAAAATGCTGATTAATGAGTTTGTGGTAGTACGAAAGGGGAATTGCATCTCTCGCATATTTGACTTAGAGCCAGATATTTCTCTGAATGGGATCAAAATCAGAGTAAGTGTTTTGATCCAAAGGCTCACCTGATAGAAGACCCATAAGGGATGCATGAGGCATTTGACTTTCCTATTTACATATTTATTGTCACCAAAGAATTCATTTGCCTGCTTAATGCTACTTTGTTTAAAGGTTTGGATTAAATCTAGCATATTCTGGGGGAGGAAAAAATGATTTCATTTGCTTTTATACTGTGCTGGTTCTTTTTAATTTAAGTATGTACTAAAGGACATCACATTCGTTTTCAAACAATGATGAATGATTGCAGAGATGCCAGCACCCACTGACAACATCAAGTGGAGATAATTATTCTGCTCTTGTTTTTGGTAGGAACGAGGAAATGTATATACTTATTTTTAAAATGTGAGAGTAGGGGGAGGAAAACTCAAGCGTTTCCCTTGACTTTCAACAGGTAGAATTCCTATTATGTCCCAACCAGAGAACGATCGAGTCAAGTTCATAACGTCTGGTCTTTAGTCATCTTATAAATAATAGTACTTGGACATCTTACAGAACTACGGATCTTTTGTACCTTGGTATCAATTCAGAAACATTAATTCTGGGCCGCTACCTAATCAGTTAATTGGTAAACAAATATTTATTATCTCCAGGGAGGATCCTGGTGCTGCACACTGAAGGGACTTCAAAGATGTACACAAACAGTGAGCTTACTATCCAGGAATTTAAAATTGGTCACGTTAGAAAGACAGGAAGAGTTTGTTAACAAAATAAGGAAGTATAACTATATGATTTCAACTGTAAACTATGAGATCCTAAGCTTGCATGTTAATTTGTACACTCTCTGAGGGCAAGGCCTTGCCTTAAACATTTATTACTTTCCAACAGTATCTACATCCAGTGGATGTTTGAGTGATGAAGTTTTGCAAAGTAGATTCGGTGGGCAGAAACCAGAGGCAGGGAAAGAAGAACTTTCACAATAGATTAGATTCGAGGAGATGTGAGCCAAAATGACGATGGCAGCACAGGACTAGAAAATGTTATTTCTGCCGGGCGCGGTGGCTCCAGCCTGTAATCCCAGCACTTTGGGAGGCCGAGGCGGGTGGATCACGAGGTCGAGAGATCGAGACCATCCTGGTCAACAAGGTGAAACCCCGTCTCTACTAAAAATACAAAAAATTAGCTGGGCATGGTGGCACGTGCCTGTAATCCCAGCTACTCGGGAGGCTGAGGCAGGAGAATTGCCTGAACCCAGGAGGCGGAGGTTGCGGTGAGCCGAGATCGCGCCATTGCACTCCAGCCTGGGTAACAAGAGCGAAACTCCGTCTCAAAAAAAAAAAAAGAAAGAAAATGTTATTTCTAGGGAAAATCAGCAGGATTCAGAAGGTAAGGAGACAAATCTAAACTTTATTCATTTTTACTTTTAGCAAAAAAATGGGAGTTGAAGACAGCAGAGGAGAGTGGAGGCTCTCCTTAGTAAAGACACAACACACAATAGGCACTATAGTGTTTTCTTACATATCAGTAGCAGGGTTGGACCAGAAGACCCTGAAGGTCCCTCCAATGCTGAGATTCCGTGCCATATGCAGATGTTCAAGCTTGTTGAAGAACAAGCCATTCTCAAATATGGAAGAAAGAGAAAAGGAAGAATTCTTATACTTAGCCCTTTCTGAGAAGGGTTAATACTGAGCCACAAGGCCCCCACTAGTGCATGAAAGGAGGTGGAGGAGCTAGAGGAATAAAAATCTCAAACTAAAATTTTTCAAAAAATGCTTACGAATCTTTGCAAACTTCAGAATCTATTCATTCTCCCCCAAATCCTGTTAAGTAGGGTAGGTATTATCTGCTCTATTTTTATGTAAGAAGATACTGAAACAGAAAGATTAAATGACCTGCCCAAGTTCATAAAATGAACAAATGATGTAACACTGATGAAGACCCTGGTATCCTGATTGCTGCCAGCTAGCTTAGCGCTCTTGACCCTGAACCACATTGCTTTTCCCGTTTTTTTTCCCCCCTTGGCACAGAAGTTATATGCCCAGAAGTTATGTGTGCACATAACCAAACAGGAAATGCACAAGCAACTGCAGCATTATCTCAGACAGTTATTAATACATGATCATTATTCCTGGAGCTGAGCATTTGGGTTTCTATATTCACTCAGTCCTTGACCTGTCTACTGAGTTTATCCGCAACCGGGAAAGTAGGGTCGGTGAGTCTTTTAATGATGTGAACACCTGTTTGCTAGGAACTTAAGGAAGCTCATTTGGCATGGACCCTTAACACCAGCCATCAGAATCATGCCCAAGTTTGTACTTCTGTTGCTTTTTAAAATGAGAGTTCAAGAGTTCTGCTCTGTAACATTATCCTACAGACTGGTATAAAAAAAAAATAAAGAAGTGTGCTCACACTTGTTTCATCTCCATTTAAAGAAATGTTTGTTACTTGAGCCAGTTCTAAAGACAGTAATTTGGGAGCAGGAAACAAAGGGGACAAAAACCAGGAATTGTAGGAAACTTGAGAATTCTGTGGAGTATATATAAACCAAGAAGGAACATAAAGCCTATGCATTTAGGAGATAATACTTAAATTCATATCCACTGAATTAGATGTCTAATAAATTCTTATCATAAGTTTTATATATATGTAGAAAATAACGTGAGATTATTAAGCCGCAGATATATTTTTAAAGCTTCTTTCTTCCTCAGTAAGAAAGAAAACTACACAAATCTAGAAACTGCTTTTCTTCTTAGACCAGTACTCTTGATGCTGCTTAAATAAGACTCTGCCACAATTAATTATAATATTAAATGAAGGTATATTTACATTTAACAACACCAGTGAAATATTAAAACTGGTGTTTAAGACAAATGACCTGACAGATGCAATGGCTCATGCCTGTTACCCCAGCACTGTGGGAACAGGAGGTGGGCATATTATTTAAGCCCAGGAGTTTGAGACCAACCTGGGCAACATGGTGAAGCCCCATCACTACAAAACATACAAAAATTAGCCGGGCATGGTGGCATGCACCCGTAGTCCCAGGTACTCAGAAGGCTGAGGTAGGAGGTTCACTTGAGCACAGGAGGTGGAGGCTGCAGTGAGCCATGATTGCACCACTGCACTCCAGCCTGGGCGACAGAATGAGACCCTGTCTCAAATTTTAAAAAATATAAAAGAGAAATGACCTAAACTAATGAATAAAATAATTAGCCAATAGAATATACATTATTGTAAACAGGAAGCCCCCACACACAATTTTTTCCTGCTCTCTGATTATGTGGAATCAGATACGGAGACAACCTCAAGACAGACTGGTGAGTGCACTAACAACTTTCTTGGAGATGGGAATGTTGGTAGGTATAAAGGGAAAAAGTTTCATCTCTGACTTACGATTTCAACATTATCTTAGATTGCTCTGTACTTTCCTTTTCCTGAATGTCATCTATTGTGAATATCATCTACTTTCTTTGATTTGCTTTTACTTTGAATGGAGAATTCAATGAAGAGACAATATAAAACTTAAAAATTATACAAAGTACAAATTAGGACAAGATAAAGTTTTTGGAATAAAAATGTTTTGCTTATGTTAAGCACTGGTAGCATTTTAAACTTTTATTTGTGAAAAGCGTTCTCTATAGGTTACCTGAGGTTGCTATGGGTTCTTTTTTTTTTCTGATTTGAATGTATTTTTAATTATAGCCTTAATGTTATTTTATTATAGATTTTTTAAAATAATGTTTTCTATTCTATTTTATAGAACTCTAAAAAGAAAGAATAAAACAACAACAGGAAAAAAGGAAAAATATTTAAATTGTGACAAAACAAACGCACTGGGTAGGTATTTCAAGGGGGCATACTGTGGATTTGGGATGTTTTAATATTTGATCTCTTAAAAGTGAATATTTAGAAAAATATATAGCTAGTACACATGCATTCCAAAATCATTTTAAGGGCTACTAAATTTTGTAAAATTATATTCAAATATGTGTGCTTCCAGAAATTATTTTGCATGCATTCATTTGATTGATAATTAGTTTTCCTCCTTTTGGATCTATTGTATAAATATCATCCAATTAACCTTATCATTATTGAGTTTCCACAATAGACCTAGTGTGAAAGTACCTAACAGAATATAGCAAAAGTTAGTATTTGTTCAGTAAGTATTTGATCTTTTTATTTTAAGACACATTCTAGGTATTCCATGTGTAGACATGTTGTGGAGGTAACAAGTAAGGTACTGTATAAATATTAGCACTTTAAATTTTACAGTATGTTTTCAAATGTTGCTATTATGAAATTAAAACCTAAATCCAAAAACTAATAAGATATTCAAGATTTTCTCCTTAACAACAGCTGTTATATTGATATCGGTCAGTTGTCATCAACTTAAATGCCACTGTTCCATGAAGAAAAAAATATAGAAGATCCTTACTTGAGGGGGTGTTCCTATCAATGCAAGTATAATGGGGTAAATGCCTGAAGAAATGTAACTTTGTTCTCTCTTTCAAATTCTGGGGTCCTGTCTGATTCTGTCCCAGTTCTCTACCAACAGAATCAAGAATCCAGTTTATGTAGCTTTCTCTTCTCAGTAATTGTTGTATCCATCAGCAGCAGACTTCAAACCCCAAATCAGTATCATACTATTTGCCTATCGTTTGGAACTGTCCAAACTAGAAGCTAAAGTCGTCACACATTTGAGTGGCATTCCTGTTCTAGGCTTCCTCTCCTAGAATAGGGTCAGAACTGAACCAAATTACAGGACCATCTGCTAGTCCATTTACCAATGGCACTCAGCCATTTTTCTGGCACGACAAAAGACCTCAGAAAAACAAGACCTATTTTTCCTTTTATGCAAAATGGGTTTTATTTCTTCTGCTGTACTACATCAATTAACGACCATAAATCAAGAGAAATTGAATGAGAAATCCTCATAATTCGGAGAAATTTGCTATGAAGTTGATTTCAGTTTCAGATTTAACTGTTTTCCCTCCTACTTTTCCTTTTATTTTCAGGTTCTCTTGGTTACAAACTTCTTCCCTTCTGGTGCCGCAAAAATGAGTGGGAAATCCCTGCTCTTAAAGGTCATTCTCTTGGGTGATGGTGGAGTTGGGAAGAGTTCGCTTATGAACCGTTATGTAACCAACAAATTTGACTCCCAGGCTTTTCACACCATAGGGGTAGAGTTCTTAAATCGAGATCTGGAGGTAGATGGACGCTTTGTAACCCTCCAGATCTGGGACACTGCGGGGCAGGAACGTTTCAAAAGCCTTAGGACACCCTTCTACAGGGGAGCAGACTGCTGCCTCTTGACCTTCAGCGTGGATGATCGGCAGAGCTTCGAGAATCTTGGTAACTGGCAGAAAGAATTTATTTACTATGCGGATGTGAAGGACCCTGAGCATTTCCCCTTTGTAGTTCTGGGTAACAAGGTAGACAAAGAGGATAGGCAAGTGACTACTGAGGAGGCACAAGCCTGGTGCATGGAGAATGGGGATTACCCTTATCTAGAAACTAGTGCCAAAGATGACACTAATGTGACAGTGGCCTTTGAAGAAGCTGTCAGGCAGGTGTTGGCTGTAGAGGAACAGTTGGAGCATTGCATGTTGGGTCACACCATTGACTTGAACAGTGGCTCTAAAGCAGGGTCTTCATGCTGTTAAAGATAGGGAGCCTTTTAAAAATATGCCCCATATTGGTCAGTCAGTAGTGTAAGAATAACTGTGCTCCTCTAAGAGTGCACACACACACACACACACACACACAAGATGGTAAGAGATAAGGTTCTAATTGTGAAACAGAGCCTTTCAAATTGAAGTGTAGAGCGATTCAAAAAAAAAAAAAAAAAAAAAAAAAAAAAAAAAAAAAAAAAGCTTTATCAAGCCAAGTGTATTTTGCGTGATTTCTGCTGTCTTGTGTGTCTCAGGACATATCAGAAAGTTTTAGTCCTGAGAGAGTTAAATATTTTTTAAATCACAGTTTAAACCTAGAACCCAGCCGCATGAAGGAGTTAAAGAGCTACAGCTATTCCTTAAGTGTGTTCCATTAATTAACTAATAAATGTCACTATCAGACTTGCCAAGCAGTTTCTGACATTTCTGCCAAAGGGGAAAAAATCAGACTTTGAGCCGTATTATAATAAAAATAATAATGTGAACAAGGATTCCTAGGCTTGAAGTATGAGGAGGTTGTAGTGATTAGGAATACAAAAGTATAATGATGTACAGTGACTTGTTTAAATCCTTACGTATGGTTTGCTCCCATCTGAGCTTTTCAAAAAATACCATCTCAATAAAAGATACTCTAATGACACTGGCAATTGATTATACTTCTTGTGTTTGAAGTCACAGGATACTAGTGAATGGATTATGCTTAAATATGCCAACCACCTTTGCAAATAAATGGTTGGTCTGCTTTTACTTCCTAAATCTACTTTTGCTGCATAGAGATGTTGCTTCTCTGACAAACTCTTACCAATTTAGCAGTGCTGCTTAGTATGTGAATTTGGATGCAGTGCTCTCTGCTCGTTATTTAGATGGTCCTTCAATCCACCATGCTGGGCTCATGGAGAAGGCTTCAGAAAATATTGGGGGATAATGAACTTTTCTTACAAGGTTCCTTAACTCAAATATTTATTGAGGGAGAAGAAACTGGTTTCTTGTATATTGCACTGGATGTTCAACTGGCCTAATCAGGACATTGAAAGTGACAGAAGAGCAGATTTAAACCCAGTGTTAGAATGAATTTCCCATAATCAGAGTTGTCCAACAGTGGAATGGACTGCCTTAATAGTGAGCTCCCTGCCTCTGAAAATATTCACTGGATGACCATCTGTTATAATACCATAAAAAGATTTTCTGTACTGGCTACATGTTCAATATAAAGTCCTTTCTGGCTCTAAGTTCTATGAATCTATAAACTACATCAGTGCCATGCTGTAGTTAGATTCATCTGATGATAACCAGTAAGACTATGGAGAGGGATGTTAAAAATTCTCAAACCGTTTTGTGATCAATCTTTAACGGCAACTACATAGCTCTTCCTTTTGCTTTTGCACTGTGGCAGGAAAAATTCTTGAGCTCTGAGTAATCTTTATGTGCCCTGATAAAAACATTTTAAAGATCCCATGTTACAGTATAAAAATGGTTTGATAATTTTGGTTACCATGACTTCCAGTTATATACTATATTATGAATATGCAGTCTGGTTCTTGTTGGTTTATCTGTTTGTCTTGCATAAATTTTAATCTGTACTTTAAAACATCTGTGATAAAAATAGTGACAGACAGAAATTACCCCCAAAAAAGACGTAGGCCAGGAAGTGGGTGGGAGCTTTCATAGGAATACAGCCTAGAACTCTCCATTGTAGCCACATATGGAATCAGCCTTACTTACATGTAGGACTTTTGTGCTTTAAGAGCTCTGGGACATTTTGGCCAAATAGAAGAGGACAGTATTTAACCCAGTCGTACTCAATATTTCCAATTAAGATGTAATCCTGACCCCACTGTTCAATTAACTTTGATGCCAGAAGTCAAAGCCAGAACTGGGACCCCACAGCTCTTAAGTACTGGTCCCTATCCTGCCTATGCCTATAGCCAGCCACACTGGTTTCCAAGTTCTATGATCATTTTGCTACAATCATGTTAGGGTGAAAATCTGTACGTCAGAACTGTTAAATGCTAATTATTTTTAAGTGCATGAGACCTGGGGCCTTCTCTTTCTACTTGCACTCTGCTTATAATAGTTTCTATTTGTAGATCTCAGGCCTTCATCATAATGACCTCCATCAACTCACACAAAAGTACTTGTCTCTATTAGAGTGGCATGTGGTCATTTGAGTAAAAATAAATTATGTGGGTATCAGATTCATAGGCATCCTGTCCATCTAAGACAAGTGTTAATTTTATTGACCCATCAACTGGAGCCCCTTTCCTCTTAGTCATACTATTGCTTTCTGCCAAATTACCACTCAATATCTTAATGAAAGCACTAACATTAAGTGACATAAACAGTGGCATTTTGGTAAGCAACATTCCATGGGGTGCTGACATATAGTTTGGGTAAGATTAAAAAACACCAAAGGCTGAAATCTGTGAGTACCAAGAACTGTGCATATAGGTTTAGAAATTGACTGTGTACCCTAGAATGTGCAGTTGTAATATTTTCAATAGGTTTTTTTTTAAAGAACACTAGATTTTTGGAATAATATATTTCTAATTAGGACTATACTGTTTTTCAATGGTCTGTTAAAATATCATACAGAGTATTTATTTACTTTGTTGTCATGTATTGGCTAACTTTTCAGGGGCCTCAGATTCCATATGTCTTCAGTGGATTGATGAATTTCAGGTTAATTTGTGCCTGCCCCAGCCATCTCTACTTTACCCTGAGGTATTCCACAATCCTCTTGTTGCAGGTGCTGCTAAAAAAAAAAAACAAAAACAAAAACTCAAAATTGTGTATCAAATATTTTCTTTCAACTGTAAAAAATCATCTGTGTTAAAGTGAATATAAAGTGCATTTTGAACAACCAACATACAATGTTTGTGTTTCTTCCCTCCCTTTCTCTTTTTGAGCAATTGGTGGGTGTGAGGGACAGTACTTATCAATCAAGTCACTCTTTAAGGCTGCACTGGATGTGTCCTCTGGATCACGTTTCATGTGGTACTCCAAGCAGCCACTATCTAGTGATCAGATACTGCTGTACTGATGATGAAGCAAACTTTAAAGATTGGGTCAGGGAGGTCCTTTTCATTTTATACCACTTTCTTTCTATTTATTTATTTAATTATTAGACACAGGGTCCCTTGGTTGCTCAGGCTGGAGTGCAGTGGCGCAATCATGGCTCCTAGGAGCCTCAAACTCATGGGCTCAACCAGTTTCTAATACAGGAAATATATTGGGACTGGAAATTGAATCTTAGATTTCCACTTTATTTCTTTATTATAATTCAAAACCATTATTTAATGGATAAAATGTACACAATTCTGGTGATAAGTACACTAAAAGCCCAGACTTCACTCTACAATATATTCATGTAACAAAACTGCACTTGTGGCCCCTAAATTTATACAAATAAAAGAAGAAAAAAATATAATAAACAATGTTGCATAAAAAATAAAATAAATGATAAACCATCACAAAATTTAAATAGACATATTCCCTTTATTTTCTTGACTGGTGAATTGTACAGACCTTAGGAAAACATGACAATATAGGTGAAACAAGAAAAGCAAATAATAATTTTGTTAAATATTCTCTTCTTTTGCCTCTTACATATTAGATTTTAAAGATATATTAACACCCAATAACTTGAATACATAATGGCAACTTTTAAATTATGGACACAAGTCTCTCTACAGCATATATAGTTTCAATCTCTTTTCCCCTCTGTCTACTTTTGCCTGATACAACTTTGGCCAGTTGAAATTGGGGGTGGGGAATTTGTTGGGAAACAGATTTTTTTTTTTTTTTTTTTGCCACATGTACCATTTCCATCTCTGAGGATTATAATTTAACAAATTATCAGACCATGCTTCAAACGCAGCACCCCAAATCATTTTGACTAGTCCATAAGGTTGCAACTTTTAGAATATAGAAAGCCATAGATTTATAGGCCACTTAATAAGGATTTGTTTATTCATAACTGATTTTTTTTTTTTTTGAGACAGGGTCTCACTCTGTCATCCAGGCTGGAGTGCATTGGCACATTTTTGGCTCACTGGAACCTCTACTTCCTGGGCTTAAGCAGTCCTCCCACCTCAGCCTCCTGAGTAGCTGGAATTACAGGCATGCACCAGCATGCCCAGCTTAATGTGTGTGTGTGTCTCTCTCTCTCTCTCTCTCTCTCTCTGTGTGTGTGTGTGTGTGTGTGTGTGTGTGTGTGTGTGTGTTTGACACAGGCTCTTGCTCTGTCGCCCAGGCTGGAGTGCAGTGGCCTGATCTCGACTCACTGCAACCTCCATCTCCCAGGTTCAAGTGATTCTCATGCTTCAGCCTCCCTAGTCCACCACCACACCTGACTAATTTTTGTATTTTTTGTAGAGATGGGGTTTCACCATATTGGCCAGGCTGGTCTCGAACTCCTGGCCTCAAGCGATCCACCCACCTAGCCTCCCAAAGGGCTGGGATTACAGGTGTGAGCCACCACACTGGGGTCCATAACTGATATTTTAAAGGCAGAATGCTAACTCCCTTGCTGTTTTTCTGCCTTGTTCATAACCCAATGGGAAATCTCCTCATGATGTCTTAAGAATTAGTATGGTCTCATTTTTTGGAAATGGTTTGGTAATAGTCCTTCCAGAAAGAGGAAGGTGTGGAATACATGATTGATCTTCCATCCTGTAACTGTATTTTTAAAACATCCTGAAAAATTGAGGCATCAATTTGAGTAATTTCAAGATGGGAGGTTGGATGGACATCTCTGCTTTCATCTGAGTTACCCAAAGCAGATCTTGCAGCAATTTTTTTCCTCGGTGATCCAGATAATCATTTCGATTTGTTCTCTCCTTCCTGTGGAAATGTAAATTTTATTACAGTGCAGTGTTTTTCTTACACTTGATTTTAGGACAGATAAACTGTAATATACTGTCTTAATCCATTTGGGCTGGACTAACAAAATACCATAAGCTTACGAGCTTATAAACTACAGAAATTTATTTCTCAGCTCTGGAGGCTGAGAAGTACAAAATCAAGGAACCAGCAGATTCAATGTCTGGTGAGGGCCTGATTTCTGGTTCACAGATAGCACCTTCTAGCTGTGTGGAAGTGGGAAAGGGTTTCTGTTGGGCCTCTTTTATAACAACACTAATCTCATTCATGAGAAGTTCACTCTTGTGACCTAATCACCTCCCAAAGACCCCATTTCCTTATGATGCCATCCCCTTAGGGGTTAGTATTTCAACCTATGAATTTTGGGGGGACACAAACATTCAGACCATGGCATGCACATTTTGATAAAATGTTAATGTGCATGATTTCAGATATTCACTAATGTTTTCTTTTTCCAAACTGGTCACTTTAATTTCCTCAAGTTTCCATCACCAATAGAGCTCTCATGCTTTTTAAAAAATTTATTTATTTAATTAATTAATTTATTTTTTTGAGATGGAATCTGGCTCTGTCGCAGCAGTGCAATCTCAGCTTGCTGCAATGGGCCCCACCTCCCAGGTTCAAGCAATTCTAAGCAGTTGGGATTACAGGTGTCCACCACCACGCTCAGCTAATTTGGTGGTGGTGTTCTTTTAGTAGAGATGGGGTTTCACCATCTTGGCCAGGCTGGTCTTGAACTTCTGACCTGGTGATCCACCCACCTCGGCCTCCCAAAGTGCTGAGATTACAGGTATGAGCCACCGCACCCAGCCAGAGCTCTAATTCTTTACTACTTTCCCTTTAAGAGAAGGAAGGGATAATGACAAAAGCTAGGCATGTTTACGGAATAAAAGAAAAATTACCAAATGCTTCCTTAGGATATGCTTGCAAAAACTGGTGAGCAAGGATCTCTTATTCTGCTAGTGACGGTAGTGGTGATAATGTGTGAAAGGGGTTTGTTTTTTTTTTTAAGGGGGTTAAAAGTTACTTAATATTTTTCCAGTGAAAATAAGCATCTTCACAGCTCAAGATGTGGCATCGTCACCTGTAGGCATACAGGAACTGCCGCAGTGATCTGTGTGTCTTCATAAATCTCTTTGCCTTCTCCAAGGAAACACAGAGAATGATGATTCAGTTATATATAAATGCCTTTTTAAACGGTAGGTTTTGTGTGTGCAAGCATGTATATTTTTAAGTAATCTGTCAGTTCCTTTCGTGCTCTATGAACTATGGGTAAATGTGTAATGGGTCTCACTATAGCGCTCCTGAATTTTAATCAGACCTGCCAAGCTGTGCTGCATCTAGTTAATTGATTGATAAAAACAATTGGGAAAAGCTGCCATAATAAAAGAAATAGCTCTTAATTCAACATTAGCTATATTGATTAGAGTAAAAATACAAATCATGCCTTCCTGTGGTGCATTCATGAGGAAGCAAGAAACAGGCTCGTATCATCTCTTTTCTCTTATATGCCTTAGAAATGGCATATAATATATATATAATATATTGCTCAAGATAGAGTCTGTTGATAGGTGAACAGGTGCTAGTGGCCTCTGAGTTCTCTCTTTTTCCATGTGTTCCCTGCTAGAAAACTTAGAATCGCCAATAAATGCCTTAAAATGTTTTTTTTTTTTCCTGATTACAAAAGCCATACACATCCGCAGTAGAAAAACAAGGGAATGAAAGAAATAGAAAAACAAGATTAAAAAATTAAAGTCATCTGTAATCCTATTACCCTGAGATAAGCAGATTTTAACATTTTAGTGTAGATTTTAATATATTTATGTATTTTTTAAATTGATGTCATACTGCACACACTGATCGTAATCTTTTTCACCTAATGTATATAGTGCTGAACTTTTTTCTAAGACATATATTCTTCTAAGATTATATTTGCTGTTGGTATAATATTGTATTGAAGGATTTACCACAATTACCCATATTGCTAAACATTTAATAAAACACTTATTGCTAGACACTTAGGTTGTTTCCAGCTGCCTTCTTTTCATAAAATAAAGCAGCAGTGAAGGTCCCTAATATCAATCTTAATTCTCACCTCTGTTTATTTCCTACTGGTAAAATTTCTAGGTCAAAGAGTATGAATTTTTCATTAATTTTAATATATATTGGCAAATTAGCCTCTAGAAAGTTATCCCAAATGACATCAACACCAGTAGAATAAGAGGAGACCTATCTCTCTAGACACCCAAATGTATGGAATATTATCTTCCTTTTTAACCCCATTTGTGCAATCGAGTGAAAAAATTATCTCGTTTTCATTTACATTTATTTAATAGTTTGAGAGTAATTGTTGTTTATACATTTATTGGCCACTTTTATTTTTTCTTTAGTGAATGAACCCAGATGGGGGTGGGGAACATTCATTTTTTTCCTAATTGATTCCAAGGAAATCTTTTTTTATATTGTGGGTATTAACCTTTGATCTTATCCACATTGCTGGTTTTCTGCAATTCCCTCCCATAGCTCTTGCCCTTTCATTTTGCTTATGGTATTATATAAAAGATTATGTTCTGATAAGCTGAAAAACTGTGGTGGGTCGGGGAAAGAGAAATGCCTATATGATTTGTCCTTTGTTCCTGATTATATTTGAGACTACTTTTGTTCAAAGAGGTTATCAATCTAAATTTTTGTCAGCATGATAAAAGAATTACTAGAAATCAGAAATATTCATTCATCCAGATGCTTTGATCGCTTGATGTCAAATGACTGGTTTGAATTGAGTTTATTGCCGTAATAAACAGATTATTCCGAAGCCTTGTGTTAAATACAAATACAGCGATAGAAACAGTTCCACTTTCAACCACAAGGGGGCAATAAAGACCGGCTAGTGTTAAGCCATAGTAGCCTAAACCTTTTGACTACAGCCTGTTCAAGCTGACCAGGTGCCTAACCCCCTTCTTTATTTTATATGGGAAAATTGACGTAAGGAATGCTTAAACAACTTGTTCAAGGCCATAGAGCTGGCTAGTCAGAGAGCTGTGTAATGAGCACCCTCAGGTTTACCATACTGTGATTTAGTTAAATTGACACAAACTGTAAAACACATTCTTTCTCTGATTTGTACATTGTTTCACTTTTAAAAATTGAGGTGAGATTCGCCTACGGCGTTAGCCATTTTGAAGTATACAATTCAGTTGCATTTGGTACATTCGCGATGCTGTAAACATATACATTTTTACTTCCTGGATTCAAATTCGAGTCCTGCCACTAAATAGATGTGTTACCTTGGGTTAGTTATGACACCTTGCTGTGCCTCAGTTTCTTCAGTTTGCATAGGGAGAAAATAATGCCTTCCACCAGGCTATTTTACAGGTTATGAGAAATACATACACAAGTGTCTAGCAACATGCTTGACAAAGAATAGATAAGGAATAAATTATTTCTATCTTTCAAGATGTTAATCAGCTGCTCCCATGTAGTAATAGTATATTTATTTGACAATAAGAGTAAAAACAGGTGTCAGAGTAGATATTTCCTTTGTCATGACCATTATGACATGATTTATACCAGACTTTAAGTGTGTTTGGGGTTTAAAAATTATTAAAAATAACTTCATAAAAACAGTTCTTGTGACATCATTGGCAACAGACTGCAGTATTTAATAGATGCAAAAAGGTCTCTTTAAAACAAACAGGTTTTTTAAAAGAATTCTAAAAAAGGAAGACTGATGCCAGTGTAGGCATGAGGTGCAGAAAATATGGTGATATGTGTACCATTTTACGTCAAATGTTGGAACAGACTGTAAAGTACTTTGATCCAATCCCTTCTTTTTATAGATAATAAAACTGAAGCTGTACACAGTGGCTCACGCCTGTAATCCCAGCCCTTTGGGAGGCCGGGACAGGCAGATCACTTGAGGCCAGTAGTTCAAGACCAGTCTGACCAACATGGTGAAACTCTGTCTCTACTAAAAATATAAAAATTAGTGAGGCATGGTGCGCCTGTAACGCCAGCTACTCGGAATTGAAGCACGAGAAACACTTGAACCCAAGAGGTGTATCACGCCACTGCACGCCAGCCTGGGTGACAAAGGCTCCTTGTCCCCGCTTTCGAGAAAGAGAGACCTCTTTTTCTCTCTCTCTTTCTCTTTCTCTGCTTTGAAGACAGAAGAAAAATGTTGCTGTCTGCAAACCAGGAAGAGGGCCCCACTGGACATTGAATCTGCCAAGACCTTGATCTTGAAGGTCTTTGCAGCCTTCAGAACTATGAGAAATAAATTTATATTGTTAAGCCATCCAGTCTATGGTATTTTTGTAGCAACCTAAGGAGATTAAGACATTAGCTTTTGTTATTAGCTGTATTTCAGCCAAATGAGTCTTCTAATCTGTAGTATTATTCTTCAGCTTGTCATGGTATGGCTCTTTGTACTAAGGCAATTATTTTGTGTGTACTAAATTGAGTTGGAAAGCTATTGTGTCTCTGTATGATACACTTTTAAATTTTTTTCTAGAATATTTCTTTAGTTACAGTAACAAAAGCATGTTTATTTGACATTCTGGCAGAGAGAGTCAAAAATTCTCTGCCAGAATGATATTCTGGCAGATTATTTTTTTTCTTTTTTTAGGATGTCTTATGTTGCAAGCAAAACCTTGAGATTTGTTACAACATTTGCCCTTTGTTCAATGTTTCTGTAACTTTTAAGAATAAAGTGGTAGGAAGACATTATTAGTTAAATATACCTCTAGCTGACATTTATGCCCAGGTGGATATGGGTCTGATCCAAGGGAAATGGACCCAGAAGGAAGAATTAAGTTGTTTAAGGTGTCCATGAATTTAGAATGTTTACACCTGTTCTATAAAATCATCATGGAAAAAGCCAATATACATCTTTCAGATGATTGTGAGGGCAAAGTACTTCACACTTTGAATGTTTTCATTTTCACAATAATAATATATTCTATGTACTTTCTTAAACTGAAGAGAATCAAATAGATTTAAACTATGAGATGGTGCTAAATGTTTAGATACTGACCTTAATCATAGTCCTCAAAATACTTAGGGGAAATTCCAGACAGCAACTAAATTTTACTCATAAAGGCAGAATAAAACATGCATAGCTTTCTGGCTTCCTAAGCAACACACTACAACTGATTTTACATGAAATTTTTTAGTGTCTCAAAAAGTTACAGCTGAAGGCCGGGTGCAGTGGCTCACGCCCATAATCCCAGCACTTTGTAGGCTGGAGTGGGTGGATAACCTGAGGTCAAGAGTTCGAGAACAGCCTGATCAACATGGTGAAACCCCGTCTCTACTAAAAATACAAAATTAGCCAGGCCTGGTGGCGCATGCCTATAATCCCAGCTATTTGGGAGGCTGAGGCAGGAGAATTGCTTGAACCCAGAAGGGGAAGTTTGCAGAGAGCTGAGATTGCGTCATTGCACTCCAGCCTGGGCAACAAAAGCATTTCCACATGAATATAATCTCATTCTATTATAATGAGAATTAATGTTTATAATGTGGACTCCTAGACACTGCAAGAGCCCACATTAATTTCCAGATCATCAAAGAAAAAGTAAGCGTTATTATTAGGTCTATTTTATGGTATGAAGAATAAGCATTTCACGCATGTTGTGTAGTGAGATCATAATGAACCACAATACTTTACTTCCCTGGAATGGAGAGATTGTTTTCTCTCCTTTTCCTCTTCACTTTTATTTCCCCATAGAATCCTATGATTTTGCTAGTAGATTGTTTTGTCCAAATTCCATCCAATGCTTGAATATTTTCACCAAATGCCTACCAAAGAATCAATGCTGGAATACCTCAGGCAACAGAAAACTTCCCATTTTTTGAAGCAGATCATTACATCTTGCAAAAATGGCACATGATCCCTTATACTGAGTAAACTCTGACTTCTTGTGACTTCCACTGCTTGGTCCTAGGGCCACTCAAAACAAGGATTCCACATGACACAAGACTTCTAATGTCTAAAGACAGCTCTTTCCTTCCTGGACATGATTTTTATGACTTGAAATATCCCCATGTCCTTCAGTGAGATATAACATATTTAAGTCCCTCATTATTGTAGCAATTAAATAAATATGTGTTCAGTGTCTACTCAGCACCAGGCACACTCTTGAGAGAGTAAACGGCAAGTGGGAGAAGCATGATTGATACCATGTTAAGCAATGGGGACCTGTCATGAAAGGAACAAGGAATACATGAGGGTGTTTTAAGCAAAGAGGTAGAAAGCTTAGGTTTGGGTAAGAGAATGACTACTCAAGTGTTGCAGAGGATACGTATGGTGTGTTGGGCATCAGAAGCCTGGAGAAAGGTGACTAGCAAGACGGCTCTAACAATAGATAGGAAAAGCCGAAGAGCCACGCAGGTTATGTCATGGCCTTTAGACTTTATCTTGCCAATGCCTTCAAGGAAATGTTCACAGAACAGCAGACCACCTGTAGCAGATCCATCTGGGGGTCTGTCAAAATGCAGATTCCTGGACCCCACAATGAGCTTCTTAAAGTCTCTAAGGGTGGTGCAGCCCAGACATCTGCCTCTTATCAAGCTTTTCTGGTGACTGATGCAAAACCCAGATGGCAGTAGTCAGAGAATTTGTTAGGCCAGTAGAAGCCAACAGGCATACAGACCTCAGAGAGCCACACTCTGCCAAGACAAAAGAGTTTGGGAATGCCCTGGCTGGGAGGCGGGAACTCACTTCATCCCTCCACCTGCACCAATCTCCCCTTCACTCTTTGCCTAGCTGGTGCCTTCTTTTTCTTGGTGTCCAGACTTAGATGTCACTTCCTTGGAGTTCTTTCCTGGGCCCTTGCCCAATCATATAGGTATTCACAACATCTTGGGGTTTAAAAAATTCTATTGTGTCTCACTTTCATGTGTGTGATTCTTAAGCGATGCTCCTCCCTACTAGCCCCTAAGCACCACGAGGTTGCAGCCTGGGCCTGCTGTGCACCCTACAGCACCTAGCGCAAAGCCAGGCACAGGGTAGGTGCTAGCTAAAGATTTTTTAGTTAAGCCAGGTACAGTGGCACATACTTGCATTCCCAGCTACTTGGGAGGTCGAGGTGAGAGGATCATTTGATCCCAGGAGTATGAGACCAGCTGGGCAGCAGAGACTCTGCCTCTGAGAAAAAAAAAGAAATTGAATGAATACATGAAAGAATGGATTAGGCAGCACTGGTGTCTGCCCCAGTTTGGACCACAATGCTGTGTGGCAGTGGCTCCGTAGGGGCTGATCTTAGCTGCTCTGGTGGCAAGGTTTCTTGCAGCATCATTGTCTTAGCTCAGGCAGCAATAAAAAATATCACAGGCTAGGTGGTTAAAAACAACAAAAATTTACTTTTTACAGTTCTGGAGGCTGGAAATCCAAGGCTAGGATGGTCAGGCTCTCCAGAGGGCCCTGTTACTAGCTTGCAGTTGGCCACCATCTTATTGTATCCCCACATAACAGAGAGAAATCATGCTCTGGTCTCTCCCTCTTCTTATAAGGACACTAATCTCATCATAAGGACCCCACCCTCATGACCTCATCTAAACCTAATCACCTCCCAAAGACCCCTTCTCCAAATACCATCCTATTAGGGGTTAGAGCTTCAGCATGTGAATTTCATTGATATTCAGTTCATAACAACAATTAATAGGCTTGAAAGGTGACAAAGAAAGGGCCTGGGCCCCTTCTTCATGGGTTCTAGTCTCTAAGCAGAATATGAAGTCACTCACAAATTGTACAGCAGACAAGAAAGCCAAGCTAGCCAGGTTTTGGGCAAGAGGCCATGGACAAAGGTGCATTTCTGGCCAGATGGCTGGATCTCTGAAGCCCAGGGGGAAGGGGGCTCTGGTTCTTGCTGACCCTCTTGCCCTGGCCCCAGCTCACCTGGTCTCTGGCTCCCCAGCCTTCCTGCCTCCCTGAGAGTGGGCCTTCAGAGTTTCTCTTACTGCTGAGTCATGAGCAGGTGACTTCTAAAGCTCAGGACCATTGGAGTCCAAGGCAGTGTTTTCAAGGGTGAAGAAAAAATGAGGGGTGGGCCATGTGCCCTTGCATGACATCACGTGAGATGTGTATCGATCTAAACATATTCTGAAGGGATGGCTCAGGCTACCTGCAAACAGGCTCTTCTGGGAGACGATATGGCCAAAGTGTCACATCCCTTCCAGAAATAGACCTGAGAGTTTATGGCTCAACAAACCAAGCTCTGGAGAAAGAGGTATTCTGATAAGAGACCAGTAGTGACGTTTATTGAGTGTTTATTAAAGCCATGTGCTCAATGTTTTACGTGCATTTTCAACAATCGTTTGAGGTAGGTACTGTTGTTGCCCCCATTTTACAGATGAGGAGACTAAGGCTTTGTCAAGCTAAATGATTTTTCAGGATTACATATCTTGGAAGAAGCAGACGCTGGCAGGCTGGCAGTAGAGCCCATGATCATGGCAGTAGTGTGTGTGCTGCCTTCTGTGTACAAGCAAACAAAGACTCAAAAAGAAGGCAAGCAATGTCCCTGGTGTCACACAGCCGGTTAATACCAGAGCTAGAACTAGAAATGAGGTCTTCTCCCCCACCTCTGGATCTCCTCCTGACATGCCCTCAGTCACTCAAGGTACAATAGGGATAACCCATCCCATTTTACCCCGCCACACAGAGTCCCAACGACCTAGACAGAAAGCTGAGTTCTCTTCCATCCCATGTCTGGATTTTCCGTAACTGCTTAGTGCTCAGAAGATTCCAGAACTGGGAAGCAATGGTGGAAAACAGGCTTCTGGGTTTGACCACAGCTGTGGAGAAGGACAACAGCCCAAATGAGCACCATGGTCACCCCATGGCCATGAGTTTTTAGAAGTATCCTTCAGCTTCCCAAGTCCCTGAGTTCTGGGGACTCCCTGTCACAGCTCCTTTGGGGGAGCCTCCCACCCCTGCCACTGAATCTCTTCCTCTTCTTGGCTTCTGTCTGTCTAGTTGTGAGGGCTGCACTGAGTAGGTCACTCCTATCCAGGGCTTTTAATAAGAAGTTTTGCCATACCAAAGCAGCAAAGATGAATAATTCAGTGAAGAAGCCAGGGAATCTTATTCTTTCAGCTAAGAGTCCTTTGACAGTGGGAGAGACAGGGAAGGTCTACTTTTTATTATGGGAGGAGTGGGGGCTGGGGTGACAACAGTAGAGAAAGATGAGGGGGAGGAAAGCCCCACAGGAATCACTGACAGTGCTTGCTTTCAGTAAAAAGTTTTAAACAGAAGTTATTGGAGATCAGAATTGCCTTTTTAAAGAGTACTCTGACTGCAGTCGGGAGATAGATCAGACTTGGGATTAGAAGAGGGGCAGGAGGAGCCGAGATGAGGCTGTTTCAGTCATTCCGGTTTCAGTTATAATGAGAGGGGAAAGACAGGACTGACAGAACTAGGCATGTGTCATGAAGGACGAGTCTAGAATGAGTCTTTGGTTTCTGAGCACTATCTTCTGAGCAAACTTTCATTTGTTCATTTGCCTCTTAAAATGTGTCATTTTAAGAGTGGAACATCAAAGAGTAAAATGCAACCATGAGCCACTCTTCCCGCCAGCATGGAATCTAGTGACAGCCTATGTCCTGGCGTGTGGAAGACAGGGCAGGCTTTGGGCCGCAAGGACGTCCCCTTCTCTGCTCCATCTTTTATCACTTTGGATAAACAGGAACTGAACAACCTTTAAAAATCTATCCCATCCCATATATGCACATAACAATAGAGCCCCAAAACACATAATGCGAAAAGCTGATACAATGGAAGGGAGAAATAGACAATTCAAAAATATCAATAGGTAAAGACTTCAATATCTTACTTGAAATAATGGGTAGAAAAACTAGGTAACTAAACAGCAAAGAAAGGACTTGAATAACACTATGTACCAATCAGACCTAACAGGCATCTGTAGAAAACTCCACCCCCAAACAGCAGTATACAAATTCTTCTCCGGTGCAGAATGAACATTCTCCAGGATAGCTTAGTTAAGCAATAACAAAAGTCTCAAAAAATTTTAAAAGGCTTATATTATCCAAAGAATATTCTCTGATCATGGTACAATGAAATAAGAAATTAACAACTGCAGGAAATTTGGGAAATTCACAAATATGTGGAAATTAACACCCACCTAAATAACCAACAGATAAAAGGAGAAATTATAAGAAAAATTATAAAATGCCATGAAATGAATAAAAATGAAATTACAACATGCCAAACTTATGGGATGCAGAAAAAGCAGTACTTAGAGGAAATTTATACTGTATCTGTAAACACTTAGATTTAAAGGAAGAAAGATCTCAAATCAATAACCAACTTTTCATCTTAAAAGTAGGAAAAGAAGAGTATCCGAAGCAAGCAGAAAAAGTAAATAATGAAGATTAGAGGGGATGCAGTGTGTCACATGTGTAATCCCAGCTACTTGGGAGGCTAAGGTGAGAAAATCACTTGAATCCAGGAGTTCAAGATTGCAGTGAGCTCTGATTGCACTACTGTACTTTGGCCTGGGTGACAGAGTAAGACCCTGTTTCTGAAAAGCAAACAAAAACATTAGAGGTAAACAAATGAAATAGAGAATAGAAAAACAATAGAGAAAAATCAGCAAAATCAAAAGTTGGTTCTTTGAAAAGATCAATGAAATTCAGCCAGACATACCAAGAAAAGAGACAAAAGTTGACTTACAAAAATTAGCAATAAAATATCACCTTACAGAATTTTTTTAATTATAAAGGAAACTATTTTTTTAAAACCTCATAAACAAATTAAATAATTTAGATGAGGCCGGGCGCGGTGGCTCAAGTCTGTATCCCAGCACTTTGGGAGGCCGAGGAGGGTGGATCACAAGGTCGAGAGATCGAGACCATCCTGGTCAACATGGTGAAACTCTGTCTCTACTAAAAATACAAAAAAATCAGCTGGGCATGGTGGTGCGTGCCTGTAATTCCAGCTACTCAGGAGGCTGAGGCAGGAGAATTGCCTGAACCCAGGAGGCGGAGATTGCGGTGAGCCGAGATCGCGCCATTGCACTCCAGCCTGGGTAACGAGCAAAACTGCATCTCAAAATAAAATAAAATAAAATAAAATAAAATAAAATAAAATAATTTAGATGAAATAAACACATTTCTAGACAGGCATACACTGCCGAGACTGACTCAAGAAGGAACAGAAAATCTTAGAGATTAAATTAGTAATGAAGAAACCTCCCACAAAGTCCAGGACCAGACAGCTTAACTGGTGAACTCCACCAGGCTTTTAAAAATAGGATTAACACCAATCCTTCACAAATTCTTCCAAAAATCGAGGGAACATTTCCCAACTCATTCTATGAGACCAGTAGTACCCTGATACCAAAGCCAGGTAAAAGACACAATGAGAAAAGAAAAATACAGACCAATAACCTTTACAAATATAGATGCAAACATCCTCAACAAAATAGTAGAAAACTGAGTCAGACAACATCTCAAAAGGATCATACACCATGACCAACTAGTACTTATCCCAGAAATGCAGGGCTGGTTCACATATGAATGTCAGTCAATAGAATACACCATATTATTAGAATAAAGAGAAAAAAGTGTATGATTATCTTAATGGATGACAAAATTGAACACCCCTTCTTGATAAAAACACTCAATAGAATAGAAATACAGAGAATTTCCCTAACTTCATAAAGGGCTCTTATGGAAAACCTACAGTCAACATTCTTCTTAATGGGGAAAGACTGAAAGCTTTCCTTCTATGATCAAGAAAAAGACAAGATGTCAACTCTCTCTACTTTTATTTAACATTGCAATGGAAGTTCTATCCAGGTCAATTAGGCAGAGGCAATAAACAAGAGGCCTCTAAAGCGGAAAGGAAGATATAAGATAATCTCTATTCACAGATATGATTTTATATATTTAAAAATCGTGAAGAAACCCCAAAAATCTATTAGAGCTAATAAATGAGTTCAGCAACATTGCAGGACATAAGATCAACACACAAAAGTCAGTCATATTTCTGTACATTAGCAATGAGCAATTAAAAATTTTAAGAAAATTTAAAATATAATTTTATTTATAATAGCATCAAAAATACTTAGAAAAAGATGTAACAAAAAAGTGTAAGACTTATGCACAGAAAACTACAAAACTTCATTGAAAGATGTTAAATAAGACCTAAATAAATGGAAAGGTGTCCTGTGTTCGTGAATTGAAAGGCTCAATGTTGTTAAGGTGGCAATACTCCCCAAATTGATCTATAGAATCAATATAATCCCTGACAAAATGCAAGCTAGCCTTTTTTTTTTTTCTGCAAAGACTGACAAGCTGATGCTGAAATTGATGTTGAAATGGATATGGAAATGCAAATAACTCAGAATAGCTAATACAAGCTTGGAAAATAATAAAGTTGGAGGACTCACGTTTGTCAATTTCAAAACTTACTACAAAACTGCAGTAATCAAGACAGTGTAGTAACGACATAATAATAGACATATAGATCAACAGGATAGAATTGAGATCCTAGAAATAAACCCTGACATTTGTGATCAATCTATTTTCAAAAAGACTGTCAGGACAATTCAACAGCGAAAGAATAGTCTTTTCAAGAAACAGTGCTGGAATGCCTGAATATCCACATGGAAAAGAATGAAATTGGACTCCTGCCACACAGTGTATACAAAAACTAACTCACAATTAATATAGATGTAAATGTAAGTGTTAAAACTATAAAACTCTTAGAAGAAAACATAGGTGAAAATCTGTGTGACCTTAGATTGGGCAATGATTTCTTAGTTATGATAGCAAAAAGAAGAGCAACAAAAGAAAAAATAGATAAATTGGACTAACTTTTTTGCTTCAAAGCCACCATCAAGAAAGTTAAGACAACACATAGAATAAAGTAAAATATTTAAAAATAATGCATCTGACAAGGAACTGGTAGCTAAACTATCTAAAGTACTCATAACACAATAATAGACAAATCATTTTAAAATGGGTAAAATATCTCAATAGATATTTCTCTAAAGATATACAAATGGACTATAAGTACATGAAAAGATGCTTAACATCATTAGTTATCAGGCAAATGCAAAACAAAACCTTAATGAGATTTTACTTTGTACCTACTAGGATGGCTATAATTAAAAAGCCAGATAATAACAAGTGTTGACAAGTATGTGGAGAAATTAGAACCTTCACACATTGTTGGAAATGTAGACTATTGCAGCCACTGTGGAAAACAGTCTGACAGTTCCTCAAAAAGTTAAACATAAAATTAACATATGTCTCAGCAATTCTACTCCTAGGCATCAATCCATTAGAAATGAAAACATATGTTCACACAAAACCTTGTACAGGAATATTCCTTGCAGCAGTATTATAATAGCAAAGAAGTGGGTAAACCTCAAATGCTCATTAACTGAAGAATAGATAAACAAAATGTGGCTCCAGGTGTGGTGACTCACGCCTGTAATCCCAGCACTTTGGGAGACCAAGGAGGGTGGATGACCTGAGTTCAGGAGTTTGAGACAATCCTGGCCAACATGGCGAAACCCAGTCTCTACTAAAAGTACAAAAATTAGCTGAGCATGGTGGCAGGCACCTGTAATCCCAGCTACTCAGGAAGCTGAGGCAGGAGAATCGCTTGAATCTGGGAGGTGGAGGTTGCAGTGGGCTGAAATTGCACCACTGCACTCCAGCCTGGGTGACAAAAGTGAGACTCTGTCTCAAAAAAAAAAAAAAAAAAAAAGTGGCGGCCGGGTGCGGTGGCTCAAGCCTGTAATCCCAGCACTTTGGGAGGCCGAGGCGAGTGGATCACGAGGTCAAGAGATCGAGACCATCCTGGTCAACATGGTGAAACCCCGTCTCCACTAAAAATACAAAAAATTACCTGGGCATGGTGGCACGTGCCTGTAATCCCAGCTACTCAGGAGGCTGAGGCAGGAGAATTGCCTGAACCCAGGAGGTGGAGGTTGCGGTGAGCCGAGATCACGCCATTGCACTCCAGCCTGGGTAACAAGAGCGAAACTCCGTCTCAAAAAAAAAAAAGGGGGGGGGGCATATCCATACAATTGAATATATATTATTCATCAATTGAAATATATATTATTTGGCAGTAAAAGGGATCAAAGTACTGATATATGCTCCAACATGAATGAACCTCAAAAATACTGTTAAGGAAAAGAAGCCAGTCACAAAAGACTGTATAGGATGCTATTTATTTATTTATTTTTCCAAGTTAATGAATTTTCTTTTTTATTATTATACTTTAAGTTCAGGAGTATATGTGTGGATCACGCAGGTTTGTTACATACATGTACATGTGTCATGTATCCATCATCCCGTCATCTACATTAGGTATTTCTACTAATGCTATTTCTCCCCATTCCCCAACTTACTACTATGCCTCCCCTATTCCCCCCACCCTGGGACAGGCCCCAGTGTGTGATGTTCCCCTCCCTGTGTCCATGTATTCTCACTGTTCAACGCCCACTTATGAGTGAGAACATGCAGTATTTTGTTTTCTGTTCTTGTGTCAGCTTGCTGAGAATGATGGTTTCCAGTTTTATTCATGTCCCTACAAAGGACATAAATTCATCCTTTTTTTATGGCTGCATAGTATTTCATGGTGTATATGTGCCACATTTTCTTTATCCAGTCTATCACTAATGGGCATTTGGGTTGGTTCCAAGTCTATGTTGAACGGTGCCACAATAAACATACATGAAACGCCCAGGATAAACAAATCCACAGAGACAGAAGGTGGATTAGTGATTGCTTAGTGTTAGGGATGTGGGGGTGAGAGAATCAAGAATCACTGCTAATGGGTATGGATATTCATTTGGGGGTGATGAAAATGTTCCAAGATTGTGGTCATAGCTGCACAACTCTGTGAGCCTAATATTAATAAAACCCATTGGATTGTACACTTTAAAGGGGTCAATTGCGTATGAATTATATAACCATAAAGTTGTAAAAAAACTAGCCTGTCACACACTGATGGCCCATGATATGAGTTTATTTTCACACGTAACTGCAAAGAAAAGCAGAGTCAAAGAATAACTTAGTCATTTCCCGGTAAAGCAAAGGCTACATCAAGCTTCATTCCTACGCAGCCACTTCCTAAACTGTAGTCCTGCTTACCCTTAATATGTAACAGAAACTCTGTGTATCCAACTAGCACAATTATCAGTGCCCTCAAGGGCAAAGGATGCCATTCCAGGGCAATAATTTGGACTGAAAATTGAGTCGATCAAATTTCTGAGTTCTTAGCATATTTTCATTATCATTTCAGGCAAGGTCCCTCTCTCTCTCTCTCTCCTCCTGCTCTCTCCCTCCCCCCCTTCTCTCTCTCTCTCTCTCTCTCATTCACTCTCTCTTGTTCTCTTGCTGTCTCTCTCTCACTCTCTCCCTCTTTCTTGTTCTATGATCCCTATCCCTATCTTCTTCTCCCATGTCAGGCACCCACTTTAATGTATTTAATATAGTCTTTAAACATGCTGGTATCCTTGTAAGCTATCTGCTGGTGTTTATGTAGTATGTATTTTTTAGCGGTTAATTTCTTGATAAAATTTCTTCTCCATTTAGTGGTTACATAATTTTCACAGTGGCATTGACTCCCCTCATAGTGGAGACTAGATGTTCCAAGTTCTGATTAGCCTATTCTGGCCTTGAGTGTTCTGTTCTCATTAATCTCATTTTGTCCTTGACATGCCCCTCTCCCAGGACAAACAGGACAGTTTGCTATATAAAATGTTTTCTTTCATTATAAAGACTTCCTCCCCTGTGACAGAATGTTTCCCTGTGCTGAGAGAACCACAGAACAGTGGTTAAGTAAAGAGACTCTGGAATGTGACTACATAAGTTTAAATCATAGTTCTACCACTTATCAGCCTGTAACTTTGGGTAATGTATTTGACCTGTCCGTGCCTCAGTTGCTTCATCTTTAAAATTAGAATGACACTAATAATAGTGCTCACCTCTGGATTGTTATGAGGCTTTTATGAGTTACTATCTGCAAAGTACTAAGAACAATGCCAGTACATAATCAAAGTTGTTAAAGTCCCAGTTTGTCAGTTCCAGGATCTCAGGATTTTCTGGTGAAACAATAATTTATTCACATTCAGTAAGGTGGACGGAGTGCAGATGCTAGGCCCAATGACAAACAAATCTAGAGAGCATTAGGTCATCGTATTTAGGAGGCCTGTCACCACTTGGCAGGAACAGCATACCTGGGAAGGTGGTGGGACCAAATGATAGGAGCCTAGAAGCCACAGTCCTAAGAGGGGACTGGAGCAATAAGTGTAAAGTTATTTGAAGTAGGGACAACCCTAGTATAAATGGTAAACAAGGTAGGTACTCAGACTAGGAAAATGGAATACTGGAACACCGTGGAGAAGGCGTCACGAGTGTCCACAGTAACAGTAAAACCCAGTCCTGCAGAATCATTGTACTCCACTGTAAGCCCAGGAAGGCAGAAGCGGAGAGAATGAGGCAGACCCTACAATGGATCTGTATTTGTTGGTAATCCTGTTTTCGTTAGTTTGCTTGTTTGTTTGTTTTTGTTTTGAGATGGAGTTTTGCTCTTGTTTCCCAGGCTGGAGGGCAGCCTGACCAACATGGAGAAACCCATCTCTGCTAAAAATACAAAAAATTAGCTGGTAACCCTGTTTTAAAGCAATAAACCCCGAATACTTTAGAATTGAAAACTATCACTTGTTTTATTTTAGTTTATCTCATTTTCTTTTCCTCAAGTTGTATGGTATATGCATTTAAAATTGAATTGCATTAAAATCTTATTTGTATCATTTTCCTAATATTCCTTGAAACAATTAGAGTTGTCCTAGCATGCTGAAAACAGCCCTGAAAATTAGCTGCCCTAGGGTTTACTGTGGGGAAAAAAAAGACAGTGAACAATATACCAAATGCCTTTCTTACCTTTGAAAGTAAAAGTTTTTGACATGGAGCCATTTAAAGTCAAATTTATACCTATTTCTCCAAGTTTTTGCCAGACAAGGTCTCTTTCATGCAGATACATTAAAATGAGTATACAGGTCTGATCGAGAGAAGATACTAATTCAGCATACTTGAGCATTAACTTATTGACAAAACCAGTTTTAAGTCTGGTGTTTTAAGGGTTTCTGAACTCTAGAGTTTGAATTGAGGGTTATGGAAGAAGGACCTATATCTGTTTTCTTTTGTCTTCTTTCAATTCTGACCACCTTTCACACTTTCACAGAAATGAGAAGGGAAAGAGAAAGAAAAAGAACTCAACGAGATAAGAGGTGGTTTTGGAACCTTTACTTCACACTTCCACAGAAATGAGAGGGGAAAGAGAAGGAAAAAGAACCCAACAAAATAGGAGGTGGTTTTGAAACCTGGTTGGTTTCAACAACTCAGCAAGATTGAATTACTAAAGCAATTAATGTGTTCTGCCCCTCAAAAATATCCAAAACAAAACATCAGGAATCATGACAGTCTGCTCGTACTTCAACACTCAAATAAAGCACAACTAGTTTTGATACCAGACTGAAGAGAAATATGTCCCCTGTAGCCTTCTGGGTAAATATAGTATAATGAATGACACACACAAAAACATGCCCATAGTAAATATAGCCAGTTGTGTAGGACGGTTTTTAAAAAACGGCCCTTAATATAGGTCATTGACGTGAAAAAACACAGCAATTTAGTAAAAATAATTCCAAGATGGCCACTATGAAGCAATTCAAGTAAAATGTTGCTACCTATTGGTCTGGCATAAACAGGAAGATGTTTTAGACTCTAAAGTAAAGCAATCCCCAAACTTTGTCCTCTGTCCTCTCGTGGGTGGAGTAGAAAACAGAGGTGTTGCTTCAAAGAGTACCCCCCCCCCCGCATTCGTCTGAACACCAAGGATTGTCAGTAAAATGAATGAATGATATGTCTTCATCTGTGTGGACATCAATAGAATACCAACTCATTTTAAAATGTTACTGAATATTGCGCCGGGCGCGGTGGCTCAAGCCTGTAATCCCAGCACTTTGGGAGGCCGAGGCGGGTGGATCACGAGGTCGAGAGATCGAGACCATCCTGGTCAACATCGTGAAACCCCGTCTCTACTAAAAATACAAAAAAAACTAGCTGGGCGTGGTGGCGCATGCCTGTAATCCCGGCTACTTAGGAGGCTGAGGCAGGAGAATTGCCTGAGCCCAGGAGGCGGAGGTTGCGGTGAGCCAAGATCACACCATTGCACTCCAGCCTGGGTAACAAGAGCGAAACTCCGTCTCACAAAAAAAAAAAAAAAAAAAAAAAAAAGTTACTGAATATTGATCATTACTGAAGCTGAGTAATGATTACGTGAGGCTCCTTGCATATAAGGAACCTCTTTACTCTTACATATGTTTGAGATTTTCTGTAAGAAAAAGTTTTAAAAGAGTGTTATTGAATTGATCGTACATTTTAAATGTTTTCTCAGCCAGTGGGTAATACTTCCCTCCACCTGTTATGGTAGAGACCTGAAAAAGTTATCACCTTAGAAAGAGATTTCCATCCTCAAAATGGTTTGGAGAAACTACTACACAGTATGAACTCTAATGTGAGATGTGTGTGCACTCCTTGGTGATTGCAACATGATCCATGTGAACTAGTATTTGTATTAATTTTTAATCTTAAGAAAAAAGTTTTATTAATATCTAATATCAATAAATATTAAAAAGATTGACTCAGGTGTTCTCACTCTATTGATCTGTCAAAGAAATATGCCCTTTTAACAATTAGTGAGACAGTAAGTGTCTTTCAAAGGAAATATGTCATACCGAGAGAATTTGAAAACAGATATGTGGAGATACCTTCATCAGCTTGTGACTTCGTTGCTGAAAACGATGTTTGTCACTTCTTTTCCATATATATATATATATATATATATATATATATATATATATGCGCCTGGGCGACAGAGCAAGACTCTGTCTCAAAAAATATATATATATTTTAGTTTCCAAGGGCCACTGAATGATGGCAAGGAGAGTGAAAATTTAACAGTCAAATTTCAACAAAAACTTTTGCGTAACTGCAAAGTGAGACTGAAAAATTAACATAATTTATTGAGCACTGCCAATGTCATACTGTATCCATTTACATCTATGATTCTTTGTAAGTTACTATTTTCAGCTATGACATCCATTCAAGCCAAGGGTCAGTTTAAACTGAACTCAGTATTTTAAAATGTTAAACCGTGATTTCAGAATTAATGAGGCATATTCGGTCACATCATTCTCACTAAAATATTAATAATATGTTTCAAATAAGATATAAATTGTATATATAGATTATCAAATAAAATATATTTTAAAATATTTCATATTTATCTTATACTTTTAAATGTTCTATTTTTCATGCTTTACAATGTGTATATTAGAACAGCAGTACATTAATATAATGTCAATATTCAAAGGATATGTTTATCATATATTTTTAATACATTTTATATAATTACAGCAAATCTGCTCAAATTTTAATATGCATACAAATCATCCTGGGATCTTGTTAAAGTGCAGTTTCTGATTCAGTGAGTGTAGGTCAGGCTGAGATGCTGCAGTTCTAACTAGCTCTCAGGTGATCCTTGTTCTAAGATCACACTTAGAGCAGCAAGGTCATGGCGGGTATGGGCTCCAACATGATTTACTGATAGGATTGCACAATAAAAAATACTTGGGATGACTGGGGATTGACGGAGTACACCTCATTCAGGTTATCCCCTATAACCATTGCTTCTCTTAGTGGAATTTTGGCCAGTACTACGAACAAATGTGAATCTGAAATAGGCAATGCTTCAAGATGGATCCTGAGTGGGTAAGCGTGCCTAAATTTTAAATAGAGCCAAGTGGCCATCTGCCAACTAAAGGTCAGAGGTCTCGAGTTCCTCCAAAACTCTCATACCTCTGTTCAACTTTGGGACTTACAGAGCTCACCTGAATCAACCAATCAGAGATCATCTGCCTTTACCAATCATGGCTTAGCTGCCTCAACCAATCAGGGGCTCAGTTGACTTGACCAATCAGAGCTCAGTTCTATCAACTAATCAGAACTAGTAGAGTTTGAATACTTCATTTGCATAAACTTTTGCTATAAAAGTAGAACACTCCCTTTGCTCTCTGGAGCACATCTTCATTTTACACCTAAGTCTATGTGTCTCTGGTGTCCAAACTGTTCTCTGGAATAAAGTATCTTTCCTTGGGGCTGGGAGCAGTGGCTCATGTCTGTAATCCAAGCTCTTTGGGAGGGCAAAGTGGGCCAGAAATTTGAGACCAGCCTGGGCAACATGGCAAAACAACGTCTCTACAAAAAAAATTTTTAAATTATCCCTGAGCATGGTGGCAGTTGCCTGTAGTCCCAGCTACTCTGGAAGCTGAGGTGGGAGGATCACTTGAGCTCAGGAGGTCAAGGCTGTAGTGAGCCAAGATTGTGCCACTGCACTCCAGCCTGGGCAGCAGAGTGAGATCCTGTTTCAAAAAAAGTAATAAAAAAAAAAAAAAAAAAAAAACTCTTTTCTCCAAATTCCTTTTTATTTTTAATAATTTTGTTTTGTTTTTTTTTTTTTATTCAAGACAGTGTCTCAATCTGTTGCCCAGGATGGAGTGTAGTGGTGTAGTGGTGCAATCACAGCTCACTGCAGGTGCAATCTCCAGGGCTATAGCTATACTCCTACCTCAGCCTCCAGAGTAGCTGGGACTACAGGCACTAGGTATCATGCTGGAGTAATTTTTTTTTTTTTTTTTTGTACAGGTGAGGTCTCGCTTTGTAGCCCCTTTTCAGAGAAATTTTGTTCACAGTACTGAGCTACAATGATAGTGGTTCTGCTCCCTGACAAATACCTGAACTCAGCTCATCTCTGCAGCTTTGCTAGTCAGCTGAGCCAGGGTAGGATTAACATGCTCATGTGTAAACTGATGTGACCAACAAGGCCACATGCTTCAGCATGGAACTGAAAGGATAGTAGTTGCTTCTGTCTCGTAAGACTGATGTGAGGATGAAATGAGATAAGATGTGTAAAGTACTTTGCAGACACAGTGCTTGATAAAGTACAGCTGTTATTGTTGGAGGTAAAAGGCTGCCTATGGTCTGGACTAAGATTCTCTTCAGGCAATTATTTTTATTGTTATTTTCATTATTATTATTATTATTATTATTATTGAGAGAAGGTCTCTCCTCTGTTACCTGGACTGGAGTGCAGTGGCACAATCTCGGCACACTGCAACCTCCGCCTCCTGGGCTCAAGCATTCTTGTGCCTCAGCCTCCTGAGTAGCTGGAATTAGAGGTATGAACCACCACACCTGGCTAATTCTGTATTTTTAGGTTTGCCATGTTGGCCAGGCTGGTCTTGAACTCCGGACCTCAAGCTCAAGTGATATGCCCTCTTTGGCCTCAAAAAGTGCTGGGATTACAGGCGTGAGACACCACACCCTGTCCAGACAATTATTTTGGATCTTCTTTAACAGCAAGATGAACAGAGCATAAAGCATGACTTAAAATTTTTTAACCTGCAAATACGTTCAAGTAGTTGTAACCTGCTAAGCTATTAAAGACAAACAAACAACAATACACATGCAGGAGTTCCATAAGCATCCATATGTTACCTGGCTTTGAGAAATGTTATTTACTTTTGTCCTTTCAGATAAGCCAGCTGCAAAATATATCCTGAGGTACCTGCTTTATGGAATTATTCACACTAATCACCAACAGGAAGTTGGGAACATCTACTTAAAATGACTTTTTTTTTAAGGAAAGCTGATATGTATACTTTCTTCCTAGTAGTAATTAGCTGAGCCATTTGTTTGCTAAGACCACTCTGAGCTTGTGATAATAATGTCATCTGCATATAGGAGAATTCTTATGTTTCCGTTCACTTTTTTTTTTTTATAATGTGGACTGATTTCATATTTTAAGTCAAATGAGATTTCACCAAATTTCTATCTGGTACATGTTGGGGACATGGAAGGAAGCTTTGATTGCAAGAGTCACATTTCCCTATTGGGTTTGTTTTTGGTTTTTTGTTTGTTTGTTTTTGAGATGGAATTTTGCTCTTGTCGCTCAGGCTGGAGTGCAGTGGTGCAATCTCAGCTCACTGCAACCTCTGCCTCTCAGATTCAATCGATTCTTCTGCCTCAGTTTCCAGGTAACTGGGATTACAGGCACCCGCCACCATGCTCAGCTAATTTCTGTATTTTTAGTAGAGACAGGGTTTCACCACATTGGCCAGGCTTGTCTCAAACTCCTGACCTCAGGTAATCCGCCCTTCTTGGCCTCCCAAAGTGCTGAGATTACAGGAGTGAGCCACAGCTCCTGGCCTCCCTATTGTTTTTGAAAGTTGGTCTACATGTGAATTCAACATCAACTAGAATTAAAACCATCTATACATTTTCAAATATCAGTTGGCTTGATTGGTTTTAATATTGTAACCCTCAGCATCCCGCTTTGTAGTTTGCCTCTTTGATTTTTGAAAGGTAGGTTTTCACATAATATATAGAAGATCCATGAAGCTAGTTCCTTTGGAACCCGGAGCTGGGTCACTTTCCATATTGGTGAGCAAAATAGTCCAAGCCTATTTAACATTTTTCAATCCTAAATACCATTGCATTTATCTAAATACAGACTTGCATGTCTCTATCTTTTCTTTTCTTTTCTTTTTTTTTAACGTAACCCTTTGTTTCTCATGGGACTGTGCAAGTTTCTCCCTGATTCTACCTTTTCCACTGTTTCTGTAGGATGTTAACCTCAGTCTTCACCATGCTCCCTGTCTCCCTTCCTACCCCTTTTTGTCTTTAGTTGAACTCCATAAGGGCTGAGACCATCTCTTTTATTCACCACTATAGCACAGACACTTAGCATAACATTTGGCATAGAGAACTTATCAAATAAATATTTTTTGAGAGTTTGAGTAAAATGTTAAGAATAGATTTCCTTGGATTGATACATAACAAGTAAAATACTCATTACCTTATGTGATATTTTCCCTTTAGGATAAAGTCAATCAATCCAAGAATCACGGAACAGAAGCACATAGACACCAAACTTTGTAAGACAACAAATACAACAAACATGTTTGCTTCTTTCAAACAAGTGAGTGAACAAGGAAAATCTTTCCCAATGTACAGATATTGACTTGAAGTCCTTGCCTGCTTATTGATGTAGGAATGGCCAAGTACTGATTTTGTAAATATAACAATGAATATTTCTTTTGTTACTTAATATTCATCAAGTTACCTGTTAATGTCAAAATAGACACACTACCTGTGTTCACAGTTAAGGAAATCCAAACGGAGAAAGACTTTGTATCTTTGTTGTTGTTGTTGTATAAATTTAGGGGGTACAAATGCAGTTTTGACACCTTGTATCTTATATTATCCTTCCTTGACTTCTCAGATTTAGCCTGGATAGAGACAAAAGGCCAGGCTGAATAGCTTGTGTTTATATCAATCTTGGTTCTTGTGCCCTCTGACTCTCCAGATGATTGAGTGGGTGGAAGCACACACATGCATTGTGCCAGTGTGTGCATAAATGCTGTCACATATAAGGCAAGAAGCAGGGTGACATAGAAAGAGCAAGTCACAAGTTGTCAGGACTCTAAATTGAAGTTTTGTTTGTATCAGGGCCCTAAAAATCCAGAGCCACGTGAAGTCAAGGCCCTTAACCCCCACCTCTCCCACATACTGAGGGGAGAATTCAGATGCCCACTTCAGTCAGCCGGTCCTACTGCCTTTTGCACACTCCTTGCCCCCACTCCAGTTTACCCTGGGAGACCTTTCTGCTATGGCTAAATTTGAGAGAGATCCTTGAATATAATATCAAGTCTTGATCACCTTTCTACCCACACCACCCCCAAACTTGAACTTCCTGAGGTTTAACACAATACTTAGTAGTTTCTCAATGAATATTCATAGAATGAATTAAGGAATGAACGAATATTACTCTGGACAAAGCTGCAGCTTCCACGTTCTGCATAACTGCACTCAGTACTGACCCTGAAGATAGGAAAAGCAATACAACTGGTGCTGTAAGAAAATGTTTCTTGTTTATACGGCTGCATCTTGATCTCTGGCTGATGTAAGCACAAAGAGAGGTCTTTCAGTTAGAAAAAAGGAGGTTTATGGTGTGTGGGAGAGCTAAGAACAATGGGCTCAATTCATGGACTAGAGATGCTCTCAGCTTCTGAGAGCCTAGAAACTCCATCTATAGATACATCCCAGAGGGCAGAGCCAAATAAGGGCAGATGGAGAACATAGCTTTCTTGGGAACTGGCTTTCGGTTCCTCTGAAGCAAAAATACATTCACTCTGTAGCACCCTGAATCAATTCTCCAAAATATGGTGCTGTGTTCCTGTTTGCCAGTGTCTCAAAATAAGTCCTTGTCATATTTTTATTCTTTTTGTCTTAAAGTCATTCAACCAGACTCGCTTGCAGAATATTAATTGTGGTTAAGCAGAAATCAGGAAATTAAATTGAAACTGCTTTAGAACGGAACTTCGTAACTGATGACTGACTTGTTACCCCACCAGCTAAAGATTCCTTTCTCTCCAATCATTTGCCAGCTGCAAATATGGGGCAATGAATCTGCCACTGATTTTAAGTGAGCTTTCTTTAGGCTGGTCATCAGAGTGCTATCCAAGGGTGCCAAATTCTAACCTAGGGTTGTGAAAGGGCTTTGCTTCTATGTCTCCAGTGGGCTAGTGAACTGGCCATCCCGGGTGGTTGGCGTCACTAATTTACTTTAGTGCTGCCCTGCTGCAGCCTGTTACATTTACATTGCCCTGTTCATACCTGCTCTGTCCTTTAAACATGAAATCTTCCAACCAATACTATCCAGATAAAACTAAATATTAGTCACGTATGAAGTCCTAAGGGATCATTACTGGAATATGCAAACAATTTGAAGAGAAGCTGACAATAGCCTAAATCGAAATCTAAATGCACCAGGGACTGGGGCACCACTATGGTATTATCAAAGTAGCCATAGTTGACTCTGAACACTCTGAAACCCAACTTTGAAGAGAAAATAAACCTAAGTAGGCAATACATTCGTTTCAATATGTGCATGCTAACACAAGCTCAGACATGTACTTACTGGATTTCTTTGGGCAAATTACTTTGCTTCTATTTCTTAGTGTCTTTAACTATAAAACTAGAAGTAATCTATTCATCTACTATTTATTTCAGAGAAATGTTATGAGAATGACTTGGATGACCTGAAAAATGAATGAGCTCCTTGAACAAGGTACAATTATTAACTTTTTATTGTGAAGTCAAATAGAACAATTCACACAAAGGACGCGATATTTGATTGAGAACATTCTTAATTTTATTTTCTTTAATTTTATAAAATACACTTTGTAAGATAAGTTTCTAAAAGTTTATCCTTTATGTGTGTTAAAATTGCAATTCTATATCAGAAATGAAGGAAATACTTTCAGTTGATTAACTCTCTTTGTGTGTGTATATATGTGTATGTATGCATGTGAGGTTTTCAGGGAAGGGTTGGTTATTCGTTATGTTATTAAATCAAAACAAAACACAAGGTATGGATTACTTCACTGTCCTTGATCTTGATTGGTTTCTTACAAAACATTTTCCCTCTCCTCCCTCTGTGCAGCCTGGAAGCTTATCTTGTACACTGATTTGAAAACAAGTATCAAGTATCTTTTTGTAAAGATCTTACATCTCCTTAAATATTGCTGAAACCAGTTTGGGGGAAAAGAACAACACAACTCTTTACAACAAAAGAGCTGTAGTACAAATCTTTCCTTCAATTAAAACCAATCAGACTTTTGTTTAAACCCAAAGTTAACAAAAACAGGAAAAGACTAAAATCTGGGAGCTATTCAGGTTTCAAACTCTTTCTGCTTGTCCTTTTTCCTGGAAGCTTACCAACTGAATAGCTGATGACTGGTGCATTCTGTTATGCGATCTATATCAGGAGAAAATAACCTTTATGTTAAACCTAACTCTTAACACACCAAGATAGCATTGCAAGTAAAATCATTTTCCATTAGCTAGAAAGAACAATCAGATTACTCAAATTGAGATTCAAATTCACCAAATCTGTTTCTGCAAAAGCAGAACACTTGTAGAAAATCGCAATAGGTTCATCTAACTAGCCAATTTTTAATATCATTTGTAATGCTTAATGTCCAATTTTCCTATTTTAAAAAAGAGTCATAATCAAAGAATTATTCTCCAGACATTTCTGATGCAACCCCAAACAAGTAATAAACAAATTGGAATACACAAAATGTGCATCATTCTAAAACACATCAAGATCTTCAAATCACCTCCGATGACTAAATGGATAATACCCCATGAAAAGAGCACCATTGTGAAGATATGACAGAGGCCAGAGTACACAACTAATTAACAGAAAAAAAGACATGCTATCCAAAGAGTTATCTATCCTGTGTCTACCAGAGGGCCATCTCAGGTTACACCATTAGCCACCAGCAACTGCTGCTCCTTAGGCCAGTCTGTTTTCATGTAAACTAGTTTCCTTCTATTCTCAGCTCCTTGGAAACCACGGGGTTGTCATGGTAGCTGTTATCAAGGAGAAGGGAGTAAAAAGATGCTGACAACACCCTGTTTCTCTTCCCTAACGAGGTGTAAGGCCAGATGCCCCCTTCGTCTACACAGACACCACGCTCCCTTATGCTGTAAGTAAGGTTGGCTGAATTAGGGCTTTGGTAGTCCATCGCCACCGGGGTCAGTGCTCTCTTTCTGTGGGTGAAAGATCCTTGCTTTGACCCCCTTCTCCCGGCTGCAATAGGCAGATTTGGGCAAATGCTCTTACTGGTTTTTCTGACATTCCTTTTTCTTCTATCTTCAGTGGTAATAGGGAGACCAGAGTGAGTTCTCTGTTTTGTACACCAAAGAGAATATATTTGGCCCCTACAGATGGCAAGGGAACCAAAGACATTCCTTCTCTGTACCTGAGCATCTCTCCTTCCACTTTGTTTCCATCAGTGGAAGCACCCTTTGAGAAGAAATTACTTTCTGATCCTCAGGAGATGCTTGAAAATTCAATTAGAGCCTCCATTCCTTTGTGACTTGCAGTTGGGGAGTCATCTTCTTAGGCATTTCCCATTTCTAGCAGGAACCAGCTGTGAAGCAAAATGACTAAAAGAGGTACATAAGAGGGGAGAGTCCACAGAGAGACCTTAATCACTGCAAGACTCTCCTTTCTTGTTACACTCATCATGTAAGAATAGGGCCAGTCAGTGGCAAAGGCAAAGAGTTAAGATGGGAGACGCAGTATTGTTGGCTGTGTGGTTAGAGCCTCGCTATTAGAGAGAGGGGGATTTTTACGAGGGATCAGAACTTGGTGCCTCGGCCCATGAGTTTAAGGACGGCAAAGTTGTAAGTGGCAGCAATCATGAAGGTAAGCTGTAGGGAACAGAAGAGAGAACTCAATGAGAGTAGAAAAGAAAACACTCCCTCCTCAAATCCCTTTGGGAATGAGGAAGGATGAAATAAAATCATAACTAAAAAAGGGAAAAATCCCTGTTCTGCAAAAAAACAGTAGGTCCCAGGCTTGGATTTCTCCATATACACCTGACTGGAAGTCCAATGTCTCTGCGGCATTTCCTTCCAATGGCCCAGGCCCAGAGAATCAAATCATCAAGATTTATTCCACACCTCTGGTCTAGCACTGAGTTTTCAACGGGGAAGTGAACAATATTTGGGCTTTGCCACATCCACGTGTCTGAGTGACTTGGAGTCATAGGGTGCTTGCTGTAGACACACAGCTACATTATGCAGTATAGCCCTGCACTGCTTAATGAATCAGTTCATTTTACAAGGTGAGAAATTACTTAAGTCTATATAGAAGCCTCAGCAGTAGGGGCCAGGAATTCTGCGAGCTCATCTTGTCTGATCACTTTATACAATGACTTTATACAATTTATACAATGACTTCAGATAAATCACTTCACCCTTCAGTGCCTTAGGTTTCTGATCTGCACAATGACCACACTACATTCACAGGTCACTGTAACACTATCAGCAAGACCTGGAACATAGCATTGCATTATAGTCATAACAATTCCGATAACGTTAGGAGGTCCTCCCAGCATTTCCACGTGAGTAACTAAATCCACTGGAGAGTATCCAAGGTAGATTCATACTGATAGTATATAGAATTCCAGGCTATAGCAAGTCATGTTTCATGTTTCAGTGTTTTGTCACTGATCTGATCACAATGTATTCAGAATTAACCATAATTTATGACTGCAAAGCACTTGGCAACATTACACGGTCTATAAATAGTAAATGTTATCATTTGTGTCTATGAATCTCTTATCTCTTCTTTCCTCATACCACTTTTGTTGTTCCTATCTAATTTGTTATATTTTTCCACCTTGCCAATGCAAGTACAAGTACAGAGCCTCTACCCTTTGCCATCTTCCCAGAAGCTTCTCTTCAGCATTTCAAGGATGGAAGCAGTCTCTCTTCTTGCCTTTCAGAATAGCTGTACCCACACTATCTCAGGCCTATTTACTTGCCAAGATCATTCAAAGTCAACTCACCAGGGAAACCAGTGTGGCTGCAGCCCCCACAAATGCAGCAATAAACAGGTGGAAGGTCATTTGGAACTGCAGGAAAATGCAAGAGGAAGAACTGTTTCTTGCAACAGTAATAATATGCCCCACTGTAAATCATGAATACAGCTTTCTGAATGTGTTGATACCTTTCTTGTATGCAAATTCTACATCTCTAACTAAGTTTTCACTTCCCTAAGTGTGGGCCTCCCAGTCTTCAATGTACATCATAGCACCTGGCCCCGTAACACCCAGAACACAGAATACTCATGAAATAGTACAGCGCTCCCAAATAACTAACTGGTTCCCTACAGTTGTGCCTAGGGGCCCAAAATTTAAAGTCAACATTTTGTTTTCAAAGAAATAATTTACTGCGTTTCTCCTCAGGGCTTTTTTTAGTCCCCTGACTCATTTGTATATAATATCTATTCTCAATACAGTGCTTTCCTTTTCAAATGTACTTATTTTACCTCTCATTTGAGATTTTAAAAAGTTCCAAACTGAAAATGTTTTTATAAATCCTATGAATGTCTCTGTGCACAGTTCATTTTCTTGATATGGTGTTTAACTAAAGGAATGAAAATTTTCATCTAGGGGATTGTGCCATTAGCCTCTATCTTTACCTAAAGCTACAAACTTCTCTTTTAAGACGGGAAGTCTTTCTATGTGGCTCTAGGGAAAACAGGTGTTTTACCTTCTATGCTCATTGGCTCAGGCATACTTAGCCAATATTTTGTAGAAGGCAATCTGGTAATTCAAAATCCAGCAAAGAGAAACTTTTAGTCCTTGAAATTGAAGGCTATGGGTATAATTTGTATGGTATTACCCACTCTGCCGTAAAATAACCCAAATAACCCACTCACCTCAGCTGTTTTGCAGATGGACAGAAGGTTGGAGCCACAAACCTTGCCAGGGAAGGAATTCCATGGAAGAACACCTAAGTAAGACACAAAAATCAACCAGGGGAAGCTTTATGGAGTTACAGGGCCACATGGAGACTTTCCCCCAGAGCCCTTCTTCCATCTCTAATTATCCTGGCTGTAAAGTTGGATTCTACCAACAATCAGGATCCTCTTTTCTACAGGTTTACAAAAAAGAGAAGACAGTGTTGAACACTGGTTAAACCTTGTGTTTGTTATTGAAATTTGCTGCTTTGGGGTTCAGAACAGCAATTAACTAGAGTAGGCCAATGTGAATGGCCAAGAAAATTACATTCCCATCACCTTCAGGTTCCCTTCCCAGGGAATAAGCCTCTCTGGTTTCAGTAGGGAAGGATTAATAAACTAAGACCCAAGCATTCATCATCTTATCTTTTTCTCACAATCACCACCCTCCTAACACTAAGAGAATAACCAAATATATTGTGCTTCCATAGTGGGTAGGAGAGCCAAAGTACCCATGCCCTAACTCACCATACATTCTGGCATCAGCACAGAGACTGCCTATACTGGCAGATGTCTTGCTGGGGAAGGCAATAGACTGGCAGGTGGTCCAGGTGTTGAAGTAAATGTACACAGGTATAGCAGAGCAGGCAAACACCAGGAGCCACACAACGGTCAGGGCATAGGTGATGCCCACAAACTAAAATGATTGACATGGGGTGGTTAGAAATCAGTATCAGTCTGCAGATGTAGAAACACAAACTGGGAGATCCTGGACTGGTGTGTGCCAGACATTAAAACCAGATTCCAGGGCTCTCCCCAATTAAATTAGTGAGAAGGGCACCTCTGCCAAGGGTCATTGGCAGTATCTACTAGAGAACTGGCCCCAAGTGTGACGGAGGGTGGGGGGAATGGGTAGGGGAGGAGTGAGGAGGATCCCTGGGTTAGAGAGGCTTCAGGGGATGTTTCTGGGCAGATAAGGTGTAAAGAAATCAAAACAGATCTTGAAAGAAAGTCGTGCCGTTTTGTGCCTTAGGCTGAGCTTAGAAAATGTTCCTTGCCTCAGGAATATTTTTGTTCCCTAGTCATTGAACAAAGCCAATAGGATATTACAATTTCAGATACAAAACCTTTCTAAGCTAACTGCTGGCCACAAAAAGACATTGCTAGAACCCACACATGTTCAGTCCCCAAAGGATCTTTAGCTCCAGATACTGAAAACCAATGTGCACCCCACTCAAAGCATAGATAACCCTCAGACAATGATAAAACATTCAACATGCGTATCTACTCCAATTTCCTCTGGGACCTCCAACAGTGCAGGATCCCAGAATATGGTAAATTTCACCTTGGAGTCCATTATTGAATTTTTATTATTGATCCTACTTCTCAGATCAGGTGCCCAAGTCTCAATCTCAGGAGCAGTATTTTAGACTCTTGTCCAGTTATATCCACTCTTGTGGTCCCTACTAGGAAAGGAGTACAGGGATACCAACAGGTGGCTTAGAAATGGTCTGATTGTACAAAGCATCCTACAAAACTCATGCTTTCCATTTTGAGAAGAAATTTGCTTAGGGAACCTTTGAAAGGTGAAGCTAAGCCAGCTGGGCACCACGTTCTTCCTGATCTTCTCGTTCGGCTGCAGCCATCGCTTCCTCACTCAAATGCCAGGCCCCTAGAGAGGACCCAGCCTTGGGTGGGGACGAGGCCACAGACTCACGCCCAATTTTCCCCCACCCCTTGTTATTGCCACAAAATCCTGAGGATGATCACCTTGTCGGGATGTCCTAGCCATTTTCCCAAACAATGACACACCCGCTCCAAAGAATGAGCTTGATGTTGGCCTCTGGAACCCCTCCCCTTCTGGCCCCCTGTTACCGTTGCGCTCAGGCCCTTGCCGCAGATGGTGGTCTTGTAGTCGCCAAAGATCTGCCTGACTGCGCCGGTGGTGTAGAAGCCCTCAGCCAGCAGGAGGGCCCCATAAAGGAAGAAGAAAGAGGCAGTTCCATAGATGACATACTGGAAGGCATGGATCCTGCATTAACAGGGAGATGAAAGAGACCAAGGAATCTTATTAATTGAAGACCCAGCTCCGTTCCCCACATAAATGAGGTATACACCAGAGCAGGCACCTTAACAAAGCTAGGGATTCTCTAGAGGAATCACCAGGTTCCTCCTGCATACTTTTACCTTATCTTTGTTGAAATAAGTGAAGACAGGGTGTATGTGACCGGAAACATATGATCTTCCTGCCACATCTTGCTTACCCTGTGACCTGGAGAACCAGGGCCCTACTCTCCCTGCCTGACCCTTCAGACATGCCACCTCACAGGAGTGGGGAGCTAGGTAAGAAGAAAGGTGGGTGAAGGAACAGGAGCCTAAGTTGTTCTAGGAACAGGAGAGGTTTAGTGCCCCCTTTGGGTTCTCCATACCTACTACCACTGTGGAGGCTCCAACTTGGGCAACATTAACCACATCCTAGCAGAAGTCAGAACACATGTGAGAAAACAGGGGGGCTCGGAGAGGCTGGCAGGCAGGCAGGCCTCTCCTTTCTGAATTTGGCACTTTCCCCACATTTGAGGCTTTGAATGTGGAACAGGAGAAATCTGCACAGAGGGAAGACTCAGGGATCCTGTCTGGCTCCACCCATCCCCTAGTTACTAAGATATTAGAGTACTGTATCTCCAGGATAGAGAGAGGGGGAAAAAAAAGATGGGTCTGTGTGGGAGGGCAAGTACTTACACATTGATGAGATACTCATAGTCCTGGTAGTTTTTGGAGAAATAGGTCTCAATTAGCTTTTCTGTGCCAGTGAGGGCTTCATGTCCACAGCCACAGAACAGTGCCACCCCAAAGAAACACAATCCAGTGGCCACCAGGGAAGCAAAGGGGGCCCCTACCAGACATCTTGCACAGCACTCTAACAAGCCTGGGGAAGAAGAAGGGGAAACAGTCAGGCACATCCAGTAGGTAGCTCATGCCACTCAAACCTCTCTTCCAGGCCAGCCAGGCTCTGCACTTACAGGCTTGGAGATAGTGGGCACCCCAGAGTCAAGAAGCAGGAGCAACTAACGGTTTTGGCTTTCAGCATGTGAGATCGACCCAGAATCCTTATGTTGTTTCATTCATGAAAATAAATCCTTGGCCGGGCGCAGTGGCTCACACCTGTAATCCCAGCACTTTGGGAGGCTAAGGAGGATGGATTACCTGAGGTCAAGAGTTCGAGACCAGCTTGGCCAACATGGTGAAACCCCATCTCTACTAAAAATATGAAAATTAGCCAGGCATCGTGGCACATGCCTGTAATCTCAGCTACTCAGGGGGCTGAGGCAGGAGAATCTCTTGAACCCAGGAGGTGGAGGTTGCAGTGAGCCGAGATTGTGCCATTGCACTCCAGCCTGGGTGACAAGAGCAAGACTCTGTCTCAAGCAAAATAAATAAATAAATAAATAAATAAAAGAAAGAAAGAAAATAAATTCTTACCTTTAATTCCCAGATTTTTTAAAAAATATATTCAACAAACAATAATAATTCAGCAATTCAAATAGCAAGCCAGAGAGATTATGAAATCAGTCCCTCCTTTCTTATTGCTCTGGTCTGTTTGTTTGCTCGCTTATTTTAGTCATTCATCAACTATTTATGAAATACTCACTATATGCCCAGCATTATGGTGGGTGTTATATGGGATATGAAGAGAGAAACGACACAGACTCTGCCATATGGGAGTCTTTAGTTTCCTGAGGAAGATTTAGCTAGATAGACCTAATATTTTCAACTAACAATTTAGGCAGCCAAGTAAGTGGTAACAGAAGGTAGATGCACTTGCAGTTCCAGGAAGGGATGAGTGCAGGCCAGAGATGCTGGCATTGTCAGACAGGATTTTAGCCTGAAGAGCATTCCAGGTAAAGGAAACTTTGAAAATTGCATGCTCCTGGATATTTTTGAGCATTGTGTGTATTTGTTGCAAGGAATGCTTTATTATTCTTAGTCTACATATGGGAGGAGCAGTCCAAACAGGAGGGAGCTAGCATAGGACAAGAAATGAAAATGGGAGGATTGCTTTACTCACAATAATAAAAACGCAGGCTTAATGATTTTTGGACACTTTGCATGGTGGTTTTGTCCTCCTACAGTGCAGCTTGGCTAATGTCCCCACCCTCAGTTCTACACTGAGATTCTGTCAAAACAGCTACGAACGGACTTTATACAAAGTCAGCAAAGCATGAAACATCTTTCTGGCACTGGGAGAACACACCAGGGCCTGGGAACACATGTGTCTTAAAGTGCTAAGAGTCCCTGAGATCCCCAGATCTGGTATCCCAGGCCCCATGCCAGTGTTGCTGAGAAACAGGAAAGGAGCACAAGAAGTCACAGACTCTGAAAGCAGCTGTGTTCCAAATACTAGTCCCATGCTCTAAGATGTCATATGGAGTGCACCTTAGCAAATGCCAAGTAGATGACTGACTAGATGGGGAAAAGAATGGCTTCCTCTGGCCTCTCGGCCAGATCCCTAAAATGAAAAAGAAATGAGAATGTTAAGCTCTTCAGAAAAAATGTCTTAATTCATATGTATGTGTGTGTGTGTGTGTATATATATATATATGTATATATGTATAAATATATATGTGTGTGTATATATATATATGCCCAATGATTTTATATATCTATAAACATAGTACACATATGCACACACACAAATACTCAGCAGATGTGCCGGGAAGCTGCTATTTTTGAGTAAGCATGTTGTGACAGCTTGTACAATAAAAATAAATTGTACTAATTTCTTAGGCTTGGATTGTTGTATTCAAGTTCTCCAAGCCACACTCACTTGTCTATAGGGTACCAGGGAAGGGGAACTCCTTTGCCTGATTCTGTTAACATTAGTACAGTTTGTTTTTAGCCCTGAGAGCTTGAACACCTGGTGATTTGCATGGCTGAATTGCATCAATGTGAACAGATTTGGAAAGACCAAATTATCTCTGTCATGGGAAAATTGAGGTAGAGGCATTTGCCTCTATTCTCAGAGCCACAGAAGGAGTGAGTCCTATTACGCACCATCTCCTGAAATGACAGCCCTTCCCTGGCCATCAAAGAGCCTCTTCTTCAAAGATCCTTGTGTGTCACACCAGAGATGAGGCTCAGAAGCCCAAGCCAAACAAAGTAAGCAGCTAACATTTGAAGCAGAACTTCCTTTTCCAAGAACTAAAGCACTGCTGCCAGAAAACTTGGCCTCTATGAGAAGCAATCTGTAGCTGTGGTGCTGTGAGTGGAGGCTGAACTTTACTCAAGTTTACTCAGCATGAACTTTGCAAAAGTGCTTGGGAAGAATGTCTTTTCAGAGCTGGCCCATGCGTGTGTCTCTGTATGTACACATGCACGTGCATGCATGTGTACAAATGTGTACATACACACATGTGTACCATAGAGAAAAACATAACTGAAATTGATTGTTGTTCTCAGAAAACATTCCAGAAATTGATCTTTCTCTTTCTTAATATGTTGAGATACTACATTCATCCTATAAGTCAAGAAAAGGAGCTCGGAAGTAAACAGTACTGCCATTTTCCTTCTCTGCCTATCCAGCTCCTCCCCACCCCCAAACTCTTAGACTCTTCTAGTAAAGAAAGTCTCTGAAGCCTGGGGATGGGGGAAGAGGAAGGTCAGTCACCCCACTGTTCCCTTTCTCCCCAGCACAGGGTCAGGGCTTGGACAGAGCCCTCCATAGCTCCCCCGGACAAAGAAGCCTTGTTCTTTCCTGAGATCTCAGGAGCCTGATTGGTATTCTACAGGGGCCTGCAGGCCTGGGGGTGGGGAGGGGGTCAGACCCAGGGAACAATGGCAAGACTGTTTGTTTAGCCCAGGGTAAGAAGAGCCATCCACCCTAGCAAGTGACCATCTTGGGGCTACCCACTCACCCCAGCATTTTCATCTGGGAAGGGCTAAGTGGTTGTGCAGGTATGGTCTGGGATAGAGGAACTTGAACTCTTGCTAGCCAAAAGAGAACTCCACTTTAAGCTTTAGCTGATGCCCCCTCTAGGGCTGCAGAGATGAGAGGGAAACAACCTCTTGAGTATATCTGATCCCTTAATCATCATCCAAATAACCTGAGAGTGTCATGGACTGTGTTCTTACTGGAAGATAAAGGGCTAAGCCTTAGGAGCAATTCTGAGTCACCAGATCATAGCCTTTATTTTTACATCCATTTTTCCTCTATTTTCTTAGCATTTGAATAACTTAGCATCCCCTTTTCTGCTCCACTACTGCTCAAAGCAAAGGACAAAAAGGAAGTGGGCTTTAATGAGTTTCTAATGTAGAGTCTGAAATAAATGACTTCAGATAAATCTGTCACTATTGAGCTATAAACAATTCAGCAATATTAGCATAAGCATCAGATGTCCATCTCTTCACAGCCTAGATGAAATGTTTGCTTTGGGGACATTTAAATTCAGCAGAAGTAAAGAGTCTCAGTTAGTCTGTCCAAGCAAGAATCAGATTTTAGATTCGAACTGAGAAAAACTCAGAGCCTGCAAGAAATTATTTTTTCATCAAAGTAGTTGGCAATCAAAGCATTCTGAGAAAGGCCCATTGGGCTCCCTTTGATTTTTCACAGTCCAAGAAATGTCCTTGGGTATGTGTGAACAGTAGCCTAAAGCCACAGACTCCTGGTTGAAAGGGTGTGAGTTTGATCAAGAAGGCTGGAAGGGATTCTGGAGAAGTTCCTTGGCTCTCTCAAGAGACATTCTCACATATCCAGTCTAAGTACAGACTGTGAGATGGGAGAGTTGGCATAAAAGAACCATATAGTAATAACATTTCCCAATGCAACTCAATCAGATTAAACTGCCTGACTTTGATGAAAGGACACAGAGAAAAATAACAACCCCCTCCAGTGTTTTCCTTTCATTTCTGTTTATGTGAATTCAGTATAAGCATTAAGCACTCTAGAAGTGGCACAGACACTAGGAGGAACAGAAGGGAATTGAAAGGCCAGTCCCTTTCTTTAGAAAACTTGCAATCCTGTTGGGAAAAACAAATATATGTCTGTGAATCAAAATCCAAAGCTACCTGTAAGTAAGTGTTAAAATGGATATAATGAAGTTGTGTGGGCAAAAGGTAAGCAAAGGGAAAATATCAGATCATGGTTGGCTACATTTGTAGACAAACTTCCGAAACAAACCTAATCAATCTGTGACAGAACTTTAAGCCCTTCTCACCAGTGCTCTTCACAGGGGTCTGACAGAGATCAACAGGACTGATGAGACTCACACAGATCCAGGTTCATCAAGGGACTGTGTTGATTCTGATGCTGTCCCTTTAAACAGACGCCGAGAGTTCCCAACTCTCCCTCTGTCCTTTCCCATGCCCTGGGCCCACCTCAAGTACCAGCTCCATGATGGAAATTCAGTGCGAATCTGGGAACTCATCAAAGGAAGGAGAGGAAGGGCTTTCATCGAAAGGAATGGTAGAAAGAGACCAATTGTACCCTGCACAATTCCCAGCCTGTCCCTTGAATCCAGCTGACAAAGGGAGAGATAGAAGAACCCTATACAATAGAGCTAAACAACAGGCAGGCTCATTGAGTGAGAAAGTGGCCCCATCTCCCTAGGTCTCGAATCTGCACTACAGTCTTACCCTCCTCCCAGAACCCACCCCTTAACCTCACCCGACGAACAGAGGCCTCGTTGATCAGGGCCTACAGCAGTTGATAAGGCCGAAATGCTAGAGCAGCCGTGACTGGTACTAGGGATGGCTGGGGATCAGTGGGTGGGTTCTAGGAGTAAAACAATAATCATCAAGAGGTGCCAGAGACAAACAAAGACTTCTGCTTCTGGCCTCATCCTGGTTAGACAATGCCCTGCCTATAATCTTGTCTTTCCTACATGTCCTTTGTGATATCAGCACTTATATACCACATTCAAGTGCTGGAAAAGAGTCCCAAAGCCTCTGGGGCCTGGGAATCCAAGCCTGCTGGACAGTCAAGTCATGTGGACAAGGTTAAGTTAAAAAGGAATCTCGGCCTCCTCTTTGGTCCCATTTTAGTATTACCACGGCGACAGCATCTGGACCATCTTGTTTCCTATACTCCCTACTCCTCTTCAGACACACACACACACACACACACACACACACACACACACACACAGAATGAATGATGTCCACATTCCAATTTATGTACAAGCATTGGGAAGCTGAGGTAAAACTTTGATTCTTAAAACTTATCCTTGGCACATTGTCTCCACCTTGCCCACGAATGGGAAGATGAAAGAGAAGTAACTGGTACTAGAGATAATAGTAGCCATACCTTGTTCCTTAGGTCATTCTCCCACCATTTTCCCCTCTCTCCTTGGTTACTGTGTGAAGCTGATCTGGGGAACCTTATTCTCTTCCTTGGAACTCTTTTCTAGAGCTTTGCCTGGCAGACAGCTCAGAGGCCAGGGCAGAGCTGAGAGACAGCCCTAAGGGCCATTTTGCAGTAGCCAAGAGGGATTAATCAATCAGTACTTGCTGTGCTTTTGAAGTAGGTCTGGCACTGAGTAGGCTCTGAAAGCAGAAAACGAAGGGAAAGCTGTTCCATTCACCTACCATGACTGCTGTGACCCTTCCTGATCATGTCACTGTCCTCATTTGATCTTCTCTAGACCTAAAGTGCTGTGGGCAGGGAAGGCATTTCTACTGTTGCTTTCTTTCAAGACAAAGAGCTGTACCCAGGGGATGGCTTTCAAGACTTCAGGATGATAGACAAAAGCAGTGGGGAAAAGTGATGTTACTGGCTGGAGTTCTACTTTAATGTGTTTGGAGACTATATTTCCCCTCCCACCCACCTCCCAGGGTTGAGGGTGTTATTACTCAGATCACTCTGAGAGAGCAGTTCTAGTTGTCAGGCTGTTAAGTAAACTTCTGGCTTTCCTAGCTCAGAGCCAAGGCAAAGACCCCCTAAAGCAAGGTATACCTTTCAATCTGCCTGGCTCTGCAAGAGCTCCTCTGGCTCTGCATAGCCAGAGAGAGAAATGAGGTGGGGAAGGCTGCACTTGATTATTTAAGTCAGCGTCTCCAGGAAGATTAGTGAACATGAACATGAACATGGTAGTTTGGATCTGGTTTATTTTTGGATCCTGGCATTCTTGGTGCATTTGTGCCATTTTGATGGGATTCAGTTAGTCTTTGGGCATTTTATAAAACTGGACCCCTGCTCTGCTGGCACACTTTTTGCCTGGGCTACACCCGCTTACTCCAAGCCAGCCAAAGCTATACTGCTTGGCAAACAGCCACTTTTGGATGAAGGCATCACAGTCTGGTTACCAGGGTAACAGCCACTGTTCTCAGACGACAACAGGCTTATAGACAATGTTTTGCTGTTCAATAATGGCATTGTGTTACTGAGCAGAGAATAATCAGCTACTGCTCTTTGGCTCCTTTCCGGTTTCATCGTTATCCCAAAGACTCACTTGGAACATTCCCCTTTCAATCAAGGCAAAATTTAATAAGCTATCATTTTCTCCATAAACCTTTTGCGCAGACACTAGTGAATTAGTGTTCCTCTTGGCTTCCAATCCTAAGGGATTCTATATGGTTGAGGTAGTAAGTTCCCTGTTTCTGGAGGTGATTAAGCAGAGGCTGTACAAACGTTTAATTAGTTGTTGTAAAAATGAATCCCATACTGAAGGTTGGTTCAGACAACTTCTAAAGTTCCTTCCAATCCCAGATTCCATGATACAATGTGTTTACTGCAATTGTTGAACAGCAGTGCACTCCACTTCAGAAGTAGTGGCAGTCCCATACCTTGTTAGAGATGGTCTATAATTCAAAGTATTTTAGACACTGTTATTGAATAAATGAAAACTCAGTGGCTGCTCTGTCATATGTACCTGGCCCAAGTATCATCCACCCTTAGGAGCTGGGAACCAATGTGCATCCTCAGTGGTGCCCTTATCTGTGGCAATCTTCCTCTGGAGGAAATGACCCAGCCTCCATAACAGGCAACTGTCTCGGTGTTCCTACCTTTTCTCAGGGATTTCATCCTCTGAGGAAGTAATATTCAACATCCTTCTTTACTCCCTCTCTGTTTTTAATGTACAACCTAGCCAATCAGCTGGGCTGACATTAGACAGGGTTCTTGATGTTACCTAGGGCAGGAATTAAGTTCCTCCAACATTCACCTCTCACCTGGCCACACTTAATTGGTCAAATGATTCTGATCCAAGCACACAAAGAAAACCCAACCACCCCAGAAAGAGGAAGAGTCAGTCTGTATACACCTTACTGTCTAATAGTAGGTATTATCATGATTTACAATTGTTATAGATCTTGCCCATTTTCAAAGGACTTCCACATTATTGTTACTTGATTCTTACAACCCTGAAAATAGACAAAGTAGTTATTGCTATCTCCATTTTCCAGATGAGGAAATGGTGATTCAGTGACCTGCCCAAGGTCACGCAGTTCATAAGTAGTAGATCTGGGATTTGAATCTGATTTTTCTGACTCCCTGTCCCGTGCTCTGCCCTCCTATTTTACCTCACACATGCTTCAAAGTGTTCTCTCAGTATTTCATGATGAAACACCTAAAGGCTGAACCATATCAATATAATTGGAAATTGATCTCTGGATGCTATCTACTGGGTGATGCATTTGATAGGGAATACATGGGACAATTGAGTCTCATTTCATTTAGGATGTGTTTAAGCTGCTATCTGTTTTGCCAAATGTAAGCAATGTCTACGTGACTCTGTGGAGTCCCATAGGGACAAAGACCCTTGTGCTGCTCTACACACCTTACTCTGAATAGAAACTAACACGGAAACCTCGTAGCTTCTGTCTTTGTTCATGGAACCTAGAAAAGCCCTCAATACTCAACCAACTTAGCAAGAGCCCTAATGTCCCAGCAGCCCTTGTCACAGCAGAGAGCCCTCAGGAAAGCTGTGTCTGTGATATTTGTTAGAAATGGTCACCCCTATATGTGCACACACACATATGCACATACACACACACTCCTACCCATATTTGTTTCCCATAGTCAAGCCATTGAGGACTTTATTTCATTTCCTGAACCTGGCAATGGCCTCCTCAGCCATGGCCAAGCCTGAGTCCAGCTTGCCCAACCCCAGCTTCCTACTGATGTCAAACGTAGTTCACAGATTGCATCAAGCAAGCAGTTATTTTGTACATCTGAGGTCTAGACAGTGCTCAGTGGCCTCCAGCAGAACCAGGAGAGCAAGCTGACCTAACCATTACCAGGGCCTTGGAACCAAGGGAAAATAGAAGATAGAGGGAAGTGAGGGGGTAGGAGGACACATGACCACATCCATCCGGCTGGGCACTCTCTCCAGAGATCTGTGTGACTCTCCACGTGCTGCTGGAATTCTTTGGTAATAAAGCATCATGCTCAGTACAGCAGAGAAGGAGTTAATCTAACTGAATGTTAAGGAATTTAAAAAGAAAACAAGTGCCAAAACACCACTCATTTAAACCTTCGGAACTCCCGAACCCCAAAGTTGGAAATTCTCTTGCAAATTCCTGTGTCTGCTTGAATCTTCAATGCTAAAGTTTTTGAAACTTACCCATGTCTTTGGGACTCTGACTCCAATTGTAGCCGGCTGACTAGTCTGCTTTGTGGCTGACTTTGTTCAGCTGGAAGGATCCTGGTCTCTCCAGTCTCCTTCTTCAGTCTTTTACTTTTTCTCTCTGAGTATCTTTGTCCTCTTCTCCTGCAATGAAAAGGGCTTTCTGATTGACAGCCAACCCCCTTAAAGGGACAGGCTTGCTTTCCTCCTCCTCTCCTCCTCCCCTTCTCCTCCCCTTGTCCCCACCTCCTCAGGGATACTCCCTTTTCTAAGGGCTCCATCTTCTCTTTTTGCCTTTCACTGCCAATTGTTTCATTTTCTTTGTTTTTTCTTTTTTCCCTAAGGCTTGCCTGGAATTTCACTTTGCTGCAGAGACATCTGGAAATGTGGATTGAGGGTAGAAATAAAATGAAGAGGTCCTGGAAACTTCCAACTGATCCTTGGGTCTAATAGTGTGGGATGTGCAGCACAAACGTGAGAAGCCATCAAGTGGGAGCCCCGACAGGGACTCAGAGTCAAAAACTTAGATGTTAGCTCCCAAAGTCCTTCCAAATCTGCCCCAGCTCCCCACCTCACTCCTAGCTGCCCTTGGACCCCTCCACCTTTCCCTTCCCCCGACTTCTTGGAAAATAAGCATTCCTCCCCCTCACCCAGCTCTACGAACACAATAGAGAAGAAAAAAATTGTCTTTTAAGATAATTTCCTCCAAATCCTTTTCAGTTTCAACTGCATGAAGACAAAATGCAGGCTGTCAATTCGATGAACAGACTGTGATTAGGCTGGGGAAGGCTAGCATTGTAATAATTTTATAGCTACAATAATGGAGACCCAGAAGTGGACAAGAAGACCTTTGCAAGTTCGCAGACTACGCTAAAGAAAAGGCCAGCGTTGAAGATGTGGGTGATTTCCAAGGAAGATAATCAACTTTGAGACAAGTCAAGAACATGATTAGGCCATCAGGTAGTCAACATTCCATCCTGAGAATGTAATGTCTTCATCAGAGAGCTGAAGCCAGGCAGGCGAGAGGCAGGGAGTGGGTTGAAGTGAAGCAGCAGGTGGCAGTGAGGGTGGAGAGGCGAAACAAAATATAGTCCTTGCCACAGAGAAAGAAGCAGTAAGACAAAAATGGCTAGGCAGCAAAAACAGGGAAATACTATATAAAACTTGCCTTAGCAGTAAGTTGTTTCTAAAGATTGTGAAGGTATTTGAATGCCCAATGCTAGATGGGACCAGCCTGGGAAGGTTTTCTAGAAGAGGTGAATCTTAAGCAGTGTCTGTCTGGGCTCCTTGTCACTGTCGTGTCTCCCTTCACAGTTCCCTTGACCTAGAGGCCAGTGTCCTCCCATGGATGGCCTTTAAAACTACTGGCTGGCATATAATAAGAGGAGCACCGGTTGGAAGACTCTGGAGAAGGAAGGTATGGTCTCCTGGAACTTTTTCTGTGGTTTTGCCTTGGGAGAGGAGAGCAGAAGAGGGAGATATTGAGCAGAGACTAGTACCTTCCTATTGGGGGAGAGAGGTAAAATTGTGTCTTACAGCTTTCTCTTTGGGCTGTGACTTTGGACATGCTACTGACTTGGGCTCTGCTGTTAGGAAGTAGGTGAGTCTTCTGCAGATGCCCCTGTGAGCCCACTGGGGGCCAAATCCTGCGACGTTTGAGGCTTGCTTAGCATCCTAGAACTCTAGATCCTTTGCTCTTATATTAGCCCCAAGAAGAAAGAACCCCTGGAAATGCTGCCCCTTGCAGAACAGTATAATAGTAGCTTTCCAGAGCAGATCAGATTAAGGCCATATGACTGATGGAAAAGGATCTTAGGGCCCCTTGCCCTCCCCAGCCCTGCTTGCCAGCCATAGACTATGCCTGCTTTAGAAGCTCAACTGTAGGATTGTGCCAGCAATAAACTTCTGGATGGAGAAGAAGAAGGACCAAGAGCAAGAAGTCACCAAATGTGTCCCCTCAGCTCATCAGATGGCAGGAGTAAGCCCAAACTTTGGGAGTTCAGACTTAGAGGATGAGAGAAAAGATCCTTCACAGCTCGAATAGATGAGACAGCTCTGCACACAGAGGACATAATTCTGACTGAGCCCTCTCACAAAGCTTCCCCTAGATTCTCAGCAGCAGCTCTGGGGTTGGCAAGGCTACTGGGAAGAAAATATGTGTGCCCAAGAAACTCACAGATGCCAATTTACCAACCACATCCCCCTAACACACGTCTCTTCTCCTTTCCTCCATCTCCACTGCCCTAATAGTCATTCTATCTTCTCTCCAAGTCTTAATCTCTGTCTCTGTTACCTGTCTCTTTCTCCATTTCTGTGTGTCTGTCTCTCTCTGTTCCCTTCTTTTTCTCTCTCCACATTCCCTATCTTCTTTTTCTTATGCTTGTTCTTATGCCCAGGGACAGAAAAGGGACCCAGCCAGGTGACCGTGTCTCACTCATCCCAGTGCCTTAAGGTTCCCAACTCCCTAGGATCTAGTGTGTTCTCATTGCTCTGTACACCCTGACACTGCCTCAGCACCTCATCAGCTGACCTTCCCTGAGGGCTCCCTGCAGACCTCATAGGGTATCTTCCCAGGTCTTCCAGAGGCCATTTTTTATCTACACACCCCAACCTGTTTCTGTGATTCTGCTTCCATTGGTTCTGTTGGGTGGCCTTGGCAAAATAGTCTCCAGAGTCCAGCTGGACTCCTGGCAGTGCCAAGGGATTCCTCAAGAGGGCACTGCCAGCCTTCTTGGTGGCAGCCTGCTGCCTGTACTGGGTGCCTGTAGGAACAATGCAGGATTGTATGAAACTTGTAAACAATTTGCTTCATGCAATTCTGATGATACCTCAGAGAATCTGGGCCCCCTTGATCATAGCTTGATTTGGTTGTGCGGCTTGCTTGCAAATAACTCAAAAACAGTTGGCTATTACCTCCACTCTCTGCTCTATGATCCCATAGTATCTGATTATTGAAGGCCACAGAGCAAGTGGGTTCTCTTTGCTCCACTGTGTAGACCGAACTCTGAAACTCAGGGAAGTCCGGTGAATTTCTCCCAGGAAAAACTAAATAAGGGCTCAAGTGCCCAATCTAGTGGCTCACTTCTACCTGAACAGAGAAGATCATAAAGGGGAAGAGAGAAGGTACAGTACCAGTAAAAGCCTGGAATCACCTGCTACCATTTGGGCTTCTAGAGCTGAGGCTTTGCTTCTCATTCCCAAGTTAATGTCTTCCCAGACCAAATTTTAAAAGACAACTGGTTGTTTCTAACAGCTTTCCTAGCCCTGGCATAGAAGGCTGGCGGGCTGGCAGGCAGTATATTATGTCCTATGTACTTATGGTTAGAACTTTCCACACCCAACTTCATGCCGATTGGCTAGACCATGCCTTTCTGGCCAAGAGAACTGAAGGCTGAGGGCCAGAGATGTCACAGACTTTGAAACGGCAGACAGAGGGTGGAGAGTGGAGAGTGATCTTCTGCCTTTCCTGAAGGTTCGAGGAACTGTGCAAGGATGGATAGGCGCAGGCCATAAGGTGTATGTGTGAGGGGCAGATGCCTGTGGCTTGGGATGGAGTAGAGTAGCCTGGAAGCCAAAATATACATGAAAAAATCTCAGGAAAGAATGCCTGAGGACTACCACATAGCTACTAGTAACGTGAAGAAACAAGTTGTCCACAGAACCCACCTCCACCACCATAAAAACTTGGCCAACTTTTGCAGGGTTGTCCCTGCAGAGAGGATGCGCGTTTGATGTGATTTCTGAGCAAAGTAGAAATAAAACTAGTATTATTTCTGGGGAACCAACATTATTTGTTCAATCCGACTGATGGGATACTGAGGCAACTTTCCCAATGGCATCTAGCAGGCAAACACCAGAGCCATCTCTAGAGAATGCCTCTCTCCAGACCTTTAATTGCTTGGAAGTTGCTTGGGAAGTTGTTCTGCTGTGATAGAATGTGTGAATAGAGAGCTTCTGCCCTGAGTAAGAATAGCCAGGGGCCAGCGGGGAGAATGGATAGGCTTTGGGCTGATGTAGCCCAAGTTTTCAACCTTCTACACTTCTCAGGTGAAGTAGGAGGCCCACATTTGAAATCCAGCGCAGAGGCAGACTTCCTGCAGTTTGCAGGATCAGTAGGATTCCAAATCAGTCAGCAAAAGTCAGTGGAGATTAGATGCTATTAAGGACTTTCTGATCCGTTAGGTGTGATAATAACATGGTGGTTATGTTTTTAAAAGGGTCATTATCCACTAGATAGGAACAGAGAAATATTTATAGGTAAAATGTTATGACACCTGAGGTTTTCTCACTCCAGAAAATTTTAGTGTAACAAGGTTAGACGAAATAACATTGGTCAAATATTGCTAATTATTGAAGCTGAGAGATGGGTACATGGAGGTTTATTATACTATTTTTCCTACTTTGTACTTTGTGCATAATTGAACAGAAAAGAGGAACCATCAGAATTACACTTCAGGCTGATCCAGAAGGGAGAAAAAAAGGCTGGGCACAGTGGCTCACACCTATAATCCAAGCACTTTGGGAGGCCAAGGCTGCTGGATTGCTTGAGTCCAGGAGTTTGAGACCAGCCTGGGAAGTATAGTCAGACCCTGTCTCTACAAAAAATAAAAATAAAAAATTAGAGCTGAGCGTGGTGGCATATGTCTGTGGCCCCAGAAACTTGGGAGGCTGAGGTGGAAGGATGGCTTGAGCTCAGGGGGTTGAGGCTGCAGTGAGCCATGATCGTGCCACTGCATTTCAGTCTGGACCACAGAGGGAGATTCTGTCTCAAAAAAAAAAAAAGAAAAAGAAAAAATATATATATTTCCAAGAGAAATCTCTGATATTTATATAAGGATGCATATAGCCTGGTAAGAGTGACTGCCTCTGGAGAAGGGAATTAAGGGTGTGGAGTGGGAGGGAGACTTTTCACTCTATGCCGTTTGGTATGGTTGGAATTTGTAATTTTATGCATTTCTGACTTATTCTATTGAAAACTCATTTGAAAAGTCCTTCAGGCTGGGTTGAGTGACAATAGTCTGCAGGCCCCTCAGGGTCTACTATAGTAATCCACTGACCTCAGGTGGATTATGAGAGTGATGCTGTCACCATGGCAGGTTAGCCAGCCTCCACTGTCCTCACACAAACATCCACTCTGCCTACCCCCTTCTGCCTGTGTCTCTGAAACACTGATCTATTGTGAAATATAGGCTGCCCCTAGCCTAAGGAGAAGACTCCTAGGAACCTCGCTGGATGGGGAAGAGGACTTGTTACTCTTGCTTTGCTCCCTGTGGGAGGGCAAGACATGAGCCCTCGGAAGCCAGAAAGGTTCTCAGCGCAAGAGGCAGCCTTGTAGGGGAACAAGCCCCCTCCTTGCCCATCTGCTGACCCCACAAAGACTGAGAACTGCATCTCTCTGAAGGGTCTGCCTTTGGCAGCTGCCCCAACCTCCTTCTTTCAAGGCCACTGCCCAGAGCAGCCTTTTACAGATGTGATTCCACCTCCTCCAACATCATCATCATGATGATCATCATTACCATCATATGCTGTCCCTTTCAGAGAAACCAGGCCAACCTCTTCATCTCTGGTTGCTTCCGTGGTTGAAAGGTGTCACTGTGGGCTGTGGGTGACACTTCAACCCAAAGCTGGGCACGTATGGAACAGATTGTCTAACATTGAGGCTGGGGTACCTTCCTTGGGAAACTGCTAGCAGCCAAGACAGAGAAGGTGAACCTCGGTGCTCCCTGATGAGAGCTGCACACTCCCAGGTAAGCACAGATTATGTTGCTGGAGCTTAGAGCAAATACCCCAATACCCCACACAGAGACCTGCCCCACCCTTGCCTCTTAGCTGAGGCTTATCATCCCCACTTCTTCTTCCCCCATCCTGGTCAAGCCCAGGATGAGGCCTGGGCAGCTGCTTTCCCCACCAGCATGCACCCAAGTGACAGCCTATATCCCGGCACATGGAGGAAAAAGATTTGCTGCCTTCTCCTGCCTCTAAGTAGGATGAAGCGGGCTCTTTGTACCTTGGAAAGCCCCCCACCCTCCAAATATTCCTTCCTGAGGAACTCTGTTGCTATGGGATTTTCTCTGTGATAGCCAGGGGTTCATGACAGGCATTAAGACCTGGAGCTGAGGCTGTCTGCAGACTTTGCTGAGGTGTCGCCTACCTCCCGCCCTGACAGTAGGGAGGGGTAAATGCTTCCTGCATCCTGGCCTGCCCTTCCCTAGGCTGTGCACACGCTGGCACGCAGAGAAAAATGGTTTCTTTTTTTAAGCACAATTAGTCCAAAACCACGAAGTCTAAGAAGCGATTCCCCCTAAGGACCCTCCAAAGAGGGTTTTACATGCTCCTTGAGTTATCCTTGAAAATCCTTCACAATTTCTAAAGCACTGTAATTATTTCCACAGGCTGAATCCAGCAGTTCTTGGAAGGGTTTCAAAGGGTACAGTGGCAGCAGCTTCCTGTAGCCTCTTCTCCTTCCTCACAGCAGAAACCTTCAAAAGAAAAACAAACCCTCACTGGGATGTCCTTTCCACCCTGGCTCTACTGCTGCTGCCCATCCACAGAGGGTCTATTCAGTTCTTTGCCCAGGAGACCCCTTCCAAGGAGCTGGCCTTAGGGAAAGCCACTGAATCTAAGCTTCAAGCCTGAAGAGCCAATAGAGCTCTCCATTATGGGGGGCAGGAGCTGTTCAGCTCTCCTCAAATTTCCTCAAAAGGGGCAACATGGAGGTGACTAGCAGATACTGGGGTGGAGCTGGCTCTTACAATGAGAGCTGGGTTTGAAGAGAATGGTTATTCTTGGGCTTCCTGGAAGTAACTATCCTCTTCCACTGATAACTGATAATTGAGTAAGAGGGAAGTTGTTAGAATTGCAGCATGAAGAGTTTTAGCTAGACGTCAAGATGATCATGTGGGCCTTCCAGATGGCTCTCTATGAGCAGTGGAATATAGCAGTTAATAACACAGACTCTAAAGTCAAGCACAACTGGGGTTGATATTAGCTCTGCCAAATACCAGTTCCGTGACTTTGGGCAATGATTTAACTTCTCTGAGTCTTCATTTGTTCATCTCTAAAAAAGGAATAATAATGGTGGTGACCTCACAAAGTTATTAAAAAGATTACACAAGGTCGAATGCAGTGGCTCATGCCTGTAATCCCAGCAATTTGGGAGGCTGAGGCAGGAGGATCACTTGAGGTCAAGAGTTTGAGACCAGCCTAGTCAACATGGCGAAACCCCATCTCTACTAAAACTACAAAAATTAGCCGGGCATGGTGGTACACGCTTGTAATCCCAGCTACTTGGGAAGCTGAGGCAGGAGAATCGCTTGAACCAGGAGGCAGAGGTTGCAGTGAGCCGAGATGGTGCCACTGCACTCCCGCCTGGATGACAGAGCAACTCAGTCTCAAGAAAAAGAAAAAAAAAAGAAAGAAATCACACAAGATACTGAACATAAAATACTTAGCACAGTGCCTAAGAGTTTGTTATTATGCTAAAGCATAATAACAATAATAATAATCAAATGGGGTGACAGAGTATCTCTGCAAATGTTTGATAAGCATTTTAAAAAAATAGAGGCTGAACTTTAGTGATATCTAGAACCAACACCTTTCAGATCCAGGATTCCTATACTTCCCCTGAACCTGCCTGTCTTTAAAATGGAGCCAAAGATATGTTGGAAGAAATGTTGAGACTCTTTGAGACCCACCTAGTAGTTTCTTTATGTATTTGTTATCTTTCAACATCTCCAGCATCTCTGGATACGTCCATTACTAGGGTGACCAATCATCCTGGTTTGCCAGGAACAGAGAGATCCCAAGATGTGGGACTTTCAGTGCTAAAAACGGGTATGTTCTGGGAAAACCAGAACAAGTTGGTCAGCCTATACCAGCACTGGAACACTGCCTTAAGCATCATGCTTGAAGCAGTTGCCTCAAGGGCTGCCAACAACAAAAGCAGGTGTTAGGTTCTCCTTGCTGAAACCACTACATGGGAAATCCCAGAAGCCCCCCATTCCTCTGCTCTTTGAAATATCATGCCCAAGCAAGTAGGGTTGTCAGATAAAATACATGATGCTCAACTCAATTAAATTTGACTTTCAGATAAACAATGAATAATTATTTAGTAAGTATATCCAAAATACTGGATGGGTCATACTTATATACTGAGATACTGCTCATTGTTTGTCTGAAAGTCTAATTTAACTGACTGCCTTATATATTTATTAGTGAATCTGGCAGCCCTACAGGCAAGGGCAGTCTGCTGTGGCAAGCCAAGCTGGCTGTTGGGGTGGGAGCCAGGAGAATGGCTAGGGAAATCTCATACAGGAAATCATGCTCCCTATAGATACACCTTCTCTGCATTTCAGCCCTCAATCCCTTCATTTTGTAGGCCTGCCCTGGACGCATTAGTCAAGCTTCGGTCTGGGGAGGATCATCTGGGGAAAGGCAAGATGAGATGGGTCCTGAAGCAGGCTACATAATGCATAATGGTTAGGAGTTTAGGCTTTGTAGCTAGCCAAATTGGGTTCATATCCCACCTCAGCCTGGGACATAGCACAGTAAATGGCAATTCCCTGTTAATACTTAGAGGCTGTCAGGCACAGTGGCTCACAGCTATAATCCCAACACTTTGGGAAGCCTAAGGGAGGAGTATCACTTGAGGCCAGGAGTTCAAGACCAACCTGGGCAACATAGTGAGACCCCCATCTCTACAGAAAATTTAAACATTAGCTGGGTGTGGTGGTGCATGCCTGTAGTCGTAGCTACCCAGGAGCTCAGGTGAGTGGATCACTTGAGCCCCTGAGGCTGAGGTTGCAGTGAGCCCTGATTGTGCCACTGCACTCCAGCCTGGGCAAAAAACTGAGACTCCTTCTGGAAAAAAAAAAAAAAAATTACTTAGACGCTGACCTTTGTCTTTTCTCTTTTCTTATCCTGTATCTAGCACTTTGTCAGACATTGAGGGGAATACAGAGAAATGGGATGGTTTCTGGATGCAACCCTTGTCCTGAGAGAGCTTATAATTCCCTCTGAAAGGAATATTACAGACATTAACAAAATTAAGATTCAGACACAACTAACATAGAGCACCTACCCTGTGCCTGTCCTGCCCTAAGTGCACAAGTAAGCCAAATGTCAGCAGAGTGTCATCCTGTCCATTCCAGTTCAACTATAATTGGTTCGAGCTCCATTCTGTCCCTTACCAGGGAAGTCCAGTGCCTTCCTCAAGATTTCTGAGAATTCTGAGGGGCCTCAGAATTCCGTGTGGCTCTGAATTGGGGCTCCTAAGGAACTTCTGATTTCAGTTCATCTTTTATGGCCACTACCTTCCTGATTTCTTTTTCTTTTATTTCATTCTTTCTCTCTCTGTCTTTCCTTTTTTTTTTTTTTTTTTTTTAGAATTGAAGTCTCTCTCTCTGTCACCCAGACTGGAGTGCAGTGGCGCAAACTTGACTCACTGCAACATTCACCTCCCAGGTTCAAGTGATTCTCATGCCTCCGCTTCCCTAATAGCTGGGACCACGAGGGCGCCCATGACACCTGGCCAATTTTTGTATTTTTAGTAGAGATGGGGTTTCACCATGTTAGCCAGGCTGGTCTTGAACTCCTTACTTCAGGTGATCTGACTGCCTCAGCCTCCCAAAGTGCTGGAATTACAGGCTTGAGCCACAGTCTTTCCTGATTTCTATTTAAAAAAAAAAAAAAAAAAAAAAACAGGCTGGATGTGGTGGCTCACACCTGTAATCTCAGCATTTCAGGAGGCCAAGGCAAGAGGATCTCTTTCTTGAGTCCAGGAGTTTAAGATCACCCTGAGCAACACAGTGAGGCCCCTATCTCTACAAAAAATAAAAAATTAGCTAGGCATAGTGGTGCACACCTGTAATCCCAGCTACTTGGGAGGTTGAGGCAGGAGGATTGCTTGAGCCCAGGAGTTCAAGGTTAATGTGAGCTATGATTGCACCATCATACTCCAGCCTGGGCAACAGAGTAAGATGCCAGTCTCTAAAATAAAAATAAGTTTTTGGCCGGGCACGCTGTCTCAAGCCTGTAAACCCAGCACTTTGGGGGGCCGAGGCGGGTGGATCACCAGGTCAAGAGACTGAGACCATCCTGGTCAACATGGTGAAACCCCGTCTCTACTAAAAATACAAAAAATTAGCTGGGCATAGTGGCGCATGCCTGTAATTCCAGCTACTCAGGAGGCTGAGGCAGGAGAATTGCCTGAACCCAGGAGGCGGGGCTTGCGGTGAGCCAAGATCGCGCCATTGCACTCCAGCCTGGGTAACAAGAGTGAAACTCTGTCTCAAAAAAAAATAAGTTTTTAAAAGATCTTAGACCTAGTTAACTGTAAATAATCTTTGGATGTCTGGACAGTTTCAAAAAGAAAAGAAAAAACAGATACATAGGTATATGTTTGGTTTTTTTTTAATGAATATCAACTAACAAAACATACAAAAGCCTCTGGATATTTTGTATACATTTTGCCTCCTAAAGCTGTAAAATGACAATAACTAATTGTGGGGGGAAAAAAGCCAAAAAACTTTTACTTTTTTGTTCTCTAGTTTTCTCTTGTGTCTGAAAAAATTGGTTATTTTAATTAAATAAAACTATAATAATGGTTAGTTATATTACGTACAATAATTACAGAGAAATATAAATATGTGTGTAAGATAGTGACTATTATTTTTATTCACCTTATTAAGAAAGTTGTTGGCCGAGCGCGGTGGCTCAAGCCTGTAATCCCAGCACTTTGGGAGGCCGAGGCGGGTGGATCACGAGGTCAAGAGATCGAGACCATCCTGGTCAACATGGTAAAACCCCGTCTCTACTAAAAATACAAAAAAGTAGCTGGCATGGTGGCACATGCCTGTAATCTGAGCTACTCAGGAGGCTGAGGCAGGAGAATTGCCTGAACCCAGGAGGTGGAGGTTGCAATGAGCCGAAATCGTGCCATTGCACTCCAGCCTGGGTAACAAGAGCGAAACTCTGTCTCAAAAAAAAAAAAAAAAAAAAAAGAAAGTTGTTATAGTTTATTCATATGATTAGTACAATACATATTATTTTATTTAATATACCGATAAGTTAATTCTGTTTAAAGCTAGTTAAAAGCTTTGGATAATAACCTTTTTTACATTTATATATCTATGTATGCATAAATGTCTACATATAAAGGTATATTAATAAATATTTTATTACAAATTGTTATATAAATAGTATGCCAAATGAGTAAAATTAAATTTGAGATTTTTTTCTATAAAATTGTTACTATATCGAACTTAAGTCCACCTGCGCAGTGCAGTAAGGCCAAACACTGACATTGGGATTGTATGGAAAGAGAGGCCTTTATTACAGGGTGCCAAGCAAGGAGAATTGAGCAGCTAATGTTTAAGACCAGAACTCCAGGATAGCTTACAGGTAAGGATTTTTAAAGGCAGGTGGCAGAGGTTACAGGCAAAGTCATAAATTGATACCTAAATGCTACATATTGGTCTGACCTAAAAAGGCAAGCCATCTCAAAGCAGGGGCCTACAGGTGGCTTCAAAGATTTTTTGATTTGCAATTGGTCAGGGAGATGAAGTCTTGTCTAAAAATGTGGTGTCAGCCAGCCTGGGCAACATAGTGAGACTATCTCTACCAAAAAAAAATTTTTTTTAATTAGCTGGGCATGGTGGTGCATGCCTGTGGTCCCAGCTACTCGGGAGGCTAAGGTGGGAGGATCACTTGAGCCTGGGAGGTTGAGGCTACAGTGAGCCATGATTGTGCCAATGCACTCCAGCCTGGGCCACAGAGTGAGACCTTGTTTTTTTTTTTAAAAAAAAAGGGTGGGGTGGGAATCAGCTGCAAAGAATATTAGCTCTGGCTTTTGGGTATGACCTCCTCTAGGCCCCTCAGGAACAAATGTAGAACAAAGAACAGCAGCAGAGTTCAGTTCTCACTTCCTCCCTATCTGAGATCTACACGTCAGTGGTTCCATTTGGTGGGGGTCCAAGTTTCTGATAAACAACTCAGGGACATACGTTAACATTTTGTCTTTAGTTTCTATAGGGGAATCAAACATCCTGTGACTCCAAGTTCCTTGGCTATTGTTTTAAGCTACTATTATATTACCTTCCTGTTTATTAAGTTGCTTATTTACTAGCTAAGTACCTGGAATTTCCCGCTAAGGAACTCAAGACTTTCCTTTATTTCTATGCTTGGGGGCCTGCAGGCCCCTAAGAGGGATCCTTCCTCCATATCAAAATGACTAAACTATTTTATGCCCCGACTAGTAGAGGTTTCTTTTTGTCACCAAATTATTCTGTTAACTCTGAAAGCTTTGCAAAATATTCTAAAGTCATTTTTTAAAGTCTTTATTTTTAAACAAAAAGCTAGTTTTCTAATAGCCCTTCCTTATTGCTTAGTGAGTTTACAAAATGACTACAAGTATTTCTTACTTTAGATATTTATGACTATGCCTTGTCCTTTCTAACAACTATTAACTTTACCTTTCCCAAAAGCAGAATAATACAACTATTAAGATGTCTTTTATGCCTAAAATATCGTTTTATTTGGGTTTCCTAAAATAGCCATGAGATGACACAAAAATTTGCCCTTTCACCCTATTAAAGAAAGGATAAAAGGAATAATTAGGTTTCTGTAAATTTTTCCAACTTTTAATTAAGTCAAACTGTTATGAAAATTTGTCTACCAAATTTAGTATAAAGTAACCTGACAAATTAAAAACAGAATTTATCTTCTGGATATAAGTAAAAGATGGAAATATAAATGTATTTCAGTGATTGAATACTTTTCAAGTCAAAGAAAACATAATCATATTTAAGCACAACAACTGATATAATACCTGTCTACCAAAAGATTTTTCCAAGATTTCAGATTTACAAACCCCTTTCCCTTGTTTTGTTCATAAAGTCTCTGGATAGGTGCTAAGAGTACTAACTTTCTCTTACGAGAATGGTCACAGGTATGTTGCTTATTTCAGGCTTTCGTTAGATCCAGTGGCTCAGGCATAGCTATTTTGTCTAAAAGTAATAGCAAAACATGTAAAAATTTTAATTAGCTTAGTTCTAGATCTCCACTAAACGTAACGGTTCCCCACGCTGTGCAAACTGTTCTATTGACAAAAACAGCTCGACACTTTTTTAGCATGTTGCCTAACCTCCTAGGATATATTATTGTTTCCCCTTCACAGTGTCTGTTACTGTGACACTCTAAATTCAGCAATGCTTCTTCATTGACTGGAATAAGAAACAAGCTACATTGCTTATTTCTGTTAAAGAATTCTCTGTACCCTACACAGACCTTCAGAGACACCAGCCTGCTTTGCAAGAACTGTTTACTCAAAAAATCTGTCAACTTTGAGGAACACAAAATGGGCTCACTCCTTTTGTCATAAATGCTAATAATACTTTTACTCCCAATACAATCTGTGTCCCACTACAGTACTACTTCATATATGTGCATCAGGTGTCAATGTCACACCCTAACATAGGCTGCAGGTTTAACATAGTTTTCAGACTTTCAGATATTTTAATTTACCAGTCTTCCAGAGTATCATGTTTCTCTAAAAATAAATTTTAAACTTATCCCAAAATTGCCCAATTACCTCCAAAACGAGGCACACAAGGGCTACTTTGGAGAACTCCTAGATTGCATCTTCATGCATATTATGTGAGCGGCAATTACCACATTAGAAATAATACAACTAGCAAAAATGGTTCAAAATATGTTTCTGATCCCAACAAAAGTCCTATATAACATAGCTTTTAGTCCAAAAGCCCAACAAACTATTTTAAATTTAGTAGTTCTGATTGTTATGGACAATCACATTACCCTTGATTTCCCCTTAACTAGTCAAGGGGAATTTTATGTTACAGCAAATACTTCCTGCTGCACCTATATGCTACGAGATAAGTAGAACAGCTGAAAAATGAGGTCATTTGTTTCCTGGACTAATAATTTTTTTAAATTATTATAATTGCTAGTAATACAGTTGGCTAATGTGTCCTGCCAAAGTTTCAAATGCCACTGCGCAAATATTGTCTTATTAGAGTAGGCAACAACTCATCCTGCAACATAATGAGCAGAACAGACTTATTCTAGACATACTACAAATTACATCTCTTTGTTTGTTTGTTTGTTTGTTTTTCAAGACAGGGTCTTACTCTGTCACCCACGCTGGAGTGCAATGGCGTGATCTCAGCTCACTGCAACCGTTGCCTACCAGGTTCAAGTGATCCTCCCACCCCAGCCTCCCAAGTCGCTGAGACTACAGGCACAAGCCACCACGGTCGGCTAATTTTTTGTATTTTTGTAGAGATGAGTTTTTGCCATGTTGCCCAGGCTGGTCTCAAACTCCTGAGCTCAAGCCATCTGTCCACCTCAGTCTTCCAAAATGCTGGGATTACAGGTGTGAGCCACACTGCAAGGCCCGGATTACATTCTCTAAACAACCTCCTGATCAGCAAAATCTTGGCAATGGTGAAAACCTGTGTATTGTTGATAATTTATCTGCAGCTTGACTTAGCCCTTGGCTATAAGGGAGGCACTAAGAAAGAAACAAGCAGCCCCTGTCAGCCCTACAGGTTGGGAATTGCTGTTCTACTGCTAAACAATTTCACAGACTATCAACATCAGAAAAGGCCACTCTGTGGCCATGATAGATTAAGACATAACAAGACCACTGTGTAATCAGATCTGAACACAGTAAAACATGAACAGTGTTTAAGCCATAGATTTGATCAAACTTCCCTCTTTCTGGGGAATATGAATAGCTGCTTCTTTTTTTTTTTTTTTTTTTTGAGACGGAGTTTCGCTCTTGTTACCCAGGCTGGAGTGCAATGGTGCGATCTCGGCTCACCGCCGCAACCTCCGCCTCCTGGGTTCAAGCAATTCTCCTGCCTCAGCCTCCTGAGTAGCTGGGACTACAGGCACGAGCCACCATGCCCAGCTAATTTTTTTTTTTTGTATCTTTAGTAGAGACGGGGTTTCACCATGTTGACCAGGTTGGTCTCGATCTCTTGACCTCGTGATCCACCCGCCTCAGCCTCCCAAAGTGCTGGGATTACAGGCTTGAGCCACCACCCCCGGCGAATGGCTGCTTCTTTAATTACATCTTTATCTTTGCTCTAATCTTCCCTCCTTATAGATAACACTTATTGAAATACGCAGTTAGAGAACTACCTGCTTCCTGACAGCATCCAATCAAGAGTAAAGTCCCACTTCCTTACACCCTCCCAAAATCACATAAATCCAAATCCTATAAGTCATTCCTAACACTCTTACTGAGGTTCCCCCAGTTCCTCATACTGTGCACTCTCCCTTACTGCAATGAATATCTGTTACCTCACTTTCATCCCACAAGAAATTATTGTCACCACCATTTTATAGATAATAAAAGTGAGGCTCAGAATTTAACATTCCCAAGACTGATCAGCTAGTCATCTGAGAAACCTTACAAGAACTAGGACTTGATTTTTGCAGTGTGCCACACTGCCCTTAAGAGTGCTTAAAGTAGGATTCTATTAGGTTCTTGGCGATTCCTGTAAAGAAAATTTCATTTTTCAACAGTCTGCATCTTTTTTTTTTTTTTTTTTTTTTTTTTTTTTTTTTTTTTTGAGACGGAGTTTCGCTCTTGTTACCCAGGCTGGAGTGCAATGGTGCGATCTCGGCTCACCGCAACCTCCGCCTCCTGGACTCAGGCAATTCTCCTGCCTCAGCCTCCTGAGCAGCTGGGATTACAGGCAACCGCCACCATGCCCAGCTAATTTTTTGTATTTTTAGTAGAGACAGGGTTTCACCATGTTGACCAGGATGGTCTCGATCTCTTGACCTCGTGATCCACCCACCTCTGCCTCCCAAAGTGCTGGGATTATAGGCGTGAGCCACCGTGCCCGGCAACAGTCTGCATCATACTATTATTTGACATATTGGCAAATTATCCCCTCCATGGTTATCCTTGGCCACTTTGCTCTCATTTACCTGGCATACAGTAGTTGCTTGTTTAAGTGCATGTGTGGTTTCGGGGAGCTGTGCCTGGTTACTAGAATCACCCGGACCATATCTGCACAGAACAAAAACAGGCAGGACCTCTTTCTTCAAGTCCCTTCCATGCTGGCCCTAATGGAACTGAGAACACAGCAGGCTGTGGTGAGGCTGCTGCTAGCTCAGCGCAGGAGTTTTGAGGGAGTATGAAGAAAGTGGCCCAAGCTGCCTCTGCAGAACTTCTAACTGTTTAGTGCTGACAGTGGGAAATGGCTGTCAGTCACCCAGCAAGGATGGAGCAGATTCTTACTGCCATCAGCCTTCTATCCACTATGCGTTGGACACAAGAGGTGCAGGAAGGGGTTCAGAAGGGGTATAACATATGGCTTCCACTCTGGGGATCTTACCTCAGCCTCCCCTGCTGAAACTGTCTCCTGGCTTCTCTTCTCTCCTTCTCATGTGGGACCCAGTGTTGAGATGCTAAAGGAAATACTCTCAGGGGCAGAGAGTAGATATGCTGGCTGGTGTGGGCATGAAGCACAGGCATGAGAGACCTTAGATGAAAAGTGTAAACATTCAGGCAGGGCGTGGTGGCTCACGCCTGTAATCCCAGCACTTTGGGAGGCTGAGGTGGGCGGATCACGAGGTCAGGAATTCAAGATCAGCCCGGCCAAGATGGTGAAACCCCATCTTTACTAAAAATACAAAAATTAGCCAGGTGTGGTGGCAGGTGCCCGTAACAGCTACTCAGGTGGCTGAGGCAGAGAATTGCTTGGACCTGAGAGGCAGAGGGGCAGTGAGCTGAGATCATGCCACCATTCCAGCTTGGGCCACAGAGCAAGACTCTATCTCAAGGAAAAAAAAAAGAAAGAAAAAAGTGTGGCAGGGCGCGGTGGCTCACACCGGTAGTCTCAGCACTTTGGGAGGCCAAGGCGGGCAAATCACCTGAGGTTAGGAGTTGGAGACCAGCCTGACCAATATGGTGAAACCCCATCTCTACTAAAAATACAAAAATTAGCTGGGCATGGTGGTGCGCACCTGTAATCCCAACTACTCGGGAGACTGAAGCAAGAGAATCACTTGAATCCGGGAGGCGAAGGTTGCAGTGAGCTGAGATCGCACCATTGCACTCCAGCCCGAACGACAGAGCGAGACTCCATCTCAAAAAAAAAAAAAAAAAAAAAGGAAGAAAGAAAGGAAGAAAAGTGTAAGCATTCATTGACCTAGGCATGTAAGCTCTAGGATAAAGACCAGACAAGAAAGTCTCCAGGACTGGGGAGGGAGAAAGGGAAGGAGAGGAACAAAGTTTTAGGCATTTTATACAGCAGGAACTTAGGGACAGCTATCTGCAATGTGTCTTAAGGGAACAGGGGAGTGTGCCTGGAGGCTGTATTGGTTTAAGGCTACTTTATTTGAATTATGCTTTCATTTGGGTTGGCTTGCTGAGCTGTTGGCAGCTTCTATCAGTAAAGGTAGAGCTAAAGCTGCTCTCAGCCCTTGCATTAAGGTGTTGTGAAAGGAAAATAAATCTCAGGACCCCAAAGTCACTAAGCCAAAGGGAAAAGTCAAGCTGGGAACTACATAAGGCAAACCTGTGTCCCATTTGATTTCTAAGTAAGATAGTTACAAAGGCAAAAAGCTACATATCTCTCTCATAATTTGTCACAAGGAAATTTCTTGTGGAATTCAAGGTCTTGACCCTAAAACAGTTTTGTTTAATTTCACCCTGGCAATGTAAACTGATAGCTTAACTTCACAGGTACCAGACAAAAGCATGCGCACTAAGAGGCAAAATGGCAGAGTTTAACTGGTATATGGCCTTCCTCTAGGAACACTCAACTGGTAAGGGAGGAATGCCTCAAGTGAGCATGCTTGCAACTTTAGTAAACATACTATGCATGCAGCCCCTCCCAAGTACTGGCAGTCCACTGCACATGTGGACAGCGCACCTCAAGGGAAGAATCTAGGGAGAAGAGATGCAAACTGCCAGAACCATGCCAACGTATAAAACCCCAAGTCAAAGGTCAAACCATGCAACTGAATCTCTCAAGTAGCCAGTTTGGTCCTCTTCCAAGTATATTTTGCTTCCTTTTTTCCTGCACTAAAACTTTTTCAGAAACTTCCACTCCTGCTCTAAAACTTGCCTCAGTCTTTCTGCCTTATGCCCCTCCATCAAATTCTTTCTTCTGAGAAGGCAAGACTTGAGGTTGCTGCAGACCCATACAGATTTGCCCCTGCTAACAGGAAGACTAGAAGTTGCAACAGATGCAGGCAGAGGGTAGGGGTGAGGTGCTCACTGCAAAGAGGATTCTGGTGGCAAGGGGATCCTTGATCTGGGGCAATGTGTGACCACTCTTCGGCAGTAATCCAAACAATTAAATTCACACACACCCACTTCTTCCTGGAGCAAGCAGAACAAATGTTTCTTGCATCCTGCTCAGCTCTAGCCCTCCTCAAGCTCCACTCACCCACCACCACACCAAAAAAAAAAAAAAAAAAAAAAAAGATTAAAACTCAGCTATTTTTAGTTTTTTGCTTCTCCAAAAGTTGGCCTGGAGCTCACAACTATTTTTCCTCTTTTCTCTACACTGGAGTTTTCATTGATTTGAAACTCTCTTAATCCTTTAGGCCATGGGCTGATGAACCTTCTGAGGTAACCTCTTTGGCAAACTGCATAGGTGGGTGTCAGTGGGGGGCATGTTCTTGTTGAGGGCAAGAAGGGCCTTCCTCAGCCCTTGCAGGTGAAGACAGCCTCTCTGACCCTTGTCTGGCGTCTCCTGCAGTTCTTGACTATACAATTTCTAAAATCCTTAGAATCTCAGAGTGATGCCTTTTTGGATGCTGATGAGTTGACTGAGGGCTGGCAGCAGGTAGGTAACGTCAGGAAGGCAGCTGGTCACCAGAAAGACCAAGGCAGCATTAGAGGACTGGGACTTTCAGCCACACCCCCAGCCTCCTAGGAAGGGGAGAGGGCTGAAAGTCAAGTTGATCACCGATGGCCAATGATTTAATCAATTATACCTACATAATGAAGTCTCCATAAAAACCCAAAAAGACGGCTTGAAAAGCCTGTGGATAGCCAAACATGGAGTTAGAACATCTGCCCACCAGGAGGATGGCGTATCTCAACTCCACAGAGACAGAAGCTCCTGTGCTCAGAATTTCCGATCTCACCCTATGTATCTCTTCACTGGCTGTTCATTTGCATTCTTTAAAATATCCTTTGTGACTAGCAAAATTAAGTGTTTCCCTGAGTTCTGTGAGCTGCTCTGGCAAATTGATCAAACCTGCAGAGGGGTTCATGGGAACCCCGATTTATAGCCAGTCAGAAGCACAGACAAAATAACCTGGGGCTTGTGATTGGCATTGGAAGTGGGAGACAGTCTTGGAGACTGAGGCCTCAACCTGCGGGATCTGACGCTATTTCCAGGCACGTAGCATCAGAATTGAATTGAAGGACGTCTAGCTTGTGTCTGCTGCAGAATTGATTGCTTGCTTGGTGTGTGGGAAATTGGTAAACGTACCACACCTTTAGTCACAGAAGTCTTCCATGTTGAATGTTGTTGGGTAAAAGCAAAGGAATAACAGCTTGTGTTTTTTTCTATTCAGGCATCTACCCCTTCCCCAAATCTAGATCAGTCTGTCCTCTGTGTGGAGAAGACTACAAGGCCTTAAGCCCCAGAGGAATCACTGCATTGGATCCAGCACAAGCAGCACTTCCTAGAGGTCTCCAGGGCTTCAGGACTGATCACACTTGGCTAGGGCTGAGCCCAAGTTCCATGAAGAGAAACTTTAAAGGAGCCATGGCCCCTTTAAAGACGGCAGGCACCCTCATTAGGGCAGGTAACTAATAGGAGCCCCCGGCAGCTTAGGAGTTGGGAACAAATCTTGGAAGACAGACTAAAACTAATAGCTAATACTTTTTGAGTGCTTGGCATATGTCCAGCCCTGTTCTAACTATATAGATAATTATGCATCGAATCTGTGAAACACTCTTATAAGGAAGGTACCGTTATCTCCATTTTATACGCAAGGCTACTGAGGCACAGAGAGGTTACATTGGTGGTAGAATACAGAACAACATTGTGAACCTAGACAATCTGTCATCAGATTCCAGGCTCCTAACCACTAGGCACACTAGGTAGATGAGTCCCCTCTCCTGCTCTCCACTTCGTGATTTAGTCCATTCTGGACCTGGTTCCTGATGCCTGCAGTCTTTTTAGTGTTTTGCTGCAGACTGACTCTGGGACAGTGTAGCCTTAGGGCACAGAGCAGGGAGCCCCTCTCGGGAATCTGCCGAGATCCAGGAAAAGAAAGGAGAGAGGGCAGCAAAATCAAATACCTGGAAAAGGAAGCAGCTAGTAAGATAACGGAAAAACGAGAATCCTCTCCTCCTCAGGCAATATAATGGCATCCCCCACCTCTCCCTAGTACACACATATGCATGCACTCATGTGCACATACTTCTGTGCTCAATTATTTCAGCAGAAGGGCAGAGCAGAGCTGCCAGAGAAGAGATTGCTTGTTAGTGAAGGAGTTTGGCAGATATGCCCTCCAGCTCTGTTTTTGAAGGAAGCCCAAGCTATGGGAGCTAGGTTACCTGCAGAACTCCTGGAGCTTAGAGAGTGCCTCCAGAGAGGGCAGATGCTAAGAGGACCCCGGGCTGCACCCAGGACTGGCTCATTCAAAACTCTGTGAGCCAAGCTTTGTGGACAGCCTCCTGGACTCTTGATCAAGCCCCAACACTCCATTCTGGAACCTTCCTAAAGCAGGTTTACCCTGATTATTCTGCAGAACCCCCTCCATCTTCTAAATCAGTGGGCTATCTGAAAATAGAACTCAGCCTTCATCAGTTCCTTAGGCTTTGACTCCTCTGCATAAAAATAGTCTTGGTAACCCCTAAGTTTTCCAAAAGTAAGCTGGCTAAATATGAAAGCAAGGTCTTCCAATAATGCTTCTCTCCCAAAGGCTCACTGTGCTGTGTGGTTAGAACCTGTTCATCTCACATCATCAGACATCTCTGCAATTGGCACCTACTCTTCTATTTTTATTCTTACTTTTAGAGGAGGCTCACATGTACTTATGTGACTCGGTTCACTAAAATGAAGATGATACTCTCCTGTATATCTCCTAGAAGTTTTGAGAATCTGATGAGATAAAGTCCTGCAGGCCCTTGTGAAGTACACAAAGTTCTCTATGTGCCAGAAGACACATCCGTCTCATCCACAAGCCTGTGAGCTTCTTGTCTACCTGAGTGTTCCCTTCCTAGCGCCCAACAGTGTACTTTGCACATAGTAGACTCCCGATAAAATGGCACTTCATGAATTCAAGGTATGACTGGGAGGAAGTGCAGTATTTTAACACTGCAAATGACTATCAAGCATCTGTTACTGTGAGCTGCTTCACAGCCCAAGCCTTGGAGTAGGCCCTTCTCGGAGTCCCCAAGAGCAGCATCAGATGACACCAAGTGAAGCCAACATCACTACTTTTTCTTTAGAAGGGTACACTGGGAATAGGGCTCTGCTGGGCTGTCAGGAGATTGGGTTAAAGCCCTGTCTCTCTCCTCATTACAAAGAAGGAGGTGGGAATGAGAGCAATACCTGGGACCAACACTGTGATAATAGAAGGTGAGAGGAGACAGAAGAGGCATGGGAACTTTTGGGCGCTGGCTTCTTGTTCGTTCCAAACTATTTCAGATCCATTTGATGTGAGCAGAGTAAAGGGAGAAGGCTGAGTGGGACCATCTCTCACTAGCAGCAAGCAGACAGCCTAAGACTCAGAAAGGGGAAATGATCACAGCCCCATAGACCTGCAGGAGCTCTTTGAGGCCACCTCCTTCAGTTTACAGTTGAGGCCCCGAAACAAGTGCCCACACACACAGATGCTTACTATGTGGTTGAATTCCTTTACCCCTAGACAGACAGTCAAGCAGCTTTGTGGCCTGGTAGAACCAGACCTCCTTGTCTCTTGGTATTGCTAAAACCAGGGTTACTGTCAGGTCCTAACCCGCAGAAGTTTGGCTCAGAAGAAACGAAAAAGAAATGATAAGCAAGTGCTCTTTGCAGGAGTCCTTCCCTTTTATGACCCCATATATATTTGTCTGTTCCTTTCCCATCTATGCCATTTCCCTAGTTTGTAGAAAGCTGGCCTGCTTCTGTCTTGGGACCACTGCAAGAAAATGTTATTCCCCAGCTATAAAGTAGGTCAGAGCCAGACTGAAGACTTGCATTCCTGTGTGGTTGTCTCCATTGTCACCACTCAAGTCGCAGGGGTTGCACTTCTTAAAACCGTGTCCTTGGCAACAAGGCTTTGCCCGTTGCTTTCTCTTCTCTCTAGCAAAAGGTCTCTAAAGGCTACTATCCCTAGAACTGGCCTTCTTCAGGCTGAGCTAGGTTGGGCTAAAATGATCAGGCTTCCATAGAAATCAAGGCTGAAACAGGTAAAAAAGTAGGCTGTCTGAGCATTTCCCTACCAGGGACCCTTCATCTTAGTGTCTGGGTTGTCCTCAATCAAACACCATCCCTGCCTTTGTGTTCACATTCTGTGTCCCTATTCAAGAAGGGCAGTTTTCTTAAACCAGCTGTCAGGTGTCTCGGCCTTCAGATTCCTGAGGTATGTTGCCCATTTCTCAGAGCAGCCAGGGGAATCTCTGGGCAAGTGTAGTGTTGCATGTGTCAGGAGAAGAAATAAAGCTTTTTAATGATCGTTAAGTGAATAGGGAGGCTAGTTTCATTAAATACAGGACTGCCAAGCTGGCAGCCTTACTGATTAGGCTCCTTGGGTCAAGTTCTCAGCACAAAGACAGTGGAATTGGGATTATGAGGAACAAAGGGAGCTCATATCCCACTGGGAAACATTCAGGATGTGGAGGTCCCTTGCTGGTCTCTACTGAGGTGCTTCTGTTTCACTTTTGGTGCCCTTCAGCAGGGGCACCTCTTCCAGGTGTACCAATTGACATCCAGGGACTGGTCTAAATGCTCAGGTGCAGTGGTCTCGATGTGTTCCTTAAAATTCATATGTTGGGGCCGGACGCGGTGGCTCATTCCTGTAATCCCAGCACTTTGGGAGGCCAAGGCAGGTGGATCACGAGGTCAAGAGATCGAGACCATCCTGGTCAACATGGTGAAACCCTGTCTCTACTAAAAATACAAAAAATCAGCTGGGCATGGTGGGGCGTGCTTGTAATCCCAGCTACTCAGGAGGCTGAGGCAGGAGAATTGCCTGAACCCAGGAGACGGAGGTTGCGGTAAACCAAGATCGCGCCATTGCACTCCAGCCTGGGTAACAAGAGCGAAACTCCGTCTCAAAAAAAAAAAAAAAAATTCCTACGTTGAAAACTAATCTCCAAAGTAACAGTGTTGGAATATGGGCCTTTTGGGAGGCTCCAACCTCATGAATGGATTAATGTCATTATTAAAAGGGCTTATGGGAGTCGTTCACTCTCAAGCCCTTCTGCCTTATCCATATGAGGGTGCAATGTTGGGGACACAGCAAGGTCCCATCTTGGAACCAGAGACCAAATCTATTGGCACCTTAATCCTGATCTTCCCAACTTCTAGAACTGTAATAAATTTATATTCTTTAAAAATTACCTAGTCTTTGGTTTTCTGTTATAGCCGCACAAAACAGACTAAGACATCAGATATTTGGCTTCTGGGCTCTTAGTATTCCCTGTTCACTACCACTTCCCTCTCAAAGAAGAAAAAGAGTGAAGCAGGAAATTTGCATTTACTGAGCAAGTTTTGGTTGTCCGACACTGCTTTGGGCACTTTCCTTATCCCATTTCTTTCTATTTTCTTTTTTCTTTTTCTTTTTCTTTTTCTTTTTCTTTTTCTTTTTTTTTTTTTTTTTTTTTTTTTTTTTTTGGAGAATAAGAGGTGTGCTTCAGGTGCAAAGAATTTCATTGACTGGAATTCTGTTAGAGTCATATTATCATCAGTTTATGCATCATTTTATTTCTATTTTTTATTTATTTTACTTTATTTCTTTCCTTCTTTATCACCCTTCCCAATCCTGTCTCCTTTCCTGATGGATATGCACTTTTTATTTTATTTTTTTATTTTTTACTTTTTTTGAGGCAGAGTCTCACTCTTGTTGCCCAGGCTAAAATGCAATGGCACAATCTTGGCTCACTGGAACCTCTGCCTCCTGGGGTCAAGCGATTCTCCTGTCTCAGCCTCCAGAGTAGCTGGGATTACAGGTGTCCACCACAATGCCAGGCTAATTTTTTGTATTTTTAGTAGAGACTGGGTTTCACCATGATGGTCAGCCTGTTCTCAAACTCCTGACCTCAGGTGATCCACCCACCTTGGCCTCCCAAAGTGCTGGGATTATAGGCATGAGCCATCACACCCAGCCAGATATGCATTCTTGTGTGCTTGATTTATATAGACGGTATTGTTATGTACATCATTTCTGCTTCTTTGTTTCATGTAATACTGTAATTATTGAGAGCTAATTCTGTTGATAACTGTGAAACTAAAATATTTTCATGTTAACCACTATATAATATTCCGTGATTTGCATATTTTGCATTTTATTTATCTATTCCTCTGTTGATGGACAATTAGGTTGTTTTCAATTTCTTTGTATTACTATATTGCAACAAACATTTCATGCAAGCCACTTTGTGTACCTGTGAGAGTAGTTCTAGGGGGATATAGAAATGTTCTACCTTATAATTAGAGAAAGACAAATGAAAACAGCAGCAAGATGCTCTTTCCGCTATCAGGTTTCTTGTCTCTATTTTACCCTAGATATTCTGGATTTTCATCGTTTTTGCTCATATACATCACAAATATTTTCTCCAAATTTGTCATTTCTATATGCAATGTGCCTATTCTGCCCCCCGTAGAACAGAAATCTTTGCTTGTAATGGATTATAATCAAATCCATTCACTTTTCTCTTTATGGTTTGTGCTCTCCATACCTTGTTTAGGAAAAAACCTTCCGGTCAGTCACGGTAGCTCACACTTGTAATCCCAGCACTCTGGGAGGCCGAGGCGGGTGGATCACCTGAGGTAAGGAGTTTGAGACCAGCTTGGCCAACACAGCGAAATCCCATCTCTACTAAAAATGCAAAAAATTAGCTGGGCGTGGTGGCGCATGCCTGTAATCCCAGCTACTTGGAAGGCTGAGACAGGAGAATCGCTTGAACCTGGGAGACGGAGGTTACAGTGAGCCAAGACCACACCATTGCACTCCAGCCAGGGTGACAAAAGTGAGACTCTGTCTCAAGAAAAAAAAAAAAAAGTGCTGCAAAGATATCCTCCTGTATTTTCATAGTTGTATAGTTTTGCCTTTCATGTTTAAGTGTGCAATACATCTAGTGGTTATTTTGTATATGGCATGACATAAACATTTAATCTTATTTTTCTGTATAATAAGCCAATTTTCCCTATTTTATGCCTGTTATTCATAGCATGGACGTTTCTGTGGCTCTTACTTCATGAGCAGTAAGTCAAGATACATTCACCAAGCTCCTATTGTATTCAGAGCCTGAACAAGAGGGATTCTAGTGGAGTTTATGATGCAGAACCTGCCTTCAGGAAACATGCCATCTAGCTGGGAAAATAAAACATGGACAGAAGAGAGGTTTTGAGCATATACACAAAGCACACCTAAGTCAGGATAAATAGACACCCTGGAAACTGATAATACAAATTTGAAGGGTCTAAAAGGGAGCAGGGTACCCATTCGTAGGCTGGGATGGATAAAAGGATTGGACTAGAAGTACAGGGACACCGTTGATATTTTCACTCAGAGATGATCCTGGAATCAAGGTAGCTTTATGCAGTTGCCACAGAACGAAAGAGGAGAAAGGAGACACTGAGACTTCACCATTTGCCATCATCTGGCCTTGCTGGTGCGCTCAGAGTTTCCATCCCATGCCCTTCTTCTTTCATATTGCTCCTCAGCCCCAGGGTACCAATTAATAAGGAAGCGAGGTCATTTTTGACTGCAGTTCGGGTACCCAGTCCAAAAAGTCTCCCTGAATCAGCTGTCTACATTCTCAGAGCCATGGATTAAATTGAAGGGAGCTAATTCAAAATAATAATAATAACAAAAGAGCTCATAACAACAACAGGAATAATTACAACATAATAACCTCACAACCTTTCAGGAGCTGATATCTTTTGAATGAGTATGATCTACCTTGGTCATCATACTCAAGTGGGAAGAGAGGGAGCTGACTGAGGGAGATTTTGTGGAGTGGGTGCCTGGACTCTGGTCGAAAGGGACCTTGAGGTGTGGGAGACACAGGACAGGAGTTCAGGACTTAGGTGCCTTTCTCAGCCTGAACTGGCTTTTAGTTTGCCTGTGCCTTTCTTATTTGGCCAGAAAGGAAAAACCGTGGCGGCTTCAGAGAGCTTCAGTGCCCCCTCCTCCCTTAGCAAGCCCCCTCTGCCTCAGGATGCTGTGCCATGCCACAGCGATGGAACATCTTGCCTTCTAAACTTGGCCCTCCCAGGAGTCTACATTGCAAAGTACACACCAATTACCCTCCGCAGGGCAGCCTGGATTTCGTGTAGCCCACATCAGGAGCTGATTTTGCTCCTAGTAATCTCCTTCTGTTTTAGTGATTTGAGACTCTGGAGGGGTGGGTGGGAGGGGAACAGGGGGCCAGGTGGGCGGAGGAAGAAAAGCAAACAAAACTCATCAAAACCAAGAAACAAAAAGACTCCAGCTCCCTGCTCATTAATCCTCTCAGGGCCTACTCCTTACCATGGCAACCAGTAAGCCTCCAGGCCTCCTCAGTCCTCATTCCAGTTGTTAGTGAACAGCGGAGGCTGGCTGCTTTGTCTGGGATGCTTTCAATACTGGGCAAATTAAACTGGTCCTGGGGAGCTGTGGAAGTTGAAGGAGGAAAGAGGCAGAGAGGAAAGGGAATGCTGAAGTAAGGAATGGCAAGTTTCCATTAGGCAGCATGTCTCAGGATCTCTCTTGGAAAGCTGGTAAGGGCCTTCAATGCCAACTTGTATTAACCCTCAACAGTCTTGGTGAAGGCCAACTCTGCCCAGTCTCTTCCACATTCCCCTAAGGCAAGATGCTGCAGTTTAAGAGAAGCTTCCGTGTGTGGGGGTGTCAGTCAGCTTTTTGCAGCACCAAGTGATTTGCTCCTTCTTGGACGAAAGGCAAGAAGAGGAGACAAAGTAAAAGTCAGCAGGGTACCCACTTTCACTTCACCCAGAAGGCAGCTGGTCATTGGTGAGAGTGTAATTCTCTAAGGAAACACAAGGCACATTCTTCAAAAAAAGTTCTGGGCCACTTAGCTTCTCTGACCTCCAACTCTGCCTCACCAAGCCTCCCAGAGGCACCATTATCACAGCCTTCATTTGATTTCATCTGATCATAGGTCACTTAGCCTCATGGATGGACAGCCATCTGCCAAGGTGGGCAGATTTTCAAGTCATATCAGAGGCTGTATAACTCCCACTGGATTCTTTCCTAAGAAACTGAGGCTGGAGCCAGATCCCTTGACCCAAATAATGAGCTGGGACTTGACTTCGAAATCATTCCTGAGGCTAGTCCCCAGGCAATTCACATTGGTCCTACAACACAGAGGTATGAATGAAGTCTTAGATCCTTTCTTAAATTCCCACTTTGACGAGGAAAAAAAAAGACCATATGTTGGAAAGGAAGGACTGAGGTGACGCCCCTTGGTGTTTTTGTCCTGTCCACAACTAGTGAAAGATTACTTGTTCATTTTGTTTCTTTACTGGGTTTGGTTTTTCCTATTGCATAGGGAAATAGTACCGCTTCCTCCTTAAAAACACTACCTTTCTTTCTCTGTATGTCCTCCGTGCATGATACTATCTGCACACTACTTCCCTTTAGTGAATAGCTGAGTCCCAGAGTCTTAAAAAAAAAAAAAATCATCTCCCCTTTAGCCTCAGCCTCCAAGACCTTAATAGCTTAGGCTTGTTAATTTCTGAGCCAGACTAGAGTATCGCTTTTACTCACTCCCAAATATTTATTGAAAGTCAGATAATACGGCCACCACTGTATCTCTAGTACTTCTTGACACATGGTAGGTATTCAGTGAAGAACTTTTTTCTTTTCTTTTTTTGAGACAGGGTCTGACTCTGTCACTCAGGCTGGAGTGCAATGAAGTGATCATGGCTCACTGTAACCTTGACCTTCTGGGCTCAAGTGATTCTCCCACCTCAGCCTCCCAAGTAGTTAGGTGGGACTGCAGATGCTCATCACCATACCTGGCTAATTTTTTAAATTTTTTTGTACAGATGGGGTCTCATTATATTGCCCAGACTATAGGGAAGAAATTTTAAATGAATCTTACTGTATGTATAATTTCGGAGGTTGTTACTCACTTAAAATAACAGCAGCTACTCAATTTTCATATAAGGACACTGAGGATCAGGGAAGTTATATAAATCATCTAAGCCAAGAAGTAGTAGAACAGGGGCTAAAATCCACTCTTCTGATTCTAGAGCCACTGGATGAGTCACAGGATCCCTTTGGCACATAAGGCATTGGAAACCTTGCTTTGTGTCAGATGTAGATTATCACAAAAAGATTGCTTCTTTTAGTGGGAATTCGCATTGGACACAAATACAAAAGTTTTCCTGGCTACTCAGGAGGCTGAGGGGAAGATTTCTTGAGCCCAAGAATTTGAGATCAGCCAGCGCAACACAGAAAGATTCTATATGAAAAAAAAAAAGACTGCTGCATTTTATTCAGACAAGGGTGAACTACATCCCCAGTGCTATGTCCCAAATGGCCAATTGACAATTGAGAAGGCTTGCATCTCCCATGCTCTGTCGGAATTCAAATCACATCATCTTGCAGAAAAACCTTTTTATGTCTGCTATAAGTTGCTGTCTAAGGATTTGCAAACCCCCTGCCACCTCACAACAGGCACTGAATGAGGACTGGGAATGCACGTCACTCCCCTCCATCTGTCCTCTTTCACCTCTGAGTAGTCTTAATCATTTTGAAATTCCAATGAATTAAGAAAACAGTCCACAACCCCTAGAGATGACAACACCTCTCTTTGGAAGTAGGCATTGATCATAAAGAGATCACTGCTTTATGGGGCAAAACCCATCAGATTACTGGGGATTTTGCACCAGCCTAAGTAGGCTTAACTCCTAAGTGGCAAAGAGGCTTTGACAAGGATCCCTCAGAATTCTGCTAGTGATTCATGTGGGGCTTTCCTCCTCCTCCTCACCTCTCTCCTCTTTTGTCACCCCAGACCTCACTCCTCCCAAAATAAGAAGTAGTCCTTCCCTGCCTCTCTCACTGTCAAAGGACTCTTCTCTGAAAGATAACATTCCTGGCTAGACGATGGCTCACACCTTTAATCCCAGCACTTTGGGAGGCCGAGGCGGGTGGATCACCTGAGGTCAGGAGTTCAAGACCAGCCTGGCCAATATGGTAAAACCTCGTCTCTACTAAAAATACAAAAATTAGCAGGGTGTGGTGACAGGTGCCTGTAGTCTCAGCTACTCAGGAGACTGAGGCAGGAGAATCGCTTGAATCCGGGAGGTGGAGGTTGCAGTGAGCCGAGATCATGCTATTGCACTCCAGCCTGGGCGACAGAGCGAGACTCCGTATCCAAAAAAAAAAAAAAAAAAAGAAAGAAAGAAAGAAAGAGAGAATAACATTTCCTGGGCTTCTTCACTGAATTTCTCATCTTTGCTGCCTTGGTATGGCAAAACTTCTCATTAAAAGCTCTGGGTGGGAGTGAACTACTCAGTACAGCCCTCACAACTAGACAGACAGAAGCCAAGGAAAGGAAGAGATGCAGTGGCAGGGCTGGGAGACTCCCCCAGAGGAACTGTGACAGGGACCCCCCAAAACCTTGAGAGGCTGAATGGCACCTCTGGAGGCTCATGGCTGCGGGGATGACCACGGTGCACTGCTTACCTTTCATTCTTCATTCACTCGTACACATGAGAGGCAGCATGCATGCTGCTGCCATGAAGATGATGGGCTCTGGGGCCAGGTTGCTGTGTTTACATCCCATGCATCTTCCGAGCTATGTGACCCCGAAAAACCATTTAAGCTAGCCATGGTGGCTCATGCCTGTAATCCCAACACTTTGGGAGGCAGAGGCAGTAGGATCACTTGACCCCAGGAGTTCTAGAGCAGCCTGGGCAACATAGTGACACTCCATCTGTAAAACAAAACAAAACAAAACAAAAAAATTTAATTAGCTGGGTATCGTGGTTTGTGTCTGTAGTCCCAGCTACTCCGGAGGCTAAGGTGGGAGGATCGCCTGAGCCAGGAAGGTCGAGCCTGCAGTGAGCCCTAATCATACCACGGCACTCCAGCCTCAGCGACAGACTGAAACACTACCTCAAAAAAACAACATAATTAAAGTAAGAGGAAGAAACTAGAGTGCAGGCGCTCTCTCTTACAGAAAGAACTGGGGCTTGGAGTGGCAAAACAGCTTAATGGGAGAAAGAAGAAGCGGCCTGGCTAGCAGAGTCGGTCTTGTTATGTAAATGAACCTTACAGGTAACAGCCCTCACAGAGAATAGATGCTAAATGTTTCTTTCAGACCTTTAAAGGTGTCAGAATCTCAGTTAATCTTTTCTGGATCCTGAAAAGGAAAGACCTTTGAGAAAGTCTGGCTGCAGCAATGCAGATTTTCTCTACAAATGCAAATCTCTATACGGAAGACAGCTTTGCAAGGCTACTTGAGTTCGCAGGCCCTCTGAGCAGTCGTCTCAAAATATGTCAAAAAAGTATATTTTGGGGTAAAATATTTTTTTTTACCTTTATTATGAAGAGGCCCTCAGCAGAATCTGACCATCTTGGCACCCTGGTCTTGGCTTTCCAACCTCCAGAACTGTGAGAACTAAATTTCACTTGTTTTTAGTCATCCAGTCAGTGGTATTTTTTTATGGCATCTCTTGCTGACTAAGACAATGATGCTGCAAGAAACCTTGCCACCAGAGCAGCTAAGACGAGCCCCCATGGAGCCACTGCCACTCAGCACTGTTGTCCAAGCTGGGGCAGGCACCAGTGCCTCCTAATGCATTCTTGTACTTATTCATTCATGCATTCATTTACAAATATTTCGCTGGCACCTACCCTGTGCCTGGCCCTGAGCTAGATCCTGTAAGGTGCACAACAATGAGAAAATCAGGCCCAGCCCTCACCCTCGTGGAGCTTAGAAGCTACTAGGGAGGAGTATTTCTGAAGAATCACATATGAATATGAGATACAATAGAGGTTTTTAAAAACCCAAAATGTTGTGAAAACCTTTAAGATCAGACAGGGGGGGGCAAGAAAAAACTCCAAGGCAGCCAGGCACAGTGGCTTATGCCTGTAATCCCAGCACTTTGGGAATTTAAGGCAGGTGGATCACTTTAGGTCAGGAGTTCGAGACCAGCCTGGCCAACATGGCAAAACCCCGTCGCTACTAAAATAATACAAAAATTATCTAGGCATGATGGTGAGTGCCTGTAATTCCAGCTACTTCGGAGGCTGAGGCAGGAGAATCGCTTGAGCCCAGGAAGCAGAGGTTGCAGTGAGCCAAGGTGTACCATTGCACTCCAGCCTGGGCGACAGAACAAGACTCCATGTAAAAAAAGAAAAAAAATCCGAGGAGGTGATGTTTAAATCTGGAAACTGAGAGAGAGAAGGCACCAAACAGGCAAAGAGTGAAGGGGAGATTGGTGGAGGTGGAAGGGCAAGGTGAGTTCCTTTTCCTGGGCCAGGTCATCCAAACCCTTTTGTCTTAGAGGAGTGAGGCTCTCTGAGGTCTGGATGCTTGTTGGCTTTCACTTGTCAAACTCTGACTGCTACCAGGTGGGCTTTCCCAAACCTTAGCCCCCAGACTACATGCATCAAAGTCACCAGGAAAACTCGATAAGATGCAGATATTGGCCGGGCGCGGTGGCTCAAGCCTGTAATCCCAGCACTTTGGGAGGCCGAGGCGGGTGGATCACGAGGTCGAGAGATCGAGACCATCCTGGTCAACATGGTGAAGCCCCGTCTCTACTAAAGATACAAAAAATTAGCTGGGCATGGTGGCACGTGCCTGTAATCCCAGCTACTCAGGAGGCTGAGGCAGGAGAATTGCCTGAACCCAGGAGGCGGAGGTTGCGGTGAGCCGAGATCGCGCCATTGCACTCCAGCCTGGGTAACAAGAGCGAAACTCCGTCTCAAAAAAAAAAAAAAAAAAAAAAAAAGATGCAGATATTTAGGCCGCACCGAGAGCATTTTAGTGCGCAGTCATGGTTGGACCCAAGAATGCATTTTAACAAGGCCCCCAAGAGGTTGTATTGTTGCTCAAACTTGGAGAATCTCTTCTTTTTTTTTTTTTTTTTGGGCAGAGTCTCCCTCTGTCACCCAGGCTGGAGTGCAATGGTGCAATTTCTGCTCACTATAACCTCTGCTCCCCCAGGTTCAAGTGATTCTCCTTCCTCAGTCTCCTGAGTAGCTGGGACTATAGGCATGCACCCCCACGCCCAGCTAATTTTTGTATTTTCAGTAGGGACAGGGGTTCACCATGTTGGCCAGGCTGGTCTCAAACTCCTGACCTTAGGTGATCCACCTGCCTCAGCCTCCCAAAGTGCTGGGATTGCAGGCATGAGCCACCATGCCCGGCCGGGAATCTCTTGACCTGCTACATAGTATGGGGAAAATGGGTTGGTGGCAAAAACTGAGCTAGTAAATCACTGCCCATTTAATAATGGGTTTAATAATGACTTTCTCTCAAAAGCTATCTCTGGTCTCTGCATGTCGTTTTTCTAATATCGGGCTCTGAAGAGTATAGGCTCTCTTTAGCTTGGAATTTCTAAGTGGATTTTTTCTTAAGGAGACCAACCCTCCTGGTTTGCCTGGTACTCTCCCAGTTTTAGAATGGAAAATTCTGTGTTCCAGGAAATCCTCAGTCTTGATATTAATTGGATCCCTAATATCTTAGGCAAATGAGGATGACTGGTGAACCTAGTGTCCTAGAGAAGTGCCTAGCTGGATTCACCTTGAAAAGGGAGGAGTCACTAAAAGTCTCCCCAATTTCCCTATGACCAAGGTGCTCCCACCTGCTAAACTTGCCTTCTCATCCATGTGACAAGAAACACACAGAAGTCTTCTCCCTCCAACTCCCCAGCATGCATGTTTGCTTCTGTTTCTTTCTGGATGGTGTCATATCAAAAAGGAGACATGACAATAAGCCAGTAGGTTCCACAACATAAGCAACATGCTGGAGATGGAATCATCAAAGCTTTACCAAGGGCTAAACCCTGGTCTTAGAAACCGGAGCAGAAAGAAACTATCAGTTGGGCCGGGCGCGGTGGCTCAAGCCTGTCATCCCAGCACTTTGGGAGGCCAAGGCGGGTGGATCACAAGGTCAAGAGATCGAGACCATCCTGGTCAACATGGTGAAACCCCGTGTCTACTAAAAATACAAAAAAAATAGCTGGGCGTGGTGGTGCGTGCCTGTAATCCCAGCTACTCAGGAGGCTGAGGCAGGAGAATTGCCTGAACCCGGGAGGCGGAGGTTGCGGTGAGCCGAGATCGCGCCATTGCACTCCAGCCTGGGTAACAAGGGTGAAACTCCGTCTCAAAAAAAAAAAAAAAAAAAAAAAAAAAAAAAAAAAAAGAAACTATCAGTTAACATATTCGCAGGATAAGCCGGGCGCGGTGGCTCAAGCCTGTAATCCCAACACTTTGGGAGGCCGAGGCGGGTGGATCACGAGGTCGACAGACCGAGACCATCCTGGTCCACATGGTGAAACCCCGTCTCTACTAAAAATACAAAAAATTAGCTGGGCATGGTGGCGCGTGCCTGTAATCCCAGCTACTCAGGAGGCTGAGGCAGGAGAATTGCCTGAACCCAGGAGGCGGAGGTTGTGGTGAGCCGAGATCGCGCCATTGCACTCCAGCCTGGGTAACAAGAGCGAAACTCCGTCTCAAAAAAAAAAAAAAAAAAAAAACATATTCGCAGGATAATAGAAAAAAAGATACATAGCATCGCCATGGCAACCAGCCTCCAAAGGCCCCCAGCACCTGCTCCATTCTACACAAGATTTCCCCAAACAGGGATATTTCTTACTTCCTTGTTTTTCTTTTCAATAAAGATGTTAATTTTATTTCCCCTCATTTGTGCTTAATGTTCCAGTAGCAATTTTAGCTCCTTCGGAGCTTTCCTAGCCTCTCCCTGTCTCTCCCAAACCTTTTCTTCTCCTGTCTCCCATCCTTCCTTTCCCTTCTATCTCCTCTGTTTTTCTCTGTACCCACAATTCCTGTGTCTCTGCTTCCCTAGACAAATATTTCTATCCACCTCTCTTCTCCCAGAGCTAAGCCCTCTTCCAGGATTTTTTAATCAGCTGAAGTTCTTTTTTTTTTTTTTTTGAGACGGAGTTTTGCTCTTGTTACCCAGGCTGGAGTGCAATGGCGCGATCTCGGCTCACTGCAACCTCCACCTCCTGGGTTCAGGCAACTCTCCTGCCTCAGCCTCCTGAGTAGCTGGGATTACAGGCACGCGCCACCATGCCCAGCTAATTTTTTGTATTTTTAGTAGAGACGGGGTTTCACCATGTTGACCAGGATGGTCTCGATCTCTTGACCTCGTGATCCACCCGCCTCGGCCTCCCAAAGTGCTGGGATTACAGGCTTGAGCCACCACGCCCGGCCCTCAGCTGAAGTTCTGATGGCCTAGTAAGTGTTGGTCTTTGTTCTGGGTGAGCTCTCTATAGTGCTCTTTCGAAATCTCACATCTTCTGTTCTGGTGTCCCACCACACCATCCACCTCCCTGAGCTAGGGGACACAGTTTAGTAAAACCATTTCAGCCCACAGAGCAGATGAAGGGAAAGAAAGACTGCAGGGTGGAGAATCATAACAGTTGGGGTTGTTGAGTGTTGATCATGTGCCTAACCCTACTCTAGAGTTTTATATCTATTATCACATTTAATCTTCATGACAATTCTGATGGCATAGGTTTTATCTATCTATCTATCTATCTATCTATCTATCTATCTATCTATTGAGACAGTGTCTCGCTCTGTTACACAGGCTGGAGTGCAGGGGCCTGATCTTGGCTCACTGCAACCTCTGCCTCCCAGGTTCAAGCGATTCTCCTGTCTCAGCCTCCTGAGTAGCTGGGACTGCAGGCACCCGCCAGCAGGCCCTGCTAATTTTTGTATTTTTAGTAGAGATATATTTTAGTCTCTACTAAGACTAGCAAAGAGTTAGTATTTTTAGTGATCTCCCTGCCTTGGCCTCATACAGTATTATTTATGCTTTCACTTCACACACAGGGAAGCAGAGTCTTAGACTGGTTAAGACACTTGGAAAAGGTCATGGAGCTAGGAAGTGGTAGTGTGAGGATTTAAACCCACGCAGTCTGGCAGCCAAGTCTGCCCCTCTTCATAAAGAGGTTTAAAAGGGAAGATCTGATCCCAGTCATTGAATGAGAATGGGGTCCCGGCAAACCCTTTCATCAGCATTACTTGAAGGGCGTCCCTGGTCAATAAAACTGTCCTGTACCAAAAACCACATGTCCTTCTGCTTAGGTCCATGGGAGCAGTGAAGTAGAAAGGGAGTGGAGGAGCTCTCACTGTGAGCCTCTTCTCTCTTCAGTTACTTCACACATAACCTCATTTGTTCATTCATCCAACACACATTTAGCAAGTATTTCCCATGAGCTGTGGCTCTACTCAGTCCATCCATAGGCAACTGTGTTGTGGAGAGACCGCTGGGTGTCAGGAGCCCTGTCTGTGAAGCCTGTCTCTCCACTTGTCATTTCTGAGCTTGTTTCTGGGGATAATGATGCTTACGAATTGACAAAAATCATGGCTATGGAAGCACCTAACATGATGCCTGACATAGAGGGTCAATTTTCTAGAGGCAGAATCACTTCTACGTGGGAAAGTTGTACTGGAAGCAAACCAGGGTGGTGCTGAATTTTCCCAGAGATGAGATGGGCCTGAGGGTGCTTGGCCCCTACCAACTCTCAGGGTTGACGCTTTCAAACAAGAAAACCCAAGGGTGCCCATGGCATGTAACTACTTATCTCTTAGAGTGAACAGTTTCCTCTTTCCAGATGGCTTACTTCTTGTGGTAGAAAGAGACCCAACCCTCTGCAAAGCAAGCATTTGGTTCCGAAACCAATCTGTGCTGACAAAGTCTCTAGACACACAGACACTGGTGAGACAACATTATGCTGCTGATGATGATGATGATTATATTGAGACAATGGATGCTCAGGGTTGCAAGGGAAGGTGGGTCCACAGAACAGAGATTAAATAAACTATTTGGGTAAGGGAGGAGAGTAGAAAGAATTTTAAGGAAATCTGGCCATTTCCATTTCTCTCTCTTGCTTTCTCCTCTCTTAACCTTTTTATTCTCTCAGCTCTGACTTTAGGGGGAGAATAAGTTACTGAGTAAATAGTAGAGGAAAGAGTTTGTGTGTGGATAATTTAGCTGACTTTTGATTTCATATAAAAGCACTCCCTTGGCCCCAATGCTGAACATTTTCTGCAAATTAATACCTTGGGAAAGCCAGATGGCCTGGGCCTGGGCCCGCCAGGGAGAGTTCATGGCTACAAGGTGCAGTGTACAGTGTGTAGGAGTGTATGTGGGTGCCTTGTGGAGAGGGGCCAAGGGGAAATGTCACAAAGCACAAAGCAGAGGTGAGGTTTGAGCTTTTGGGGGAAAGCAGTCATGTGACAGAGAGCAACTGGCCTGGAAGCCAAAGCTTCCGAGATCTAATCCGAACCTTGCACCAAATTGCGGATCCCCTTGAGCCTGTCATTTTACCCTTCTGTGGCCTTCAAAAAGAGGAGACGGAACTAGATCTTTAATATCTGCTCATTTCTAACATTATATAACTTGGTGGTTTTGCAAGAGATGTTGAGGGGTATGGGGCATTCCAGCCCTTCTTGTTCCTTTGCCCCATGCAAGAATCTCCACCTGAATTTCAGTCTTTTCCCCCTTCCTCACCAAATCAGTATGTTTCAGGCACCAAATGGAGGCCACGAGGCACTTCTAAATCATCAAAAAGGACCATCAAGGTTATTTGTATCTCTGCTCATAGTAGCACTAGGCCACGCTGGTAGGGCAGGATTGAAGACGGTTGGTGGTAGGAGTCACAAAGTGGTGGAACAAAGAAGATTTTACCCCTTTAGAAAAAATCTACTGTATTCATTTCATTCGTGATTTGTCTGGTGGCTGAAAGGATCCCATTACTGGGAAGGAGACAACTTCACCATTAGTCACAGCAAAGTTTGATTTGGGAGGAAGTTTTTCTTTTTTTTAAATTTTTTTTGGTGGGGGAGGAAGTATTGATCACAACTACTCACTGTTTCTTAATATTTAAGGATCTAATTTATTCTTATTTGACTAGAGCAACCAGTTGGGGGATAGGCCTACATGGCTCTGTCTCTTGACTTGATAATGAACTTATTTGACCTTTGGGAAAAAGGCCTATGCCATCACCAAGCTCTGTGGAATGCACGCTGGAGAAAGTTCAGTTTCATCCTAAAAGTCTCCAGGAAGTCAGGCACAGTGGGTCACACCTATAATGCCAGCCTTTTGGAAGGCCGAGGTGGGAAGTTTCAAGACCAGCCTGGGCAACAAGGTGAGACCTCATGTCTACACAGTAAAAACTTACCTAGATATGGTGGAGTGCATCTGTAGTTCCAGTTATTCTGGAGGCCGAGGTGGAAGGATTGCTTGAGTCTGGAAGTTCAAGGCTACAATGAGCCTATAGCTGCACCACTGCACTCTAGCCTGGGTGACAGAGTGAGACCTTGCCTCAGAGAAAAAAAAAAAAAAAAAAAAGTCTCCGGGGGTGCCTTTGATTTCTAGGAAAGCAGAATGCTTGTCCTTTCTCTACTCTCTACTCATCTGCTGAGCCCAGAGGGAGCTACATGGCAGAATCAAGGCTCATGAACAGATCACTCTGTACATCCTGTTGCCCCATTCTTCAGATGAAGAGAATGACCTTGATTCCTTCTGGGTATCAGGAGACTTCAGTTGATCTCTGGAAGATGATACTCTGAACCTGCAGGTGAGTAGAGGTCTGAGTAGATATAGGGCAGTGGAGAGGTGAAAGACTGAATGTGAAACTGGACATGAGACAGACACCTAAATATTTTCTGGACACTAACTACAAAAAGAAGCCTTATATTATTTCTACTCCGGTCTATCTTTTTGATTGGTTTAATATTCACCAACTTGCAAACATGGTATAGTTATGTTTGGGAAAGTGGAGGTGGAATGAGAGTGGAGGTATAAAATGTGAGGCAGAGAAGACAGAGATGTTCAGGTTTTAGTCTTCTTTTTCCCATCTGTAAAATAAATCTAGGAAAGACTGAAAACAGGAGATCACATTCAAACTAGGAGTTAAAGACACTGAAATTTATCTAATAATTGTCATGTATCCCATCAACTTGAAACAAGGGATCATCGGATCTCTGATAATTTGAGGCCCAGGGACTTGTCTTTCATAGTAACTAGAACTCCTTTCCAGTCTTCATAGGGACAAGAGAATCTTCTTGGGGTGAAGAAATGGGGAATCTATGGCGAATTGAGTTCCACACCAGAATTTAATTAAGGCAATTAACATGAGCTAATACTCCCCAGGCCCTGGCCTTCTTAGCACTGACTAACAGCTGCTCCAGGGTTTGGTCTCTGGTCTGAGGCTTATCTCTTTAGTTTAGCCTTGTCTGGGAATCTTCTGACTACTGCTGGTTGCTGCTTTATCTTGAACAGAATATCAACAAACATTTCACCAGAATTGGAGCCATCAGAAAAGACCCACTTCAAATTCTCTACCTCCAGAGCTCAGGATGAGCTAAGCCCACCAGTCTTCACTTCCAGTTTCCTCCTAAGTGCTTCCCTGCAGTGCTAAAATGTTCATCCCTACTCAGTGAACCTTCTACATTGTCCTCCTCTACTTCATCCTACCCTTTCATTTACCTGGTTCTGTATATGGAGAATAATTTGGTCTCCCAAGTGCTTTTGCTTAAGGTGATGCAACTGAGCAGACTTCCTGGCCCTATGCCATGGCTTGCCTGAAAATGTCAAGTCCTCAGCATCCTATTTGTCTTTCCAAAACTGGACCACAATTGAGGTTGGTTGTACTGGGTTTGCAGTTGTGAAGCAGCACCTGCCTTTGACTCAGCAGTGGGCACACTGCTGTGGAAAGTGAGGGGATTATAGAACACGTGGTATTTAATGCATGGTTAGAAAGGCAATGTGAAGGTTACAGAAAGAAACTGACAATGGGCAGGAAAGAAAAGTCAGAGTTCTCAAAGCAACACTCTCTCGGTGTCTGACGATGATGTTGCTGACAGTGCAGGAGTGAGTGGCAGCAAAAAAGCTTGTTTGTGTGACCTGCTGTGAGGTTTGGAGTTGCCTTTTGTCGGATTAGCATCTCTGGTGACTCTTTAGGAGTGCCTGTATTGATTAGAATCCTCTATTTGGGGCCAGATGCAGCATAACTCTGCAAAATGAATACCTCCCGCACCCTGTACAAAGAGAAGTGGCTCAATCTGGCATCTTACCTAAGGATTCCAATTATTCTGGGTAAGTGACTGGCTGGAAGCACATCATTAGCAGAGTGTATGTAGAAACCTCAGCCACAAAACAAAGACAAGATCCACCTACACTCAGGATAACAAGGACTAGTCACCACACTCCAATTTCTTTGGCCACACACTCCTGGATAATAAATGCTAGCAACAGGGGCATCATCTTCAGATTATCAAGAAGAGCTCTGTGTGTGTGTGTGTGTGTGTGTGTGTGTGTGTGTGTGTGTGAGATGCGTGTGTGTGTGTGTGTGTGTGTGCGCACATGCGTATACTCAGATAATGAACACTACAGAAGTTCAAGGTTAAGCTAGTACATCATTTGTAATATTAAATTTATAATTTTGGCATATAACATTTGCCGTCTATAACTATATGATTGGTGTTATTAATGCAAATTCAGATTTCTGCACAATTCTATGTAGTCATTAACCAAACTGTTCTTTACTTTGGTGTCCAGTGTCCTATTACAGCAACCATTGAATTTATTCATGGTAAAACCAAAAAGAAAAAAACCGAAGAAATGACAGGAGGACAGACAAAAAGATAAACAGAAGGATAGATAAAAAGAAAAGCTAGAAGGCAGAGAAAGGAAGGAAGGAAGGAAGGAAGGAAAGATGGATCCTAAATAATTGAAACCACTCAGAGAAGCGCCACAGCTAAGGATGCCGTTAATCCCACCTAACTCTCCTAGTGAGAAAGGTGCTTATTACCAGTTGCAGACAAATATGTGTGCATCACCACAGTTAATGATAAAACTCGAGCATGAGTGTTCTGTAGGGTTGGATTATTGAAGGATGAGCTTTTTGAAAGGGTGTCTAGCAGGTGGTGACCTGTGTGATGTGACTAGCAGAAATATTCTGGGATAAATAAAAATGAAGCTCATTACTGCCTGCTGAAAAAATAGTCTATTTCCTAGGCCGTATAATAAATTCCTACTTATATGCTGTGAGAGGCAGTCAGGCCCGGGGGCATTGCTGATGACACAGGCAGAAGCCTTTTTTGGGAAGGAATTACATTAGTGACCCACTAGAATGTAAGCTACGTGGGGACATGGACTCCAACTGTTTTTTTTTTTCACTGTTGTATCTCCAGAGCCTAGAATAGCCAGCATATGATTCGCACTCAATAAATATTGGTTGAATGAATGCATGAATTAGTGGGAGGGTGATCCATTTCACACAGTAAGTATTCATTTTTCCAAATTCTATGGCTTTTATGTTATGTAAGTGCTTCATGCCTTATATAGCATGCATTATCACAATCCCCAAATGAGTAAAACAAGATATTCATGAACATGATCACAAGCAAAAACCAATTTACCTTTGAGGGGAGGCGTGACATGGTCCTATCATCCCTGAGCAAGAATGATGCAAAGTTACGAGAGCCAAGAGACAAGGAGAGTCAATGCAAACTCTGTGGAAACCTTAATGAAACTCTTCTGCACAGCTAGTGAATTGCTCTCAAGTGGCTGATATGATGAGTAACGATTCTGAAGGTCCATCCAGAAGGAGAGAAATGATGCATATCTGGATGCTAGTCACTACACCTTCCCTAGCTGTATATTCACCACTCTGTTGTTCCCTGGATTCTGAACAGAGCCCAGCAACAGAGGCAGGGCCATTGCTCACTGGGCGCCATCCTGGTGCTGATATCTGGTTTGTCTTTGGAGACTGAGAGGAACTCAGTTAACCTCTCCGCTGGCCTCCCTCAAGTTCACATACTTAAGGTTTTGTCTGAAAAACCCATACCTGAAACACTCCATTAAACAAAAGAATGAAGCCAAATCTTTCAACCAACAGGCTTGAACCAGTCACTGTCCAAAAGTCAAAAGAGCACTAAATATGTCTATCACATCTGCAGTTTTGTTCTTCCTTACTCCACTTGAGTCTACGACTGTGAAACCTCCACCACCACTATTGCCCCCATACACTGGTCACCCTCCCCTTAACTCTCAAGGATGAAAGGGCTTCCTGCCTCCGATGCCAGTGTTCTTCAGCACCAGCAGCTGAGCCTCCACTTTCAAGTAAATTGTCATATCCTTGGTAGTTGAAAATAACCCTGAAAAGAAAAATTCACATGCAGCAAAAAGATGCAGCCTTGCTCCTTAGAGATCCAACTGAAACGCCACGGTCATCGTCAGCAGATTTTTTAAAGGCGTCTTTTATTTCATCCCCCTGCCAACTTCTTAACCCAGAGCTTCTGAAGAGTAGCTAAAGCTCTGAGCGTTTCCTTAGATTGGGGAACACAGTCTGCCTTTCTAGGTACCCCTCAGCTCTCTTTCTACTTCGATGAGTGAGATAGGCAATCGGGGGCCATACCATCTGGGTAAATAGAGTTGAGTCCAGGAAGGTATGCCAAATGGTTCTCCAACTTCGCCCTCCAAGATGTAGCTCTACAAGTCACTGAATTTACCAAACAATACCCATCACAATGCAGATTTGCTGGCTGCTCCTCAGACAGGTTTCAGGAAGTCTGCTTGTCCACAGGGCACAGTTACAATTTTCCCTGCATAGGGCTGAAATGTGACAGACTCTTTTCTGGAATGAAACACTTATGAAAATGTGCTTAATCAATTTTTAGCAGCTTGGTAGTTTTTTCATGACAAAATAATACTTTCATTCTGAAAAACATTTTGCCTATTGTAGCTTCTATACAACCTCAGCACTGCAATAAAGCCAGTTCTCAGGTGAGTATGGCAGCCAACTGCAAAACAGGAAAAGGATGCAATCCATTTTGGAATACGGCAATGCATATACGCCATAGTATAGTGAGGAGAAGGGAAAGAGGTTATGGGGCGAGGCTCGACACAACTTAGTACCCTTCCCACAGCAGAAAATGCTGAGGTCATCTTTGGAGAGTGTGGCTTCCTGTTGGTACAGGAAACTCTTCCAATGTACATCTCTCCTGCTGCTTGTGAACTCCTAGTGCAGCTTACCCATTTCTTTACCTCCTTTTCTCCTTTTTATACCCCAAGAGCCTGCTTCCAGCACCCCAGGAAAACTGTATCTCTTCATCATGTCAGCCAGCCATTTGGTCATAGCTGCAGCCTCTCACAAGAAGCGATCTTTCCTCCCATGAAGCTGATCCTGCTATGATCTCAGCACTAAGAGATCCCATCTGGCACACAGGAGGTGAGACTCAAGACAATAGACAGGTCTCCAGGGGCCTATGCCTTCCATTAGCGAGGGACAAGGGGAAAAAAACTGCTTTCTCATTTCTTCTTATTACCATTACCTCATGCTGGCCTCTCTCTGTGTGTCAAACTTCTTTGACAGAGAGAGATGCAGAGGCACTGAGCTTGAGGAAATATTCCTGCCCAGGATGCATCTTTTAACAAATGTTCACTGATTTCCCATAGTGTTCTGGGGATTTGGTGGATGATGTGTCTCTGCTCATTAGGGAAGCTCATAAGATAGTAGGGGAGACAGGCAAGTAATCTGGTAATGTGACAGTGTGACAGAGTGCTGCAAAGGTGAGGGTCCTGTGGGAACACATTGGAGAGTCTCCTATCCTGAACCCAAGGGACACGGGAGCAGCTCCAGAAGTCTTCCTTGACAAAATGACAACAAGACTCAGTCCAGGAGGGTAAGAGTGGAGGGAAGAGTACTTTGAATAAAGAGAACAACATACAAAACCACCAGGAAGCTGGAGAGACAGAACAGGCAACTCTAGATGCATCATTGGGACAAGCAGAGTGACCAACCTTGGGCTGCAGCCTGAGAGCAATGGGAAACTGTTGAAGCAGGAGAAGTGACATGATGACTTTTGCCAGAGCAAGTGAGTTGCACAGAGAAGACAAGAGCCACCTCCCCTCCCTGCCAGACCCCCAGCAAGGTGCCCTGGGAGGTTCTGTAAGGCTCAGTTCCTGCCTGTGGAGTGGGGATCATGATGTTTAAAGAAAACAAGGAAGGAGGGTGAACAGGTGAAATAGCAGCTAAAGATGTTTCAGGATATTTTACATGTACTGAGCATACCAGCATTATTTGAGGGTTGTAGGACTCTCAGTCCCGACTCCAAAAACCCAGCTCTCCTATCAGTATTTTAGTGTGTATTTAAAATTCTCTCTTTCCCTTTCACTTATGGTTTACAATTTTCTCTTCCTTAATAATAACACAACCAAAAGGGAGCTGCAGCACAGGTTCCACCCACGGCTGCCTCATTATTAATCCTTCCATATAGGAGGAGAAGCTTCCAACCCGCTCAAACCCTCTCTGGCAAGGTTGCGGAGGCTGCAATCAGCTCTGGGATTGACCCTCCGAAGGTGGCACAGACCCCTCCCCACAGCATGCAACCAGAACCCCGCAGAGCTGGTGGGAGTGTTCCCCCTGAAGGAGAAATGAAAACCCTTGGCCTCTCACTGCTGTGTTTGGGAGGAGAGTACGAGAGAGTGAAGATACAGGGGAGGTGGAAAGACGAAACCAGGGATGGAGAAAAGTGAAGGAGAAAGAAGAGAGGAAGACAGACACAGAAAGGGAGACACAGAGAACAAACAAGAAGGGAGACTGGAGATGGAGATGGACAGAGGGTACAGGAAGGAAACCTTCAGAGAGAGGGGGAGGAAGGAAGGAATGCCGTGATGAAAAGAAGACAGAGCAAGAGGAAATGGGGGAGGGGAGACGCCTCAGAGGTGTTTAGATGACACACGGGAACGTTTGAGGAAGGGTCAGGCAGGAGAAAATGGAGCTGCCGAAGCACCTGGTTGCTGTAAGCAAATGTGCAGGGGGCAAGGGAGAAGGCCAGCCTGCCCTCCGCCTCTGTCCTCCATCCAGGCTTGAGGGCCACTAGGTTACTGCTCTTGCCCCGCGGCGATTCCTCTGAAGCCTGCACAGTCTACTGTGTTCCAGTCCTGCTCTGCATCTCTGTCCCTTCCCATGAGCCAGGCTGGGGAAGGGGTGTCTGGAAGGAGGAATTCTGAGAGCTATAGGAGACCCCAAGAGATGACCTAAGGGTGAAAAGCAGGCAGGGGAATGGGTGCACAACTATGAGGGCAAAGGGGGATGGGGCAGGTAGATAGACAGACAGACAGACTGTCAAGCAGGCAGACCACACAGGAGGAGGGTTCCCCAGATCTTCTGTATCATGCATCCTCTTTGCCTCTCTCCAGAGAGTTGGGGGAAAACTGTCCCTGCCCTCAGCCTCTTCACCTTCTCTCTCACGTGAAGCTGTCGGCTTGAGAATACCTGGTAGTTCTGCCTAAACCCTCTCAGGTCCTCTTCCCACTTGTAAAAATTGTTAGGACTTTACTACTGGGCCCCAGCTGGGCTCCAGAATGAAAGGAAAGCTGGTCAGGTGTGGGAGGTGGCGGGAGGGAGGAGCAGGGCCGCTTATATGCCCTCCTTCGGCTGGGGAGTTAGAGGTTGGACAGAACACCTCTGGCCCTCCCCAGGCAGCCACGGCAGCCCAAGCTCCTCCCCAGCACACAGGCAGGCTCTGAACCCCACTCCAGCTGCTGCCGACTGTGCCTTTAAATTGCTGCTTTCGGAGGGTGCATCTAGGGGGAGGTGGGAGGCAGGAAAACATCTTCCTACCAGTCTCCCTTCTCCCTCCCCTCCACGACTCTTCAGGGTTTGGAGAGTGATTGCTGTCCAGAGAGAATTTTTTCTAGCTCCCGGCTGGCAGGCTAAGGCCCTCCGGAGCCCAAGGCGAGCCCAAGCAGAAGCCAGTAGGGTTATCTGTGTCAGGATAATTTCCAGAAGAACAGTTCTGGCCCCTGGCAGGTACAGACAGGCCAGAGGAGAAGAGGCAGAAGAGGAGAGAGAGGAGGCTCTTTGCGAGCAGCCCGAGTTGGAGAAAGGCTCTGTACTTTTGGCGTTCCTACAGGGATACCCCTCTCACGTTGGCAGCCAGGCTGACAAAGGGCTCCAAGATCCCCGCGGAATGACAACCCTCTCCTTCCTTCTCCTTTGGACCCTGCCAGGGCAGGTCCTCCTCAGGTGAGCTAAGTGGGGGTGAAAAGGAGGTGCATGCAAACACCAGCTGAGGGGGATGGGCAAGCTGGGCATCTGGCACAATTTCCTCTAAGTTCGTACAAAGCCCGCAGTCTGGAGGGCTTCAGGGAAGACACACCCTCCCCCAATTAGGACCCCAGGCGCTTTTTATTAGCGAGGTCAAGGCCCTGGTCATGCTGGAAATGTTTCTGCACAGGTGGAAGTTTCCCGGGCCTGGGTAGGGGCTAGGCAACTAAGCCCGAGAATGGGGGTTGCCTGTCCAGACACCTAACCCTGTTTCCCTATTGTCTGGGCCACACACTGCTCAGATCCCTAAAAATGACAGCAACATCTGTCAAATGCCAGCCCAAGAGGCTTTCAGTAGCAGGGGTTTGCCCAAGACCACATCGGAATGGAGCTGGGCTAGACATTCTTTGGACTTCCTGTAGTCACCCTGCCTGTGCTCACTTGGTTGCTCTTTATTCCTTGAGGGGCACAAAGCAGGAGTCACCTCCTGGACTTGCAGGAAAGACATGTTTTGGGCTCCCTGTAAATGTCCCCCCACCAACTGCCCCTTTCTCATTAGAAGAGGAGCCAGCCTATGTTGGCAGGGTGAGCTGAGCAGGAAAGACGGCTGTAGCCTGGGCTGACTTGCTCGTAAGAGCCGTGCCTCCCAAGGTGGAGAGGGTCAGTGCCACTGCAGCATCCTCCTCCTCTTCCTCCTCTTAATCCAAGAAACACCCCAGGGCCGCTTGCCTCTGGGAAGCCTCCTGCCCCACTGTTTGCAGACACATTGGCTGGCAGGCAGGCAGGGACGCAGAGAAGAGCAATACACTTCTAAAGAGTGAAAAGCAGCTTGAAGTGGAACGGCAGCACAGCTGGAGTTGACAGGAGGACACGGGCAGAAGGGGGCACCACATGGGGCCTTGCTGGCTCTCCAGGAGGGGAGGCTGCCTCAACGCCCAAGCTCCAGTGGCCACATTCCCACTGGGGCTTGGAGAGCAGAAGCAGTTAGAGCCACACGGACCCTTATAGAGTCTGGAGTCCAAGTCCTTCATTGTACGTAGGGAATCTGAGATCTAGGGAGGGGGAATGACCTGCCCAAGGTCACTCAGCTACCGAGCACCAGAGGGAGAGTTCTCTTCCCATGCCGCCCTAGAACTTTGCATGAGAAAGATTGTCAGCTCTGGATCCTCTGAGGTCCTGTCAGTGTTTAGGACCTTCCAGGAATGAAAGAGAGGAAGGAGTGGCTGCACACAGTGACTCTGCTCTCAGACAAGTTAGCCCCAGAAGAGGGGGCTGCAATGGGGGATGGGACCCTAGACAGCTAAGCCTGTAGCCTGTCCCAGGATACTAGGACTAGGACTAGCAGGAGAGGTGACCTGAGAGTGGGGCTGAGGACGGTCGGGAGGGTCCATTTTCTCCACATGCAGGGCCATGTGGCCTCCCAGCAGGCAGGTGGCAGGTGGCCAGCAGCAGCAGCAGCACCTGGCTAGCTTGGACATCCTATGGTGAAATCATAGAGTTCTGCTTGCTCCACCACCACCATCAGCCTCCTTGGATTTTCAGAGCCTGCCTCTGTCCCTAGGGTAAGGGCTTCCTCTTGTTTAGAAGATTCAAGGAGGCAGGACTCTAGAAGATCAGGGTGGGACTGCCACTGACCTTCCCTAACAGGCTCCTTGGCAACCCACCTTGGGCTGCCTGAACCATAGTATTGTGATAGATAGAGCTAGTTTTGAAGTCAATAGGTCTGGATTCAAATCCTGGCTTTACCGTTCACTGGCTGCATGATTGGAAAGAAGTCACTTCACTTTGCTGATTCTTAGTCTTCTCATCTATGTAATGAGGGTAATCACAATGCTTAGTCGAGACGACTGATGTGAGAACTAAACTAGACAGAGTGTGCAGAGCATTTAGCATGGTACCTTAGGTATTTTTATTATTCTATCGGTCACTGAATGGTATATGGATCTACTGGGAAAGAGGAGCCCACTGGCTCAAAGGAGACTAGTCCTTAACAGGATAGCAGTCACCCTGCTGCTGAGTCCCCCGTGCCTAGCAGCAGTGACAGTGGTGGAGCCGGCTATACAGCAATGACAGCAGGCAGGAGGGAGCAGGAGGTGCCTGGCCCAGCCTGGAGTCCAGCTGAGCTCGGCCCTGAGGACTGCTCTTGTCCCCAAGACTTTGCTGAGCTTGTGGTCCCTAGTTTATCTGTTAGCTGGCAAGTTGGCAAGTAGGCATATGGAAGGGGCTTAACTGCTGTTAGAGAGAAGCCTGTTAGGGAGAAAGGAGCTGGCTTCTAAAGCTATGCCAAAGCACGCTGGCTCCTTCCTCAAAATCAAGCTGTTGGTAGGGGGAAGATGGGAGTCGACCTCAGCATGTCTACCCTACCGGGAGGCTTTCCCCTGTCCCTAGAGCCCTGCTCCCCCACAGTAGTTGCCAACACTAGTTCACCTGCCTGCAGTGGCATGGCCCTTAGCTGAAATGTAGCTCAGAGCTTCCTGCTGGAGCACATGCCAGAAGCCGAAACTCTCTCTTCAGAAGCTGGGTCCTAGGTCCTTCCTGAGCAGCCCAGCATAAAACCCAAGCAACTGATAGCAACTCTCAGAAATAAAAGTTGTCCTTGAGCCCTTCCCATCCTTGACTAGGCTAGGCAGGCACGTCATCTCCCATAAGACATAACTCACTGGGTGTTTTCCAAGTACCTTCAGAAAGAGAACACTGAATGAGGCCTTAGCCTGGGGTTTGAGTCCTGACTCTGTCACTAACTCTGAGACTTTGAACAAGTCAATTCTCCTTTTGAAGCCTCAGTTTTCTCACCTGTAAAATGGGAATAACAGTCCTCACCCCATCTCACTGAGAATTGGGAGGGTAAGAAGACCTACTGTCTGTGAAAACACTTTGCTAGTACTAACTGGCAGGCTGCGTGTTGCCTTGTGGCTGTTTTTGTTCTCATTTTGCAAATGGCATCCAGAAACCCATCCTCTTCCCTCCTCCTGCCTGAGAGGTATGGAAACTGTGATAAATGCAGAATACAACTGGCCTCAGACTTCTTTATCTCTCCTGTCCAGGGTGGCCTTGGCAAAAGAGAAAGTCAAATCTGGGACCAAGGGATCCCAGCCCATGTCCCCCTCTGATTTCCTAGACAAGCTTATGGGGCGAACATCTGGATATGATGCCAGGATTCGGCCCAATTTTAAAGGTAAGAAATCTTCATCCTATGAAAACCCCTCCCTCCACACACCTTTGGCAGCACACTACTCAGCCAGCCTCTATTCCCTCCCCTAAGGAAAGGAGACTGGAGGTGTAGAGCTAGTTCTAACAGCTCAGAAGAGGCCTCTCCTCCCCGTTTCCTATGGGCCTGTGTAGCTGGCACTGATTTCTCACAGCAGTGCCCTGACCTTCAGCTCAGGGAGGGAGTTCTGCAAACTGCTCCCAGCCTCCTGGAATGCCCCGCCAATGGCCTGTGCTTTACTACCCTCAGGCCCACCCGTGAACGTGACCTGCAACATCTTCATCAACAGTTTCGGCTCTGTCACTGAGACCACCATGGTAAGGGATCTTCCTGCTCCCCACTTCCAGCCTAGTGTGAATGGGAGGAGCCCAGCAGATAGCAAGCTGGCATCTTTTGCCATCAGCCCAAAGGAGGAGGCTCCTTCTCCAGTGAAAAATGCCTACTGCCCCTGAGATGTGCTCCCAGCACTTCCTCCTCATGACTCTCCTGCTCATACAGGCTTGCTGGACCCCTGGGAATGGCAATGCCTCTAATGGGCCCGTATCTGCACCCTCCCAGGACTACCGGGTGAATGTCTTCTTGCGGCAACAGTGGAATGACCCGCGCCTGTCCTACCAAGAATATCCTGACAACTCTCTGGACCTTGATCCCTCCATGCTGGACTCTATCTGGAAGCCAGACTTGTTCTTTGCCAATGAGAAAGGGGCCAACTTCCATGAGGTGACAACGGACAACAAATTACTACGCATCTTCAAGAATGGGAATGTGCTCTACAGTATCAGGTGCACTGGGTGGATGGCCGGAAGAGTTTGTGTCAAGGGGAAGAATTTAGATGGAGACTGAGAGGTGGGAGGAGGGTTCTCTTGTGCTGTGATGGGCCCCAGTAAGCCGATGTCACTTTTTTCTCACTGTACCTACTAGGTTGACTCTCATTTTGTCCTGCCCGATGGACCTCAAGAACTTCCCCATGGACATCCAGACCTGCACGATGCAGCTGGAGAGCTGTAAGTGCCTCTAGAGGGTCACAGAGGGCCTGGAATAACAGCCAGTTAACCCAACCTCATGACATCACAGACAGGAAAAGGGCCACTCAGAGTTGGGAAGAAGTGCTCAAGGATGCCCAGCCAATTCTTGGCAAGAGATGAGACTAGAAACCAGGGCTCCCTGGCTCCTAGCCCAGTGTGTTTTTCATCCCCACACTATTTGCTGATCTGGCCATTTTTGCGGGGCTGGGGAACAGGAAGGCATCAGCCTTATGGACAGATGTGTTTGTGCTGTTTTGAGGGGGCAATTTGAGTGGGATCTTCTCTGACCAAAGGTATGTCCCCTCTCACAGTGCCTGAAGTAGTTTTACCTTTACTTCCCTTGAGTTAAGACATTGAAGATGCTTATAAAAATGCCAGGGTGAGCAAGGTGGTGGCACTCTTGGAGCCCCAATTCCCCACAAACACAGATAACCTTTGTAGAGAGGTAGGAGAGGACAGTTCTAGGCACAAGACAGTGCCCAGAGAGAAGAGGTCAGCCAAAGGCTCCTCTGTGGCAGGGGTGCCAACCTGGAGGGGCTGCCCAAAGTGCAGAGGAACTGAAGGATGACGAGGCTGGGCCATCACTTATTTCCAGTCCTTCCTCATCTCCTGGGTTGGGAGAGACTATGAGATCTGGAGCCATCCAGTAGAGGTTCACAGAAGAAGGCTTGTAAGGCTGTTTCTAGCATAAAATAACTGTGATGAATAGAATGTGTCCTATGTGGTCAGCTCTTTAGAGTGCTTAAACCACTTTCACATCCAAGCTCTCATTATCCCTTCACAGCAACTCTGAAAAGTGGGTAGAGCCGCTACTATAACTCCCATTTTACAGAAGGGGAAGCGACTCACCCAAAATGGCAGAGTTACTCTGGGTCAGGGCCCAACACTGGATATCTGTGAGCCTTGATGTTTGTGCTCCCATCTCTTACCTGACATGTGCGAATACGGTCCTATACATGGCATGAGCCCTCTTGAACTGCTACATGTGAATAACTTGGCATGTTCAGATACTAGCTTTAAATTTGTGCCAACTCAAGGTCCTGGCTGGGATCTATGGTATGCACATTGTCCCATGGATGACTGGCAGGATATAAATAGCTCTCTCCTCCCCGACGTGATGTGGCAGAAGCCCTGGTTCTGAGGTTAGCTCAGCTTAACACATGTGTTTGGTACACATGCTTCCTCCCCTGGGCTTGAGGTACGGCAGGAAGCTCCCAGCTGAGTTCCTTGATATCTTTCCAACCCTTTTGACCTGCTTTCTAGGTCTGCCAGAATAATTTCTCTTTGGGCCTTTCTCAAGCTTGAGAACAGGGTAGGGGAAAAGTCTGTAATCTTCCTGATTCACCTGCCCACTCGGGATGGGCCCATGAGACAACTGACCAAGTGTCCTCCCCAGAAAAATTTCCCTTTCCATGATGAGCATGAAGCTCCTAAACCCCAGACCTTACTCCTCACCTGTTCTCTCCTGCCTGTTCTGATCCTACCCCTGCCCCTACCCAACACCCACACTCTGCAGCCCTCTGCCATCTCTGTCACTTTCAGTTGGCTACACCATGAATGACCTCGTGTTTGAGTGGCTGGAAGATGCTCCTGCTGTCCAAGTGGCTGAGGGGCTGACTCTGCCCCAGTTTATCTTGCGGGATGAGAAGGATCTAGGCTATTGTACCAAGCACTACAACACAGGTAAAAACCAGGATCTTTATTGGCTGTGAGCCACAGGAAAATCTTCAGATGCGAGGCAAGGGGACAAGGCAGCTCACCTCTATCGAAGATTCATCCTATGTCAGATATGGGGCCAGGTGCTTCATATACCTTATCTCTTTGTGATACCGATTATAAATACCATTTTTCAGAAAGGGAAAACTGAGGTTCTAAGAAGTTAGTTAAATCAAGTGTCCAAGCAACACAGCTAGTAAAGGGCAGAGTCAGAATTTAAATCCAGGCCTTCCAACTCCAAAGCCCACGTTCTTGTTCCTGTGGTATGCTACAGAGCAAATGACAGTGGGTGGAAAGTTTCCCACTTTTCCTGGGGTCAGCTTTGTGTGGAAGCGGGGAATCCACATCTGGCAGTAGGAAGTGACTATGCTGAACCCTGAGGGCAGTGGCCAGCTTATGGTGCACGCCTCCCACTGTCGCCACCACTGCCAGCTCTCAGGAACTTCCAGGTGTGAAATGTCAGCTAAGAAGTGAAGGCTGCTTTCCCAGCCTGAGCATTTGCCCCCCTGCAGCCTCTCTAAGAATTGCTGGCTACACATTTTCCCTGACAATTTGTCTGTGAGGAGCTCTGACCCTGAAATAGGGGCAGCAGGCTGAAGAGGGGAGATCCTGGGTCCCTCCCATGGTGGGCTGATATGTTTTGAGAGCTGCCCCATGAATATGTGTGCGCATGCATGTGGCGGGCGGGGGGGGGGGGGTGTGGGTAATGGGAAGAGGAAAAGGCCAGAATTTAGAAAATGCAAGGGAAAATGGAAATTGATATAAACTTTTTGGAGTAAAAAAGTTGTCAATTTGTATATAGGTCAGTGGTTTTCAAACTTCAGTGTGCATTATATTCCCCTGGGGAGTCTATTAAAATGTTGACTCCTGGGCTCTACCTCTCAGAGATTCTGATTATGGTTACATATACCTGGAGTGATGCCCAGAAATCTGCATTTTAACAAGCGTCCTGAGGATTCTGATGCAGGCGGTCCAGCGAATATACTTTGAGAAACTTTAATCTAGAAGCTAAAATTTTTTTTGACTTGTTTATCCAGGAATCCTACTCCTTGAAATGTATTATATGGAACTATTCCAAAATATCGCATTGGCCTTAGACCCCAAGGGGTCTCCTGGGTGGCTGTTTATATTAGCAAAAACTTGGAACTGTTTTAAATACCCATTGGTAGGGCAGAGGTTAAGTAAATTACACAGTGCATCTGCTTGATGGACTAGCATGCAGAGGTTAAAAGGGATGGTTACAAGGTGCTTATGTCAATGTGGGAAAGTACAAGTGAAAAAAGGTAAGATTCAGGGGTGTAAATAAAGAACAATTTATATTATGTAAAAAGAAACAAACCAAAAGCAGGCATTGAAAAACCTTGGGTGGAAGTAGCACTAAATGTCTCTAAATTAATGTAATACAACAGATAAGAGCAAGAACTTTGGAGGCAGATAGAGCTGAGTTTGGATTCTGGCTCCATCATTTACCAGTTGAATGCCCTTGGGAAACATGACTTAATCTCTTCGTGCCTCCATATCCTTATCTGTAATATGAGAGATAATAATTTTACTTGCCCCGAATAGTTGCTATAGAATTAAATGAGGAAAGTATATAAAGTCAGGTCCCTTAGTCGGGGTTTGATAAATGTGAGCTTATGAATGTTATTATTCTTTCTTTACTTCTCATATTTTCTATACTAAACAAGTTTTAATTTTGGAATTAAAAACACAAAATAAATTGCTATTGCAAAAATAAAGAAAGAAAAAGAAAAAGAAAGAAAGAAGGGAAAGAAAATATGGATGCCTGATAAAGGCATGTCATGGCAAGAATCCCGGGGTAGGATAAAGTGAGGTGGATTCAGGGAACAGTAAGAGGTCACAGCGTCATACAACATGTCAAAGCTGATTTCGTCAATCAGTCATTGACGAAATCACTGGCTTTGAAGAATCAAGCAGGCCTGCTAAGGCTAGACCTAGGCCAGAATAAAATAACAATATATGCATCTTCTCCTTTTTGCTGGGATTATCCTGAGCCTCGGCTTCTGAAAGAAGCGCTGAGCTAGTATTTTCTTAGCCCTGGGGCCCTGGAAAGCAAAGTGAAGGATGGTAAAAAAGGCGGAGCACTGGTCGGTGTGCCTGGGCCAATGCACTTTTTGTTGGTGGAATAGAATGCTGCATCCTGATACTCTGTGGGAACCTGGTCCCTGCTGTCCGGAGCTGGTCTCTGTTGGGCATTGGTTCCAGATGTTTGCTATCCGGATATTCTCACTTGCTTAAGACACAAACAGTGTTTATCCCAGCGAACCGCTGTTGCTAGAGAGCTTCTGGGGCACTAGCAAGCACAAGCATGGCTGCTGAGAAAGAAGTGGAGTCTAAGCTAATTGCCTTATTAATAATGATAACAATAGTGACAGCTACCTATGTGCCAAACACCTCAAATATATTATCTTGTTTAGTGTTTCCAATAGCCCAGTGATGGAGCTGGGATCATTACTCTGTTTCACGGGCAAGGAAACTGAAGCTCAAAAAACTTGGGTGTTTTGCCTAAAGGCACGCAGCAAAAGGTTCAGGATTCAAACCCAAGCAGTCTGACTCTGGAGCCCTCCTGCTCTTTTGTACTTCACTCGAAAGGCCTTCTGTTGGAAATCAAAGTGCTGGGAGCAGGAGGCCAAGTCTTTGATGGTCGCTCTGCGAGCTTCCTTAGTACATACATCTGGTACTACCTAGGGCTGTTGTGAAAGGCTCTTTCATTGGCCCGGCTGAGGTGCCCAGAGGCTGGTCAGCAAAGGACTGCCCTAGTCCTGTCATAATCCCCTCAGGCTCAGCTACAGCTGGGGACCTGAGGCCTGACACCTTACCTCTCTCCTTGCAGGGAAATTCACCTGCATCGAGGTAAAGTTTCACCTGGAACGGCAGATGGGCTACTATCTGATTCAGATGTACATCCCCAGCCTACTCATCGTCATCCTGTCCTGGGTCTCCTTCTGGATCAACATGGATGCTGCCCCTGCCCGTGTGGGCCTGGGCATCACCACCGTGCTCACCATGACCACTCAGAGCTCTGGCTCCCGGGCCTCTTTGCCTAAGGTGAAGAGACATGCAAGGGAATTTGCTTGCCATAGAGCACCCCATTTCCCATTCATCCCACTATGCCCTCCTGCTCACCATTTACCTTGGATTTAAGGTTGAGAAGAGCCACTGGGCAAGAGCTGGTGTCCTGCATTCTCTCTCCCCCTGTAACATACTGCTAATAACATTGCTAACAATATGGAGACTGGAGTTAGGGATGCTGTCTGGCTGGGGAATTAGGAGAGGCAGTGCCTTACTTTGACTCTCTTCAGGAAATACTAGCATGTCCAAGATCAAAAGATCCTCAGCAAGTAGAAAGACCCATTCCCTCATAATACAGATGAGGAGAATACAACCCAGAGTGGTAAAATGACCCTCTTAAGGACATGCCTTATGAGAAACAACCAAAAGAATATCAGAGTTTTGAACCTATTTCTGTCTTCTTACGGTACCAGAAATTAGAAACTGTCACAAAGAGCTCTAGGAACAGTACCCATTCTTTTGGAATGAGAAAATTTTGAGGCAGCAAATAACAATTAAAGTCAGCGGACTCCAGTTGGCCGGGCCCAGTGATGTTTTGATTACGCAGGAAGATTTGTGCTGATAGGACTGGGCACAGATTTTCCCTGCCTCATGTCTTCATGTAGGGAATTTAGAGGTCACCCCAAAGTCCTTACAGTCAGCAAGACTCTGAACAAATCAGGGAGCAAGGCCATTTATTCATTCAGTAAATATTTATTGAGCATGTACTATGTTCCAGCTACTGAAATTTGTTATGGAGAAATAACAGGAAGCAAAAGCAACACAGTTCCTTGTGGATCTTACAATGAAAATATTCCCTCTTGCACTGATTTTTTGGGAACCAGGCCCTATGATCTCCAATCTCTCAGTACTTGTTCCTAAGACTATTTACTGGGGCTTACACAAGGGATAATTTCAGACATTCATGGTGAATTTATAAATGTGCTACATGGCGAGGGGGCAATAGTGGATAGGAGTAGGAAATTAGGGTCAGACAGACTTGGTTTGCCTCCCAGGCTCATCACCTAGTAATGATTTACCTTAGGTAAATTCCTTAACTTTTCAATTTTCTTGCTGTAACATGGGAATAAGAATATTACCAGTTCCGGCCAGGTGCAGTGGTTCACACCTGTAATCCCAGCACTTTGGGAGGTCAAGGTAGGCAGATCACGAGGTCAAGAGTTCGAGACCAGCCTGGCCAACATGGTGAAACCCCATCTTTACTAAGAATAGGGAAAAAAAATTAGCCTGGCATGGTGGGGTGTACCTGTAATCCCAGCTAATCGGGAGGCCGAGGCGGGAGAATCGCTTGAACTTGGGAGGCAGAGGTTGCAGTGAGCCAAGATCACACCACTGCACTCCAGCCTGGGCGACAGAGCAAGATTCTATCTCAAAAAAAAAAAAAAAAAAAAAAAAAAGAATATTATCAGTTCCATAGGGTTATTGCAAAAAATAATGTATTAACACACAGGACAGTGGTTGGCACATAACAACCGCTCAATAAATGTTAGCTATTGTTTTAATTATCAGGTGTCAGCATTGAAAAAAACTGAGTGATGAATCTGGGGCTAAAGCAGCTGGTGTTGTCCCCAATTATTTTTGACTTGCTAGAAACCCTCTGAGGTGGTCCAAAGCCCTATAGGGCTAAATGGTGACAAAACTCAGATCAGAATCACATGTCACAGGAAACTTTGTCAGAGATCATTTACTGTAAATGTGTTTCCTAGATGGGCAGGGATATTGACAAGGCTCCGAGAGGCAGGCTGGACTTAGGAAGGGCTACACAGCCAGAGCAGGCTGTGATGGTCGTGTTTTGATAGTGATCTCGTAAGGAGGCCAGAAGCCAAGAAGCAGTTCAGACCGAAGAACTCTGCCCTAGTTTATTGCCTCTGCCACACAAGGCGATTCATCTCTAAAGCAGGGAGGTACTGCAATTTATGCCTTATTCTTGCCAAGAGAACTTCCTTTTCTGGTTCCCTCCTGTGAGTGAACATAATCCATCTGCTCCCAGGAATCACTTAGTTTCCTCATTTGGAAAAAATGAACTTTGTTAGAGGGTTGTTTGTTTGTAGCATTTAGTACCTTCTTGTCAGATTTTAATGACTTCATGGCCTCATTGGCCAGTTAAGCAAAATATCCAGGCCTACACTCTGAACTAAATAGCCTCATTAGCCAGCCCCTCAGAGCAAGGGACTCAGTAAGTCAGGGACTATCTGCTCCCTCTTGAGTTTGTGCAACATTAAGTTTGGTGGGAGCCCCATGAGGTCAGGCCGGGGTTTTCCAAAAGCCACACCAATCCCACACCCCTAATACAACTCTAGTGTCCAGAACGAGAGTGGCAGAGGCTTACTTTGTAAGGGAACTCAGCTGGAGTGGCCATTCCTCATGTCTCCAGGAAACAACAGTTACTTTGCCTTTATGGAGCCACCAAAGGCACTGACTATCATCCCTTTGCCAGGCCTTTGATCTCCTCTACTGCAGGAAGCTCAAAGAATGGAAGGACTAAATGGAAATTTATTCCAGAGGCTAGCAGATTAGATCTAAAGTTGCAGTAGGGGAGGAGCCACTTCTGTCTAGATTCTATCATCTAAATAAATGCCTACAGCTATTGGGGCAAGTAGTAGTAAGGAGGGTAGAGAGCAAGCAGAAGTCAGCACATATACACATGTTGCTAAACCATCTATTTGTGCGTTTATTCATTCAAAAAAATATTTACTGTGCGCCAGAAACTCAGCTAGGCATTGGAAGCAGAACAGTGCTTGAGATAGAAACAGACCCTGCCATCAAAGAGCTCACAGTCTAGTGGAGGGAATGGCCAAGTATGTGATGGAGGCTAAGAAGTTATAGCTGACCTAAGCACATATAGTAGGACAACCAACACAGACTGGGATGATTAGGGAAGGCTTCCCAGGAGATGTGGCATCTAAAGTGAAAGCTGAAGGATAAGTAAAAGTTATCCAGGTAAATGGGAGAAGGGATAGAAGAGACTGGCTCTTTGGGAAACCACAGGTGTCATAGATTACGAGGGGTGTGATGAAACTGAAGAGGTGGGCAAAGGCTAGATATCATGGTAAGGGGAGCATAGACTGTATCTTAAGGGTAATGGACAACCACTAAAGGATCATAAAGGGGAGTGATATAATCAGATTTACATTTTGAAAACAACTCTGGCTGCTATTTGGAGAACATTGGAGGTAGCAAGAGTAGATGCAAGGAGACCATTCACAAAACTTGCAACCCAGGGCTGGGCGCGGTGGCTCACACCTATAATCCCAGCACTTTGGGAGGCCGAGGCGGGTGGATCACGAGGTCAAGAGATCGAGACCATCCTGGTCAACGAGGTGAAACCCCCGTCTCTACTAAAAATACAAAAAAAATTAGCTGGGCATGGTGGCACGTGCCTGTAATCCCAGCTACTCGGGAGGCTGAGGCAGGAGAATTGCCTGAACCCAGGAGGCGGAGGTTGTGGTGAGCCGAGATCGCGCCATTGCACTCCAGCCTGGGTAACAAGAGCGAAACTCTGTCTCAAAAAAAAAAAAAGAAAAGAAAAAAAAAAAAAACAACTTGCAACCCTTCAGTTGTGCTAGGATAGTAAGTGGACAGATTCCTGAGATTCATTTATTCATTCATTTATTTGCTTGTTTATGTATGTATGTATGTATGTATGTATGTATGTATTTAGACAGAGTTTCGCTCTTGTTACCCAGGCTGGAGTGCAATGGCGCGATCTCGGCTCACCACAACCTCCGCCTCCTGGGTTCAGGCAATTCTCCTGCCTCAGCCTCCCGAGTAGCTGGGATTACAGGCACGTGCCACCATGCCCAGCTAATTTTTTTTGTATTTTTAGTAGAGACGGGGTTTCACTATGTTGACCAGGATGGTCTCGATCTCTCGACCTCGTGATCCACCCGCCTCGGCCTCCCAAAGTGCTGGGATTACAGGCTTGAGCCACCGCGCCCGGCCTTTTATGTATTTATTTATTTACTTATTTTTGCGACAGTCTCGCTCTGTCACCCAGACTGGAGTGCAGTGATACGATCTCTGCTCATTGCAACCTCTGCCTCCCAGGTTCAAGTGATTCTCCCACCTCAGCCTCCCCCACTAGCTGTGATTACAGGTGTGTACCACCACACCCAGCTAATTTTTTGTGGTTTTAGTAGAGACAGGTTTTGCTATGTTGGTCAGGATAATCTCGAACTCCTAGGCTCAAGTCATCTGCCCCTCAGACTCCCAAAGAGCTGGGATTATAGGCATGAGCCATTGCGCCCGGCCGAGATGTTTAAGATGTATTATTGACATGCTCATCATTAACAGGACTTTCTTGCTAGTGCTTACGGTGTCTTTTCCTTTGATGGTCTAAGGACCTTCGTGGCCATCGTTTACAATAATGAGTAATTACCTCATTATTGATCTTGATAGCAGGTATTTGATATCCTTGGGGCACTGTGGGACTGAGAGATGGTGAATGAAATAGGATGCCCTCTTAGTAAGTGGCAAAGTGAAGACACCAAGGGATGCTTAATCAGGGTTGCCTAGTAACCCACTGCCACCATCTCAGTGACATTGCCCTAAAAGAGTTAGAGCAGGGTTTTTCACCCTTAGCACTCTTGATATTTGGGGCTAAATAATTCTTTGTTGCATACATGCATGTATGTGTGTGTATGTGTGTATCTGTGTGTGTGCATGTGTGTATGTTGAAGGCCAGGCAGGGAACTGTGTACTGTAGAATGTTTAGCAGCACCCCTGGCCTGTACCCATTAGATGCCAGTAGCCACCACGCCCTGCAAAATTGTGCCACCAAAAATGTCTCCAAACATTACCAAATGTCCCTGGTGGGGGGCAGGGTTGTCCCCAGTTAGGAACCACTGAGATAGAGGATTTATTTATCCAGCAAAACTTGCTCCTTACCTGGGGTCTGCAGCACCCTCACTTCCCATCATAGCAGTGGCTGATGAAAAAAGTGGCCTGTCTGAAATCCTGTTCCTGCCGGGGTGTCCTATGTGGTGAGCTCAGCAGCTCAAAACTAGGTAGGAGGTAATCTGGCTGAAGAGATGAAAAGATGTAAACCTGAGCTCTGTCCCCAACTCCTGGCCCCAACCAGCTGCAATGCCTGGAAGAGGCCAGAAAGTGCGAGACGAAAGTCCATAGAGGCTGCCAAGGAAAGTAGTGAGAGGAGGGCACAAGGGACTGGATAGGCGGATGCCAACAGCCCCTTGCAACTAGCAAAGCATCGTGACAAGGGGTGGGTGGTGTTCCCTCAGTATCCCTACCTTGTTCTTTCCAGGGTGAGAGATGAGGCCCCAGCTCACTACTGAGCTAAATTCCTCAGCAGAGCCTTTCCAAAAGAGTAATAAGGAAAACCACAGGCCCAAGGGAAGAACAGGGCTGCAGGGAAAGGAAAGAACTCCTAGTCTGTCAGCAAGACCGCGGCCTAGGTAGATGGCGATGCCACTGAATTGAAAACTCGGACCCTCCAGGTCCTAGTGCCGTCTTCTCACCGGGTAATCTTGGCTTAGACTCTTCTGTTCTAGGCCTTAAATGTCCTCGTGTGTCTCACATAGGAATCGTGAACCCTGCCTGACCAATGACCACTGAGGCTGTGAGGACCCTAGGAGATAACAGAGGGAAGACAAATGCAATCTTCATGCTCATTGCTGTTTATTGAAAGAGAAGAATCAGAAGATCAGAATGAAGACAATGATAAAAGCAGAAGCAGAAGTATAAGAATAAAGCAAGCAAGGGAAAGAGTTGTAAAAAGGAAAGAGTTGTAGTAGCAGAGGGTAGAGAGTGCACAGAGGTGGAATATGATAGGCAGTCTGATCTTTTCCATGTGGGCCTTCAGACATTGTGATATGTCATGGAAAGCTGCTTTAAACACCAGAAGAAATTCAGGATAAAGTTCAAAAACAGCAGGCAATCGATAGGGGTTGAAAATCCACTCCACAGGCCATGGAAGGACTCCAAGAAGGTTGATTGTTCTGTCGTTGGATGTTGTAGGTGTCCTACGTGAAGGCAATCGACATCTGGATGGCTGCGTGTCTGCTCTTTGTGTTTGCTGCCTTGCTGGAATACGCTGCTGTCAATTTTGTTTCTCGTCAGCATAAAGAATTCATACGCCTTCGAAGAAGGCAGAGGCGCCAACGCACGGTAAGTACAACTAGGGAGGGGCCCGCTTCCTTTCTCCTTTGGACTCCTTCCTCCCTACTCCTCCTCCCACAAACCAAGATCCCCAAGGCTGCAAGGACTAGAGAGGCAATCAGAAACACCAAATTCTAGTACTAGGCTGGTCACAGTTAAGCTAAGTACTTTAATCTCTTTGATTCTGTTTCCTTGTTTGTCCAATGGGACATCTGTAAGACAGTATAGTACAGTGATTAAGGGCATGGGCACAGTGCTTGGCATAGAATAAGCACTGAAGACATGTTAGCTAGTATTAGAACCTTACCAAGTTAGCTAATGAGAGATTGCTTTGAGAAGTAGTAATGGCTCTCTCCCCAACCTGGAGGAAGGTAGCCCAGGTTGTCATACACTAATTGGTGGTTAAGAATTCAATAGTCAGGCATTGGTGCCTTTCCAGGGGAGCATTATAAGAGGGCCCCCATAACTAAGTTGGAATCGCAAAACCACCACTTGCCTGTTCTGACTGTTGGATTTCTTCTTCTTGATCTTCGCGGGATGCATTAGAGTTGTTGGGCTTCAGTTGTTCTCCCTCACTCTTGTCTATTAATCTCATTTCTTCCAGAGTAGAGTGATCACCTGGGGAAATAGAAAAGACATCTTGTTGTCATGACAACAGAGCCAGTTCGCCCCCAATTACCCAGACAATAGGTGCTAGGTAAGTTGTCATGACAACAGAGGTGGCTGGGCCAGCCTCACAGAAGCAAGTGTCCAATTATGAGCAAAGCTGAAAGCCTTGCTGAGCTACATACTGGTTGCTTAATCATTAGAGACAGAGTTCTGGTCTGGCTTCAGCTCTGACTCCATGTTTTCTGTCTAATCCGGAGGCTCTAAAGCCAGAGAGGCAAGAGCATAATGACCTCTGGGGGATGGGAAACAATGCTTTGAACCCACTGTAAAACACCTGACTCTAGCTTGTCTGAGCCACACTAGCACAAGAACTGTTCTCTCTTCCCACCTCAGCTGCTCCTGGGGCACCCCTACCATATGTCCGCACTAAAAATATCTCCCAAACTACCTCTTGGGTTTCATGTCCCTTGCTAAGGTCCCTTTCTGCTGAGGGCAGGACTCCTGTCTCTTCCAGGGGTTTGAATGTATCAGTCCCTGCCCTTTAGTCCTTTAGTTGGGCCCTGGGCAGTACGCCCTCTAGTGGACTAATACACAACTACATGTCCTGGAGTAGGACTCATTCTTCAAGAAACCTAAAAGCATTTCCTATCCCGTACCAAGGGTTAGAGAAATATATATATACACCTAGCAGAAGGGCAAGAAAAAAGAACACTCCATTTTCTAAGCTAACTGTCCCTACCCCCTCTTCAGCTGTGTCAAACAAATCTGCCTGCAGGTACCAAACTCTTAACCTTTATAGGGGTTTTGATCTTGGTGGATTCTCAATGCCTACCTTGGACAAAAAGACTGCAAACCAATCGAGAGTCCTTTCACCAGCTATGCTGCCCATATGGATGTCCCAGCAACAAAAATGCTGCCATCGCTACTGTAGAACTACTCCAGGTTGACAGTAGTCCCACCTCCTTTCCTGAACCCCTGCAACCCTCAACTGCCTACAGCCTGTCCCATCCTGCTCATATATGTAGGCTGACTCTGAGCTCATAATGGAGTCTGTCATGACCAGTGCTCAATTATTACAAAGTCACAGCAGCAGCCTGGGCCTTGCTTAGGATCCTGGGGCCTGCCTGAAAGTGGGCTGAGGCATATTATTAACTTGAATAAAACTGAAAATCAAACCCATGTCATTCATCATGTCCTTTTTTGAGTCTTCTAAAGTCATTGTTATCCCAGAAACTGTAGCAGGAATTTTGGAAGCACCAAGCAGGCTGTAAAAGTTGATGGAGGGTTCAACCTCTGTCTGGGCCCTACTGTTCCAGCTAGAGAAAAAGAATTCTTCAGTCTGGGAGGAGCACTATCGAGGCAGGGAGAAAATCCATATGATCTCCAGGCAACCCTTAGCCAAGAGTCAGTTACGAGTGTTCTAGCAGCCAGCCAGCCACCCATGCCTTTTTTTCTCAACTCTCTCCTCAACAAACAACTCCATAGCATGGTGACCCCCTTTCATGTCACTGCCTAAAGTGGTTAACTTTTTGCCCATGCAATCCTGCACTGTCTTCCCGGCTAGTCCATTAGCTTCCCCAGGAAGGGGAAGCTCTTTTTCATTTCCTCAGCAGGCCTTAGCACCAGGCTCTGGCCACAGCAGTCATGTAACCCAGCTCACCAACTTGTATAGGCTGACTGGAGAGGACTCTCAAAGTGGACAGAGCAAAAAGCTTGCCATGATCCATGGAATAACTTGAGAACTGTAAGAAATTTCAAAATACTGCCCAGTTATCTCAGGGGCTTGATCCCAGAACCCTGCCCACCTCTCTTCATCCTCCAGCACCTCTTCCTTCCCCATTCTCCTATCTCTTTTTTTCTAGCTCCTCTCACTTCAATACATATCACTCTTTCCCATCTCCACACCTTACCTCCTACACTGTGCATTCCCTCCTTGAGTGTGTGTGATTTTGGAATATCTTCCCTCTCTTGTTTTTCAGTTCTTCTCCCCTATAGATAGCAAGGGAAAAAAAAGTTCTATTTCAACAGGCACATAAACCACAAAGTGGTATTTAAGGCTCCATTGTCCCTTTCTAGCACACACACACACACACACACACACTCCTCACACACCACACACACACACAAAACACCCTCAGACTTTGGCCTAAGTAGAGAATACCCAAATGCAGGACTGCCCACCGCCCCACCCCTGGATTTCAAGCCACTCATCTTTGCTCCCCCAGCTGCAACAGGTACAATATGTTAAAGTCACAAAAAGCCAAGAGCAGCTTACTCCATTGGCCATATTTTCTCCTCTGTGTGAAATGGCTTTTTCCAGCCTGGGAAATGTGTCCAAATAACTTCCTTTATATTTACTATGATTGGAGAAAAGGAAAAATAATTGCCTCTATAGAAACAGAAATAGCAGTTGGATCCAACTTTCTCCTTCAGAGCTTTTTTGCCAACATCCTATGCTTACATCCTCTAGCTGGGGTGGGGCTCAGGGGATCAGGATGAGTACTGAAGAACAGGGTGATCTGAGGGACCCTGAACTGGAAAGCAAGAGAGAAAACCATTTTACTTCGCTCACTTTAAAATTCTTGCAAAATATTTTGTTTGCCTCTAGTTCTTCATCTTGAAAATGGGTCCAGCACCACTTCTCCTGTCAGAATAGTGTAAAAATGAATTACAGAATGCATGTGAGGTGAACCAAGGCCTGTCCTTATGATGATATGTCAGCTTTTAGTGATGTTATCATCAAGGGTTGCTAGGACGTACCATACCAACATCTCATCTACAAACCCACTTTTCAATGTGGTACCATAGCTGCAGAGGTCCCATGATAAAGACCCTGTGGTGTCCCTCTAACTGAGAGGGACAGTGTTTAAAATCTACTTTATCCACATTTTGTATATATCTATGGCATATACCTATACACATGTTTTTCTTTTTCTTTTTCTTTTTTTTTTTTTTTTTTTTTTTTTGAGACAGAGTCTCGCTCTGTCGCCAGGTGCCAGGCTGGAGTGCAGTGGCGTGATCTTGGCTCACTGCAACCTCGGCCTCCCGGGTTCAAGCAATTCTCCTGCCTCAGCCTCCCAAGTAGCGATCCACCCACCTTGGCCTCTCAAAATGCTGGGATTACAGGTGTGAGCCACTGCGCCCGGCCTATACATAACTTTTTCTTATAATTTATAGTAAATACCTCAGGTAGCCGCAGGATAACCAACTCTTCCTGATTTGCCTTGAACATCCCCAGTTTCAGCCCTGAAAGACCCAAGTCTCAGCAACCTCTTCTGTCCAGGGCAAAATGAGATGATAGTTTGCGTCATCCTCCAAGGGGGCATTGCTCTTCAGGTGATTTCTTAGATAACTGAAGCTTTGACTCTAAAACCATAAATACTTAAGAAATTACAACCATCTTTGAAGGAAGCATTTCTTAACTCTGTTCTTTAGAAGTAAATAAAATTAGGCTTGTTAGGGTTACATATAAAATAAGACTAAGTAGTCTGTGAGTGGGGGTCTGAGGGCCTCATACAAGTAAAGCTCTCTATATTGACACTCAGAGGTTTTGGCTTTCTGGCTCTCTCTTTTTCTCTCTCTCTCTCAACTTTATTCATCTGTTCTTACTTCCCGGCTCCCAGCTGCGTTTAGCTACTGAAGGTTGTCAGCTAACTACTGGAAAATGGGCTTTCGACAGTCTGCCACATTACTTAGTGCTTATATAAAATTTATCCCTCACTGGGTATGTGTTTATCATAATGTATGCATTGTATATCAATGCAATGTGCCTTGGGTAATAAAAGTTACCCTGGATGTACTGACCCCTATGTCAACTCTGCTGATTTGCAGAGAAGCATACATATCTGCAATAGAGTGTGATCAGCTTTATCCTAATTTGGACAACCCGTTGGGTTATTTAAAACTTTTGAAATTTTCAGCTTCAAGTTGAGATAAATTTTCAAAGATACAATATAAAAGGGAAACAAATTCTGAAGCTTTTGAAAGCCATTAAAATCAGGTTTACTGGGCCGGGTGCGGTGGCTCAAGCCTGTAATCCCAGCACTTTGGGAGGCTGAGGCGGGTGGATCACGAGGTCAAGAGATCGAGACCATCCTGGTCAACATGGTGAAACCCCGTCTCTACTAAAGATACAAAAAATTAGCTGGGCATGGTGGCATGTGCCTGTAATCCCAGCTACTCAGGAGGCTGAGGCAGGAGAATTGCTCGAACCCAGGAGGCGGAGGTTGCCGTGAGCCGAGATCGTGCCATTGCACTCCAGCCTGGGTAACAAGAGCGAAACTCCGTCTCGGAAAAAAAAAAAAAAAAAAAAAAAATCAAGTTTACTGGCTGGGCGTGGTGGCTCATGCCTGTAATCCAAGCACTTTGGAGGCCAAGGCGGGCGGATCACCTGAGGTCAGGAGTTCGAGACCAGCCTGAGCAACATGGTGAAACCCCATCTTTTTTTTAAAAAAAAAAAAATCAAGTTTACTAAGACTGAATATCTCAGCTTCACTATCTAATAGTTTGGTTGTTTTGTTTATTACCAGTTACAGATAACTTGACATTAAGATGTCTTCTCACAGTGGCTGGCACTTCACTGGATTTTAGATGGCTCTAAATGGTGTTTTGCATTTTACATGGGTAGCTTGGGGCCGATCTGCAATGGAATCATAACATACACCATATGTAGCATGTATAGCTGCTTAGCATATATCTATCTCAAGAGTAGTTTTGTGACCATAAAGAGGATACAATGCGCCTGTGTACCCAAGCCACGCAGTCTCCATAACATGCCCTATGAGATATTGATGTGTGGCATGTTCTCTATCCCTTTGCCTTTGAGCTTTGACCTCAAATTCTGCCTTTTTTTCCTTTTAATTTAGGAGGAAGATATCATCCAAGAAAGTCATTTTTATTTCCGTGGCTATGGCTTGGGCCACTGCCTGCAGGCAAGAGATGGCGGTCCAATGGAAGGTTCTGGCATTTATAGTCCCCAACCTCCAGCCCCTCTTCTGAGGGAAGGAGAAACCATGCGAAAACTCTACGTGGACCGAGCGAAGAGAATTGACACCATCTCCCGGGCTGTCTTCCCTTTCACTTTCCTCATTTTCAATATCTTCTACTGGGTTGTCTACAAAGTGCTACGATCAGAAGATATTCACCAGGCTCTGTGAATAGGGTGGGAGCTACAGAGTCCTGCTGCTGGCTTCCTGCTCCCTCCCGGGTGGGCTTTTCCCCTCAATTAGACTCCATCAGGGGCTTGGACAGTTCCGTCCTGATCTCCCGCTCAGAACTTCAACTATCAGTCCCAAAGCTATGTGGGCCTATACTGCATGGTACCAACGGTGGCTGTACTTATAAAGATGTCTTATCTACTATAGTCTATATTTTCTCCATACCAGGCGTCCCCAGACTTTTTACACAGGGGGCCAGTTCACTGTCCCTCAGACCATTGGAGGGCCGTCACATACTGTGCTCCTCTCACTGACCACCAATCAAAGAGGTGCCCCTTCCTGAAGTGGGGCGGGGGGCCAGATAAATGGCCTCAGGGGGCCGCATGCGGCCCGCGGGCCGTAGTTTGGGGACGCCTGCTCCATACTCTCCCATTTCTCATGAGACTAAGGTTTGGCCATATTCCTAGGGCCAAGATTGCCTTCTGCCCTTGCTGGAGCTTCTCTGTTTTCCAGTACTCCAGTGGGGACTTCAGAACACTGCTACTAGATTCTGGCATTTGTAATCTTAATCTGCACCACTTCTCTCCCTGCCACCTCCCACCCAGAGCCTGGCCATTACTCTGTCCTCTGTATCTCCCGCTGCAGACTCAAATAGAGAGTTTTTCCTATCCACAAGCGCTGCCCTGTGTGGTTCAGTCAGGTTTCCTTGCAGTGAGAGGAAGGCAAAGCTGCAGGTTCCCCAACTCTTGATAAGGTTGGAACAGTCATAGGCTGCACTGGGCTAGTGACTGTATGGCCCAACAGAGAGGTGTTCAAGTCTCCTAGGAAGCTCCGCACTGTCAGAATTGGGGCAGAGACTTTGGGATCTCAAAAAGACTACTCTTCCAGATCCACCTGAACATTCTGGTCTCAGAAATATTTGTTCTGTTCTCTAATTAGCTAGCATGGTGGCAGGGTCTGTTGGACAGCTGGGAAGTGTAAAAAGAGATAAATGTTTGTTCTTTAAGAAACTTAACTTGATGCCAGAAAAGTTTCGAGAAAAGTGAGATCCAAGGTAGTGGAGCCCAGGAAGAGTAGAATACAGAAACTATTCACAGAGTGTCTTCTGTTGGCTGGGCTTTAATTTGTTTCTTCTTTTCTCCAAAGTCTCTTTATTTTCCAGGGCCCCTCATTTCCAACCTGGTCCTTCACCTTCTTCTGGTGAGCAAATAATGGTACCACTGCAACCTTGTTAAGGATAGAGTAGGCGTCAAGTTTCCTGGGGAGAAACTAGGCACGGAGAGGACCCCTATCCTAGATCAACATTGATTTGACCAACCTCAGGGTAGCAGTTGTGGAAGTTAAAGAACCATAATTCAGCGTTGTTTCTTTATCCTTCTTGCTCACAACTGTGAGTGAATGAAACAGGAGAGCTTAAAGTGTGGGGCTGACACTGGAAGAAAGAAGTGATCAAATGATCTCTTAGACATCTTGTCCTTTCCTCTGGACCTAGAATAATTAAACATGTAAGTCCAGTCTCTCTGTTTCTCTCTGTCTCTTCTTTTCTCTCTCTCTTCCTCCTTCCCTCCCTCCCTCCGTATGGCGTTCCCATTTGAAAGTCAATAAATCCAATGGTCAAAGCAAATCCTATAATCAAACTAAGAGCTCGGCTTTGTCTTTATCCCTTTTTCTATTGAGCTTGTCTGCTCTTTCCTGTTCACTGAGATTATTTTTATTGGCAATATTATTACTCTGGTGCCAAAGAGATTTAAATTAAAGAACTGGCATAAGGGAGCAGATTGAATTGAGAAGGGCAGAGAACCCCTGTTTTTCTATTTCTGTCCAGGTAGTGCCAATCAATGAGAGACCACAAGCCATACTCCTTTGAAAGGGGCAGAGAGTATCTCTTTGATACTCTCCATGGAGGGGATGGGGTGTCAGGCTGCTGCAGCCCGAAGGCGGGGGTAGTGAGGGTGGGAGGGTGGACTATGGAGATGAGCTTATTGCACAAAGCTCTACTTGTTGTAGATCTTGTCCAGATGGGCCAACTGCACAAATCTGCCCTGTTGGAAGTCTCAAGAACAATGCCCTGGAGACAGCTACAGCACTGAGCAATAGAGCCTGCCCAACTGGGACTCACATCAGGGCATCAGCTGGTGCTGGGAGCCAAAGAAGCCAAAGTAACAATCAACATAATAGCCCACAGGAGCACACAAAGCTACTCAGAGGCAATGCCAGGTGGAAGGTGTTATTCCTCCCTATCAGAGCCCCCAGGCAGGGAAGGGAGATTCGAAGTGTCAGAATCAGGTGCAAATGGCTTTCATTTTCCTAACCCTTCCCATATATGTACAGGGGCTGGGAAATACTCGGTCTCACTGGGAGCATCTGTCACCTAGCAATCCCTCAATCATGGAATAAAAATTGGACACTTCTTACCACAGTGAATCAGCAGGAGGTGACAAGAGGCTCACTTGGAAGTTACTTTGACTTATCATTCTTTTAGTACTCACTCCTCCAGAGACCACACTACCTTCTGCCTAGATCACATCTGAAGTTATGTTGAGATTTAAAACAGCATTTTTTAAAGGGGAAAAAGTTCCTGCATAAATAAAGTGTTTTGAGTGTTTTCATTAATTCATTTTTAATATTTAATGCCAGCTAAATAGTTCATACATATATTTTTTCCAGGGAAAGGCTTTATTTGTTCAGTTTTTGTTAAGGCTATCAGCATCTCCATCTTCCCTTCAGTTTGCTCTGCTCTCTGGAAAACCAGTGATCTGTCATCTTTTATTCCCTCATTCTACAACCACAGCCTCTTGCTCTCCCAGAATTCACAGGCAAAGCAAAAAGAGCTTTCTGTGTGGAAGAAAGGTAGTGAATAAAATGTATTCCTTTAGCTTTCTCCCATAAGCATTTTCCCCTACCAGTCACCAAAGAATGGGCATGCTTCTAGTTGAGACGTTAGCTTGACTCTTGAAGTTATTTTCTCTTTTCACTGGGCCATGCAAATATCTCAACTTTGTCCAGAATGTATCACTTCCTGGGAATCTTTCTGTGTGTTCCCACTTGCCTCTCTGCACTCTCAATGAACGATTATTATCTTATCATTTCTTGCTATCAAATCTGAAATTTGATTTCACTATGTTAGGATTAATGGTCTTCCTAGGCTGTGTTGCTGATGAAAGACAAATCAACCAAGCATGGGAACCACCAGGGAATTAGGAAGCCAGGTAGCATTATCATCTGCTCAATGGAGGACATGTAGAATAAGATCTTTGACAGTAAAGACTGTGTCTTATTCACCTTTTTTTTTTTTTTTTTTTTTTTTGGTAGAGACAGGGTCTCACTATGTTGCCCAGGCTGGACTTGAACTCCTGGGCTCAAGGGATCCTTTTGCCTTGGCCTTCCAAAGTGCTGCGATTACATGGGTGAGCCACCACGCCTGGCCATTATACAACTTTTTAGCTCACGTAGCTCCTGGTACCTAGCAACACTCAGTATGTGCATGTAGAATGATAGCATGACTTCCCACTCACTTTGCTGTATAACACATTCATTCTCTTTCTGTGAACTTATTGGTCAAAGAAAAAATAGACTAAGAGATCTTATAAAATCAGATAGAGTTCACACACACACACATGCATACACACACACACACACACACACACACACTGGTCTTTGAGTGTAACAGAATCTAAGCTAAGAAGACAGCAAAACCTTGTAAATCGTATCCCTGAATTAAGAATGATAATGTTCTCAAGAGCACAGCTTCCTAAACACACTGCACATGCTCACTTCCCAAGGGTAAGGAAGGCACTGTGCATGCAGGCAGCCCACCCTAAGGGAAGAATCATGGGAAACGGGAGCAAGGCACTGGAGGTGGGCCAGCCTATAAAGTCCTAGGATCATGGTTAAACCGGGCACTTGTTCTTCAAGTTGCCCACTTGAATCTCTTCCAAGTGTACTTTCCTTTCTTTCCTGCTCTAAAGCGTTTTAATAAACTTCCACTCTTGCTCTGAGAAAAGATGTATAATGTTCTGATTAAAGATTAGTAATATTCCAAATCTGAAGACTAGTGTCAAGCTATATTTCAAAAACCAATCACCTGATAAGAGCCCTGGCAGTGACAAGTGAGTACAGTAGCAGGGATTTTGACCTCTGCCTGCTCCACACATAGTTCTCACTGGAAAGCCAGTCATTTCTGAGGGGATAGCAATTAAGCTGGTCCTCTCAGCTCATACTCTTTGCTACATGATGATACTTCACAACTAGGATAGCGTGTATAGTCTCAACTTGGGCTGGTGGTGTCAGAACAGCTTGTTAGGAAATCCTAGAAGGGCATCTGAGCAAGGGGCTTTCTCCCTCACAGAGCACTCTCTTCATGGAAGGATGATGAAGTAAATCTGATGTCGGGGAACCACCTGTAGCTCTGTTTTTCCCAGTCTCTGCTTTCACCACGAGGCTTTCTACATATATCCTGGTTGCATTATACTGTATAGGGCATTACCAAGGAAATACATGCTCTTACTATCAATTTTGTGGAATAGGGAAAATTCTTACCATCATCTAAATTCAGGGAACATTTAGCCTTACAGAGCTGAATGGAGAAAAATATACACATATTCTTCATTTTAATAGCTTCTATTCATGACAGTGTAGTGATTAAAACAGTGTGGTGGCTTTGGTACCACACAGAGCCTGGGTTTGAATTACAATTCCAGCACTTACTAGATATGGGTTATTGGACAAATGACTTCACCTCCCTCAGTCTCAGTTTCCTCCTCTAAAGGGACATTTCAAGGCTCTGAAATATCCAGCAATCAGGAACTATGTGGCCTTGAGCAAGTCATCAAATTTTTTTTGTGCTTCACTTTTTGCATCTGTTAAATGAAGGCAATAACAATACCTACTTCATAGGGTTGTTATGGGAATTAAATGAGATAATTTCAGGAGGGGCGTAGTCTCAGCACTTTGAGAGGCCGAAGCAGGAGGATTGCTTGAGGCTAGGAGTTCAATATTAGCCTGGGCAACATAGTGAGATCCTGTCTCTACAAAAAAAAAATGTAAAAATTAGCTGGACATGGTGGTCCTGTAGCTGTAGTCCTAGCTACTTGGGAGGCTGAGGTGGGAGGATTGCTTGAGCCCAGGAGTTTGAGGTTACAGTGAGCTGTGATTGCACCACTGTACTCTAGCCTGAGTGTCAAAGCGAGATCCTGACTCTTAAAAAAAAAAAAAAAAAAAAAAAGCCGGGCTCGGTGGCTCAAGCCTGTCATCCCAGCACTTTGGGAGGCCGAGGCGGGTGGATCACGAGGTCGAGAGATCGAGACCATCCTGGTCAACATGGTGAAACCCCGTCTCTACTAAAAATACAAAAAATTAGCTGGGCATGGTGGTGCGTGCCTGTAATCCCAGCTACTCAGGAGGCTGAGGCAGAGAATTGCCTGAACCCAGGAGGCGGAGGTTGCGATGAGCCGAGATCGTGCCATTGCACTCCAGCCTGGGTAACAAGAGTGAAACTCCGTCTCAAAAAAAAAAAAAAAAAAAAAGAGAGAGAGATAATGCAGGTAAAGTGCTTAAGTTAGTGCTAGGCAAATAGTAAGTGTTCAATTAAAATTAGCTGTTACATGACCAGACTACATCATGGTAATCTCTTCCACACCTGTTAAATTTCCAACATGTGGGCCTGTTTGGAACTTCAAATTTCCATGCTGTAAGTCTCACTTGGTGAGCCCACACTTACAAAAAGGGTCAAGCTAAAATCATTTTATGCTTTGTTTCTCAACTGACACTGGGTTCTTCCTGCTGGCATAAAACATATTTTAAAACTATGCAACTGGCCGGGTGCAGTGGTTCACGCCTATAATCCCAGCACTTTTGTAGACCGAGGCAGGTGAATCACCTGAGGTCGGGAGTTCGAGACCAGCCTGACCAACATGGAGAAAACCTGTGTCTACTAAAAATACAAAATTAGCCGGCCATGGTGGCACATACCTATAATCCCAGCTGCTCGGAAGGCTGAGGCAGGAGAATCACTTGAACCAGGGAAGCGTAGGTTGTGGTGAGCCGAGATCATGCCATTCCATTCCAGCCTGGGCAACAAGAGCAAAACTCCATTTCAAAAAATATGTATATATATATATATATGCAACCACAGAAAATGGCTTAATCTTTCTTAGCCTCAGGTTTTTCAGGTGCAGGGAATAAGAGGAAGAAGAAAAAGGAGGAGAGAGAGGGGGAGGAGAAAAGGAAAAAGAGGAAGAAATGAATCTCTCTCATTCAAAAGAAAAAATAAAAAGACAAACTACTCTCCATTTGACCTTGAAATTTCTCTCCATTGACCTATTGCCCTCCTTTTATTCGTCACCAAGTTTCCTTTATGTTTTTTTCCTTTCTTTCTTTCTTTTTTTTTTTTTTTTTTTTTTGAGACAGAGTCTCACTCTGTCACCCAGGCTGGAGTGCAAGGGCACAATCTCAGCTAACTGCAGCCTCTGCCTCCCAGGTTCAAGCAATTCTCCTGCCTCAGTCTCCCGAGTAGCTGGGACTACAGGCTGCACCACCACAGTCCGGCTAACTTTTGTATTTTTAGTAGAGACGGGGTTTTACCATGTTGGTCCGGCTGGTCTCAAACTCCTGACCTCAAGTGATCCACCTGCCTCAGCCTCCCAAAGTTCTGGGATTACAGGTGTGAGCCACTGCGCCCGGCCCAAGTTTCTTAAAAGAAATGTCCTTACTTGCCATTTCCACATTGTCACTTCTACCATTTACTTCTTAATACTCTGTAATCTATCTTCTGCCTTCTTCCCCCTACCCACCCCGAAAATGCTTTTTCCATGTTCCTCATACTACCTTCTTAATCGCTATGTTAAGTCAACACTTTTCTGCCCTAATCTTTCATGATTTCTCTGTAACATTTGTCAGAGTTGTCATACCTTCTTTGAAATTCTCTTCTCCCATGGATATCATTCTCTAATTTCTTCTCTTGACCCTCTGGCTATTCCTTCTATGTGTTCTTATTCTTCAGGATTTAATCTTCAGCTTTCACTTCTCCTCACCACATGCCTACTGCTTGGCTGTTCTTGCCTATTTCCATGGCCGTGATAACCTGTGTGCTGAGGATTCTCACATTTCTGCCTCCATCCCACGGGTACCTCAAGAGCCAAAAAACTCACAACCTCCTTCAAATTTTCTCTGCCACTCTGTCCTCCAATATTCCTAATCTTGATGAGTCACCTAAGCCAGAAACTTGGGAGTCCTCCTTGAAAACTAGTTCTCCCACAGCCCTCAGATAAAATCAACCACCAAGTCCTGTTGTGTTTACCTTTCAAATATTTCTGAAATTCCTGCCTCCTTCTCCATACCCCCGACTGCATCTTGGTTTGATCTTTGACTCCAGTATGGTTTCCTGTCCTCCACGCTACCGCCAATTTGACCTTTCTAAAACAGTCTATTCATGAGACTTCCTTGCTTTGAATCCTTCAATGGCTCCCTATTGCCTCAGGAAAAAGCCCAAGTTGCTTAATCTGGCCTACCAAAAATTTTCTTCTCTGGTTCCTACCAGTGACTCCAGCCTCTTCTCTCATCACTCCCCTCACTCCACTAAATGGACCCTTAATTTGGCCATGCTGATGCACCCACAAATCTCTGAACCCAGCAGCTCATCCTGTCTAATGCTCTGTGCCTTTGCGCATGTTGTTTCTTAGCCTTTCAATGTCTTCCCTTGACCACCTGAGGTACTTCTATTCATCTGTCAAAGCTCTAGCCAGATATTATGTTTTCTGTGAAGCATTCTGAAACCCCTATGAGCCCGATATCCAGATAGATTTAAGTTATCTGATAATGCCCTGCACATAGCTCTATATTTGTACTTGTAAGATTAGATACTGTTCTTTTGTCTATTTTCCTCAAACACAAATGAGTTTGAGGTTGGGGATTATAAGATATTTATCTTTGTGTCCCCCATACCAAGATCATGGCAGGAAACGAATTAGTGTTTGCTATATAAGTTTTTAAAAGTGATGAGTACTGTAGTTCAAAAATATTTTTAGCCACCGAATTGCTGTGCTAGTTCTCACCAACTATACTTTCTTTGCAAGGGTTGTGTCATGAAGGACTATGCTATCAAGGTAAAAAGTATCCTTGTATGTGGTTTTTGTTGTTGTTGTTGTTTGTTTTTTTTGTTTTGTTTTTTTTTTTTCCTTTTCAAAGCTCTTAAGTGGCATGTCATCCTCAAAGCAAACTTTGAAGTAAGATAACCATGTATCCATGTAAGAGGTGAGGAAACAAGGCTCAGAGACCTTCAGGGACTTACCCAGAGTTACGTATTTCTCAGTACAGTACGATACTTTATCTTTTTTTTTTTTTTTCTTAGACAGAGTCTTTCACTGTCACCCAGGCTGGACTGCAATGGCGCGATCCCGGCTCATTGCAATCCATCTCCTGGGTTCAAGCGATTCTCCTGCCTCAGCTGCCTGAGTAGCTGGGATTAGAGATGCATGCCACTACACTGGCTAATTTTTTTATTTTTAGTAGAGATGGGGTTTCACTATGTTGGTCAGTCTAGTCTCGAACTCCTGACCTAGTGATCCAACCACCTCAGCCTCCCAAAGTGCTGGGATTACAGGTGTGAGCCATCGCACCCAGCCAGATTTTCAAAGTCATTTTCAAGGAGCCCTAGGGTTTCATGGGAAGGGAAGGAAGGACAGTCAGCCATACCCATCCCCCACACATGTAGACAGACGTTTCAATCTGCATAACTCCACTCTCAGTTTATATGTTTGTTTTACCATAATATTTTCTTTGGAGTGGGGAAGGAAAGATGAGAAGACAGTTTACTGCTCCTTTAAAAAATATGAAAATCAAAACTGCATCATCTATAGCTTTCAATTTAAGCCATTTAACAGGTTGAGGGATGTTTCAGCTGTATTATTTGGCTAACATTATAGAAAGAGCATGTTTTTTGAGAATAGCCTTTAAAGTCAAGGGCCTTGATGACAAAGGAATCTAACAATTGGGCATCTTTCTGACTCTAAGCTCCTTTTCAAGTTATTAACCTACAGAAGTCCTGAATACTTGTCACCCTACCTCCCCTTATCCTTACTAACAATGCCTGGCTAATGACCTCAGTCTTATCAGTCCTCAGTATAATGCTAATACTTAACTACTTCAGACAATGAGAATCATTGTTACAAAGACAGCACTGACCATCAGAAGGGCAAGAATGCTTAAGACAATTGGCCACAGCAACACACTTGCTATCTTGATTGCATTTAATTCTCACCAGTATGCCTATGCAGAGAAATAAACAGTTGGCCTTTTAGAAAAGGAATGTCTCATGGGATTTTTCATAAGACAACTGGCTCAACAGATAACAAAGTCTTAGAATTTTAGAACCTGGCACAGCAGAGCTAGACGGGCCTTCCCAGATCATTTAGTCTGGTCTGCTCATCGGACAACATGGGGATACTGAGGGCTTGATCGGGCAAAGCCCAGGCCCTCAGGGTAGTCCCCTTTTCTTCTCAACTTAGTTGAAGGTGTGAAAGAAAAGAATAGAACAGGAAGTAAAAGACTAGATTGTGTCATCATTTCTTAGCTCCAGAGACTCACTTCTGGGACAGCTCTGACTTGTAGACAGCAACAGGTTCAAAGCCAAAGGTAATCTGCATGGGAGAAAACTGTTTCTGTGATGACCATTCAATTCCCAACCTCTGCCTTGTTCATCTGTTGACTGACACTCAGATATTCACAGTCCCCACAGAAAGGGATATCCTGAAGGGGATAACTGTTGAGAAAATCTTGGCAACAGTTACAATAATATTACGGATGTGAAATGGTCATGCCAAGCTCCAAATAGGAGAAATTCAGGATTTCCTTCACCTGAATTTGTTAATTCCTTGTGAATTTGTTAATCCCTTAGACTTATGTACTTCTTTTAGTCTTTGCCTAGCAGAAACACAACCTGCTACCATCATTTGACTGGCCTAAGCTTCAGGTTGGTCTGTTAAGGAAGGAGAAAATATGGTTTTTCGTGAATATGTTGTTATTCTTCTATGAAATGTACTTCACTGATTTCGGAGTTAACCCTTCCTGTCCCATCTCATTAGGATGTCAAATTCCAGGTGTATGAACTCCCTTCACCCAAGGCTACCTAACTGGGAAAAGCAATGAATCATGGAAGTTCATCTCATTCGTGTTTATCTGCTATTTATATAGTCTCTCTCCCTAACATTCTGGTGGTGGATTCATGTTTAGGGTAAAGAATTCAAGGGGGAAAGAAAGGATAAAAACTGATGACTATATCTTTAAAGTATCACTGATACTATGTATGATGTTATTCTTCAGCCAAGAGATATCCAGTTAGGACTTCAGCTACAAAATAGTATGTTTCTTTCCCTTACCCTTCTTTGGGGTGGGGGCGTGAAGCTGTGAACATGCACTGGCTCTCTGATGTCTTAATTTGCTACCCCCCAATTACCTGGGAACTGAATCTAAGATGAAAAAAAAAATACCCTGGCATTAATGGCTACCCCAGGGTGAGTGGGTGTCCTCTGATTATCTTTGGAAGGTTGCTCGGAGCTGCATTCTTGTTTTAGCCCCCCTCAAGGTGCAAGGCAGTGCCTCTATTTTTAATGAGAAATCCGATTCTTTCTCCTGTCATTCCTTGAGTTTTACCATGCTGATTCATTCAAGAGGTGCACCTTGGTGACTTGTTTGCCTTAGTAAGCCCAACCTAATAAGGTTAAGGAATGACTGCTGCCTAATCACCCTTCCAGATATTCTCCGTGCTGCCATTTAGCCTCCTCACAGAAAGAAAAGAAGTCTATCATAAATTGATTTAAGTGATGTAAGTATCCATCCTCTGAGTCTCACTGAGTCCCCAGTTTTACAGATGGTGCTGAAACTGAGGTCTTTCACAGGCTCCAGTACCCTGAAAAGTCACCATCACTGAGCCCAGGTAAAGCAAAGCCCTTCACTAGAAATTTGAAGTCACAAAGTGAGTGATCAGTGTACGGGGTTCACTCAATTGTGAGCACCATCAAGGTAAGAAGAAACCCTCCATCTGTAGCTACGAGCACAGTGCTTGTAACAATGGAGGTGGGCAATAAATGCCAGCCCAACAAATAGCTGCACATGTGGAAGTAAGTGTATTTGGCCATACTGACAAATTTCTCTGGTTGGAAGTATCAATGAGTAAGTTTTCTTGTGTTTTTGGAGGAGAGAGTGCTGGGGAAAACAGAGAGGAAGATAACATGAGTCTACAAGATAATTGGGAGGCCAAGGTTTAGGGTAAGCTGAGGTTAGAGTTCTCTGGGTTTTGTTTGATCATTTTCTGCTTTGTTCTGTTTAGTTTGTCAGAAGGCAGTGTTATCTCATGATTTTTTATCCCCCTAATTAAAAACTTTTAAAGATTTCCCTCTGCACAGAGGTCTAAGATTAATCCTTCAGTTGGCTTTCACCTACTCCCTTGGATTTAATCACAAATTTTTGTGGAATGCCTAACACAATATACCATGCACTGTGCTAAATACACAAATATATGGTGAAGAAAAAACATAGCTCCTGCCCTCAGAGGGCTGATATTCTGGCAGGGGAGAAAAACTTAGATAGAGACATTTAAGAAGTGATCAGAAGGAAAAGTAAGATGGAAAGAAGCAGTAAGGATCAGGAAGGGAAAAGAGAAGGAAGATATTAGAGGTAAGAAAGTTTGCAAGATGGAAGTGATCTAACAGATTTGCATTGGCAAAAAAATTCTGGCTGCAGGGTGGAGAACAAATTGTAGGGAGACATGAGTAGGTCATCAGGTGAAAATAGTGGTGTCTTAGAAAGGGGAAAGTATTGGATGCTATGGAAATATAAAGCAAGAGTTCTTAACCTGGCCCTGGATATCAGGAAACGCCTCCCTGAGGAAGAGACATTTAAGTGAGTTTTGAAGACTGGATTATCCGTGGTGAGGAACGTGAGGGGGTGAAGACTAAAGAGAGTCTGTGTCATACTAACCTTCTGCCTTTGCCAAGGCAGGCCTCATTTTAGTAACATTTTGGTCCTACCCTGGAATGCCTGGTATCTTTTTCCCTTAGCCAAATTGTGTCTATCTTTCTACAGCCCTCTCAAACTCCATTTTCTCTGATGATGACCAAATATGACCACTTGTTTCTAAACTCTAATTCTATGTCTGTCATTTAGCATTTAAAGTCATACTATTTGGTATTGTGACTTAAGGTTACACATTTCCAAACTTCTTGTAAGTTCCTTGAATTTACAAGCTGTCTTCTATTGCTTTGGCATCACCCAGAGTACCTAGCCCAGTGATAGGCACATGAGGTATTCACTGAAAGAATGAATGAATGAATGAGGCACCAGAGTCCCTGCAAGCATCCTTTGGTAATTCACTATTATCTGTGAAGCTGACAAGGAAAGGGGTCTGCTTTCCCGATAACATTTGTACTAAGTACTTGCAACCACAGACCTAAGATCTGAAATTGACAGCTCCTTTCCTCTGGTCACTGATTTTCACCCCCTTGCAATTCTGCCCCCACCACCACCTTCTATTCTTTCTTCTGTCTTCTGGTTGTCAGCCAGGATGAGAAAATGGTCTAGCTGTCCTCAGAGACTTACGCCAGCCTGGACTGTTCTGCAGTGCCATGAAGGGCCAGGACTTTTGTTTACAGCTGGGAGCATGGTGAGGTGGTGAGCACAGCTGACAGCCCCACTCTGGAGCAAACATCAATCTTCCTCTGTCCTCTCAGCCAAGTTTCACAGACCAGCTCTATTGAAAGCTGGCTGTACCGGCCTGGGTCTCATTGACGTCCCACCCACAACTCTGGCCTGGGAACAGCGGGGTGAATCTCGGCTTTGTACCTTTTAGGAACTGTCCTTGCTCCCTTCTCTGTCCCCAGTTTCAAACCATTTTATCTCAACCTCAGGACCTTGAGAGAACATGTGCTCTGATTTCCCCATGCCTTAGAAAGTGCCTCACCTCTCCAACCATATCTGCTCACTCCCAGCAGCGTACAAACATCGTCATTTGCTTAGTCACACACTGAAAACACAACAAAGAAAGAACAAAACCAAACAGTTTTCAATGGGTACTCTATGGAACCTGCCTTTCCAAGTTGGTTTAGGTTGGACCTGGAACAGTCAGGTTCCAAGTCCTTGAAAGCATGCGAGAGAGAGAGAGAGAGAGAGAGAGAGAGAGAGTGTGTGTGTGTGTGTGTGTGCGTGTGTGTGTGTGTGTGTGATCTTTGCCTTTGGGCAGTTTTCCCACTGTTTTATTTTTGTTGTTGTTTTTTGTGTATGGTGAGAGATAGGGATCCACCCCACTGTTTTAAAAACTGCAAGTCAGATGGGGCCTGGAGCTTTCCAAGAATACTCTGAGGTCCTGAGTGAGGGCCTCCTTGCCACATATTCTGCTCCCTGCTGTCCTCTGTCTTTAGCAGCTTTGTCCTCTCCTGCACTCACCTGGGGTGAGAATGAAGCCCCATTACCCTCCTAGTTCCATATCCTGCCCCAAGATTCCCTTTGCCTGTGTTTCTCTTCCTGCTGGCTAACGGTTTTTGCCAATTAGCGAAGGCCTGTTTTCATGGTTTTCAAGCTCCCTCCACTCCCAGTTGCCCAAGGGATATGATATACTTCCTTCACCAACAGTGGTTCATTACAGCAAAGCTTACTTGTGGGGTTTGGTGGAGGGGAACTGCAGGCAGGAGGATATTTCCCTTTAGGAGACCTAATCAGAATGTTTGGCAAAGAGGCTTTTTCAATCTAAAACGCCCCCTCTCCCTAGATCTTTACAGGGTATGTCCCTACTAAAGGGTGTGCATTATACCCAACCTCTTGGTTAATAAGTACCCTTCTAAACAGAAACCCGTGTGCGTTCTCTTCCCCAGAAATGATGAAGCACTTCACAACCTTTTTAATCTTTTAAATGGTTTATTATGGAAAACTTCAAATATACACAAAAGTAGAAAAAAATAGTATAATGAAATCCCATGTAACAAGCATTAAGCTTCAACAATTTAGATGCAGCATTTTAACTACTACTGGTTTGTCCTCTTTAATAATATGACAGCTGATATTTTCAAAAGACATAGGTTTTATCATTCCCAGTGTAATGGGGACTGTGGGTGGAGGTTAGAAGCATAAGCAAATTTAACTCTGGAAAAATTACTCAAGGCATCCTTTTGAGGCAGCGCTTAGATTGTAGGACTCAGCATACACTTGGGGAAAGCGGTCCTCGTTTCTGTGGGTTGGTGTGTAGCATGGATGACTTTACAGGATCATTCCAAGTGAACTCTGTGGCTCACAAAACCACAAATTTTGGCAAATTGAATGCTAAACTATTAACTCAGGAAGGGGACACCAAGGAATTACGTGTGAGTCTGGCATCTCAAGGTCACCCAAGGACATTATTGATTAGGTTCAGGTTCTGTGTTCTGGGTCATTTGAATAAGTAACCTCTTCCTGTCAAATGGGTGGGTCAATCTCAGGGCAGGGATTGGTCACAGGAGGAGAGAGGAACTAGAAGAGGATACGCTTAAAAGGATAAAACTTTCCCATGACAATTTTCATCTATGCCCTGTCTCTCACAGGCTAGCAAACTAGGTTGATTCAGACTACGTTCCTGGACTAGCTTTATAAAATTCCTATGGAATGAGGCAGGTAGAGACAGATAGAAAAACATCCTTATTAAAGAAATACCATTTGCTTAGCTGAAATAGGTTTTATTTTTAACCTTTACATTAATCAAACGTTCTTCAAAAAAATCCAATAAGCTAGTCAGAACCAAAATATAAAAATATCAAATTTACCTTAGAATAGACCAATTTCATCTACTACCAGAAACCATGAGAAAACACTGGTATCTCTCTCCACCCTCCAGAACAGACTGGCTGCTACCTTCCAGGCCTAGGAAGGCTTTCTTAGTCACGAGGTAAGACAGGACCAGCAGAAAATGTTAGGCAGGTTGCACCCTCCACAAGGGTGCCCAACTAATAGGGTAGAATCCAGGCTGAAATTCATTCTTCAGCTGCTCTGGTGAGGTTGCAACAGCCTACAGAAAAAAAAAAAAAAAAGTCTTTTTCTCATTGTTCCACTGGAATGGGCACTTCTCTGCAATTTATCTGCCCCCAGGTGTCACGCTTTTCTAATTAGCACAAAAGCAATGTATGAGCTAATGGTGACCTTGAAAATTCACCCTTGAAAATTCACCCAGGTTTCTCGGAGCCATTGCCTGTCCTTTGAAGGCTGAGACCATAAATATTCTCTGTCTGGCCTTGGGCCTTGGAGCCAAACAAACATTGACCTCAGCTATTTTTCCATTCCATTTGAAACAGATTGTGAAGACAGTGGTTCAGCTATACATTGAAAAGAAGAGTAATTCCCATTTTCTGAGGACCCAGTAGTAAGCGGAGGTGGCAGGGGAGTATTCACATTTCAGGGAGTAGTATGGCATAATGGAAAAAAGCCTGGGCTTGCTCTGCCATTTACTTGCTGAGCAACTTGGGGTGAATGTTTAACTTCTCTGGGCTTCAGTGAGGATTCGCTAAGATAACAGATGTGAAGAGCTAGGCAGTGCTGTGTGGCACACAGGAGGCATTCAGTTCCTATGCCTTTTTCTGTTACCGCCCTGACTGCAAAGCTAATTCACACTATTCACATGCTTGGCTTTGAAACTTCACTCAGTAAAGTACAAGGATGGGTATACTAGATAGAATGTTACAGCAAGAGTCAGGAGATAAGTCCCAGTGCCAGACATGTCCCTTATCACAGTAGCTTGGGTAAGTTACTTCCCTCTTCCGACCCCGTCAATAAAACAGAACACCCCTAGCTCTGATGCTGAAAGAAAAAAGCAGACGAAATCACTTTTCTTGGGTGTCTGCCATGAGATACACACCGCGTTAGGCCCTTTTACATACCTTATACCCTCTAAATCAGCACTGTCCAATAGAACTTTCTGTGGTGGTGGAAATGTTCTGTATTTGCACTGTCTAATATGGTAGCTACTAACCGTAAGTAGCTATCGAGCCCCTGGAATGAGACTAGTACAACTGAGGATCTAAATGTTTACATTTTACTGCATTTAAATTTAAATAGTCATATATGACTAACGGCCACAGTATGGGAGAGTGCAGCTCTAAGATTATGAAATGGAAATGTTTGTTCCTGTTTAGTATGCGACACTGAGGCTTAGAAAAGTTAAATAACTTGTAAAAAGCCGCTTGACAAGAAAATAACTAAACCAGATTCAAAGCCAAAAAGTAGAAGGCTTAGTAAAATTGTATGGGAAGATATGCCAGGAATGATCTGGTCTCCACTATTTATAAGTTATGTGACCAAAGAAAAATAATTCCACACTGTAGAATTCACTTTCTTCATCTATAAAATGATACTATCACCCAATTTGCAGGCCGATTGTTGAGATTAATGGGTGTACAGGGTACGTGGCCCAGAACAGGTTTTCAACAACGGTTTCCTCACCACCCTGAGTCCTTCAAAATACATAGAAGAGATTTCGATTAGACATATGGCCAGGCGCGGTGGCTCATGCCTGTAATCCCAGCACTTTGGGAGGCCAAGGTGGGTGGATCACCTGAGGTCAGGAGTTTGAGACCAGCCTGGCTAACATGGTGAAACCCCATCTCTACCAAAAATACAAAAACTAGCTGGGCATGGTGGTGCATGCCTGTAATCCCAGCTACTTGGAAGGCTGAGGCAGGAGAATCACTTGAACTCGGGGGGGCAGGGGTGGAGGTTGCAGTGAGTTGAGATTGTGCCACTTCACTCCAGCCTGGGCAAGAGTTCGAGACTCTGTTTTTAAAAAGAAGAAGAAGAAGAAGAGATTTAGACATAAATAAAAAAGGAAACTGCAGAGTACAAAGAACATTATCTGAGGAATTAAAAAGCAAGAGAGGCAACACTCAGAAGCCTTTATGTGATATCCTATTATAGAATGGAGGTGAGGAAGAGTATGAGTATGAAATATGGAAATATTTCCACTTACTTGGTTTGCTTTCCTGCCCTCTTCTTGACAAGCCAGTCAACATTAGCCAAAGCCGGGAACAAGCTATTTCTAATGTATTTTGAGGCTTGGAAAGACAAGTCATTACGGTTAAACAACACAGTACTATTAGGGGTTTGGGCTAGAGGCAGGTAAAGTTCAAATCCTGGTTCCCATACTTGTTGTGTGCACTAAGAAAATAATTTGACATCTCTACCTATTAGTTTTTAATCTGTAAAATACGACTGATAACATGGAGGGTGTCTGAAAACATATATTGTATATCATTTATTATTTTGCTTTACATTCTGTAGCACCCTCTAGTGGTGTGTACAAAAATATGCATTGCAATTCTACTTTCCAAAGCAGTGGTTCTCAAACTTCAGTGTGTGCTGGAATCACTGGGATAGTTTGTTAATAACACAGATTATCAAACCCCACCCTGAGAACTTCTGATTCATTATGCTTGGGGTCGGACCTGAGAATGTGAATTTCTGACAACTTTTCAGGTTATACTGATGTTTCTGGTATATCCAGAAAACATACCTTGGGAACCACTGCTCTAAAAAAATCCCTCCTGTGTGTGTATACAAGTATATATGATAGATAACTGAAAGGGGTATGATTTTTGTTATTTGACTTTGATCTAGTAGTGCTCATCTAATAAGGACTTGGTGATGAATTTTTAAAAAATCGACGTGAAGGATATAACACAACATCTAAAATACAGAAAGCATACAAAAAACTGAGGGTCACAGAACATAAATCATTTGCCCAGGGTAGTGAGGTGGTGGAATGTGGTTTACAATTAGGTCTCTTACTCCAAAGACACAATAAAGTTTACCAAAAACACTACAGAAAATAGGGTGTAAACACACATATCTGATACAAATTTCAAGAGAAAAGGAAAATCAGTTTTCAATACCAGGGTCCAGGTTTTACTGATGAGTTATTATCTATCTTTACTGACTGAACAGCTATCTGTATTTTCAGTTTGGGTGAATTGTAAGCATTTGAAAAGGTGAGGAAAAAGGGTTAGCATATTCAGCATCAGTGCTTGCTTGGGTCATTCATTAACTCTGATTAAACAAGGCAAGGACAAAAGAAGAGAGTGTTGGAGAGGGGCCTTTCTTTTTCAAGTAGAAAAGGAAAGAAATGAGCAAAATTATTTGGATCTTGGATCATAGTCCCCTGCCTACTAGTGCTATTTACAGAAGTTGATTTTATTTTTTTCTAGGAATGAACGACAGCCACGATCCGCATAGACTGTAGTGTTCAGCAAATCAGAAGGGGAGTGGGGAAGGAAACAAAATCCCATAATCCCAGCGACCAAACAGCCAATCCTTTGCTTGGATTTGGCGGCATCTAGTGGGAGACTCGAGAGGCATAAACCTCACCCACAGAACTTTCTGGAAAATTAACAGTGCGTATTTGCCTGAAGAAGAGCAGTGTGCTTGCTTGGAAATCAGGACGCAAAGGTAAGAGCGCCTCAATCCCCACAAAAATTCGGAGTCCCTAACGAAGGGGAAGGCTATTGTATAGATATTCTCATAGGAAAATTGCATTTGTGCCAAGAAAACTGCATGCAGCCTTGGAGGGAGGGAGGAGGTTTGGAGGAGGGGAGGGAGGAGGATACTAGAGAACTTGAAAGTAGCCTCTCTTTGGAGTTGCTAATGTGGCGATGGAAGGGTTTGGCTCTTAATCACTGGAGGGCTGTGGTTTACAATGGGATTTTGGCAGAAAGGAAAACGTAGGAAGTGTATTTCTTAAGCCTTTAATTAAATCAGTAGAGAAAGCCAAAATATTTCTGACAAAGCCTCTGTTATTGTCGCCTTGCCTTAATTATTTTCCTTTTCATTAGAACATTTTCAAACAATACAGAAATAGATAACAACCTGCACGCCGTAGCTAACCCCTCCCCTCACCGCCCCCCCAACACCAGCAGGGCGCGCGTGCGCGCTGCGGCTCTCACCAGCCAGACGCCAGGGGCGCACGCCTGCGCACACACATTACCTTCCGCGCCACGAGGGCCGGTGCGCGCTCCCAGCGCAACCCCAGGGCCCCACGCGAGCCTGCCCGCGCACTGACACACTGGCCTTGATGTCTTGCGCCCTTGGCACTCGGGACCCTCCCTCGCAAACACAGCAGAACCCCCACTGCGTCTTTTTTTTCCATGTTCGGAGAGTTGCGCCACAGGTCTGGGGGCGTGGCCCCAGCTATGACCTCGCGCTTCCCCACTCGCGGGAACCTTAGCTCATTTCCGCCTATCCTATTTCCGCAGGCCACGTAGACACTTCCTTTCCCAGTGAGTGGGGGGGGAAACACAAACCCATAATGCCTCCCTACAGAAAAAAAAAAAAAAAAAAGAAAAGAAAAAGGAAAAAAAAAAATCCCTCTGGTCAGAGGAACTCTGGGTCGTGAAATAGGCCACGTGAACATTCTGCCCTATAGACTTATGACCCAACGGCTGTCACGCTTTTTGAGGGCGGGCTAAAAACCTAAGAGGGCGAACGTCATTGGCCGGAACGCGCACTAACGGAGGAAGGTGATTGGTTTGCTGTAGGCCTTAACAGTGAAGAAGCAGGTTGCTAGCACCCGCCTTTACTGCGGCTAAGTGTCATTGCTGACGTGGGGGTGGTTATCCAATCATTTGGTTATGGAACATTCTAAAACTTAGACAAGACGATTGTGATTGGCTGAAGAGCATACGCCCTCCTCCAGGGTGACGTGTCTGCCTATGGATATCAGTTGCCAGAGAAACCTGGCTTTACTATGGCGGTTGGAGGAACGGCAGTGATCACACGTCGGCTGCTGGGAAGATCTGGATTCTCGTTTCAGGTTTCGGGGTGGGGGTGGGGAGAAAGGGTCGATGATTTCCTCTTTTCGTCGGGTATAGACGGGATTAGCTAGTGGCTTCACAATCGGTCAGAGCTGGATTCAAAGTCCTGCTTGCCAACGCCCAGCTTGGGCAAGGCTCCTGTTCTTTCTGTGTCTCGGTTTCCATGTTTGTAAAATGCGATAATAATAGTTTCTACCTCAGAGACGTGTACTGTATAATAGTGCGTATAGAGCATGTAATATGAAGCTTGGCTCCTGAAGATATTAGGTATTGTTATGGAGATAAATAATCTGCGCAATAGAATGAGAAAAATTATAAATTATGCAGATTCGCTAATTGTAGTACCCTTTTTACCATCAACTTCTTTCCTAGAATAAAAGATAAAAGAGATACATCGATTTTTACCAATGAAATAATTTGCTATTTGGGAATTGCCTGAAAATAGCAGAGATTGTAATTTTTCCATATTGAAAAGTTAAATAAAAGGTGTGGGGGGGGTGCGAGAAAGAAAGAGATGGAGAGCGAGCTGGAGATGAACCACATGCGATGAGTAGGCCTTATTTGGATCCTGAATCGAACATACCAACTGAAAAATATGTTTAAGACGCATCGGGAAAATTGTAACACGGATTCGATATTTGATGTTTTTTAAGGAATTGATGTCAGTTTTTTTTAGGCGTCACAGTAGAATTGTGGTTATGTTTTCAAATTGTCCTTTTTTTGTAGAGACATATGCAAAAATATTTACGGATTAAATAATATAATGCCTGAGGTTGACTTCTAAATACATTAATGACTAGGTTTTGCTTCAAAATAATCTCAGCGGTGGGGGGGAAATGGGGAGGGGTATAGATGAAACAAAATTAACCCTAAATTAATAATAATTTAAGCTGAGTGATACGCAATGGGTTCCTTATATTTATCTGCTTTCCTTGGTATACGTTTAAATTTTTCTGGAATAAAATACAAAAGCCAGATATTCCGGTGAGCTTGAAAAAGTCGGGGGTGCGGGAGAGCAGTGGGTGGGGTTAGAGATGAAACAAGATGGCCTTCAGTTGGTAATTGTTGAAAGCTGGATGATGGATTCATGTAGGTTTATAATACTATTTCTTTTATTTTATCCATTTGAAATTATCTTTAAGGAAAAGTTTTTTAAAAAATTTGTCAGAAATTATATAAATGTACAATAAATTAAATTTGAAAATGTAGCCACAAGAAAGGAAAAAGAAACACTTGTACATTATTTATCAGCTTTGGTGTCCTTTGTGTGTGATGAAATTGCATTGGCTGATGAAGAAGAAAGCCATGTCTCATATCTTTTTATTTTATGTCCTTTCCTGTCCTTTTGTTTGACCTTCTAGGTCACCATCCGAAAAGCTAAGTTTGCTGTGTAGTAAGGATCAGGAGATCTGATCCTGATTGCAGAACCTTTCCTGATTACAGAATCTTGGGTAAGTGTCTCCCTTCTGGCCTCAGTTCTCAAACAAGATAATACCACATAACCTTCCTAACTGTCCAGGAATATTTGGAAAATTAATAAGCTCCTGTTTGGGAAAGTAGTCTAAATTCTGAGAAGGGAAGCAATGGAGCTAAGTCCGTTGGTAGTTCCAGTATAGAAACTGCATAAGCAACAGAGGCCTGTGTAACCTTACATTCCTTGATGAAAGATAATTACAGTCAATCCCTGTAGTAGTTCCACTGATCCATATATTATATTTTTCTTCGGAGCATCCTATATGCAGCATAGTTTAGTGGTTAAGAGCAAATACTTCCTGAATTTAAATCCTGGCTCTGCCACTTGACTCTTTGATCTTGGGCAAGATACTATCTCACTTTATACCTAAGTTCCTCATATATGAAACAGAGATGATAATAGTAGTTCCTACTTCATAGGATTGTTGAGAGGATTACATGTAAAGTACCAGGACAGTGCGTGGCACATGTAAGTATTTGTTTTAATAATAACTATGGTTTTGTTAGTCCTGATATCTCCTGTTTTGTCTGCCCACGTATACATGCTTCTAAAAGCTGTGAATATCTCTTTTTGGAATTATTTTTTAAAAAATTAATACTTTTGGTTTCTCTCCTCATTTTCCAGAAGCAGCAGTTACAACTAGAACTGAATTCCGAAATTATGACTTCTGGCTTAACAATCTAGAATGGTTTTAAGTATATTGATCATATTTATTTATGAGGGAATTTCCAAGAGCTATAATGTTAGCTAGCATTTCAAGCCAAATTTATAAATAAGCAAATCTTTTCACTGAATATCCAGTCTGCTAACAGCTTTTATATCATTCCTCCTTTGTCTCAAACTTAAAAAAAAAATCTATTAAATATAAAGGAAATATTTCAAGCTCCAGAAGAGAAAATTGGTATGAATGTAACTGATATGGTATATGTGCATTTAAAGATTTATTCCAACAAAATGTTATTCACGCTCCTTTCTGATACATGCATACACAAAAGGTAATACCTTTTGCAGTCTGATTTCCACATGGCTCATTGCTTGCGTGTGGAGACGAAGTAAGGTTTGAAGGTTTTTCAGTCTTTTGACAGCTACATATTGAGTCACTGTAATTTCCTTGTTTCTCTCTTTTCTGAAAGTAGGTTTCAGAGGCGGGTACTGCCCAGGTGGAATAGATGCATTAGATCGATAAGGCACAGAATACCTTTACATGAGATCATTTAGAGAATGATTAACGTCTAAAGGTAGGGGGTGGACTGTCGAGCTAACGGACTCAGAGAAAGCAAGGGTCAGGGTGATGTGAAATAGAGAAAAACAGCCTCACCGAGGAAGAGGACCTTGACCCGGGCCTCAGAGGATGAGTAGAACCTAGGAAGGAATGAGCCCAGTCTGAATGGTATGTCTACAAAGTGTACGATACGCAGCGATTAACTGAAAAACTGGGCTGGCCATATGTGAGATCCGCGGATAAGAGTAGATCAGAAAGTCAGTGTGAGTTTTAAATATATATATTTTATTATAAAATGTTAATCACATAATATGTGAAGTCACTCTTGATGACCTTTTCTATTGGTCCCAGTGTTTTGCTATTTAAAATAATACGGCATTAAATATCCTTGGTGTAGCTATTTGCAAGTGTTATTCAAGAGCAACATTTATACCTTTAAACCATGATTATTAAATTAATACTGGCGAGAACTATCAGATATACCACTGTGACAGAATGGATGGCCTATAGACAGTGATACCTTTAAAAGTTAAATAATCACTGGGGGCTGTGGCTCATGCCTGTAATCCCAGCACTTTGGGAGGCCAAGGCGGGTGGATCACAAGGTCAGGAGTTCAAGACTAGCCTGGCCAAGATGGTGAAACCCCATCTCTGCTAAAAATACAAAAGTTAGCCAGACGTGGTGGTGGGCACCTGTAATCCCAGCTACTTGGGAGGCTGCAGCAGAGAATTGCTTGAAACCTGGAGGCGGAGGTTGCAGTGAGCCAAGATTGAGCCACTGCACTCCAGCCTGGGTGACAGAGCAAGACTCAGTCTCAAAAAAAGCAATAAATAAATAAATAAATAAATAATCATTGGGAAGAAAGTACCTTAAAAGACCCATATACCTCTGAGAATATGGAATGTTCATACTAAGGGGGAAATGTTAAACTCTTCAGTGAGGAATATTAAAAAAAGTTATACATTTGAGGAAAACTATAAAAGTACCAATAATGGGTAGGAAATTACAATATTTTTGGAGCATTTTTCCTAAGCATGACATAAAAGCCAAAGGTCACAAGAGAAAAGCTGATAGATTTGTCTGTGATGTGGAGAGATACATGCACGTATACATGCAACAGTCTTATAATGTACCATTAGATGAGAAAGTGATGGTTTGGAAAAAGAATTTCCATCATAAAATAAAACTAATGCTTAATTATTAGAAAACAATAGCAAACAACCTAGTAGAAGAGAGAACAAAAATACTCATATAAGATATGTGACCAGTGAAAGTATGAAAAGATGACATCATGCAAATTCAAATGAAATCATCTTACTATATGTTAGATTGGCCCAAGAAAACCCCCTCCTTTTTTTTTCTTTCAAAAAGATGTTTGTCCAGTGTTCCCGAAGCCATGAAAAAAAGGAATTTTGACATTTTTGTTGGGAGTACAAATTAAAACAGTTCTTTGTGAGGTGAATTTGGCTCTATTTCACCAGTTATAAATAAGCAAATCCTTTCACTAAATAGTTCCTGTTGGAATATATCCTTCAGAGGTACTTAACTAATGCTCTAGTCTTTGTATATACTGATGTGCATTGCAGTATTGTTTAAATAATGAAATATTGGGAACAACATAAATGTTCAGACACTGGTTAAGTTATAGTACATAACAGATTATAGAATTTATTATGAATATTAAAAAGAGGTAGGTATGTACTGACATGGAAAGATGCCCATGATAAGTGAGCAAAGCAAGGTGCAGAGCAGTATGCATCTCACCTTTGTCAAAACAAATTAAGTAAATGCATGCTATATACTCACATGCCTATGTGTATAATATACACATTGAGTCTTTAAAGTTACATTTTGTATGAATGTGTACATGGAAAGATTTGAAGGCATATATGCTCATTCAGAGGATACTCCTGGGATTGGTGTTGGAGGTGGGGAGGTGATAAGGGAAGAATGCGTATCTATATAATTTGTTATCTGTCGGTATATAAAGGAACTATTAATGGTACCACAAGATCTAATTAATTGAGGTGAACAAATATTATCAGTTCATAACTTACAAACTACTAAATGGATTAAGGAGTTAAAATATAAAAGAAATCTATCAAAATATTTGTTCTTTTTTTTTTTTTTTTTGAGACGGAGTCTCATTCTGTCACTGGAGCGCAGTGGCACAATCTCAGCTCACTGTAACCTCTGCCTCTTGGGTTCAAGTGATTCTCCTGTCTCAGCCTCGAGTAGCTGGGACTACAGGCCTGCCGCCACACCTGGCTAATTTTTGTGTTTTTAGTAGAGACAGGGTTTCACTGTATTGGCCAGGCTGGTCTCAAACTCCCGACCTTGTGAGCTGCCCGCCTCAGCCTCTCAAAGTGTTGGGATTACAGGCATGAACCACCGCACCTGGCCTTGTTCTTAATTTTTTAACTTAAAAATGAAAGAGAAAAATTATTTTAAAATGAAGATCTCCAGTGTTGGCCAGAGCGTGAGGCGTAGTAAACATTTTTACACACTGTGGGATTAAAAATTGGCACGACTTGTGCAGGGGGAGTAATTTGGCAGTGTATTAAGAGTGTTCTATCTCTCTATTCACTAAGTCTGCTTCTGAGAGTCTTAAAAGAGTAATAGGAAGTGAGGGCAAAAAATGTTCACATAAAATGTTTTCATTGATTATTAAATAATACATTGGTGGGAGGGGTGCACTGGATATTTCCAGGGAAGGAGTGGCTAAGTAAATTTTGATGAAATATCTATTTTATGACTCAAAATGGATGCATATTATAACCTTAACATGGGAAGATGACTGGTTATCATAGTAAATTTTTTACAAAGGAAAGATCTAAGATTTGATAGCCATTATGAGCTCACCTCTTTTTAAATGTATTATTTATAAGAGAGTAAACTGTTAAAGATAGAAAACTAAGACACATAAGTACAAATGTGTTTTCTCAATTTATGGCTTACTGTAGAGCTTACCTGTAGGGAACAGGTGGGGAAATAGTTGGTGACTGTTATCCCTAATTTGTGCCCCCATTTTCTCCATGTGTTGAGTCATTGCCCCCCTCTACCCTTATTCATAATTGTATACCCACCAAGGACAAGTGTAACTTCCAGAATGGTTTTTTTGGTCCAGTGTGGCTCTCTACTCAATGTGTTTTACACAGTTTGGTTGGCACTAGGTCATGTTGCTTTCTTTAGGTGATAGTTTCACTACCATCCCTTTGTTTTATGGAACCTCTGCACTTTGAGCCCCAAGATGGGCTTTCTGGATTTACTCATGCAGGTTGAGTATCCCTAATCTGAAATGCTCCAAAATCTGAAACTTTCTCAGTGCCAAGATGCCACTAGTGGATGATTCTACATCTGACCTCATGTGACAGGTGAAAAAAAATGTTTAAAATACTGTATAAAATTACCTTCAGACTATGTATATAAGGTGTATATGAAACATAAAAGAATTTTGTGTTTAGACTGGGGTCCCATCCCCAAGATATTCTTATGCATATGCAAATATTCCAATATCTGAAACACTTCTTATCCCGAGCATTTTGGATACGGAATACGCAACCTGTATTAACATTTCTCTGAAGTCTTCGGATACTGTATCTTTTCTGTCCTGGTCACAAAGCAGTTCTTTTAGAAACATTATTTTAGAAGCATGACAGCTTACAATTTAATGCCGTGATACACTGGCCACTATCACCCCTGTCTTTGATACTTCACAGGGTGTCTCTGCATCCCTCTCAGCCAGAAGGTTTCTGATTCCCACAAGATCAGTCTCCATATTTACAAATTTTGGTGCTTTCTAAGGACTGACTTTACCCTTGAATTTCTTCTCAGAGCTTTGTGCTCTTTCAGTTAGAGGATATTGTTTGCTTAGTGAAAGTACTCACATCTAGGCCTCTCTTCCAATAATGGCTTTCCTGATTCAGGGATCTAGTCTTCAAGCATTTATTTACTGATTCATGAGACAGAGTCTCACTGTCGCCCAGGCTTCAAGCTTTTATTTGTTTATTCATTCAGGGATCTAGTCTTCAAACATTCGTTCATTCATTTATGAATGAGACAGAGTCTCATTGTCGCCCAGGCTGGAGTGCAATGGAATGATCCTCCTGACTCACTACAACCTCCACTTCCCAGGTTCAGGCTCTCCTCCTGCCTCAGCCTCCTAAGTCTCTGGGATTATAGGTGTGCGCCACCATGCCTGGCTAAATTTTGCATTTTTAGTAGAGACAGGGTTTCACCATGTTGGCCAGGCTAGTCATCAACTGCTGACCTCAAGTGATCCACCCGCCTCGGCCTCCCAAAGTGCTGGGATTACAGGTGTCAGCCACCGTGCCCGGCCTACTTTTCTTTTGCCCACGAGTGCTACTAACAAACATTTCTTTGATTTCCTTCTCAGAGCCTCCCTAACACCTGCCTGCACAGTGTTACTGGCTACAGAATGGCTAATGGGCTTTTTCTGTGGGTGAAAATTGTAGTTACTAGAGAAACCTGGTTTAAGGCTAGTCTACTATCATCCCTTTCTCAGAGGTTACACTGATTTTAACAGGCTGGTATTTTCTCTCTCTAGATATTTCCATGCACATTTATAGACACCTGTTTAAAACACACACTCAAATGAGAGCGTTTGAGGAAACTTACTAAAACCTACCTTTTTTTTTTTTTTCCCTGGGGACAGAGTCTCGCTCTGTTGCCCAGGCTGTAGTGCAGTGATACAATCTCAGCTCAGTGCAACCTCTGCCTCCAGGGTTCAAGCGATTCTCCTGCCTCAGCCTCCCAAATACTTGGGACTACAGGCATGCACCACCATGCCCAGCTAATTTTTTATTTTTGTATTTTTAGTGGAGACGGGGTTTCACCATGTTGGCCAGGCTGGTCTTGAACTCCCAACCTTGTGATCCACCCTCCTCAGCCTCCCAAGGTGCTGGGATCACAGGCATGAGCCACCCTGCCCAGCTTTATCTGTCTCTTTAAGATTCTATTGAATTCGGGATCCTTTAGCGTTATGCCACCTGCCTATTTACCTAATACATATTGAACGTCTTTCCATGTCAGTACATGGATCTCTGCTTAATTCATTTGAATGTTCTGTAGTGTTCATACATAATGTATGTTGTTTTCCTATTGAAGAATAGGTAGGTGTTTTCCATTTCTTCAGTACTGTGAACACCACTACATTGAACATCTTTTGTATCCACGTGCAAATATTCCTGCAAGGTACTCTGCTGGCTGTTCAGCCACATCACCTTTATGAAAGTCTCATAGGAGCCTGTGAAGGCTATAGGTAACTCGCCACATTTTACAGATGACAAAAAGAGGCTAACAGAGCTTACATGTCTTGCCTGAGGTCTCAACACATAAATGATAGAGCTTAATTGAAGTAAAGGTCTGTCTGACAGCAGAACTCAGGTATTTTCTCTGATACCACAATTGTGGTATATGGTTCATTTATTTGTTCAATTGTAAACATATAAACCACATATTTATAAATTACTCATATTTTTCTTAGATGATTTCACAAAAGTTCATCTTCATTGCAGATACCTGCTTTTCTTTCTAGGTTGTATCTCCCACTTCACCCTTCTAGACCATCCCAGAAGATCTGTAAGATTTCATCTGGGAAATCACTAGGAGTTCTTGGAAGGGAAAGAAGGAAGATTGTGTAAGTCAAAGGAATTGTTTCCTCTGTCACACCATAAGAATAATGGAAGTCTATTTTTTGCATCCTTACCTTACTAGCACTCCCTGCTGCACTTTACACTGTAGATTATACCTTTTTCTTCTTGGAACTCTTACCTTCTTTGGCATCCAAAATAACATTCTTCTAATTCTCCTATGGCTGCTCTTAACATTTTTGTTCTGTTTGTGGTCTCTCTCTCTGCCCATCCCTTAAATGCATTTAGTCCTTAGGTTTTCCAGAATTCCATACTTGAAATTCTTTCTCCCTGAGTTTGTCGGCCCTCGTAGCGTCCACTGCCAGCTATGTGATGTTTCCTCTCAGATCTCCATTTCTGGCTTTTACTTCTCACACAAGCTTTAATTTCTTTGTGGGGGAGGGGGGGTACCCAGTTAGCTGGACAAAACTGAGCTTTAAAATTTTACGTTTAACTGTACACCTCACACGCAGTATCCATCTCCTCCTGTAAATGGAGGAGTATTATAATTTGGTGATAATACTAATGACCTAATCACCCACACCTGGGAGTCATCACTGACTCCTCCCTCACCAATCTTTTTTTTTAACCTTCAGCAATCACTGACGGTGGTGTCATGTACCATTTCTTGTGTCTGCTCCCAGACTATTTTGTGCCTGTAACTATCATTATATTAACCTTACTGTTTTATAATTGTCACTTTAGATATTTGGATCTCTAGCAGCTACCATAGTACTTGGCCCAAAGCAGATAATGCAGTAATGTATAATGATAAACCAAATAAATTAATGAATAGATGAATTACCTATGTTCTGTCATTTTATTTCTGATTCCAAACTAAGCCCTAAATTCAATGCTTTTATTAAATTCATTAATTACCCAGACTTGAAAATGCAGATTTCCCCCTCCTTTGGTTACTGTGTTCTTCATGGTTGCTGTATTCGTCAGTTTCTCTTGACTCTGCCATCATCCTAGTTCAGGCCTTTCTGGACTTATACAAGAACTTTTACTGTTACTCATTTTGCCCCTAGTCAACTAAATATAACCTTCCCTATTCCATATTGTCATTTCTCCTGTTCAAAAGTCTTAAATTTCAACTCTACTGCCTTTTATACTTTCTTTTTCACTTAATTTCTTCCTTCTTTAAAATTGCTTTCCTATCTTTTTTGAGTGGCATCAAGAAAGTAATTTATGAGTAGATTTGATGAGTATTTGGGTGAGATGAGAGTAGTGGCTGGTAGTGAGGAACAGAGAGGGAAAGGAGGTAAAAAAAAAAAAATCACTTATGAAGGGTCCTAAAATAGGATTTGAAATCCAGATTTTAAGAGAGTAAGAATGTGTTATGCTCTGATGGGCCTTTGTGAAGCATAAAGGTTGCCATAGTAAACAACCAAGTAAAATATTTTATATATTACAGTGGTTGGAATAAAAACAGGGTTGAATGAGTTCCAGAAAGCAGGGTTCTCAACCTCGTGGACAACAATCTGCAGAAGAAGACAACTTTAAAAAACCAACTAGAAGCAACATGCAGAGAAGTAAGATGAGAGGGGCCTCCTCAGGAAAGAAGACAGCTGGTCCCCAGCAGAAAAATCTGGAACCAGCTCTCCCAGGAAGATGGGGGGGTCGCTCTGCAGAGAACCCCCCTTCAGGATCCGTGAGGAAGACCAGAAAGAACAAGCAGAAGACTCCTGGAAACGGAGACGGTGGCAGTACCAGCGAAGCACCTCAGCCCCCTCGGAAGAAAAGGGCCCGGGCTGACCCCACTGTTGAAAGCGAGGAGGCATTTAAGAATAGAATGGAAGTTAAAGTGAAGATTCCTGAAGAATTAAAACCATGGCTTGTTGAGGACTGGGACTTAGTTACCAGGCAGAAGCAGCTGTTCCAACTCCCTGCTAAGAAAAATGTAGATGCAATTCTGGAGGAGTATGCAAATTGCAAGAAATCGCAGGGAAATGTTGATAATAAGGAATATGCGGTTAATGAAGTTGTGGCAGGAATAAAAGAATATTTCAATGTGATGTTGGGCACTCAGCTGCTCTACAAATTTGAGAGGCCCCAGTATGCTGAAATTCTTTTGGCCCATCCTGATGCTCCAATGTCCCAGGTTTATGGAGCACCACACCTACTGAGATTATTTGTAAGAATTGGAGCAATGTTGGCTTATACACCCCTTGATGAGAAAAGCCTTGCATTATTGTTGGGCTATTTGCATGATTTCCTAAAATATCTGGCAAAGAATTCTGCATCTCTCTTTACTGCCAGTGATTACAAAGTGGCTTCTGCTGAGTACCACCGCAAAGCCCTGTGAGCGTCTACAGACAGCTCACCATTTTTGTCCTGTATCTGTAAACACTTTCTGTTCTTAGTCTTTTTCTTGTAAAATTGATGTTCTTTAAAATCGTTAATGTATCACAGGGCTTATGTTTCAGTTTGTTTTCTGTTCTGTTTTAAACAGAAAATAAAAGGAGCGTAAGCTCCTTTTCTCATTTCAAAGTTGCTACCAGTGTATGCAGTAATTAGAACAAAGAAGAAACATTCAGTAGAACATTTTATTGCCTAGTTGACAACATTGCTTGAATGCTGGTGGTTCCTATCCCTTTGACACTACACAATTTTCTAATATGTGTTAATGCTACGTGAAAAAACGCCCTGATTCCTAGTGCCAAAGGTTCAACTTAATGTATATACCTGAAAACCCATGCATTTGTGCTCTTTTTTTTTTTATGGTGCTTGAAGTAAAACAGCCCATCCTCTGCAAATCCATCTCTGTTGTTCTTAGGCATTCTATCTTTGCTCAAATTGTTGAAGGATGGTGATTTGTTTCATGGTTTTTGTATTTGAGTCTAATGCACGTTCTAACATGATAGAGGCAATGCATTATTGTGTAGCCACGGTTTTCTGGAAAAGTTGATATTTTAGGAATTGTATTTCAGATCTTAAATAAAATTTGTTTCTAAATTTCAAAGCAAGTAATTTGTAGTGTGCCTTTCATGTTACTGAGGCTGGTATTTTGTGGTGATTGTAGAAATTTTAGACAACATAGTAAGACCAAATACAAATAATCATATAATTCTTCTGGATCAGTCAGGGTCCCAGCAATAAATAAATGGAACTCAAAAATGGATGATTTGAGAAAAGTTAAATAATTTTTTCCCTGAGTTGTCACCAGAGGGGTAGGGTTGTGATGTGTATTAGCTGCCTTGGGCTGCCATAACGAAGTACCACAGACTGAGTGGCTTAATATTTTCTCACAGTTCTGGATGTCGGAAGTCAGATTAAGGTTTTGCCGGAGTTGATTTTTTTGAGGCCTCTCTCTTTGGCTTCTACATGGCCATCCTCTTTGTCATCACATGGCTTTTTTCTCTGTATCTGTGTCCTAATCTCTTATAAGAACACTAGTCATCGGATTAGGACCCACCCCGATGACCTTATTTAATTTAGTTATTTCTGTAAAGACCCTGTTTCCAACTACAGTCACATTCTGAGGTATTGGGAATTAGGACTTCAGTATGAATTTGGTGGGTGCAGGGAGGTGTGGGTGAACAATTCAGGCCATAACATAGTGTTACTACTCTGCAAAGGAGACTAAGATGAATGGAAGCGGGGAGGGGGAGAGCAGAGGGAGGGAATGGAGGAGTTACTGGAATGGTAATACAGCTGTGATATACAGCTGTGCAGAAGGGTCCACCTGACAGTAGCTGTAATCTTCAGGATGCAGTCAGCTCACAGCGACCCTGAAAAGAAAATGGAATGAGAGGGAACAAATGTTTGACTTCACTCTCTTCGCTTCCATCACCTCCTGGGTATTTCCCTTTGGCCAAACTGGAAGCCAGAGGGCAAGGAAGACCTTTTGTATAGTCTGTGTTGGTAAGTGTGGGAGACAGAGCAGGAAGGAAAGTAGATGGTGGGAAGGGGTGCCGAGGGGGGTGATGGGGAGTGGTGAGTGGGAGGAGGACAGATGGGAGATACCTAGCACACACCTGAAGCAGTTAATACTTTACCATACATTCTTGGAATTATGTATATACACAAATATTTGTAATAAAGATCACACAACTAGGCCAGGCATGATGGCTCACACGTGTAATCCTAGGCAGGCCTGAAATCACCAAGACAGGTGAATTGCCTGAGCTCAGGAGTTCGAGAACAGCCTAGAGAACACAGTGAAACTCCCATCTCTATAAAAATGCAAAAAATTAGCCGGGCGTGGTGGCATGCGCCTGTAATCCCAGCTACTTGGGAGGCTCAGATAGGAGAATTGCTTGAACCCAAGAGGCAGAGGTTGCAGTGAGCTGAGATCGTGCCACTGCACTCCAGCCTGGGCAACACAGCAAGACTCCAGCTTAGGAAAAAAAAAAAAGAAAAACAATCTTAGGATAAACACTGCAAGATTTAAAAATGGAACATGTGTCTTCAGCCATTCTGTGCTACTATAATAGAGTACCACAGACTGGATAACCCATATATAGAGATTTATTTCTCATGGTTCTGGAGGCTGGGAGGTTCAATATCAGCATGCCATCATCTGGTGAGGGCCTTCATCCCATGGTGGAAGGCAGAAGAGCAGGGGGTGGGGAAGAAGAGCATGAGTCATCCTTTTCTCAGAAACCCACTCTTGAGGTAACATATCTACTCCCACAAGAACAGCATGAACCATTCATGAGAGAAGAGCCCATGACCTAATTACCTCTTAAAGGTCCCATCTCTCAACATTCTTGCATTGGGGATTAAGTTTCCAACACCTGAACTTTGGGGGACACATTAAAGCCATGACAACGAATAAATTTCAAAACTCCCAAGAAAACTCCATTGGTAAAACAAGGCAGGAAAGATGAGGAAGGGAACATGCAAATGGTAAAATCAAAACACAAAGTCAAAAGGTAGAAATATATCTACAACATGTCAGTAATAATAAAAATATGTGGATTAAGCTCACACATTAATGAAAACCTCAGATTGGATTTTTTATAAGACACAGAACATAGTTTCATGCTTTTCCTCAAAAGCAGACTTAAAATTATCTGGAAAAGTTTAAAATAAAAGGATGGAAAGACCAGGCGCGGTGGCTCATGCCTGTAATCCCAGCACTTTGGGAAGCCGAGGCAGGCGGATCACCTGAGGTCAGGAGTTTGAGACCAGCCTGGCCAACACAGTGAAACCTCGTCTCTACTAAAAATACAAAAACTAGCCAGGCATAGTGGCAGGCGCCTGTGATCCCAGCTACTTGGGAGGCTGAGGCAGGAGAATCACTTGAACCCGGGAGGCGGAGGTTGCAGTGAGCTGAGATCACACCATTGCACTGCAGCCTGGTGAAAAAGAGCCAGACTGAATCTGGAAAAAAAAAAAAAAAAGGATGAAAAAAATATATCAAGTAAATGCTAAGCAAAAGAAAGCTGGTGTAGCAAAATTAATGCAAAAACAGTAGTAGTATTTATCCACAGAAGTATGGCACATCACGAACACCACACCAAGTAAATGTAGTCAGTATATTAAACAAGAATTACTAGTGAGATACAATCAAACTGCAACTTTACTTTTGTCTAATACTGTACTTTTAAAATTACATTTCTCTCAGGCCCCAGGGCTTTGCTGCCACCTTACAGTCACTTTAAATCACAAATTGAGCCCCAATTCAGTGATTAAAACATCAAGTTCCAAATAATAAAGGGCCACTGAACTTGATTTAAAGTTAAACCTTCTCTGCTCACCTAGCAGCAACTTCAGGTGACCTTCCATATTTGAGGAAAGGGATGCACTGAGTTTCTTCTCTTTGCCCATCTTCCTTCTCCAGCTTGCTAATTTTGACTTCAGGCCTGTCCAGGGTTGGAGTGAAGGGAAAGAGTAAGGGGGACAGGAGCAGACAATTCTTGTCTGGTTATATAGTAAGTTGGCTTTACTCTCTATGGATCTAGCTTTTTAAAGGGGACTCTCATCAGAGGCTCCCTTACTGCTACCTCTGTATCAAAAATGCAACATTCTATTGCTGTTTCTCCTTCAGCTCTGAGTTTTTCAGCTGTCAATTCCATAAGGTTTTTCAGCTGGAGTCTGTAGCACCCTCAAACGGCTCTCTTTGAGATCAGCTTGCTCTCCGTCATGGCCCGCTTCTTGTACATGGGAAATACTCACATATCTTTTGCCCCCAACAAATTGGAAATGCAGACAAATCACAATACAGTTACCACTTCCACCATCACCACAGCCACATTCTCTAGGCAGTAAGATTTTTTCAATCTGGAGGCAGATAACATACCACTGTACCTTCCAACGCCGGGAGACACATGTCAAGCTTTAGCGGGTCCAGTTGAATCCATGGAGTGAAAAGGAAAGCACGTCAACTCTTCCAGCTTGGAAGCTCATTCCAAAGAAATCTTCCTCAGAAAAATTCCTTCTCCATATCTCCTCTCTTGACCCTTTTAATCCTCCTTGTGGGTTTTAGAGCTGCTTGGTTATTTCCTTTGAAAATCTGGCTTTAATTTCATATCTGTTATATCTTAATGCCTAAAAGGGAATTTTTAATTTGACATCCTGTCATGGAAATTTAAGCCAACCAGTCCCTCAGTCCTGGAATGGCACGGTATAAAGTTAAAAAAAAATTTAAGGTAGAGTCGGGAGAGTGTGGATTTTGGAGTGTGATAAACCTGGGTTGGAATCCAAGCTCTGAAACTTACTAGATTTAGGGCCTCGGAATGTATACTCAACCTCCGAGTTCTGTTTCTTCTTCATTTAGGGAAGATACTGCTACCTACCTTGATAGAAAACAATTCTACCTACCTACAGAATTATGGGAATTAAAGAGAGAACCAACTTAAAACAGGAAACACTTCATCTGGCCCATAGTGGACATTCAAACAAATATTAGTTCGCTTCCTACTCTGCCTCCTCCCTTCCTTGAAAGTTATGCCTTTGACATTCTCTGCTTTATAAAAAACATTTGCAAATGTAATAACAAGAAGGGAAAATCACAGGTATGATCTTCAGTGCCATTTCTGTATTCCAGAATGAGCTGTCTGATGGATCCTACAAGAAAAGGAACAATATCATCACAACATTTTCATTTTGGGATTTACCCGTTCGATGAAGTTGAAAGTAGGCTACAACAACCATCAGGCTATATAACTGTTTCATGTGTTTTCCTGAAACTTAATTTTAGCTTCCAGGTTAAGAATCAATAAAGCATATGTACTTAAAGCTCCAGAACTTTAGAATGAGAGTTCCCATGCCAAGCCCTTCAATAGCTACTGGACCTGGCAAGATCTTTCCGCCTTCTCTGACTTCACCTATCAGAGATGGATGGTAACAAACAAACAAACAAAAACCAGCTGATATTTATTACTTGCCATGTGTTGACACTAAATGGTCAATGTAATAATTTATGTAAACCTCACAATAACCCTAAGAGGAAGTAATGGAATTATCCCCATTTTACGAAAGAGGCACAGAGGCCAAGAACACACAGCTAAGAGTGGCAGATCTGGGATTTGAACCCAGTTAGTGACTACTCTTGACAACTCTTAGCTACTGTACTATCCTGGCTCTCTGAAAAGGAGCGGTTTTTGAGAAATGTGAAACTTGAAATCTCATCTGTGAAAGCACCCTGACTGTATAACAGGCCCACCTAAAAGCTGATGCCAAAACAAGATTAGACATAAAGAGATCTACTGGGGAAAAAATGCTTACGATAGATAAAGGGAGAAAGAGCAACAGAAGATGGGGACAGCCTTTAGACTGTGATCCACATGTCACATATATGAAAGCGGAGGGAAGGAAGAATTAGGTAGGAAGGGTCTCAGACTTCAGCGCATTTGAGAAGCTCTGGACAACGCCAATGGGGAGTACAAGCAAAGATTAAAAGAGCCTCCCATCGACCAGAAATGGCGTGGCTCTAGTGGCTCAGCTGTGTTAAGTCATGGTGTGGGTGCAGTCTGGGGAAACTATGTCCTTAGCACAAATCATGAGTGTAAGGGTAGATTCAGTGACTGTTTCCTTGCCATCCACTTACCTTCTGCTGACTGAAGCCTGAACATTTTCCAGGAAACCTGAGCCTGATCCCGTCTACACTGCCTCACCAGAGGGGCTCACACTCTTTTGGACTTTCTCCTAAGAGCAGGGGGATCCTGGTTAGCACGGAACTCTCTCTCCAAGGTTCTGGATGTTTCATGCTTTCTGCTCTGGAATTGGCCAGATAAGTCACTGCTTGGATATGTGATTGAGATACCAGCCTTCTGTGTAGGTAGGGTGGTGGTGAGGGGCCCACAGAAGCAGGCTCTGGATGCTGCTGACCCTCCACCACCAATGCCTTAAAAAGCATCTTCACACTAATTCACAGCTTGACTGTCCTGGCTCCCAAGTCGTGAGCTGAGCCTGCAGTGCATGAAGATTTTCAGATAGGAGGTGACACCCCTTTTCTCCTGAGTCGTAGGACCACATGTCTTTGCAAGTTCCCTTTACCTAGGGTCTCCTGTACTTCAGGGCCTGGGGTAACTCAGGCATCAGATGCACTGCACCAGGCAGACACAGAACTAAAGTCCTTGCAGAACCAACCAAACAGGCCAGGGCACATTGAGGCCCCTCTGGGAATCTGAGCAAGGTGGGTGGCAGAGGGATGGGTGAGGTTTTATGTGCTGTCTAACCCTATTTTTGCCCCAGTCGTCTTGGGGGCTACTTCCCTGGACTCTGAGAGAAGGGTCAGCCCCTTCTGCTTCAACCCCAAGTGACCTGGTCAGATTTGCTCAGACATCTGTTTGCTCAAAGACTATCCTAAGGATGTTTCCTGCCGGGACACGTTGGGGCTGTATCTCCTCCCCTACAAAATATTCCCCAAAAGAGAAAGGGAAGAGGAGGGAAAGGCAAAGTGCTCTGTCCTACAATAGGGCAGTCAGTCATCCTCCTCCAGGTATGTCTGTCCAGGACAGCTTGGCCATTAGCCTAAGAGCGCCCTGTGCCTGCTGCAGGCTGGAGCAAAGAAACCTAAGTCAGACCCACCCCAGAGGGGAATGTGGCCTGAGTGAGCCCTTCCACATCCTGCCTAAGCACCACCACCCTGAAGGTTAGGGGGATGGATTTATCCTCTCTTATAAAACGAGTTCCAGTGAGCCTGGGACCTGATCTCACTCCAGTGAGAATTCCAGTTTGACCAGCACCCATCAGGCTGCCATCGGCCTTGAAGAATGATCTAGACACATGAAGAGCTCCGAAAATGGCATCACAGAGAAAACCAAAAGCAAAGGGCACATTCATTCTTGCTTTGCTCCATAGAAGCTTAATTTTCTTATATTAAACTTGCTCTTTTTTCTTTAGAATTTTTAATTTTTTGTTTTGTTTTAGTACTTTAGAAAAGGATTCTCCCCTTGAATTCTCATGAATATTTTATTATAGTTTATTTTTCTCACTTTACACCCACTCTACAGAGAAAACAATTCTTTCTAGTCCCGTAGTCCCTCTATCACCTTGCTGTGAGATGAGACCATGTGATACTTTTGGCTAATCAGCTGTGAACCACAGTAACATGTGACTTCTAGACTTACAGTGTGGTGAGAGATTTCCATTACTCTCTCCCCCTGCCATAGTGATCAGTGATGTTACAGACTGTAGAGCTTTTGTCAGCCTGAGGTCCTGAGAGACTGGGGACCAGGGCCCTTTCACCCCCCACCTTCACCAACACATGTTGGGCATTTATTTTGAGCTAGAAATAAACGTTTGCTGTGTTAAGCCGCTGAGATTTTCTTTTTTTCCCAAAAGGGAATGAGGAGGCGGGGCAGGAGTGTGGGTAATGCAGTTTCGGAAAGGCACCCGCCCCCACCCACCACTCTCACGCCCACCTTCAGGGATCCGGGGTGCTTACCTCTTTCTCCATCTTTCACTCAAAACTCCCACATCCTCTGCAATAGGAAGCTAGCACCCACGCAGGGTTTCTGCTCATCTCCCCAGCATTCCCCACTGCCCACCATTTTCTGAATCAAAATGGGCAGGGGGCGTGGCTGTGGGAACTGCAGTACCAGACCCGCTGCGGTGTCCTTTTTCCGTTCCAGAGGTTTGCAGCTGATTCTTACCCTCACACCGACTTGCGGGGAGCCAGGATATTTTTCTCCTCCTCTTTCCCTGGGCGAGAAAACAGCTTGCTTTCAATACAATAGGGGCCCGGTACCCAAACCCGACCGCCATCCCCATCCCAGATCCCTCCCCACAAGCCCACCATTTTTTTCCCCTAGAATAAATCGGAGTAGGGGCCGGAAAGGGGCATAAGCAATGCAGTCTTGGACTCCCTATGATCTTCTCCTTCACCTTCTAATAGCCTTTGCTCATTAAAACCTTTTCAGATCCGCAACCAACAGTAGTCTCCTTTTTAGTTTAGCGGCATGAAGTGCTCCCGCCTGCCTCTAAGGCAATATGGAGATATTGCTCAGGATGAAAAGAGAACTCAGGCTACATACTGACTTTAATTCACGTCACCCCTTTCTCCAGTGGAGGCCTGTGTGTTAGCAGTGAGCTCAGATCCCTAATTAACCCTCCCATCAGCGCCTCAGCAGGAGCCGGGTTGCCCATCCCCAGCCCAACTTGAAAACCTGAAAGAGTATCGTCTTCCTGGAGTGTTTATTCACCTTTCTCAGATTATCAGGAAGGATCAGCCTTTTAGAGTTAATCGATCCTGTCTTCTTTTTTCCTCTGCTGTCTCTACATTCTCCACCTCCCCTCCCTCAAGACCCTGAAGTCTACCAGTTCCCTGGGAGTTCTGTCCAGACGCTGAAATTGGGCTCAGGAAATGAGACTGGGGATGAAAGTGAGAGAGGTTTTCACCAATTCTTTTCAATATTTGTATGTTCTGTTCCTTATAGTTATTATTATTAACGTTACTATTATTACTAATAGCCTACATCCTGTTTATCACTAGAAAATAGAAGAGAGCTATTTATTTTCATTTGGGAAGCAGGAGGTAGATTCAAGTGTGCATGTGGGTAAATAACCCAGCCAACTGTTTTTGCTGCTTAATGATAATACAAATATAGATCCTCTAGGCAGCCACTATTTTGGATGTTTGAAATGTACAGAGCAGCTGGAGGCTCCCCTTATGAGGGGCCCCTATGTGTGTGTGAGGCTTTTCCATGAAGTCAGACACTGAGGTCACATAATCCCTCACACTGTGAGGTCACAGTACAGAGGACACCTTCTATTTTCAGATTTCAGTAGATGGTCATAATGTGGTCTTTAAAAATCATATTAATTCAACTTCCACAATTGCAATATTTCCCAATTCTCAACCACCTTCACATCGCTATTAACCCTTTCCAATTGCAACTCAAAAGTTCCTAGTTCTTATCACCTCAGGGACAGATCCAGGTTGCGGGTACTGAAATTTATAATTTGGAGAACTCTAAGAAAAAGAATATTTAAAAAGTATGGGCATTTCAAACAACTATGTACAAAAGTTAACATTTACTTATTATAAAGAAATCACCACGAATTACAAAATTGAACAATTGACATATTTAAAAAAAAATTTCCAGAAAAATAACATTGTCTTTTTTTTTTTTTTTTTTTTTTTTTGAGACAGAGTTTCGCTCTTGTTACCCAGGCTGGAGTGCAATGGCACGATCTCGGCTCACCGCAACCTCCGCCTCCTGGGTTCAGGCAATTCTCCTGCCTCAGCCTCCTGAGTAGCTTGGATTACAGGCACGTGCCACCATGCCCAGCTACTTTTTTGTATTTTTAGTAGAGACGGGGTTTCACCATATTGACCAGGATGGTCTCGATCTACTGACCTTGTGATCCACCCTCCTCGGCCTCCCAAAGTGCTGGGATTACAGGCTTGAGCCACCGCGCCCGGCCTAACATTGTCTTAATTAATTGCCTGGCATACCTTTACAGTGATTTTTTTCCCTACAATTTTTGGCTACAAAAATTTTGATCTTTTCTTCATAGGACATTTTTATAATAACATATTTTCTAGAAAGAAAAAGATCAATCTTTCCTTTGGCATGGTCAATTTTAAAGTTATTATTGATAAAAAAAAAGTTTCAGCTTTACAACTTATCATTGGCGATGGGTAAATTTTTAGATTTGTCAAATTTGAGGAAACTGCTGTCAACCTCTGTCAATTTTCTTTTCTATATGGGTTTAAGGTTTCAGAACATCTAGAGTTTTCTTGTGCAGATACTAATCTTAAGTATTCTCAACGGCATATGCAAATCAGTGTAATGTTAATGTCCTCATTGTAGTAGTATATTTTGTGTTTTATGTATTTTAGTCAGTGTCAGTATTTCATGCCAAATCATTCAAGAAATTAATAAGAACTAATGTAGATGTGATTGGGCAAAGCCACAGGCATGGTTAGTGTGGAAAAACAAAACAAAACAAAACAAAAACGGCCAGTAGTCAATTTTTAATTAATCATATGGTACTTATTAGGCAGCAGTGAGAACTAATACTTAAAAAAAATCAAGTAGGAAGGAGGAAATAGTATCAAATGCTGCCAGGAGCCCAATAATAGACCCCCATGCTTTTAAAGTGAGGCCTGAGATTTTTCAATGGTTTCCTAAGCATATGAAAGACAAGAGAATGTAGTGTTAGGCTTATTATCATTAGAGTCTGACAACACTAGTTTGAATCTTAGAGTTTCCACTTGCTACCTTGTGAAATCTCACTGGTAATTGCTTAATTACACATGAGATTAAGAAACACATGAGTAAATTATCCAGCTAAAATCAAACTAAATGTAATTCCAAATCAACTTCCCTCTTAGCTTGCTCTCCAACATGCTGGCATCCATCACATAACCAAGAAGTGGAGGGGAGTTGGAGTAGAAAGAAACAGTAGTCTTTTTTTCTTTTTCATTTCACTCAGATTAGAAAAACCTTCCTGTAGGAGCTCTGAGAATTTTATTTACTTTGAGTGTCTTTCCTTAGATGGTTTTTAAAACACAAATGTCATCCTAGACTTGCTGTGTCAGAATCTTTGTTGCTAGGGACTCAAGTACTGTATTTTCAAAAACATGCACAGATGATTCTGCTAAGCATATCTTGTTATGAACTGTATAATAGACTACAAATTCTATCCTTGCCATCCTCTGAGGAGTAATTATTTTTCTTTCCAACTTTTATTTTAGATTCAAGGGGTACATGTGTACATTTGTTACATGGGTAAATTGCAGGTCGTGAGGGTTTGATGTACAGATTATTTCATTACTCAGATAATGAGTGTAGTACCCAAAAGGTAGTTTTTCAATCCTCCTTCTACACTCCATCCTCAAGTAGGCCCTGGTGTCTATTGTTTCATTCTTCGTGTCCATGTATACTCATTGTTTAGCTCCTACTTGTGAGTGAAAACATGTATCACTTATTTTTCTGTTCCTGCACTAATTTGCTTAGGATAATGTCCTCTAGCTCTATCCATGTTGCTGCAAAGGACATAAACTTCTTTTTTATGGCTGCATAGTATTCCATAGTATATATGTCTCACATTTTCTTTATCCAGTCACCTCTAATGAGCACCTGGGTTGATTCTATGTCTTTGTATTGTGAACAGTGCTGTGATAAGCATACACATACATATGTCTTTATGGTAGAATGATTTCTATTCCTTTGGGTATATATCCAGGAATGGGATGGCTGGGTCGAATGGTAGTGTTGTTTAAGTTCTTTGAAAAATCTCCAAACTGCTTTCCACAATGGCTGAAATAATTTACATCCCACCAGCAGTGTAAGTGTTCTCTTTTCTCCTCAAACTTGCCAGCATGTTATTTTTTGATTTTTAAATTATAGCTATTCTGACTGGTATGAGATGGTATCTCATTGTTTTTCATTTGCATTTCTCTAATGATTAGTGATCTTGAGAAGTTCATGTCCTTTGCAGCTACATGGATAGAACTAGAGGCTGTTATCCTAAGTATACGAGATAGGAGGTGAGACTTGACTCTGGAAGTCGGGGTCAGACACCAGACCAAACTAAGGACTAGTCAAAACAGGGACAGCGTGGAAGTAGCTTTCCGTAAGAGAGACCTACCAATGTGCCATGTCAAAACCTGGAAGTTACCACCCTTTTTCTAGAAATATCTGCATAATCTGCCCCTTAATTTGCATATAATTAAAAGTGAGTGTAACTATTACTGTAGAACTGTGTCTGAACTGCTACTGTGGACACACTGCCTATGGGGTATTCCTGCTCTACAAGGAGTAGTACCTTTGCTGCTCCTGTATGCTGCCGCTTCTATAAAAGTTGCTGTCTAACACCACTGGCTCGCCAAGAACCTTCCCTGGCTAAGCTCCAGTTTTGAGGTTCAACTGTCCTGCATCATCTGGCAACCAACGAAGGTACAAAGACAGTGAAAATGTCAGCAATCGATGGAGAGGTGAGATCCCAAGACAACGGAGTTGGTGGCAATCAGTGATCAGCTGACAGGTGGTAATTGGTAAGAGACAATGACAAGAGATGGCAGTCGCTGAGGCAAATGGAGAGATGGTGAGAGATGATGAAGCTGAAAGAGCTATGACACTAAAGCTGTAACAATAAAGAGCAGCTAACACTACAGAGCTGTAACACTAACCAAAGGCTCTTTGTGGAGCCATCATTTTCCCTGGCAGGTGGTAGACCTGTGCAGATAAGCAAGTGGACATAGTGCTGCTGTTTCATGTGAGACCCACCATTCTGACCAGCAGGCTGGTCCATGCCACCCCCATGTGGCAGCCAACCCACCTGTATTAGTCTGTTCTCACATTGATATAGAGACCTACCTGAGACTCAGTAATTTATAAAGAAAAGAGGTTTAATTGGTTCACAGTTCCACAGGCTGTACAGGAAGCATGGCTGGGGAGGCCTCTGGAAACTTACAATCATGGCAGAGGCAAAGGGGAAACAAGTATGTCTTCACATCACACCCCGTAGTGTCTCTATTTTTGCCCCAACTTGGCTCATTTTTTGTGGCCATGAATGGAGAAAATGGACATCCTATAATGACTCCTGACTCCCCAGGAAGTCAGCTGTTCTTTTAGAAGTAGCTTTCCTTGGAACAGAGGTGAAAGTATGTTGGCCACCCTTGCCCCTTCAGGGGCCACAGTCTATAATGGCATAGGACCCCCAAACACCAGAAATAAATGAGCAATAGGATTCATTCTGGTGGGAATCGGGGCAGCAATAGGACTAGTGGCACCCTGGGGCAGCTTTGCTTACCATAAGTCAGGCGTCCCCAAATTACGGCCCGCGGGCTGCATGTGGCCCCCTGAGACCATTAATCCGGCCCCCCCGCCGCACTTCAGGAAGGGGCACCTCTTTCATTGGTGGTCAGTGAGAAGAGCACAGTATGTGGCGGCCCTCCAACGGTCTGAGGGACAGTGAATTGGCCCCCTGTGTAAAAAGTTTGGGGATGCCTGCCATAAGTCAACCATAAAGAACTTAACATAAACCCTTGAAATCTTAGCTGGCAACACAGGTCAGGCATTAAAGGTAATTCAAGAGTCCCTGGAGTCTTTTGCAAATGTAGTTCTTGATAATAGGCTGAATAATTGAATAATTTACTAGCTGAACAAAGTGGAATATGTGCAGTTAATAAAACCTGCTGCACGTATATTAACAACTCTGGACAAGTTGAAGTTACATTCAAAAAAGTCTATGACAAGCTACCTGGTTACATAGATACAACCTGGGCACTGACCCCACTGTATAAGGTAGACTATCAGAAGTGCCTTCCCAAATCTTTCCAAGTCTGGTTTTTACCTCTCCTAGGACCATGGATAGCTGTCTTTTTACTATTCTTTTGGCCCTTGCTTGTTTAACCTCTTAGCAAATGTTGTGTCTTCTAGATTAAAACAGTTCTAGGTAAAGACAATGCTGGCACAAGGCTTCCAACCAATCCCTCTGATCTAAGGGGCCTTGAGGCAGGATGGTTTCACTCTCCAGGCCATACTGACTTGGGCCACTTACATCAGGTGTCCAGAGATTTTTTAGTCATCTGGTGCTAGGCAGTGCTTACTCCCATAAACTCAGACGGGAGCAGTTACAGTAGATGGGCTTCCGCCCTTCTGCAGCACCATTAAGATTAAGGATGAATATCTAGTGTCTGAGGGAGGAATGAGGTAGTAGGCAGGACTTAACTCCAGAGGTGGGGCTCAGACACAGGACCAAATTGAGGACTAGCTAAAACAGTGATGGGGTGGAAGTAGCTTTCCACGAGACGTGCCCACCAATCTGCCATGTCAGTATATCATTGCCATGGCAACACCTGGAAGTCACTGCCCATTTCCATGGCAATGACCAGTGACCCAGAAGTTACTACCATCTTTCTAGAAATTTCTGCATAATCCACCACTTAATTTGCATATAAGTAAAAGTCAATATAAATATGACTGCAGAGTTGCCTCTGAGCTGCCACTCTGGGTACATTGCCTATGGGGTAGCCCTGCTCCACAAGGAGCAGTTCCTCTGCTGCTGGTGTATGCTGCTGCTTCAATAAAAGTTGCTGTCTACTTTTACTTTTACCACTGGCTTTCCCTTTAATTACTTCCTGGGCTAAGTCAAGAACACTCCCAGGCTAAACCCCAAGTTTGGGTCTTGCCTGCCCTGAATCACTTGTTGGCTATGTGTATGTCTTTTCTTCAGAAGTCTCTGTTTATGTCTTTTGTCCACTTAAATGTTTGAGTACACAGCAGCTATATATATATATATATATATATATATATATATATACACACACACACACATATATATATTTATTTATGGGGTATATAGATACATTGATACAGTCATGCAATACATAATAATCACATCATGGCAAATGTGGTATGCATACCTTAAATCTGTTATGATAGAAACAATCCAATTATATTCTTTTAGTTATTTTAAAATGCATAATCAAATTATTATTGACTATAGTCACACTGTCTGCTATCAAATACTAGATCAATAAGAATAACATTCTTTCTGATGGACAGGGCCGTGGCGGTGACCTGAGCTGCCACCTGACATAAACTTGCTGGAGCAGGCAGAAGAGCACAAGGGTTTTGAGAGAAGAATTACTGAATATATTCATTTTTTTGCAACCTGCTACTGGACATTGGAGAATGCTTCTTATAGTGGTATCTGTCTGTACAGCTACTGGTACCTGGAACTGGTTGACAGATCCTGATACACAAAAGGTGTCCTTCTTCACCTCATTATGGAATCATCCATTTTTCACCATTAGCTGTATCACTCTAATAGGCTTGTTCTTTGCTGGAATACACAAGACAGTAGTTGCACCATCGATTATAGCTGCTCAATGTCAAACGGTATTAGCAGAATACAATACTTCTTGTAATGATACAGGAAAACTAATTTTGAAATGTAGGCCTCATGTTCAATGACAATCTTCATTCATTGTTATTGGACTTAAAACTGTCTTTGAATAAGTGACACAGCAAAAAGCCATAAAGGATTCCTTTTGCAGTTGGATATGTTAAGGTCATAGCAACAACTGACAAGAAGTGTGCAATATTTACCCAGATTATGTTGATGATGACGACTCACATTATCAGTGCTTTGGTACCTTTTATTACCTGTGTTTCAGTATTAGTGTCACTTTAGTTCTTCAGATCCTGCAAAACCTTTTGTAGATGAAGTATGTATGTATGTATGTTATGAAGTTAAACTTAAAAACAGAACCTCATTCAGTTTTTATAATGTATTTTTTGCAAACTACTGTAAATAGCAAATTAATGCCAATGATAAACAAAGAGGAAAATGTTTTGTGGTCTTTGTTCTCCTGCACCAGTATTTCAGGAACATCTGCTTGCCATCCCCACAGCTTTTTTTTTTTTTTTTTTTTTTTTTTTGAGACGGAGTTTCGCTCTTGTTACCCAGGCTGGAGTGCAATGGCGCGATCTCGGCTCACCGCAACCTCCGCCTCCTGGGTTCAAGCAATTCTCCTGCCTCAGCCTCCTGAGTAGCTGGGATTACAGGCACGTGCCACCATGCCCAGCTAATTTTTTTGTATCTTTAGTAGAGACGGGGTTTCACCATGTTGACCAGGATGGTCTCGATCTCTTGACCTCGTGATCCACCCGCCTCGGCCTCCCAAAGTGCTGGGATTACAGGCTTGAGCCACCGCGCCCGGCCTCCCACAGCTTTTTAAAACTGGCTATTGTGTGTACCTTTCATTCTTACGCTTTTAATCACACTGCAGGAAAAACATTGGATTCAGCTTAGACTGAGGAAAACTCCTCTCCTTTATGTTGTAAGAAGTTATAGGTGTTTTAAGAAACACTTTTTGTTAAACCAGATTTGGAACTCCAGCAACTATTGTGATTATATTTTTCAGCTCATTGTTTTCATTGAGTGCTAAATATCCTTTGTATTTTTAAAATATTTTAAAAATACTCCAAAGGCTTGTGAATATACAAGTCTGCTTAAAAATTGTATTGTCTGGGAATTTGATAGTCATTGTTTTAGGTAACTGGATTTTATGCTGTGGTAGACAGGCTGTGATGCTAGTGTTGCACAAGTGCAATTGATCATCCTACGCCATCACCAGAATAACATGGGAGCAGTGCCACAAACTAGAGTCTACAATTCTCACTGTTTAGAGAGTGTTAATGCCATGTCATGTATGCATAATAGCAACGTGTACTATAATAAACCTTACACTATTAGGATTGCTATAAATCCATTAAAGTACTAGAGGTGACTTTTACCTGTTTATTAGAAGATTTTAAAAGGTTTAAATTATTTCATCAGCAATCTTTTAAATTTCATTTAACATAAAGCCAGAATTCAATAACAGGATAAAAAACTTTGTAACAAGATTTCCTTTTAACTTAAATGTGTTCATCTTAGCTTTCACATGTATAAAATTTTATTCTTTGAACCACAGTAGTAAAACAAATAAGTGATACAGCTCTGCTGTAAGAAGTCTGAAGAGGGTATTCTATATATTCTGCTTTGTTTTATTTTCTGTAAATTTTGTAGGTAAATATTTGCATAAAAATAAATACTTTGTATAAAAAGAATAGCATTGTTTCTAATTATTTTTTGTACTCTTTAACCATCCCCACTCCCCACCTCCCCCACTACCCTCTGCAGCCTCTAGTAAGCATTCTTCTATTCTCTATCTCCATGAATTCAATTGTTTTTTATTTTTATATCTCATAAATAAGAACATGTGAAGTTTGTCTTAATGTGCTTGGCTAATTTCACTTAACAAAATGACATCCAGTACCTCCATGTTGTAGCAAATGACAGACTCTCATTCTCTTCTGTGGCCGAATAGTACTCCATTTTGAATATGCACCACATTTTCTTTATCCATTTCAGCTATTGATGGACACTTAGGTTGCTTCCAAATCTTGGCTATTGTGAACAATGCTGTAATAAATATGCGAGTGCAAATATCTATTTGATACATACATTTCCTTTCTTTGGGGTATATACCCAAACAGTGGGATTGCTAGAGTGTATGGTAGCTCAAGTTTTCGTTTATTGAGGAACTTCCAAACTGTTCCCTATAGCGGTTGTATTAATTTACATTCCTACCAACAGTGTACCAGTATGCCCTTTTCTTCACATCCTCATCAGCATTTTTATTGCCTATATTTTGAATAGAAGTGATTTTGACCAGGAGGAGATATTGTAGTTTTAATTTACACTTCTCTGATGACCACTAATGTTGAGCGCCTTTTCATATGCCTGTTTGCCATTTCTATGTTCTTTTTTGAGAAATGTCTGTTAATAGCTTTTGCTTATTTTTAATCAGATTATTCGATTTTTTTTTTCCAATAGAGTTGTTTGAGCTTCTTATGTATTCTGGTTATTGATGCCTTGTCAGATGTATAGTTTGCAGAATATTTTCTCCCATTCTGTGGGTTGTCTCTTCCCTTTCTTGATTATTTCCTTTGCTGTGCAGAAGATTTTTCACCTTGATGTAATCTCATTTGTCCAAAAATTTTGCTTTGGTTGCTGGTGATTATGGGGTATTATTCAGGAGATTTTTGTCCAGGCCAATATCCTGGAGAATTTCCCCAGTGTTTTCTTGTAGTAGTTTCATGGCTTGAGGTCTTAGAGTTAAGTCTTTCATTCATTTTGATTTGATTTCTGTATATGGCAAGAGATAGAGGTCTATTTTTATTCTGCATATGGATATCCGATTTTCCCAACACCATTTATTAAAGAGACTGTTTTTTCCCCATGTATGTTCTTTTCACCTTTGTCAGAAATGAGTTCATTATAAGTGTATGAATTTGTTTCTGGGATCTCTATTCTGTTTCATTGATCTATGTGTTTGCTTTTATGCCAGTACCATGCTGTTTTGGTTACTATAGGTCTGTAGTACAATTTGAAGTCAGGTAATGTGATTCCTCTAGTTTTATTTATTCATTTATTTTTGCTCAGGATAGCTTTGGCTAATTCTGGGTCTTTTGTGATTCCATCTAAATTTTAGGATCGTTCTTTCCATTTCTGTGAAGAATGTCATTGGTTTTTTGATAGGGATGGCATGGACTCTGTAGATTGCTTTGAGTAGTGTGGACATTTTAACAAGATTGAGTCTTCCAATCCATGTACATGGAATATCTTTACATTTTTTGGTGTCCACTTTAATTTCTTTCACCAGTGTTTTAGAGTTTGCATTTTCGAGATCTTTCATTTTTTTGGTTAAGTTTATTCCCATGCATTTAATTTTATTTGTGGCTATTGTAAATGGGATTCCTTTTTTTTTTTTTTTTTTTTTTTTTTTGAGATGGAGTTTCACTCTTGTCCCCCAGGCTGGAGTGCAATGGTGCAATCACGGCTCACTGCAACCTCTGCCTCTTGGGTCCAAGTGATTCTCCTGCTTCAGCCTCCTGCGTAGCTGGGATTACAGACATGCACCACCACACCAGTCAATTTTTTCTATTCTTAGTAGAGATGGGGTTTCACCATGTTGGCCAGGCTGGTCTCAAACTCCTGGCCTCAAATGATCCACCTGCCTTGGCCTCCCAAAGTGCTAGGATTACAGGTATGAGCCACCGCACCCAGCTACTTTTTTATTTCTTTTTCAGATTGTTCACTATTGGCATACAGAAATGCTTCTGATTTTTGTGTGTTTATTTTGTATCCTACAAGATTACTTAATTTGTTTACCAGTCATTGTAGTTTTTTGGTGGTGTCTTTAGGTTTTTAAAAATATAAGATCATGGCTGGGCGCGGTGGCTCAAGCCTGTAATCCCAGCACTTTGGGAGGCCGAGGCGGGTGGATCACGAGGTCGAGAGATCGAGACCATCCCGGTCAACATGGTGAAACTCCGTCTCTACTAAAAATACAAAAAAAATAGCTGGGCATGGTGGCACGTGCCTGTAATCCCAGCTACTTGGGAGGCTGAGGCAGGAGAATTGCCTGAACCCAGGAGGCGGAGGTTGCGGTGAGCCGAGATCGTGCCATTGCACTCCAGCCTGGGTAACAAGAGCGAAACTCTGTCTCAAAAAAAATAAAAATAAAAAAAATAAGATCATATCTGCAAACAAGGATAATTTGATTTCTTTTTTTCCAATTTGGATGCTGTTTATTTCTTTATCTTTTCTAATTGCTCTAGCTAAGACTTACAGTACTATGGTCAATAACAGTGGTGAAAGTGGGCATCATTTTCTTGTTCCAGGATGATACTAGCTGTGGATCTGTCATATATGGCTTTTATTACATTGAGGTATGTTTCTTCTATACCCAATTTTTGAAAGCTTTTATCATGAAGGGATGTTGATTATATCAAATGCCTTTTCAGCACCAATTGAAATGATCGTATGGTTTTTATCATTCATTCTGTTGATATGATGCATCACATTGATTAATTCACATATGTTGATCCATGCTTGCATCTCTGAGATAAATCTCACTTGGTCATGATTAATCTCTTTAAAAATCTATTGTTGAATTCATTTTGCTGGTATTTTGTTGCAAATTTTTGTATTAATATTCATCATAGATACTGGCCTCTAGCTTTTTCTTTTCTTTTTTTTTTTTTTTTTTTTTTTTTTTTTTTTTTTTTTTTAATCTCTGTTTCTCTGATTTGGGTATCAGGATAATACTGGCCTTGTGAAATGAGTTTGTGAGTACTGCCCCTACTCTATTCTGAAATAGTTTGAGTAGAATTGATGTTAGCTCCTCTTCAAATATTTGGTAGTAATTCAGCAGTGAAGCTATGAGATCCTCGGCTTTTGTTTACTGTGAAAATTTTTATTATGGCTTCAATCTCATTGTTTGTTATTGATTTGTTCAGGTTTTGGATTTCTTCCTTGTTCATTCTTGGTAGGTTTTATGTTCCTAGGAATTAATCCATTTCCTCTCGATTTTCCAATTTATTATCATATAATCACTCATAGTAGCCACTAACAATCCCTTGAATTTCTGTGATATCAATTATAATGTTTCCTTTTTCATCTCTGATTTTATTCATTTGGATATTCTCTCATTTTTTCTTAGGCTAAAGGTTTGCCAATTTTACTTATCTTTTCAAAAAAAAATCCACAACTTGGCCGGGCTCGGTGGCTCAAGCCTGTAATCCCAGCACTTTGGGAGGCCGAGGCGGGTGGATCACGAGGTCGAGAGATCGAGACCATCTTGGTCAACATAGTGAAACCCTGTCTCTACTAAAAATACAAAACACTAGCTGGGCATGGTGGCACGTGCCTGTAATCCCAGCTACTTAGGAGGCTGAGGCAGGAGAATTGCCTGAGCCCAGGAGGCAGAGGTTGCGGTGAGCCAAGATCGCGCCATTGCACTCCAGCCTGGGTAACGAGAGCGAAACTCAGTCTCAAAAAAAAAAAAAAAAAAAAAAAAAAATCCACAACTTTTTGATTGATCTTTTGTAGTTTCTTCATTTCATTTTATTTATTTTTGCTCTGATGTTTATTATTTCTTCTACTAATTTTGGGTTTGGTTTGCTCTTGCTTTTCCAATTCTTTTTTTAATTTTTTTTTTTTTACTATACTTTAATTTCTGGGGTACATGTACAGATCTTGCAGGATTGTTACACAGGTATACACATGTCATGGTGGTTTGCTGCCTCCATCCTCCCATCACCTACATTAGGTATTTCTCCCAATGTTATCCCTCCCCAATCTCCCCACCCCCTGCTATCCCTCCCCTAGCCCCCTACCCCTGAACAGGCCCCAGTTTGTGATGTTCCCCTCCCTGTGTCCCAGGTTCTCACTGTTCAACACTCACTTATGAGTGAGAACATGCAGTGTTTGGTTTTCTGTTCTTGTGTCACTTTGCTGAGAATGATGGTTTCCAGATTAATCCACGTCCCTGCAAAGGACATGAACTTATCCTTTTTTATGGCTGCATAGTATTCCATGGTGTAAATATGCTACGTTTTCTTTATCCAGTATTTTCTAATTCTTTAAGATGCATCATTAGGTTTTTTATTTGAAGTTTTTCTTCTTTTTGAATATAGGCACTTAGAGATCTAAATTTCCTTCTTAATATTGCTTTTCTGTATCCCATAGGTTATGGTATGTTGTGTTTCCATCAACATTTATTTCAAGACATTTTTCAATTTTCTTCTTAATTTATTCATTGACCCATTGGTCATCAGGAGCCTATTGTTTAATTTCCGTGTGTTTGTATGATTTCTAAAATTCCTATTGTTATTTCTTTCTAGTCTTATTCTATTGTGTTCAGAGAATATGCTTGATGTTATTTCAATTTTTTGAATATTTCATGGCTTATTTTGTGACCTAACATATGGCCTATCCTGGAGAATGATCCATGCACTGAGAAAAAGAAAGTGTAGCTTACAGTTGTGTGAAAGTTTCTGTTAAGTGTCTATTACATTCATTTGTCCTATACCACAGATTAAGGCTGATGTTTCTTTGTTAATTTTCTGTCTGGACAATCTGTCCAATGCTGAAAGTGGGGTTTGTAGTCTCCAACTACTATTGTCTTGAAGTCTATATCTGTCTTTAGCTCTAATAATATTTGCTTTATATATCTGGGTATTCCTGTGCTGGGTGCATATATACTTATAATTGTTATATCCTGTTGTTGAATTGATTCCTTTATCATTATAGAAGACCTTTGGGAGTTTGATTTAGATTATATAATGGTGTTCTTTGTTTCTTATTCTTTTTGTCTTATTTTATTTTGTCTAATATAACTACTCCTGCTCTTTATTGGTTTCCATTGCCATGAAATATCTTTTTACATCTCTTTATTTTCAGTCTATGTGTAACCTTATAGGTGAAGTGTGTTTCTTTTAGGCAATAGGTCATTCGGTCTTGGTTTTTTTATTCATTTGGCCATTTACATTCAATGTTATTATTGGTAAGTAAGGACTTACTCCTGCCATTTTGTTATTTGTTTTCTACTTGTTTTGTCATCTTCTCTTCCTTATTTCCTTCCTTCCTGTCTTTGTTTTAATGAAGGTAATTTTCTCTGATGGTATGGTTTAATTTCTTGCTTTTTATTTTTTGTGTATCCATGGTATGTTTTTTGATTTGAGGTTACCATGAAACTTGCCAATACTATCTTGTAACCTATTATTTTAAATTGATGACAACTTAACACCAATTGCATAAACAAAGAAAGAAACAAAAAGAAAAATAATAAAAACTCTACACTTTAAATTCCTTCATCTCTCTGCTTTTTATCCTTTTGCTCTTTATGTCTTATTGTACTGTCTATGCCTTTTAAAGTTGTGTTAATTATCTTTGACTGGTCCATCATTTAGTCTTTGTACTTAAGAGAAGAATAGGTTACATACCACAATTACAGTGTTATAATATTCCATGTTTTTCTGTGTGCTTACTACTACCGGTGAGTTTTGTACCTTCAGATTATTGCCTTTCTTTTCTTTCTTTCTTTTTTTTTTTTCAAGACAAAGTCTTGCTCTGTCACACAGGCTAGAATGTGGTTCGATCATGGCTCACTGAAGCCATGCCTTCCTGGGCTCAAGTGATCCTCCTGCCTCAGCCTCCCAACTAACTAAAACTATAGATGTGTGCCAATACACCTGCCTAATTTTTTAATTTTTTGTTGAGATGGGCCTTGCTATGTTGCACAAGCTGGTCTTGAGTTCCTGGGCTCAAATAATTTTCCTGCCTTGGCTTCCAAAGTTCTGGGATTACAGGTGTGAGCCACTGCACCCAACCCAGATTATTTCTTATGGCTTGTTAATATCCTTTTCTTTCAGATTGACGGACTCCCTTTCGCATTTCTGGTAGAACAGGTCTGGTGTTGATTACATCCCTCAGCTTTGGATTGCCTGGGAAAGTCTTTATTTCTCCTTCATGCTTGAAGAATATTTTTGCCAGATACACTATTCTAGAGTAAAAAGGTTTTTCCTTCAGCACTTTAAGTGTGTTATGCCTCTCTTCTGACCTATAAAGTTTCCACTGAAAAGTCTGATGCCAGATGTATAGGAGCTCCATTGTATGTTATTTGTTTCTTTTCTCTTGCTAATATTAAAATCCTTTCTTTATCCTTGACTTTTGGAAGTTTGATTGTCAAACACCTTGAAGTAGTCATCTTTAGGTTAAATCTGCTTGGTGTTCTACAACCTTCTTGTGCTTAAATGTTGATATCTTTCTCTAGGTTTGAAATATTCTCTGTTATTATCCCTTTGAATAAACTTTCTATCCCTATCTCTTTCTCTACCTCCTCTTTAAGGCCAATACCCTTAGATTTGCCCTTCTGAGGGCAAGTTTCTATTTTCTATATCTTGAAGGTATTTTTTATTCTTTTTTTCTTTTATCTCCTCTGACTGTATATTTTCAAATAGCCTGTACCGAAGCTTACTAATCCTTTCTTCTGCTTGATCAATTCTGCTATTAAAAGACTCTGATGCATTCTTCAATATGTCAATAAAATTTTTCAACTCTAGTACGTCTGCTTTATTCTTTTAAATTATTTCAATGTGTATGTTAAATTTATATGATAGAATTCTGAATTTCTTCTCTGTATTATCTTGATTTTTTAGTTTCCTGAATACGACTATTTTTAATTCTAATTTTTAATTCTCTTTCTGAGAGGTCACATACCTCTGATCCTCCAGGATTGGTTCTTGGTGCCTTATTTAGTTGGGTGAGGCCATGTTTTCCTGGATGGTCTTGATGCTTGTGGTTGTTTGCTGATGTCTGGGAATCATAGGAATAGGTTTTTATTGTAGTCTTCACAGTCTGGGCTTGTTTGTGCCTGTCTTTCTTGGGAAGGTTTTCCAGGTATTTGAAAGATCTTGGGCCCCAAGCCCAATAATGCTGTGGTTTTTGCAGACTTTTACAGATATTACCTTGGTGGTATTGGATAAGATCTGGAAGAATTCTCTGGATTCTAGAGTCTCATGCCGAGACTCTAGTTCTTTTCCCTTACTTTGTCCTAAACAAATAGAGTCTTTCTCTTCGTGCTGAGCCACCTGGAGCTGGGAGTGGGGTGATATATGCTCCCCTGTAGCCACCACTACTGGGACTGTGCTGGGTCAGACCTGAAGCACTGGGTCTCACTGAAGGCCCATTGTGATCACTATCTGGCTATTGCCTACATTTACTCCAGGCCCTCGGGCTCTACAATAAGCAGGTTGAGAATCCAGTCAAGTTTGTGTCTTTTCCTTCCGCGTGGTGAGTTCCCCTCAGGCCCCAGGCAGGTCCCGAGAGGACATCTGGGAGCCAGGGATTGCAGTTAAAAAAAAACCTTAGAAATGTACCCGGCATTCTACTCTACTGTGGGTAATCCTGCCTTTAAACCACAAGACAAAGTTTATGCCACTCTTCTCTCCCCTTTCTGCAGCTAAAGGAGCCTCTTCCAGTAGCCACCAGCACCATCGACCCATGGGGAATTCTGCTAGACCACCACCAATGTTTACTTAAAGTTCAAGGGCTCTTCCTTTAGCTTCTGGTGAATCCTGCCAGGTCTGTGACTCACCCTTTAGGGCAGTGTGCTCCCCTGTGGCCCAGGGCAGGTCTGTAAATGCTGTCCTAAGAGCCTAGGCCTGAACTTAGGGACCCCAAGAACCTGCTTGGTGCTCTATCCCACTGTGGCTGAGCTTGTATGTAAGGTGAAAAGCAAAGCCCTGTTTACATTTCTCTTTGCTCTTCTCAAGCAGAAGGAGTCTTTCACTGTAGCCACCACAGCTGGGAATGTGCTGAGTCTCATTCGAAGCCAGTACATCTCAGAGTCTCACCCAAGGCCCACAGCATACTATCTGGGTGTCGCTGTTAGTTATTAAGAGCCCAAGGGCTCTTTAGTCAGCAGGTGATAGGTTCTGCCAGGTCTGGGTCCTTCCCTTCAAGGCAGCAGATTTTTTATGGCCAAGGATATGTCTAGAAATGTCATTTGGGGGCCAGGGCACGGAATAGGTGCCTCATGACTCTATCTGGTGCCCTGTGCTATTGTGACTGAGCTGGTATCTGATATGGAAGACAAAGTCTTCTTCACTCTTCATTCTCTTTTATTAAAGCAGAAAGGAAGGAGTCACTTTTGTTTCTGCTAGCTGAGCTACCTGGGGTTAGGGGAGGGGTGGTGCAAACACTCCCCTAGCTGCTCCAGCTAGTATCTCCTTTAGGGCTTATGCTGCCCTAGTCCACTGGCTCTAAGCCCAGTGCAACACTAGGCCTTGTCTAGGAATTGTAATCCTTGCGTCCTAGACGGCCTTTCAAACTTATCTAGGACCCTAAAGCACGTTAACCCAAGGTGGTGAGGTGTGCCAAATCTTCAGTGCTGTCTGCGGGGATAGGTGATTCCTGTCTGACTAGCACTGATCCAAATGCTACCTCTGTGTGCAGGTGCCAGCTGAGCCCTGCACTGCTTTGCTCTCTGCAAACCACCTCTTTTTTTTTTTTTCCTTAAAAATCTTCTTGCCATTCGTACTAATTGAAGTGTATATTCAGGACACCTTAAATCTATACTCCAGTGTGGCCATCCCAAATCTCTGGGCTCAAATAAACTTTATACTTAATCATATTTTAAAAATATCATTATTTAAGGCTGACAAACTTCAATCAATATTCTTGCTTTTGCTAACCTAACAAAAATATGAGACATATGTCTTCTACGTTATTTTTCTATTTCCACGTAACAAAATACCACAAACTCAGTGGTTTACAATAACCCATGTATTTGGCTCACAGTTGGGTAGGTCAGAAGACTAGGCATGGTGTGACTGGCTTCTCTGTTGAGGGTCTTGTAAGGCTGAAATTGAAAAGGTGTCAATCACGTTGCAGTCTCATCTGGAGCTTGGGGTCCTTTTCCAAGCTTACATGGTTGTGGCAGAATTTGTTTTTTTTTTTATTTTCATAGTTGTAGAACCGAGTTCTTCGTTCCTCCTGGCTATCTGCCAGGTGCTACTCTCAGCCCCCACTCACATTCCTTGACACATGGCCTCTTTATCTTCAAAGCCAGAAGTGGAAAATCTCCCTCACACTAAAACTCTTTCATGTTTCAAATCTCTCTGACTTAAGGAAAAACTAGTCCCTTTAAGGGCTAACATGATTAGGGCAGACCCATCTAGTAACTGCCCTTTAGAATAACTCAATGATTTGAGATTTGATTGCATCTGTGAAATCCCTTTTGCCAAATAATGTAACATAATCATAGGAGTGATATCTCATCATTCTCATGGGTTCTGTCTTTAAACAAGAAGAGAGAATTATACAACTGTGAAGGTCATAGGGGATCATCTTAAAATTTTGACTACCACAACCTTTCCTAGAGGCTTTAGATGGTACCCATATAAATCAAGGGGCCCTGAAACTTAAGTGTCATTAGCTTCAAGGTGAATTCACCTATGTATTGCCTCTGCCCATTCACTTTTTCACTTCTCTCATGCAACCATATTCTGCTAATGAGCCCCTAACCTCACTCATATATAATCATGGATTACTGCTTAAAATTCTAACAGAAGTTACATGATTAATTTCCTGACATTATTTTTGCTGCTAAGATTTTTAGCATTTACCTAAATTGGCGATGATAGATATTCACATTTTGGGCCTACAACAAAAGGCAATCATAATGATTTCTCATATATCTGCAGAAGTATGGCAGGTTAGGAGAGACACAAAGGCCAATCACAAGGTAAGAGCACTTGTTCTTTAGAAACCTCTGGGAATCTCACCATTACTGAGTACCTGCCATGTGCCACACATGGAGACAGCTGCTTTATGTGGGCTGACTGGCTAACCCTTATGCCCCCTTACCAGTGTGTGAGGTAGGAATTGTTACCAGGCAAATAGGAATTTGGAGAAGATAATGTCTAGTGTAGAATGGAGTTATTAGAGAAAAATTCAAAGAATAGGTTGGGTAGAGTGGCTCATGTCTATAGTCTGTAATCCCAGCACTTTGGGAAGCCAAGGCCAGTGGATCACTTGAGTCCAAGAATTTGAGACCAGCCTGGGCAACGTGGTGAAATTCCATCTCTACAACAAATACAAAAATTAGCTGGGCATGGTGGCACGTGCTTGTAGTCACAGCTACTCAAGAAGAGATGAGATGATTGATTGAGGCTGGGAGGTTAAGGCTGCAGTGAGCCATGATTATACCATTGCACTCCAGTCTGAGTGATAGTATAACACCCTGTCTCATCAACAACAGCAACAAAAAATCAAAGAAAAAGTAAATGACCAAATTAATCTGCTTTATTTCTTGAGTTTGCCTTGGCATTCTGTTGTCAAAGGCCCTGGCATTTAGTGCTCTTCACAATCCAGCCTGAGTTACAGATTCTAAATTTTGTCATTCATTTTTCCTCTACTCCAGCCAAAAGAGACCCCCCGCCATCAGTGACTCAAACATACTTTAGACTTCTCCCTTCTGTGCCCTCGCTGTGCCATTCTCCTAGAATGAGTAATTTCCCTGGACCTGGTACTATAAAGGTCTATTTCACATAAAGGCTTTGCTCCTTGGGATATTTCAGGAGCATGAAAATAGACCACAGGTTTGGAGAAATGTTAGTAGCCAGCCCTATGACAGCACAGGCTTTACATCATCATGTTTCTGGAGAAAATCAGCTATTATAGTTCAGGCTAGTGAAAAAGGGATGCTTGTGAAGCATTGCGGACCCATTGGTTTGTAGTTTGTGTCTGGTTTCATCACTTGATGTAGTACATGTAGATCTCCTTCACTTTGAATGTCTTTGACTTCTTCTCCCATCCTTCCTTACACGTCCTCTTATACTATAAATTCCTCTATTTCTTTTCATTTGCTCTTTGGATAAATACACGAGGACTTTTCTTCTTCCAAACTCACATAGGTAGAAAGATTCCATTCCTACTGAATAAGATCATAGCCAGCCTTGTTCACAAAAAGCTCCTAAGTTGACATGCATTAAAAATTTCTCCCGTGAGGCCAGGTGTGGTGGCTCATGCCTGTAAACCCAGTACTTTGGGAGGCCAAGGTGGGCAGATCATGAGGTCAGGAGTTCAAGACCAGCCTGGCCAACATGGTGAAATCCTGTCTCTATAAAAAATACAAAAATTAGCCGGGCATGGTGGCGTGTGCCTGTAATCCCAGCTACTCGGGAGGCTGAGACAGGAGACTTACTTGAACCAGGATCTGGGAGGCGGAGGTTGCAGTTAGCCTAGCTACAGTGTGAGACTCCATCTCAAAAAAAAAAAAAAAGTCTCCCCTATAGAATAAACACAGAGAAGGAGAGACATTCCCAGTTCTGTTGCAGAATGAACATAATGACATACAAGGTACAAAATGAATTGCTGCATTCAATCACTTGTACCATTATCTCTTATATATTCTTTGCATTGCATATTTGCCACTTATTATTATTATTATTATTATTATTATTATTATTATTTGAGACAAGGTCTGTCACTATTGCCCAGGCTGGAGTGCAGTGGTGCAGTTTCGACTCATAGCAACCTCCACCTCCTGTGCTCAAGCCATCCTCTCACCTCAGCCTCCCAAGTAGCTGGGACTACAGGCACACACCACTGCGCCTGGCTAATTTTTGTATTTTTAGTAGTGGCAGGGTTTCACCATGTTGTCCAGGCTAGTCTCAAACTCATGAGCTCAAATGATCCACCTGCCTCAGCCTCCCAAAGTGCTGGGATTACAGGTGTGAGCCACCACACCCAGCCACATATTTTCCCCTTTAGTAGTAACCTAACACCACTTTGAACGAAGTCAAAATTGTTGTTTTTGCATCATCCCTGAATTCAGAATGGATTTTGAAAGTTCACAAATGTATAAGTGCTATAAGGACACAATTATACAAATCTACTGTTGAACTCATTTATAGATGAGAAAACAGAAACAAAAAGAGATGAAATAAACTGCTAAATTCATCTAGCAAGAAAAAAGGCCAGGAAAAAGGTTGGCCTTGGAATCCACATCTTGGATTCCCAGCTGTTCCTATTATACTCCATAATGAGCCTGTATAATTCAGGACGGCCTTGCCCTCAATGTTTCACCTTCTAAAGTTATTCAGAATGTGTTTCCAGGTTTGGCCCCTGTTGCAAGCTGCTCCCAGAAAAGTGGGCTCCAGCCACGTTTGCATACAGCCAGGGTGGGCAGCACAGATCTTTTCAGGAAGCAGGAGCTGAAAGTATCAGAAGGCAGGCAGAACAGCCATGCAGGAAAGGGAGAACGGAGTTAGCTCTGGGCAGCTGCTGCCATGACAACAGTCTCCAGGGGGTGTGGCCTTTCTCTGGAGGAGCTGAGGAAGCCCAGGGTGGGTTTCTCCTCCAGGGATTCCTGTTGTTGGGATGGCTGCACTTCTGTGGCAGGAACAGATCCCTCCTTCTGTGTGAGTCCCCTTGGTTTCATTTTGCAGGGCTTGTCTGCCTGGGCTTGAGGAGTTCTGCCCTCTCCAGCCCAGGGATTCCCTCTGTGGCTGCTGCCTCTGCATTCCTTCCTAATGGCCCTAATGGGTACCTGCTCTCAGACTTGCAGCTGTTGACTGCAGCAGGCCCTGTTCAGCCTGTGGCTCTCATGGGCTCCTCTCCAACCCCTGCCCCAGGGGAAATGCCTAAGTAGGAAAAACAATGACAAGAGCTTCCTCTTTTCTGCTTGTAACCTCATTCTAACTGGGGCCTAAAACACATACACACACACACACACACACACACACACACACACACACACGTCCTGTATATGATCAGAGAAACAAGGAAAGGCCAGGTGGCAACTCAGACTGCTGGAAATGTACAGGCACAGGGTAGGTGGGTCCAGACCTGGGCTGAAGGGAGACAGTACCAGGCTTAGGTCTGGGCAAGACTCATGCCGTCACTCACTCCCTGGAGGCTCTGGAAGTGTGACAGACTCCTACCCCTTTTCTTGCCTCTGTTTGTATCATTTTTCTCTCTAAATGGTGGGGGCGATGGCTGTGGTAGAAGCATGAATGAGGTCCTTTCCAGCTCTTGGAAACTGTGATTCCATACTGCCCACAGTGCTGAGGAAGGAGGGCCTTTGCTTAGGAACACCATTTGGCCTGAGTGCGGGCCACCTTCAGACTGTGGCTGCTGCTGTGTTTCCCTGGAATCCAGACAAGCTCAGAGCACAGAACTCATTCTATTTTGGTCTTCCCTGCTGTGCAGTCACAGCTTACTCTTCACATCAGGTACTCTTTAAGGGGCCAATGACAACCTCAGTCTGAGGTGTGGGTGACAGAGGTTGGAACAGATGAGATGAGTCAGTCTTGGATATTTGGTTCAACAATCATATATTTAATGAGAGTTTTGTCCTTTGGCCTGTATATGCTGATGAAGAAACCACAAATGTCCTTGAGCTGTTCATTAACTTATAAAGGATATACATGCTTAAACATAGTTTTAGTACATGATCATGAAGTCGAAGTCATCTGATACTTCAGGAGAACCAGGAAAGAAGACCTAACTCATCTTGCTTTGGTGAATGTCAGGAATATCCTCTGAGAGTAAGTGGTGCTTTAGTTGAATTTTAATGATTTAATAGGATTTTGCTGAACAGAGAAGAGGAGGGTAGTCTAGACAGAAGTAGCAGCATCAGCAAAGGCATGGAGGCTTAGCCTCAAAGGCTTGACTAGACCAGACCAGTCAAAGTCTCACAAACATTCAGATGACAAATGTCTATTTCAGAAGCCAGTTTGGCAATGTAACCTAAATGCACCTTATGACCCGAGAATTCTACTTCTAGTAACCAATCCTAAGAAATACACAGATATACAAGGAGGCATGAATAAGAAAGTCCATTGCAGCATGTTTGTAATAGTAAAGCACTGCAAACCTAAATCTCTATAATTATGGAATAAATTACAGTATGTTCAGAGACTGCAATAGGTGCAGCAGCTACATATGAACTAGATCTATAGGTAAGATTATGGATAGATTTCCAGAACATACTATTGAATAAAAAAAGAACATTTTGCTGAATGAAATGTAGGATAGGATGCCATTTATGTAATGTTATTTAGAGCCTATGAATATATATGTATTTATATTTATATATGTGTAAATATATTATATATGTATACATGACTTCTATGAATATGTTTTTATTATAACATAAAGTATATAAGTGTGTGTGTACACACACACATATATATATATATATATGCTTTTTAAATTTATTTAATTTTTTTCTTCTTCCTTGGGCGCTGAAGTATGTATATATATATATATAGTGTTTCTTATGTGAATTACTGCTCCATGTACTTTGCCCATTTTCTATTGGGTGAGCAGAGTTTTTTATTTTTAAAAGATATTATGTCTAAATCTATAATAAATGTTTAATATTTCATTTCAGTGTCTCATGTGCCATTTAACATTCTTTGAGATACATTTTTTACTTTAAATATTTTTTTTTTTTTTTGAGACGGAGTTTCGCTCTTGTTAACCCAGGCTGGAGTGCAATGGCACGATCTCGGCTCACCGCAACCTCCGCCTCCTGGGTTCAGGCAATTCTCCTGCCTCAGCCTCCTGAGTAGCTGGGATTACAGGCACACGCCACCACGCCCAGCTAATTTTTTGTATTTTTAGTAGAGACGGGGTTTCACCATGTTGACCAGGCTGGTCTCGATCTCTTGACCTCGTGATCCACCCGCCTCGGCCTCCCAAAGTGCTGGGATTACAGGCTTGAGCCACAGCGCCCGGCCTACTTTAAATATTTTTAAAGCGATAATTCTTTATTGATTTTTCTGATTGTAGAAGCATGCTTATAGCATAAAAATTCAAACCCTACAACAGTGGGGCATGAGAGTAGCAGAGTATTCACAAATTTTCTGACATCTAAAAGATGAATGCCACTAGACCTAGCAATGAGAGAGAAAGTGTGAAATTTTAGGAGAAAGCAAAGCATAATGGTTAAGAGATCTGACTTAAGAGTCAGACAAATTTGAGCTCAAATACAGGTTCTTCTATTCACTGGCTGTGTGACCCTGTGTAAGTCACCTAAACTTTCAGGGCTTCAGTTTCCTGATCTATAATAAGCAATACTTTCCTAAAAGTGTTAAACGGATTAAAGGAAACCCCAAGTTTGAAGTATCTGACCAAAGCAGGTGCTTGACCATTTTAAATTTCTTTCCTCAACTCCAAACAAAGCCAGTGGTATTTCCTTTACCTTATGCTTTTTGGGGAGCCCATCCATACATGTGGCCCTCAGACATAGGTCCCTGAGACCAAAGAGCACGATTTTATTTTCATCATTGACATCACCATCAAGGAGTGTGGTTGATGGAATACTCATACAGATGAATGTCATGGCACATATGTAAATAAAAGTAAGAGAAAAAAAGAAAATATATGCTCTGTAAGATATACTTATGTATATAAAAATGACTACATAAAGGCATTTAAATGTATTATATATGTAATTTACATGTATACTATATAACAAGGTAAATGGATTGAATACATAAAAGGAGATATACACAGACAATGTAAGTACATGAGCCTCAATAGTAATAATTAGTTTCTCTGGGTAGAGGAAATATAGGCATCTTCTTCTTATACTTTTCTGTATTTCCATATGTTTTCTAGTTGACAAATATAACTTCTATAATCAGAGAAAAAGTGAAAATAGTATAAGACAATTCAGTTTAAACACACATACATACACACACATGCATGCACACGCTTATCTTGACTTGAGACAAGGAAAAACCACATAAGTACACGTTGCCTCTTGGGCCACCTCAGTCCCCAAGAAGACCTGATACTTGTGTGGGTCCAGTGTGAGTCAGGGTTGAGACATTCCCTTCCCAAATACAAGTCTCTCTACCAACTCTCCTCTCATAGTCTCTCTCCTACCTGCTGTGTTCGACCCACAATTCTGGCTCTAGTCACTGGGTGGCACTTATCTGTATTTGTAAACATTCTTCTGAAACAGGTATTGTCTTGGTAAAGACAAAGTTTAAAGAAAAAGTTTATTTTTTACACACAGGATATGAACCAGTGTGTTCAACAGAATTCCACTTCTGTTTGAAAAATACGTATTCATAGAAAAGGGTAGAAGTGTGTACAACTGCATTCTTCATTCACTCATTTAATTCAACAAATATTCCTGGACCACTTGCTATGTTCCTGGTATCATAAGCCAAAATTGATATTTCCATTCTAATCTCTTTTCCAAACTTCAAACACATATCTAACTGCCTACTAGACATTTCTACCTGGAATGAGATAAAAATCGAAAACTCACCCAAATTCACAGACCAACAAGAATACCATACTAAGCAAGTCTAAATAGATGATTCCCTAACCCCTGAAAAGCTACTGTCTAAGTTGGTAGCTGTCTAAGTGTGGTAGAGTGGGAAGAACACAGAATTTGATGCAAACAAATCTGAGTAGAACACAGGATCTGCCTCTTACTTATCTGTAAAATCTTATCCCTCGTTTGTAAAAATTATTTATTTAGATTAGTATTTCCCAATGGGGGAAGGAGTTGTCCCTAGTCCTTTTATAGGGACCCTGAGCCTGATCTTTTCTATGCTGCCTCACCACTCCTGGGAGTTCCCAGTCATATGCATTGTTTCCTAAGAGCAAGGGAACCCTTGTTAGCAGAGAGCTCTATCTCCATGGTCCTGGATGCTCAATGATTTCTGCTCTGAAGCTGTCCTGGCAAGTTGCTACTTGGATATGTGATAGAGATACCAGCCTTCCGTGTGGGAAGGAAGATGGTGAGAGGCTGTGTTAGTCCATTTTCTGCTGCTACAACAGAATACCTGAGACTGGATTTTTTTTAATTTTTTTTGAGACAGGGTCTCACTCTATTGCTCAGGCTAGAGTGCAGTGGCACCATCATGGCTGACTGCAGCCTCAACCACCTCTGCTCAAACAATCCTCCCATGTTAGCCTCCCAAGTGACTGGGACTGCAGGCTCACACCACCATGCCCAGCTAATTTTTTTCTATTTTTTTTTTATGGAGATGGCATCTCACTATGTTGCCAAGTCTGGTATTGAACTCCTGGGCTCAAGCAGTCCTCCTGCCTCGGCCTCCTACAGTGTTGGGATTACAGGCATGAGCCACCATGCCCAGCTCTAGGATAATTGATAAAGAATAGAAACTTATTTTATTTATTTATTTGTTTAAAGATGAGGTTTCACCATGATGGCTAGGCTGGTCTTGAACGCCTGACCTCAGGTGATCCACCCACCTCGGCCTCCCAAAGTGCTAGGATTACAGGCGTGAGCCACCATGCCTGGCCTAGAAACTTATTATCTTACAGTTTTGGAGGCTGGGAAGTCCAAGATCAAGGCAGTGGCATCTGGGACGGGCCTTCCTATTGCATTCTTACATGCTAGAAGGCAGAGGGCAAGAAAGAGGAACTCTGTGTTTTCATGTGGCAGAAGAATAGGAGAGAACCCACCCCTGCAGGCCCTTTTTATCATAGCATTAATCCATTTGTGAGGGTACAGTCCTCATGACCTAAAAACCTCCCATTAAGCCCCATATCCCACATGCTCTGTTGCACTGGGATTAAGTTTCCAGCACATGAATTGTGGGAAACACATTCAAACTATAGCAGGGGCCCAGGGGCTCTGGATGCTGCTGACTCTCCACCACCAATGCCTTAAAAAGCATCTTCCCACCAATTCACAGCTTGACAGTTTTGGTTCCCAAGTCATGAGCTGGGTCTGCAACACATGGGGGTTTTCAGATAGGAGGTGACACCCCTTTTCTCCTGAGTCGTAGGACCACATGTCTTTGCAAGTTCCCTTTACCTAGGGTCTCCTGTACTTCAGGGCCTGGGGTAACTCAGGCATCAGATGCACTGCACCAGGCAGACACAGAACTAAAGTCCTTGCAGAACCAACCAAACAGGCCAGGGCACATTGAGGCCCCTCTGGGAATCTGAGCAAGGTGGGTGGCAGAGGGATGGATGAGGTTTTATGTGCTGTCTAACCCCATTTTTGCCCCAGTCGTCTTGGGGGCTACTTCCCTGGACTCTGCGAGAAGGGTCAGCCCCTTCTGCTTCAACCCCAAGTGACCTGGTCAGATTTGCTCAGACATCTGTTGCTCAAAGACTATCCAAATGGATGTTTCTTGCCGGGACACGTTGGGGCTGTATCTCCTCCCCTACAAAATATTCCCCAAAAGAGAAAGGGAAGAGGAGGGAAAGGCAAAGTGCTCTGTCCTACAATAGGGCAGTCAGTCATCCTCCTCCAGGTATGTCTGTCCAGGACAGCTTGGCCATTAGCCTAAGAGCGCCCTGTGCCTGCTGCAGGCTGGAGCAAAGAAACCTAAGTCAGACCCACCCCAGAGGGGAATGTGGCCTGAGTGAGCCCTTCCACATCCTGCCTAAGCACCACCACCCTGAAGGTTAGGGGGATGGATTTATCCTCTCTTATAAAACGAGTTCCAGTGAGCCTGGAACCTGATCTCACTCCAGTGAGAATTCCGGTTTGACCAGCACCCATCAGGCTGCCATTGGCTTGAAGAGTGGTCTGGAGACATGAAGGACTCCCTCAAATTGCATTATATGGTAAAAATATAAAAACAAAAGAAAGCCAAGCGTACAGATCTGCTTAAGCATATTTTTTTTTTAGATTATTACTAAAGGAGAACTTTGAATTTATTTCTGATACATTTTACTCATATTGAAAGTATGGAATGTAAGACATTATATAACATCAGTCATGGAAAATACATTTCTATTAAATTGTCTCTCGTGTTTTAATTTTGTGTAAGGTCTTGCTTTGCTGTAAGAAATCTAAATTTTATGTTATAATATTATCAAGACTGTCTTTAGTTGCTTATTTAAAAATATGCTTGGACAAGGCTTTCACCCTTTTAATTCTGACACAATTATCTGTATTTTCTTCCATTTACATCATATTCTCAATGAAATCAGAGGTACACTGTATATGCTAGTGGTTGTCCAACTTTTAGTGTGCTAATTTATAAAAAAGAAGATTTACTGGGTCCGCCAGAGAAAACAGGTTTCTGTTTTTTTTGTTTGTTTGTTTGTTTTAATAACAGAAACATTGATATATAAAATATTTAAATAATTTTAATGTTAAATTTCAGTTAACAATCCCTCTTTCACCATGTTCCTTTTGAAATTGCAAATCATAGCTCTAGAGAAGTCAACAAAGCAAAGGTTATATAGTCAATCAAAGAGAATCTCAGAGTTCATGACTGGGTGATAATTTTTTTTATTTTTTTATTTTTTTTTTGAGATAGACTCTTACTTTGTCACCAGGATGGAGTGCGTGGCACTATGGATCTTGGCTTACTGCAACCGCCGCCTCCTGGGTTCAAGCGATTCTCCTGCCTTAGCCTCCTGAGTAGCTGAGACTAAAGGCACGTGCTACCACACACAACTAATTTTTTTGTATTTTTAGTAGAGATGGGGTTTCACCGTGTTAGCCAGGATGGTCTAAATCTCCTGACATTGTGATCCGCCCACCTCGGCCTCCCGAAGTTCTGGGATTACATGTGTGAGCCACCATGCCCAACCCTGGGTAATAATTCTTAGTCATTATTAACCACTCTGTATTTCTAGAACTAACAGGATCAATAAAACAAAATCTTAGGTTTCATAAACATAGTTTAATAGAGAAATCATAATTATATCTGATATATACATGTTTATGTACATATACATATATAGTACTTTAATGTCATAGAAAGTAGTTTTGCATGTGTCTTGCTTATATGGAGCAGTGTAGAAGGGGAATGTCCTAGTTTGAGCCCAGTCAAGCTGTTTTGAATGTCCTAGTTTGAGGAAGCATTATCTTCCTCTTTAATTTACACAAGTTGAGCAAGTCAGCTGAATTGGCAAGGCAAGCTTGCCAGAAGACCCTGAGAGAGAACTCACTCTAAGGCAAGTCAGGTAATTAAAATGATAGTTATCCTCCAATATTTGAGAGGGACATTCCAATTCTGACTATACAGCATGGTGTCTGGCTCATTAATTTTGTCTCCTAGCCCAGGACCTAGTGGAATCATGTTTGAGTCCAGTGGAGAAAAAGTGGACTCATGAGTCCAATGGAGAAAAGGAAGGCTCTGGATGGAAAAAAAAAAAAAATGAAAGAACTATTTTACTAAACAGTTTTAAAAGACTTTGAGGTCTAAGCAGCATTGGGATGGTATCTTCCTAGCTATGTGCAATATTAAAGCTGGAAGAAGAGCATTGATATATCTGTAGGAGACACAGTTCAGCTTGGGACCACCAGGGACTCCACAGCAATCAGTGAGGCTTTGCACCTTGAGCACTCCAGCATGTCAGCAGGGATGGGCGCCAGTGGAAGGAACAGGACCCGGGAGAAGGAGCAGCTGTGCCTAGCAGATACAGTAGGTATCTGAGAGTACAGCAGGACGTGAATAGAATGTGGCACTCACCTGGAATCTCACCGGAATTGTTTGTGAGCACAAGTGAGATCTCCTTTGGGTACCTTCCCCTGTGTCTGCAGGGAATCTATGGGTGGGGGGGGGGGTGTCAGGGTCCTGCCTGTGCAGATGGAATAAAAACCTCAAACACAGCTCACATAATCTTCTTCTCATCTGGTCCCACAGTAGCACTGTAAAGCAGGTATTATTCTTATTTAAATGAGAAAAAAAGTCTATTAAATATAATCAATATGTGGTTGATATTTGTGTCTAAGAGATTCAGAAAAAACATAGAATTCACTTTTACGTTTTTTAAGTTCTGACAAGTATTTATTAAGTGCCACATTGTCTTTATAAGGTGATTGACAGTTTTCTTCAAAATTGCATGATATTTTTTCATTATATGTTTTTTGCAACACAAGTAAAACGTGTTTGTCTTGAAAAAATGAGAAATTCAGATAAAGCAAAAATTTTTTAAAATCATCTATCACACAGATAACCACTGTTATGCCTTTGAAGTATATACTTTCCGTTTTTTCTTTGCATATTAATATATAAATATACATTTTTTACAAAAATGGAGTACAATATATAGCATTTGAAAATTGCGTTTTTCATTTCACAATATGTAATGTACATCTTTCATGCAAATGTGTAGACCTCATGATTGAAAGGGGGACACTTGCAGATTTTAGGGAGGAAACGCCAACTTTAAGCCAGTTACAAACGAAACATCTAAAATAAAGCCTCCCAAAAAGTTAAAATTCAGAACAGGGGCAAAGGCATGAAGAAAATGCAAACAGAAAGTCCAGGTGGCAATGGCAATAGTATTAGCAGGCAAAACCGAATTAAAGGCCGAACACATTAAATAGGATAAGGACGGCTGCGTTTTGCCTTCCAATGCATTATCATCAGTTTGTTCCTTACTCTTTTCATCTCTTCTAGCTCATCTGCAGCCTGTATCATCTCCTCATTGGTTAAATTTCTGCCATGTATGTCCCCTCTAAATTGCGGGCGAGAACGAGCCAACCTTTCTTTAAAGCTTCCTTCTTCGAGCTTGTGTTTTCCTACACCACAAGGAGGCTGCTCCATGGGAGGGCGCCCCTCAAACAGGTCCTTCCTGGAAAGACGCTCCTGCGGAGGGCGCTCCTCCGAAAGGAGCATCTCAGGCAGGAGCTCAGGCAGGAGCTCCTCAGGAAAGAACTCCTCCTCCGAGGACTGCTCCTCCGAAGACGGCTCCTCGGAAGCCTGCTTTTCGGGAGAGTGCTCCACCGGAGGCCTCTCCTCCTTGGTCTTGGGCGCGCTCTGCGGCTCTTCTTCATTTTCTTGGCGTGGTTTCTCCATGCTGGGAATTTTCTTCTTCAAGCACAGTTATTCTTAGGAGACAAGAAAGGCAGAATAGAGTCAGAATACTAAGGGGCTGGACTAACACCCTGGCCGTGGGTTCCAATACCTGCCTTTTCCTGCTTCGGGGCCCAGGTCCTCAACCTTGCGCTTTCCCAGTGGTTCTCCGGCTCTCCCGACTCCACCGCTTCCCGATCGCCCCCTCCTTCCCGAAAGCCCACCATTTTCCCAGCAGGCTTTGCTACAGGCCTCGCCCGCAGTGACAGGGGCGGGGACCGTGCGGCCTGCAGACTCCCTGCCTTTCGGCGTCCAACCTCGCGCCCCAGGCCCGGTCCACTGCGTACCCCTTCCCTGACCTGAACCTTTCCGGGTCGTGGGCTCCTAGCCGTCCTCTCCTCGAGGTGCCCCGCTGTGACCAGCAGACCTGCAAACAGACGCAAGACAGGGTAGGGGGCGGGGAGTGGGGAGGGGGGACGGACGGACTGACTGACACCCCCCACCCTCGACTTTCGGGGCACCAGCCACTGCCTGCACGCCCGCCCTTCAGGTTCTCCTCTCGCCGCAGACCCTGCATCAAGCCTCGTACTCCGTGCCGCCACCTCGCCGCCCCGCAAAGCTTGCCGTTGCTTTTCAGCTGGGAAGTGGAAGCGAAGCAGTCTTAGAAACTCTGTCCAAGTGTCTGTACCTCCCTCCCGGGGTGGGGGGGGAGGGCGGGGCGGCACTCACCTCCCCACCCCCTCTCCACCACCATTTTTTGCACAGAAATGTGGGCGCGGGGGGCGAGGCTGGAGCATAGGGAAAGGCCTGGACTCCGCCATCCCGATTCTGTCAACCCCCTTCCCAGGGTTACTAGGCAGCGCCGACACTCACGTCGATTTAAGAAGGTGGAGGGAACTTACTTCCTTCTGCTTTCCCTCTCGACCAAAGGGTAATAGGGAGATGGTGGACAGGCAAAAAAGACCAGGACGAGAGGGACTTGGGCAGACATAGGCTCCTGGTCACGTGAGGGACGCGCGTCACTGCCGAACTCAGATCCCCAGTTACCACTTTGACCTGCGGCCCTGTTGCAGCCACCTGCTAGTGCCTGCTAGGGTCCCCTGACCCCAGACACACCAGGCATTGTTACACACCTCTCTTTGTATTTGCCTTTTCCTGGTTGCCAGACACGGTCAGCATCTAGTCTCGGGTAGTATTGCCTTTTCCTCTGTGCTGCTTCCCCTAGTACCACCTCTTTCTACCCTCCTCCCTTACTCAGCCACCAAGGGCCCTTATTTCCCCTTCAGTTCAGATCCTGCACTAACATTTGACTGTTCACCTTCATAAATCAATATTATGTCCTTATATTCCAACACTCTCAGTTTTAATCCACATCCATAACTCCATCATGTCCATTGCTCATTCAGCGTGTTTTCATCTCTTGTGACTTTCATGGGAGACTATCTTTCACTTTTTCTTGACATCACATTTTGGTTTTTGAGCCCCCAGACCTACATTGGTAACCATTCAGTTCTAGACCTCTAGAGAGAGTTAAGTTTGTAAAGTATGTCCATCTGAAAAGAATACTTTGATTTTCATAAATCAAATATGCATTTGTCCATCTAAGTACAAGTAGTCCAGAAAACTTATTTATTATCTGAAATGGGATAGTTCTTGGTGGAAAGCCTGGCATTATTCTCTCTCTCTATGTGTGTATATCTATACACACACATATATATGTATGCATACACACTGAATATATTACACATTAAATATATTTATATATGTGTGTACATATATATAAATTATTCAGTAGTTATTCATAGTAGAAGAAATAGATTTTACTGGGACTCAATCCTTAACCAGCCACCTCTTGGTTCTTCTGGTTGAGGAATTTTATAATTATAATAATTAATTAAATCAACAAATATTTGAGTTCTGGGACTGCTGGACCCCAGAAGTTAGATGCTGCAGGTAGGGCATTCTGTATTAAACTATGCAATAATTCTGTTGACCACATACTGAGAAGCAGGACTACAATCATGCTAGCATATTCAGTTGTCATTGAAATATGTATTTTTTGGATCTAACGCTATTTTATGATCTTCGACCTTATGCCTGCCTCTCACCTACTCACATCAGGCTGGATGCTAATTTCTTATGCATATACTTTTTCCCCCACAGAGCATACTACTTCCCCTCCCTCTGTGTTTTACACTTTCAGGGTACGTGGCCATCTGATCTTCAAGGATCCTGGGATTTTGTTTTAAAGCCAGGCTGTTTACTAAGTTTCTGAACAGAAATTCATGTGAAATTTCCCTTTTTAAGAACTGTTTGTTGCTTTTCTCCAACATCTAATTAACTTCATGCTGAGATAGTAGCTAGACAAATATTAGTTTACCTTCACATCTTTTTTATAACTGTTTTACTTTCCAATTTGTCTGACATGTGTCTTTAAAGCCAAGTTTCACTATGCCTTCTTATTTTTTTTTTTTTAATCAAGGATTGGTTTCTCATTTGTATAGTTTCTTTCCTAGAGAAGTCCCATTTCATTCAGTTTTTCATTTCTATCCTTATTCTTCTTAGATCCTGTGATGGAGAACTCACTACCTTATAAGATATCTCATTGAAATCTCAGCAAGTTCTAATCATTCAGTTTTAAAATTAATTGATTAATAGACTTTTGCTTCCATTGAGTTAAAATCTGCCTCCCAGTAGTTTACACACATTGGTCCTGGCTCTGCCCTTTGGAGTGGTACAGAACAGGTATAAAATAATAAAAGTGCCTTTCATCCTTGATAGCTTAAAACTGCCAAGACTTCTTCTATTCTGGTTCTTTCCCCTTCCCTTCTGTGAGACACACTAGGCAATCTACTCAGTCTTTCTGTGACTCAGCTTCCTCATCTACAACACTGGAGATGATAATGGTACCTACCTCATAGAATTGATAAGAGGAGTAACTGAGTCAATGAGTCAAGCTATGTAAAGGACCTGGCATAGAGCCTAGTACATAGAAAGCACTCTATAAGCATTAACTATAATAATGTAATAATAATAGTATGACAGTGCTAACAATACTACTAATTAACATCCTTTTAATATTAAAATTAATTGTGCACTTTATGCCAGGTATTGCACTAAGTATTTTCAATATACTATCTCACGTAATCCTTAAACAATTATGTTCTCACCAATACTTTTTTGGGGGGTTCAACTTCCCCAGTTATTTCAGCATTTCTGATGTGGCTTATTTTTTCAAAGTCATTCACCATTCTACATGTTCCTGATTGTGTAAATGTCTCTGAAAGCACTGAATATTCTGCCTAGTGCAGAATGGAGTGATCTTATCACTCCCTTCAGTCTAGAATAGGTGCTATACGTATATAGATGCATCCTAAAATTATAGTAGATTTTGTGAATGTCATATCACACAATTGAATCCAGTTTAAGTTGAAGTCAACTAGACCCCTCCCTTGTTTCATATTTCAAGCTGTTAATCTACTTCTGTAAATCTTTTTAGTTTTAACTCAAGTGTAGATGCTTCTGGTTTTTTCCTGGATTAAATTTTGTCTCGTTAGATTCACTCCCTCAATCTTTGAATCCAGATCTGTCATTCAGTATATTAGCTGCAAATCATTAATTTAAAGCATGCCTCTAGTATTGAATAGGATGATAAAGTCAGCAAACTCAGGAAAGATCTAGAAGTATCTCAACAGAGAGTTCTGACTCCAAGTGAAAAAAATTTCTTTTCCTTATTGTGTGTGGCAGCCAGGAGTATGCCCTGCTGGGCTAGTTCCCTTCCTCTCACTTCTTATTTGGCTTCTCAGATTGCTTGCTTTCTAGTGCTGCTAATAGAAGACACAATAGTCCCTGAAAGCTCCTGAAACAGTATAAATCAAACTTTGATGAGAACTTGGTAAATGTGAGGAAATAGAAGCAGGAAAGGAGGAATAAAGACCAGATCTCCATGTGGATTCTAAGTCTCTGCCCAGCAGTAGCTGATCTTGGGTTCCCTTGAGAGAAAGGACTCTCAAGAGGGAATACAGTAAAGGTGGTTCTGCCACCAAATGGCAGTCATTTATTACAAAGAAATGTGGTCTGCTACTTGTTTGTGTAGGATTGAAGTTGGAGTGGGCTGTCCTTCTGATGGATTTGATCTGATACTCTTGATTTAGGGTCCTATTGCTTGGTCCGTTATTACTAGTGAGGGTTTAAGTCTTTTGAAACCCATTTCAAAAGTGTGCCAACTGAGCTCTGAGAGGTGACAAATTGTTCCCATGGAAACACAAATGATAGTGTAACTGAGATGGGATTTAAAACCTAAGGCTAGGTGCAGTGGCTCACGCCTATCATCCCAACACTTCGGGAGGACAAGGTGGGAGAATAGCTTGAGCCCAGGAATTCAAGACCAGCCTGGGTAACATAGTGAGACCCTGTCTCTACAAACAATGAAAAAATTAGCCAGGCATGGTGGTGCACACCTGTGGTCCCAGGTGGTCCCAGTTCCTTGGGAGGCTGAGGTTAGAGGCTTGGGAAGTCAAGGCTTCAGTGAGCCATGATTGTGCCACTGTATTCCAGCCTAGCTGATAAGACTCTGAAAACAAAACAAAACAAAACATAGGCAGTGTGGCATGAGAGACTGTATCTTTAACCACTATGTAAAACTGCTCCTGGGCAGTGGGCTCCACCCACATTTACACAGAGCTCTGGGCAGCTGCTGCCCTGACAACAGTCTCCAGGGGGTGTGGCCTTTCTCTGGAGGATCTGAGGAAGCCCAGGGTGGGTTTCTCCTCCAGAGATTTCTGTTGCTGGGGAGGCTGCACTTTTGTGGCAGGAACAGATCCCTCCTTCTGTGTGAGTCCCCTTGGTTTCATTTTGCAGGGCTTGTCTGCCTGGACTTGAGGAGTTCTGCCCTCTCCAGACCACTCTGTGGCTGCTGCCTCTACATTATTTCCTAATGGCCCTAATTGCTCTCAGGCTTGCAGCTGTTGACTGCAGCAGGCCCTGTTCAGCCTGTGGCTCTCATGGGCTCCTCCCCTACCCCTGCTCTAGGGGAAATACCTAAGTAGGAAAAGCAATGACAGGAGCCTCCTCTTTTTTGCTTGTGGCCTCATCCTAATTGTGGCCTAAAGACACACACACGCACGCACGCACGCACACACGCGTGTGCACACACACACACACACACACACCCTGTATATGCTCAGAGAAACAAGGAAGAGGCTCTGAGGAAAGGCCAGGTAGCAACTCAGGCTGCTGGAAATGCACAGGGACAGGGAAGGCGGGTCCAGACCTGGGTTGAAGGAAGACAATACCAGGCTTCGGTCTGGGCAAGACTCATGCTGTCACTCACTCCCTGGAGGCTCTGGAAGTGTGGCAGGCTCCTACCCCTCTCCTTGCCTCTGTTTGTATCATTTTTCTCCATAAACGAGGGAGGCGAGGGCAGTGGTAGAACCATGAATTAGGTCTCTTCCAGTTCTAGGAAACTATGAATCCATACTGCCCACCAGACTCAGGTGGGAGGGTCTTTGCTTAGGAATATCATTTGGCCTGGTGTTTACCTTAGAAACACCATTTGCTGTGTTTCCCGGAATCCAGACAAGCTCAGAGCACAGAACTCATTCTATTTTGGCCTTCCTTGCTGGGCTGCAGCACAGTCTCGGCTTAGTCTTGGCCTTTCAGGGACTTTCACAAGTGCCCAGAACAATCTCAGCCTGAGGCCTGGGAACGAGGTTGGGACAGAGGCAGGGCTGACTCCATAATTTGCAGGGTTGAGTGGAAAATGACAATGCAAGGCCTCTATTCAAAAAGCGAAAAAAAAAAGTGCCATTGAAGGGAATAAAATATAAAGCTTTTTTTTCTCCTGTGGCTTTTTTTTTTTTTTTGACGTCGTTTTTTGATTTTTTAAATAGAATTCTTTTTTTAGAACAGTTTTAAATTTACAAAAAAAATCTAGAAAATAATACAGAGTTTCCTCTGTTTTTAACATCTTACATTACTATGGTGCATTTGTTATGATTAACAAACCAATATTGATACATTATCATTAACTAAAGCCCATACTTTACTCACATTTTCTTCATTTTTGCCTGATATCCTTTTTTTCTGTTCTAGGATACCATTTAGAATACTATACTACTTTTAGTTGTTAAGCTGTCTTAGGCTTTTCTTGGCTGTGATCTTAATTGGAATTACACTGAATAAATAGACCAATCTGGAGAGAATTGCCACTTTCACAATACTGAGTATTCTGATGTGTGAACATGGTATACTTCATTTATTTAGGTCTTCCATAATTACTCTCAGTGATGTATTATAGTTTTCAACGTAAAATTCTTCACATATTTCATAAAATTTATTTCTAATTATTTCATGCTTTTTGATGCCTTTGCAAATGATATTTTAAATTTTTGTCTTCTAATTATTTATTTCTAGTATATAAAATACATACTTGATTTTTTTTTATATTGACCTTTTATCTTAAGCTTACGCTAAATTCACTTAGTAATTCCAATAACTTTTTGTAGATTTTTAGGACATTCTATATACATGATCATGATTTCCCTGTGAATAAAGACATTTTACTTCTTCCTTTCCTATCTACATACCTTTTTTCCTTTTTTTTTTTTTTATTTTTTACGACAGAGTTTCACTCTTGTTGCCCAGGCTGGGGTGCAGTGGCACCTCATTAATCCGTTTGCCTCAGCCTCCCAAAGTGCTGAGATTACTGGTGTGAGCCACTGTGCCTGGCCTTGATCTCCTCTTATGATAGGGGGTCATGCAAGGATGTCTGCTCTCACCACTGTTATTCAACTATGTACTGGAAATCCTAGTTAGTACAATAAGGCAAGGAGAAAACATATGTAGAGGCCAGGCACGATGGCTCACGCCTGTAATCCCAGCACTTTGGGAGGCCAAGGCAGGAGGATCACTTGAAGTCAGGAGTTCAAGACCAGCCTGGTCAACATGGTGAAACCCCATCTCTGCTACAAATACAAAAAGTAGCTGGGCATGGTGATAGTGCATGCATGTAATCCCATCTACTTGGGAGGCTGAGGCATGAGAATCGCTTGAACCTGGGAGGTGGAGGTTGCCTTGAACCAAGATCACGCCATTGCACTCCAGCCTGGGCAACAAGAGCGAGACTCCATCTCAAAAAACAAAAACAAAAAAGAAATCATTCAGTCTTTCACTACTAAGTGTGATGTCAGCTGTGATTTTTTTTTAATTTTTATAGATACCCTATTTCAGGTTAAGGAATTTCATTTCTAATTGTTTTCTGAGAGGTTTTATTGACTTTTGACTTTTTTTTTTTTTTTGAGATGGAGTTTCACTCTTGTTACCCAGGCTGGAGTGCATATGGCGCGATCTCGGCTCACCGCAACCTCCACCTCCTGGGTTCAGGCAATTCTCCTGCCTCAGCCTCCTGAGTAGCTGGGATTACAGGCATGCGCCACCATGCCCAACTAATTTTTTGTATTTTTAGTAGAGACGGGGTTTCACCACGTTGACCAGGATGGTCTCAATCTCTTGACCTCGTGATCCGCCCGCCTCGGCCTCCCAAAGTGCTGGGATGACAGGCGTGAGCCACCGCGCCCAGCTGACTTTTGACTTTTATCAAATGCTGTTTCTGTATCTCTTGAGATGGTCATATTTTCTCCTTATTATGCGAATGTGTTGAATTAAATCCAAGTACTCGACCAACTTTGCATTTTTGCGATAAACCTCACTTGGTCGTGATAAATATATATACTTTTTATATATTGCTGGATTCAATTTCTCAAAATTTTGTTAACAAGTTTTACATCAGCCGAGCGGGCGCTGTGGCTCACGCCTGTAATCCTAGCACTTTTGGAGGCCAAGGTGAGTGGATCACCTGAGGTCAGGAGTTCAAGACCAGCCTGGCCATCATGGTGAAACCTCATCTTTATTTAAAAAAAAAAAAAAAAGTTTTGCATCTATAAACATAACGTCTATAGTTTTCTTGTAAAGTCTTTGTATTGGCATCAGGGTATTTCTGGCCTCATAGAAAGGAGGACTTTTCCTCTACTTTCTGAAAGAGATTTTTTTTTTTTTTTTTTTAACATTTGTGTTATTTCATCCTTAAATGTTTGATAGAATTCACTAGTGAAGACATCTGGGCCTGGAGTTTTCTTGGAAAGTTTTTAATAACAAATTAATTTTAGTTCATAGATATAGGTAGTGTTATACTAGAACTGGCTTGTACCAGCTATTGAGAACTGATTGTCACTATCTCTTTTTTTTTTTTTTTTTTTTTTGAGACAGAGTTTCTCTCTTGTTACCCAGGCTGGAGTGCAATGGCGCGATCTCGGCTCACCGCAACCTCCACCTCCTGGGTTCAGGCAATTCTCCTGCCTCAGCCTCCTGAGTAGCTGGGATTATAGGCACGCACCACCATGCCCAGCTAATTTTTTGTATTTTTAGTAGAGACGGGGTTTCACCATGTTGACCAGGATGGTCTCGATCTCTTGACCTCGTGATCCACCCGCCTCGGCCTCCCAAAGTGCTGGGATTACAGGCTTGAGCCACCGCGCCCGGCCATTATCTCTTATCAAATCTACATTCAGTGAAGATACACTGATGAAAATTGGCCATAGTTTACACTTTAGAAGTCAGATACTCCATGAATCAGGGTTTTTTATTTCTTCCAGAGACCTGGTGGTTAAACGTCACTCTTCTGTTCAGGTTTTCTATTTATTTTTTGAGTGAGCTTGGTAATTTGTATCTGACCATTTTATCTATATCATTGCATTTATTGGCATAAAGTTGTTCATAGTAGTACCATACTATCCTTTAAATGCTTAGAGGATCTGTAATAATGACCCATTTTCACTCTTTATTAAGTTGTTGTTCACTTATCATAGAGTTCACCCATTGAAAGTGTACAGTTCAGTGCCTTTTAGTATATTAAGAGATATGTGTAACCATCACTATATTCAATTTTAGAACATTTTCATCACCTAATAAAGAAAGTTTATACTCTTTGGTTAAGAATCCCTATTGGCCAGGCGTAGTGGCTCATGCCCATAATCCAAGCACTTTGGAGGCCAAGGCGGGCAGATCACCTGAGGTCGGGAGTTCAAGACCAGCCTGATCAACATGGTAAAACCCTGTCTTCAAAAAAAAAAAAAAAAGACTCCCCGTCTTCCATCCTCCCCAACCCTAGCCAACCATTAATCTACTTCTTGTCTCTAAGGAATTGCCTGCTCTCTGTATTTCATATAAATGAAATCATGCAATATATAGTCTTTTGCGATTAGCTTCTTTCACTTAGCATAATGTTTTCAAGACCCATCCATATTGTAGCATGTATCAGAACTTAATTTTTAATGACCAAATAGTTTTCCATCATCTAGATATACCACATTTTGTTTACACATTCATCAGTTGATAGACATTTGTATTCTTTTCACCTTTTGGCTATTATCAATAATGCTGCTATAAACATTCATGTGAGTTTTTGTGTGGACATATATTTGTGGGGTTTTTTTCTCTTTGGTATATAACTACGTCTGGAATTGCTGGGTCATATGGTAACTCTATGTTTAATATTTTGAAGAACTGTCATTTTACATTTCCATGAGCAGCGTATGAGGGTTTTCATTTATCCTCATCCTCACCAATACTTGTTATTATTTGGATTGTTCATTGCTGCTAGATTCCAAGTCTGGTGAGTGCTCTGTGAGGGCAGAGGATTATAAGGAGGCCTGAGGGAACTTATTTGCACCTTTTACCATGTGAGTACACAGCTAGAAGGTGCTATCTATGAACTGCAGATTCAGCCCTAATCAGGTACTAAATCTGCTGGCACCATGATCCTGAACTTCTCAGCCTCCAGAGCTGTGAAGAATAAAGTTCTGTTGTTTATAAGCTACTTAGTTTATGGTATTTTGTTATATCATCCTGAATGGACTAAGACAGAGGTTGTTTTACTTCTTCCTTTCCAATCTGGATGTCTTGTCTTGTACGTTTGTTCCTTCTTCTCCTTCCTCCCTCCCTCCCTCCCTCCCTCCCTCCCTCCCTCCCTCCCTTCCTCCCTCCCTTCCTTCCTTCCTTCCTTCTTTTCTTCTTTTCTTTCTTTCTTTTGTCTAACCTCCATGATTAGAACCTCTAGTACAATGTTGAATAGAAGTGGAGAGAACAGACATTTGCCTTGTTCCTAATCTAAAGGGGAAAGCATCCAGTCTTTCATCATTAACTATGTTGTTAACTGTATCTTTTTCATATATATCCTTTGTCAGGTTAAGGAATTTTGCTTTTATTCCTCGTTCGTTGTGTGTTTTTAATCATGAAATTGTGTTGAAATTTTGTCTAACTTTTTTTCTGCATCTTTTGAGATTATCATGTGGTTTTTGTGCTTTATTCTATTCATGTGATGTTTTACATTGACTGATTTTTGAATGTAAATCAACCTTGCATTCCTGGGGTAAACTTCACTTGGTTATGTTGCATAATTCTTTCTATATGATGCTGGATTTGTTTGAAATATTTTTTGAGGATTTTTGCATCCCCAAAAAAGCTACAGCATAAGAGATATTGGCTTGTAGTTTTCATGTGGTGTCTTTGCATAGTTTTGGTAACAGAGTAATACTGACCTCATAGAATGAGTGGAGAAATGTTCTCTCCTCTTCTATTTTTTGTAAAAGTTTGTGAAAATGAATATTAATTTTTCTTTGCATGTTTGGTAGAATTCACCAGTGATGCCATCTTGGTCTGGATGTTTCTTCATTGATAGTTCATTCTCTTTATTTGTTATAGGTATATTCAAATTTTCTATTTATCCAGGAGTCAGTTTTGGTAGTGTGTGTCTTTCTAGGAATCTATTTATTTCATCTGAGTTATGTAATTTTTTGGCATCCAATTATTCATAGTGCTCCTCCATAATCCTCTTATTTCTGTAAAGTCAGTAGTAATGTGCCTGCTTTCATTTTTGAGTCTAGTTGTTTGAGTCTTCTCTCTTTTTTCCAGGCTAATCATTGTAAATGTTTGTTCATTTTGTTGATCCTTACAGAGAACCAGCTTTTGGTTTTATTGATTTTTTCCAATATTTTTCTATTATTTATTTTATTAATTTCTGCTCCAGTTTTTATTCCCTTCCTTCTGCTCACTTTAGGTTTAGTTTGCTCTTCTTTTTCAGTGTCTTAAGGTGGAAGGTTAGGTTATTGATATGAGGTCATTCTTCTGGTTTTTTTTTTTTTTTTTTTTTTTTTTTGAGGCGGAGTTTCACTCTCCTTACCCAGGCTGGAGTGCAATGGCGCGATCTCGGCTCACGGCAACCTCCGCCTCCTGGGTTCAGGCAATTCTCCTGCCTCAGCTTCCTGAGTAGCTGGGATTACAGGCACGCGCCACCATGCCCAGATAATATTTGTATTTTTAGTAGAGACGGGGTTTCACCATGTTGACCAGGATGGTCTCGATCTCTTGACCTCGTGATCCACCCGCCTCGGCCTCCCAAAGTGCTGGGATTACAGGCTTACGCCACCGCAGCCGGCTTTTTTTTTTTCTTGAAGATCGAGTCTTGTTATGTTGCCCAGGCTGGTGTTGAACTCCTGGGCTCAAGTTATCCTCTCACCTCAGCCTCTCAAGTAGCTGGGACTACTGACACATGTCACTGTGTCCAGCCTTCTTTTTTAATATAGGCATTTACAGCTATAAATGTCCTTCTAAGCATTGGTTTAGCTGCATGCTGTAAGGTTTGGTATTTTGTATCTTCATTTTCATTAGTCTTAACATATTTTCTAATTTTCCTCTTATCTTTGATGTGTTGGTGATTTAGGAGTGTGTTGATTAATTTCCACATATTTGTGAGTTTCCTAAACTTATTTCTGTTATTGTTTTCTACTTTCATTCTATGATGGGGAAATACTTAGAATTATCTCTAATCTTTCACATTTATTTTGGTTTGTTTTATTGCCTAGTATATTGTCTATTCTGGAATACATTCTATGTGCATTTGAAAAGAATGTATATTATTTTGTTGGATGGAATGTTCCATATATGTCTGTTTGGTCTAGTGGGTTTATAGTGTTGTTAAAGTCTCTATTTCCTTGTTGATCTTCTGCCTAGTTCTTCTATCCATTATTAAAAGTCGAAAGCCCCCAATTATTATAATTGAGTGTTCTATTTATCTCTTCATTTCTGTACATTTTTGATGCTTTTTTTTTTTTTTTTAAACAGAGTTTTGGTCTCGTTGCCCAGGCTGGAGTGTAATAGCATGATCTTGGCTCACTGCAACCTCCACCTCCCGGGTTGAAGTGATTCTCCGGCCTCAGCCTCCCAAGTAGCTGGGATTACAGGCATGTGCCGCCACACCCGGCTAATTTTTGTAGTTTTAGTAGAGACAGGGTTTCACCATGTTGGCCAGGCTGGTATTGAACTACTGACCTCAGGAGATCCACCCACCTTGGCCTCCCAAAGTGTTGGAATTACAGGTGTGATTCACCATGGCTTGCCCTCTGGTGCTCTTTTGTTAGGTACATATATGTTTATAATTGTTACATCTTCCTGATGGATTAACTCTTTTATCATTATACAGTGTCCCTCTCTATCTCTACTAACACTGTTTTCTTTTTTCTTAAAGTCTATTTTGTCTAATATTACTGTAGCCATTCCAGAAAGCTGGCTACAGTAATAGCAAACAAAATGATGTCTCTTTTTTCATCCTTTTAACTTTTAGTATATTTGTATCTTTGAATCTGGTGTTTGTCTGCTATAGACAGCAAATGGTTTGATCTTGGCTTTTTTCACATCCATTTTAACAACTGCCTTTTATTGTCTAGTTTAACCCATTCAGACTTAATGTTATTATTGATTTAGTTGGATTTATGCCTGCCATTTTATTTTTTGTTTTCTGTAGGTCTCACGTCTTCTTTATTCCTTGAATCTTCCTTTACCACTTTCTTTTGCATTAACTGAATATTCTCTAATATAGCATTTTAACTTTTAAAATCATTTTTAAACTATAGTTTTTAGTTATTTCTTTAATGATTGCCTAGACCTTACCATATACATATTAGCTTATCAGAATCACTTCAGATTTATACTAAATTACAATGAACTATATAGAAATATCATTTCTAATAGAACTATATAGAAATGGTATTTCTATATAGTTCTATTTCCTTCTCCATTTTTGTCATATTGTTATATATGTTACAACTATACATCTGACAAATTCAACAATACATTATTATAACTATTGCTTTATATAAACTTATGTATTTTAAAGAAGCTGAGAGAAGAGAGAATGAGAATATGTTAGTAGCTTTTGACCTTCTTATGTATCATTTTTAGATCTCTTCAGTTGGTTCCTATGAATTTCTTGTTGGGAGTAATTCCTTTGCCAATGTAATACTTAATGGTGTTCCACATTTCTCTGAGGCTCTGAACATTTTATTTAGTCTTTTCTCCTCTTGGTTATTCAAATTGCATAATCTCGATCAATTTGCCTTCAAGTTCACTAATTCTTCTGGTAGTTCAAATGTAATATTGAATTTTTCATTTTAGTTATTGTGCTTTTGAATCCCAGAATTTCAATTTGTTTTAAAAATAATTTCTGTATCTTTACTGATATTTTGTATTTGATGCAACATCATCATCTCTTTCTTTACTTCTTTAATCATAGTTTCCTATAGTTCTGTAAACGTATTTATAATAGCTACTTTGAAGTCTTTGTTCAAACTGACATCTGAACACTCTCACAAGGAACTCCTATTGTCTGCCTTTTTCCGGTATATGGGTTATACTTTCCTGTTTCTCTGCAAATCTGATAATTTTTTTTTGTTGGAAACTGAGCATTTTGGATAATATAGCACCTCTGGTTACTATTTCCCTCTTCCCCATCTGGAGATTTTTATTGATATTTGCATATTTCTTTATTTAGTGATTAGCTGGATTATTTTAGTAAAGTCTATGCTCACACAATGTGAAGCTTCTTATGTTGCTCCTCAGGAGGCTCAGCCTTGGTTATGCCCTCAGTCACCTTTGGCAGGGCTTTCCTTTCGACTCTTTCTTTCCCTGACCATACCCAGCTGATTAGCTCCACTAATTGCCTGCTGATGGCCCTATTGTTTTCAACAATGCCCAGGGGCATAAATGATTTCACAGACAGATTTGTTCTCATCCCAGTAGGTCTCCTCCCAGCTTTCTCTGTCCCAGGTTGTCTCCAGCAAACTAGTGGGCCTACAGTTTAGTCTGCATCTCCAATGAATCTACCAATGTCCTCTCAATTGCCTTACACCGTGTGTGGTGTTTTTTGGCACTACTTCTAACATCAATTGCGTGGTATTTTCTAACACCTACCATTCTCTGATTCTTTGGCACCAACTGGGTGTCCTACAATTCAATTTAATTCTGCTATTAATTCCTCAGAGTTAGTGCAGACCCTACAGTTTAAGAGTTCTTAAGTTAAGACTGCCCTCCACTTCAGATGGCAGCTGCAAATGGGGTGCCCAACATCCCCATACTTCAGCCTGGGCTAGTACAAATTTGAGGGTTCTGTAAACCAAAAAGTGACTGAGGCAAATCTCAGTTGATTGGAATTTTATTTTTCCAAGTTTGAGGACACACCTAGAAAAATGCAACACAAGTCACAGTAGGATCTGTGACCTGTGCTTTTCCCAAAGAAGGTTTTGGGAACTTCAGTATTTAAAGGAGAAAGAGCAAGCAAGAGGGGAAGAAAAAAAAGGAGGATGGATCGGCAAGAAGGCAAGTGATTACATTCTTGTGAGGCTCTGATTAGCACTCAGTGAATCTACATTTTACATGTAAAAAGAAGGGAGTAGAGGAAAAGTCAATTATGCATTCCTCTCATGTTCAGTAAATCTACATTTTACATAAGATAAAGTAAGCATGTAAAATTATAGCTATTTGGGAACAAAAGGAAGGCAGAGTTTTTGGATGACTCAGTTCCCAAGCTTAACTTCCCCTTGCCATAGTGAGTTTGGGGTCCTGAGAGTCTATTTTTTATTCACAGTTCCCACGACTCCCTCCTTGAGTTTAGTAATTTACTGGAATGACTCACAGAACTTAGAAGAGTGCTTTGCTTACTATTAGCAGTTTATTATAAAGGATACAACTCAGGAACAGCCTAATGAAAGATATGCATAGGGTAAGATATGGGGTGTATTTGGCACAGAGTTTCCATGCCCTTTCTGGGTGCTACATCTGACCAGTACATCAATGTATTCCCAACCCAGAAGCTTCTGAGCCCCATAATTTAGGGATTTTAATGGAGGTTTTATCATGTAGTAATGATTGATGTAATCATTGGCCACTGGTATTTGAACTCAATCTTTAACCCCTCTCCAATCCCATTAAGGCAGAAAGTTCCCATCCTCTAATCATGTATTTGGTCTTTCTGGTATCCAATCCCCATCCTGAAACTGTCTAGGGGCCTTACACTAAGTCACCTCATTAGCATAAACTCAGGAATGGTCAAAAGTGGCTCATTATGAATAACAAAAGACACTCTTAACATTCAGGAAATCCCAAAGGTTTCAGGAGCTCTGTGCCAGGAACTGGGACCATCCACTAAATATATACTGTATTATGTATTTTTAATATACCATGCACCACAGCCTCCACTGTTTTTGAGAGCTCCCTTAAGCTTAGACTTTGCCACATTCTATTGCAAATGAATTCCTTTCCTTTGGGAAAAAATTTAGAACTCTCCATTTTACATACTGCTTCCCTCCCTTCCCTCAGGCAAAATCTCTGAGCCGTGGCTCTGGTATTTGTAACATGTATCATAGGTTATCACAGTCTACCTTCAAATAATATTACAGCTATCTCTCAGTATACTCAGGGGATTGAGTATACTGAGAGGACCTCTACTCTCCAGGTTACCCAAATCTATGCATACTCAAGTCCTGGAGTTGGCTCTGCAGAACCCACCTATGTGAAAAGTCAGCCCTCTCTATATGCAGGCTTCATATCCCAAAAATAAAGTATTTTCCATCTTAGTTTGGATGGAAAAATCCATGTCAAAAAACACACGTCAAACCTGTATTGTTCAAGGGTCAACTGTATGTAATTTCACAGATAATGGAAGAACCCTACAACTGTGCATTCCCCCTCCCATCTTTTTTCTGTGTTTGTACTTGCTAGGGTTCTCTAGAGGGACAGAACTAATAGGATAGATGCATATATAAAGGGGAATTTATTAAGGAGTATTGATTCACACAATCACAAGGTAAAGTCCCACAATAGGCCATCTGCAAGTTGAGGAGCAAGGAAACCAGTCTAAGTCCCAAAACCTCAAAAGTAGGGAAGCCAACAGTGCAGCCTTTAGTCTGTTGTTGAAGGTCCAAGAGTCCAAAAAATGAAGAACTTGGAGTCTGATGTTTGAGGGCAGGAAGCATCCAGCATTGGATAAAGATGTAGGCCGGAAGACTAAGCCAGTCTAGTCTTTCCAGGTTGCTCTGCCTACTTTTTTTTTTTCTCTTGAGACATAGTCTTGCTCTGTCGCCCAGGCTGGAGTGCAATGGCATGATATCGGCTCACTGCAACCTCTGTCTCCTGCCTCAGCCTCCCGAGTAGCTGGGAATACAGGTGCGCGCCACCACACCCAGCTAATTTTTTTTTTTTTTTTTTTGTATTTTTACTAGAGACGGCGGGGGATGGGGGTTTCACCATGTTGGCCAGGCTGGTCTTGAACTCCTGACCTTGTGATACACCAGCCTCAGCCTTCTGAAGTGCTGGGATTATAGGTGTGAGCCACCGAGCCCTTTTTTTTTTCTTTTGAGACAGAGTTTTACTCTTGTTGCCCAGGCTGGAGGGCAATGGCACGATCTCCGCTCACTGCAACCTCCGCCTCCAAGGGTTCAGGTGATTCTCCTGCCTCAGCCTCCCGAGTAACTGGGATTACAGGCATGTGCCACCATGCCCAGCTAATTTTATATTTTTAGTAGAGACAGGGTTTCTCCATGTTTGTCAGGCTGATCTCGAACTCCCGACCTCAGGTGATCCACCCGGTCTCTCAAAGTGCTGGGATTACAGGCGTGAGCCACTACACCTGGCTTCCTCTGCTTACTTTTATCCTAGTCACGCTGGCAGCTGATTAGATGGTGCCCACACAGATTGAGGGTGGGTCTTTGTCTCCCAGTTTGCTGAATCAAATGTTAATCTCCTTTGGCAACACCCTCACAGACACACCCAGGAACAATACTTTGCATTCTTCAATCCAGTCACGTTTACAATATTAACCACCATTGTAGGTTTTATTTCTACATATGTCACAAGCCATGTAACACATTGTTCTTATTTTTGTTGTAGATAATTTCTTCTTTTTTCTTTTCTTTTTTTTTTTTTTTTTTTTTTTTTTTTTTTTTTTTTTTGAGACGGAGTTTCGCTCTTGTTACCCAGGCTGGAGTGCAATGGCAGGATCTCGGCTCACCGCAACCTCCGCCTCCTGGGTTCAGGCAATTCTCCTGCCTCAGCCTCCTGAGTAGCTGGGATAACAGGCACGCACCACCATGCCCAGCTAATTTTTTGTATTTTTAGTAGAGATGAGGTTTCACCGTGTTGACCAGGATGGTCTGGATCTCCTGACCTCGTGATCCACCCGCCTCAGCCTCCCAAAGTGCTGGGATTACAGGCTTGAGCCACTGCACCCGGCTTAATTTTTTCATTTTAACAGCTTTATTGAGATATAATTCATATGCCTTATAATTCAACCATGTAAAGTGCACAATTCAATGGCTTTTAGAATATTTATGGAGGTGGGCAATCATCACCACTATCCAATTTTACATTTTCATCACCCCTAAAGAAAACTCGCTTCCTATTACCAATTATTTTTTATTCCTGCCCTTCTGCAAGCCCCATGCAACCACGAATCTACTTTCTCTATAGATTTGTTGATATGGCCATTTATTATAAATTGAGTAATAAAATATGTGATCTTTTGTGACTGCCTACTTTCACTTAGCAGCATAATGTTTTCAAGGTTCATCTATGCTATACCATGTATCACTACTTACTGCCAAATATATTCTATTGTATAATATACTATATTTATTTATTCACCAGTTCATGGACCTTTTGTTTTCTATTTTTTAGCGATCATGAACAATGCTGCTATGAACATTTGTGTATACATTTTACGTGACTATGTTTTCATTTCTCTTGTGTATATACCTAGGAGTGGAATTGCTGGGTCATATGACTACACTATGTTTAACATTTTAAAGAATTGGCAATTTGTTATCCTAAGCAAGTGCATTTCCACCAGCAATGTATGAAGGCTTGTTTTTCTCTCTCTCCTCACCAAAACTTATTTTCCATCTCTTTCATTTTAGCCATTCTACTCTGTGTGAAGTGGTTTTATTTTGTGGTTTTGGTTTACATTCCCTAATAACTAATAATTTTGAGCTTCTTTTCATATGCCTATTGGACATTTGTATATTTTCTTGGGAGAAATATTTATTCAAATCCTTTGCCCATTTAAATATTGGGTTCTCTTTTTCTTTCTTTCTTTCTTTCTTTTTTTTTTTTTTTGAGACGGAGTTTTGCTCTTGTTACCCAGGCTGGAGTGCAATGGCGCGATCTCGGCTCACCGCAACCTCCGCCTCCTGGGTTCAGGCAATTCTCCTGCCTCAACCTCCTGAGTAGCTGGAATTACAGGCTTGCACCACCATGCCCAGCTAATTTTTTGTATTTTTAGTAGAGACGGGGTTTCACCATGTTGACCAGGATGGTCTCGATCTCTTGACCTCGTGATCCACCCGCCTCAACCTCCCAAAGTGCTGGGATTACAGGCGTGAGCCACCGCGCCCAGCCTTGGGTTCTCTTTTTCTAATGGTTGAGTTGTAAGAGTTCTTTATATATTCTGGAAATTAGCTCCTTATCAGATATATTATTTGCAGTTATTTTCTCCCATATACATAGTCATACAAAATGTATACACAAATATATCATTTTGTTGTCATATCTAAGTAAAATTGCCTGACTCAAGGTCATGAACATTTATGCCTATGTTTTCTTCTAAGAGTTGTATAGTTTTAGCTCTTTCATTTATATTTATGATTTGTGTTTTATGACTTTGGTGTAGGTTGTGACATAATGTTTTAAATTCATTCTTTGTCATGCGGATATCCAATTATTTCATCACAATTAGTTTAAAAACTATTCTTTTCCCTTTGAATTGTCTTAGCAGACTTGTTGAAAATCCACTGAGCATAAAAGTGAGCATTTACTTCTGGATTCTCAATTCTATTCCATTGATTTATTTCTCTGTCCTTATGGTAGAACCACCCTGTCTTGATTACTATTGCTTTATGGTAAGTTTTGAAGTTAGGAAGTGTAAGAACTCCATTTGTTGTTGTTTTTCAATATTGTTTTATCTATTTTGGGTCATTTTAATTTAGGATCACTTTGTCATTTTCTGCAAAGAAGCCAAGTGAGATTTTGATAGAGATTGCCTTAAGTCTGTAGATCAATTAGAGAATATTGCCATCTGAACAATACTAAGTCTTTCAATCAATGAACATTGAATTTATTTCCATTTATTTAGGTCATTTTTAATTCCTTTTGACAATATTTTGTACTTTTCCATTTACAAGTCTGGTATTTGTTTTGTTAAGTTTATTCCTAAGATTGTTTTCTTTTTGATACAATTGTAAATGGAATCATTTTTTTCAAGTTTATTTTGGATTGTTAATTTCTACTGTAAAGAAATGCAATTAAAGCCGGGCGCGGGAGCTCACGCCTGTAATCCTAGCACTTTGGGAGGCTGAGGTGGGTGGATTACCTGAGGTCAGGAGTTCAAGACCAGCCTGGCCATCATGGTGAAACCCCATCTTTAAAAAAAAAAGAAAAAAGAAAAAAAAATAATAAGAAGATATGCAATTGATTTTGCATATTGATATTGTATCTTGCTACATTGTACTTGTATTATTTCTCATAGTTTAAATAATTATTGACAATTTATAATTGTATGTATTTATAGGGCACAAAGTAATATAATCAACCTTCTTTCTGAAAATGATACCATATTAGGGTATCAGCAATGGCCTCTGAGACTAATAGCCAGAAGTATCAACCTGGCAGTGGACAGCTCACATGTTCAGTACCTCATCTGATCCACTGGGCAGTCCTGTGAGATAAGTATTACCCCCATTTCACAAATGGCAAGACTGACCCTTATTTGCAATGTATCCATTATAGGTTATATGTAGCCAGGTTGATACCTACCTCTATTAGTCTCAGAGGTAATATGAATTTTACTTATCATTTTATGTTCTGGCAACAGAAATTGTAAGTGTCTTTATTGCCCTCATAAGCTCACTGAACAGTTATATTGCTTATCATGTATGGTTTTCTGGTTTAGTTTTTAAAATTATTATTATGACAAAAGGACATATCCTTTAAGAAAAGGTGGAGATGAGTGAGAGCAAAGAAAAGAAAAAGAATCACATCCTATGGGGGAGCCATAGCATGGTAAAGGACCCAGGAGAAGGGGTAGCAGTGCCTACTCACCTAGTTACACCTAGAGAAGACATGAGGATTGGCACAACAGCAGCAGAATGCCATGAAGGTACCTATGCAGCAGGTGACTGAACTCACTTTTGGCTACCATTCAGGAATAACCATTGCCTACTTTTTAGTGTATATGCTTTCAGAGTTTTCTTTGTGAACAAATGCATTATGCAAACATTTACACTTTTATAAAAACGGGCTAATACTGTATATGCGGTTCTGCAAACTTTTTTTATTGTTTTTGTTTTGTTTTGTTTTGGTTTTTACAATGTACCTTGAACATCTTTTCCATGCATATGGGTGAAAATCCTCTACTAAAATATAGAGCGCTGTAGTTGGGTCAAAAGGCTGCTGGTAACAAGAGTGACACCTAAAGCAAAGTATCAGCTTAAGGTTAAAGCACAGGGCCTGGCAAATACCTACCAGGGAAAGCAGGGCCGGCAATATTCTCATCAGAGAAGTCAGAATGGAAGGTCAAAGGCATTAAACGTATGGGATATCATGTAAGCCCCTCTGGCCCCTACCTCCACCCCTCATTCCCCTGACACCCCGTTGGCCCCTTGGGGCGAACGGATCCTGTACATCTCTTTGCATCCAATGAAAACCACCCATTTTCTGTTTCTTCCTTAGCTCCTCCTGAGCCCTTGACACATCTCCACATTCTCTCATCATCTCCTCACTGCTCAGATGCCTTCCCTGTAAGTCCTCCTGAGAGTCCTTGGGAGAATCGTCCGTCCCCCTGTCCGTTTTTCTTTTTGCTTTCCGGGGCACATAATCTTCAGCCGGGCGCTTTTCGGCGGCCCGCGGCTGGCTCTCTGGCTTTGCCTGGGAGGCTGGCTTGCCCTCGCCTTGTGGCTTGCCCTCACCTTCGGACTTGCCCTGCTTTTCCTGGCTTCCCTCATCTTCCAGTTGTCCCTCAGCACCTGGCTGTCCCTCATCCTCTCGCTTTCCCTCGCATTCTGTCTTCCCCTCCACGTCCGGCTTTTCTTCCTCGTCTGACTTTCCTTCATCATCAGGCTCTACTTCATCTTCTGGCTTTCCCTCGTTTTCCAGGTTTCCTTCATTCTTATTGTAGGGTTTTTCCATGTCAAGATTTCTCCTTTTCCTGTCCTGGGGGATGGGAGTGGAGGCAAGAGGAGACAAAGAAGAGACATGGGAGACTGAGGGTGTGGGGGTGGAATGCAGGTCTGGACAGTAATTGCATCTCACCCGTGGTGAGGGTTCCACTAAGCTGGCTGGGCCTCCAAGAGGGCCTTCTGCCCACCACGTAGCCCGCCACTCCTCCCACACACGTGAGCCAGCCATTGCCTGGCAGGCCCTGCCACCTTCTCTGCACTGGTTCAGCCTGGTAAGGTGCGTGTTCATGTGGGTGGGGGGATGGGCAGGGGCCCCAACTCGGCCATAGCGGGGTCCTCCACACTCTCAACCCTTGTGGGCCCCTGTCCATGCAGTCCCCCGCTTTCACGGACCTGCGGGGATTCTGGACAGGTTGCTCCTCCTCTTCTGGCCTCGCAGAGCGCTGGGAACAACAGAGGCGCAGACCTGCGGACAGACAGGAGACAGGGGTAGGGGCTGCGCGCTCAGCGGGCTCACAGGGACTCAGCTCCCTCTCCTGAGTCCAGGCCCTGCTCACCCAATATTTTCCTCCCCTACCTCCCCTGCACCCCAGCCGCCATTTCTTTCCAGGCCTCGGGCACCAAACCCGCATGCTTTCCAAACTGCGTTTGTCTCTGTGTCCTCTTCCCCGGGAGGCAACCTGTCCCAGCACCACCCTGTTTTTGCGGAGGTCAGGTGTTTCCATGGGAGCAGATTATGAGAGAGAGTTATTTTCAGAATACCTACGTTTCACTGCGGGGTCGCTCCCTCTAACCCCCATTTCCAGCACTAAAATGGATGGAGGGCTCAGTGCAGGGGGTCGTCCAGAAGGCGGGCCAGGCTTCCCCGCCCCCGCCCCCGCCCGCTCAGCATCACTGTACTCACCCGTCTCCCCGATCCCTTCTCCACCTCCTCCCCACTCCTACTGACAGCCACCTCCGCCCCTTCCCCGGGTCCGCAAGTAGCGCCCACCTTCACACTGACCTGCCGGGACCCGGGACAGACCTGTGCCTCCTCCAGCTCGCTGAAGCCCGCTCGCTGCTCCCCCGCCGCCCGGGCAGCTCAGACAGCTGGTTCTGCGCGGGCGCCGGGACCGGACCGCTGGGCAGGCAGGCGGGCGGGCGCGGGGGCTGGTGCCCACGTAGGCGCCCGGCGGGTCACGTGAGCGCCGCGTCACCCGAGCTCATCCCCCCCCCCCCTTGGCTGACCCACCTCACTATCCATCCCCAAGGGACCGTGAGGCTGGGGACGGTCGGGATCGGGTGTGTTTGTGTAGCAAAGGGGGGTCACCGAGAAGAGGAAGAGGGAGTGGCGTTCTGACTCCAAGTGCTTTACCTGCGCATCTCACAGCATCCTCGCAGGCGATCTCATTCTGATGCCCATTATCGCCAGGTGTGACAGCTGATCAGAGAGGGTACCCGACTTTGTCAAGAGCGCTCAGCCCCAGAACTCCAGAGACCGCTGTCAAAACCATCTTTGCCTGACTCCAGAGGCTGGGGTGGTGGTGCCTGCCCGGAAGCTGAGCTCCCACCTTGAGTGAGTGGCAGTGTTCCTGGGGTTCTGTCCTGGGCCTCCTCTCTCCTCAGTCCTCAAATTCTCTCTCCCTGTTTGATCTCATTCATTTCCTGCAAACACCTATGACTCCCAGATGTGTATCTCTAGGCTATTCCGTCCCCAGAATCTCAGTCTATTTTTGCTTTCCCACCAGTAATATACGGGAGTGTTTTGTTTCCCAACACCCTTCCCAACATATGACACACTTTTAAATGTTCATTAATATGTTACTTGAGAAGTAATATCGCAATGGCATTTTATTTTGCCTTATCTCTAAGGACAATTTAAATATCTTTCTTTGTGAATTGTCATTTCATGTCTTTTCCACATTTTTCTAGTAGATTGTTAATCCTCATCTCAATTTTCAAGTTCTCGTAATACATTAACTCAATTAGGCCTTTATCTGTTACATATGTTGCAATTTTCTCTCCAGTTTGTCAGTTGCTTTTTAGCTTTGTTTATGGTGTTTTTCTGCCATGTATTTAAAAATGTAGTGAAATTTATTAAACTTTTATTGCCTCTAAATTTTGATTCACAGTTAAGAAATCTTTTCCTACATAAGGTCCAAGAAGCATTCACCTATGTTTTCTTCTAGTATTCATGTGGTTTTATTTGTTTACATTTAGAGTTTATATCTTTGTATGCCATAAAGTATTGACGGATCTTTTCTTTTCTTTTTCCAATTGGCTTCTCAGTTGTTCTGGCATCAAAAAGGCCATCTTTGCTTCAGGGATTTGAGATGCCACCTTTATTACATATCAAATTTTCATACGTACTTGGAAAACTTTCTGGGGTTTCCATTCTATTTCATTGATCTGTTTGCTATTCATATACCAGTTGAATTATAGAGGATATATATATATATATAATTTCATATATCTGGTAGAGCTAGGGCCCCTCAGTAGATTCTCTTTTTCCTATATATTCTTGTATGTTTAGTTTTCTGTGTGAACTTTGGTATAAACTTGATTCAGATCCGTTTTAACCAACGATTAGATATATCCATCTGAGTGTCCCTGAAGAACCTCAAATGCAATATGTCCCAAGTGATTTTACCATCCTTCCTTGGTCTTTTCCACACACAAAACTCCTCCCTCATTTCTCTTGTCTTAATAGATGGCTACAGAACACACACTGTTGCCCAAGCAAGAAATCTGGGAATCATCCCTGATTCCTTCTTCCTGCCACCAAGTAATCTTGACCTTCTCTTCTAAAAATCTTTGGATATTTCCACTTTTCTTCCATCTCCACTCTTGCTACCTTTTTTTAGGCAAATGACTCCCCATTCCTATGGTGGAAGATCCCTTTCTGGTTTTGCTACCTCAAGTCTTGCTCTCCTTTCATATATTCCAAAATATTATATATTATATTGCCCCACTGCTTTTTTCTGTTTCATTTTCATTACAGTCCTTGAAGTAGGTTGGTCACTAATTACCTCTTACACAGAAACTACTCCAAAAGCCAGGTTAAAAAGGGCCTTGGTCTTTAGCCTGATTATTTTCAGATCAACTTTTAGCAGTTATTGAAGATCTAAAGTAAATTCTGAATTTTGAAATAATTGAAAAGGAATGTGCCTGTTGGATATTTAGACAACTAGAATGCTAGATTCTTGGATGGGATGATTCAGTCTTGTGAAGCTATAAATTTTATCACTCCTGCCCCCGACCACACTGGCATTCGGAAGTGTGGCAGATTTTCTTTCAAAGGTCTCTTGAAAAAAATAAAATGGAAAAGGATAGGCAAGAAATTAATAGAAGTCATGATACAGGGGTTCTGATTGTTTAACATATGAGAGAGTTCATAATAATCAAAACAGTATGACATGGGTCCAATAATAGAGATTTAGTGAAGAAAAGACAAGAATGCTCTTCTACACACCTAGGTTTTAATTAGCTTTTAATATACAGATTAGGTAGCATTTCAACCTAGTACCAAAGCTGGCCTAGGCTTTGGTGAGTACAATACATTGATTTTTTGCTCTAACTAAATTCATATGAACACCACAACCCAGGTGTCTAAACCCAAGAGATTATTTCATGTTTATTATCATCCTCATCAATAGATATTGTTGAATTCCTTTATGTGCATGACATCACATGGTCACTATATAACATATACTATAGCAACCAGTTTAATGATTTACTGTGGTGATCAAGAGCTAAAATACCAGTTTTGCTACTTACTAGTTGTGTCAACCTAGAAAAGTTCCCAAAACTCTGTGAGCTTTAGTTCTCTCTTCTAGAAAATGGGAGTAACATTTCTTATATCTGAATTATTGTAAATTCTAAATAAAAATGGCTATATAAAGTGTTTAGCATGTAGGAGACGTTCAACAAATAGTTCCTTCAACCTCCCATAAAAGACGTGATTTTGAATAAAAATTTGCATAGCTATCAGAGGCATAATTTGGAAATGTAATAAGAGGAATTATATATACTGTATGAGCTTCAGCAATATCAGATCAATAGATTATGGGATAGGAGAAAAAAACACACTGCACTATCAGTTGCTCTTCCGCCCCATTATTTTAACTTCTAGATAAACATCTGGGAAGCATAGGTATATGAGACACAGAAACATGCGGCAGTGTAGATGCCTCTTCTGTCTGAACAGAAAACTGGAATCAGGAGTCAGGAGACCTCTCTTGAGTCCCCAGAGACAGAATCATCACAACTGTGTGTCCTTGGGTAAGTCACTCCCAGTGTGCTGACATCACCTCTGTAACACACCAAGATCTTCACATCTTGGGCACTCAATAAAAGGCAATCATAATTACTTCTTGTATATCTACTGGGGTATGTCAGGATGAGGGAGACAAAGGCCAACCACAAGGAAACAACACTTTCCTCTAGAGACGTTTGGGAACCTCACTATTACTGAGTGCCTACCATGTACTCCACATAGGGATAGCTGCTTTATGTAGGACAGTGGGATATCCCAAGTACCCTCTCAATAGCCTGTGAGTAAAGAGTCTTTGCCCCATTAGATGAATGAGAAACCCAAGGCTCAGAGAGGTTTAAGTAAACTGTTCAAGGTTGCACCAGCTGGTTACTGCCAAGCCTGAGAACCAACCTAGGTATTAAAATGAGGACTACTATCTTAATATGTCTCTATGTTATCTCCCATTTTCTCTACTTAACTTCCTTCCCTGTGATCACTGATGAGTCAATAGTTATTTCTCAGGGACCTACAGATGTCTAGCACTTTACTGTGTTCTTTAAGTGAAAAGGACTAGGTATCAGAGGAGGAAGATTTGTCACCTTGGTGAATGATATGCTTCTTGGGTGGGTAGAAAGCCCATTCACATGAGGCCACTGGAGAAAGAGCTAAAGGAATAGGTGGACTGTTGGGCCAATAGGGGTTCAGAGAAGGCAATGGCCAGGTTTGCTGGAAATAAACAGAGAAAGCTTCAGGGAGGAAAAGGACCTTGACTTGGGCCTCAGACAATGGGTGGAAACTCCAAGGAGGTACGGAGGGAAAACCCAGCTGTTTGCCTAGAGTTCCTGGCCTTACATTAATCATACTGGCCTATCTTTATTAAATGATCAGTTCATCCCAACTTGAAATCAAGGTTTCATCTGATTTCTCCCTTTCCCACCGACAGAAAGCCCTCCTTCCTGCTTCACTGTTATCTCCTGAATCTGCCACTACCTTAGAGCCTCATCATTTCTCATCAGAACTCTTAAAATAATCCCTTCTTTCGTTTTCTTGGTTCTAGCCCTGCCCCTTCCTTCAGATAAGCCTTGCACATTACCATCAAATTAAACTTTACTATTCCCTGTTTTTAACTGCCGTTCTCCTGCTTGAAGGCCCTGATGTAAACCCACCACCCACAGAGTAAATCCGGCACTCTTCATCCTGGCATTCAGCATCAATCAGAATTGAGCCTCAGGACACACATTCCCAACCTAGTCATGCAATTCTCTGCCCTCACACACTGTGCCCCAAGTATGCCTTATTCTTCTGTCTCATTGTCCTTATGCATCATTTTCTTCCTGCCAACTGCCCTCTTATTCCCTCTAGAGGTCCTGGTCCTGCTCATTCTTAGAGGCCCAACCCTCATCACTCAGCCTCTGAAGCCACCCTAGCTGGAAGTGATCTTTCCCTCTCCTGTTGCAGCTACACATAGGATCTCTACCCCTCATGTTGCCCTTAACAAAGGTTTTTGTACCTTATATCCTTGTACCTTTCCGTGTGTGTGTGTGTGTGTATGTGTTCATGCATGCACTGGGAGAGTTGTGGTAGCTCAAAGGGAGATGGTCAGATGCAGGAGATCAGATATAATCTTGTCCTGCTTCTGTGGTCCCTATGCTGACACATGGTGATTTGCTTAGAAAATCTCAGTCTCAGAAGAAGCTGTTTTCCAATTGGCTCACAAGCTGAATTGGCTTTCTGTATGCACAAAGCTTGGAGTAGAGGTTTTATTAACTCCTCTTCTATTTAATGGGCTTTTGATATTAAAAGAAATTAATCATATTCTGAAAGAAGAGTCATCCCTGAGCCCTCAAGTCTAGATCCCTTCTCTGTTCTTTTAGCACCATTATTTCCCCTTTGTTAACACTCATTAGGTTGTGTAATTGGCTCTAAGACCCCCAAGGAGGAAGACTGTGCCATATTCATCTTTACATCCTACAAAAAGTCAGATTTCTGAAAGGCTACAAACTTAATACAATTGTGAGGAATTACTGGGTTATACTACAAGAGAACACAAGCATCCAGAGAGGTAAGCCTAGGTCTTCTGATCTGTAGTCAGACGCGTTATCCATTGCGCCACTGGCCCTTCGACAAGCCTAGGTCTTAGAACTATATGTTTATTGAAGGCATTTGTGGCTGAATAATAAGCGTGTGCTAAACTGCTTGGAACTTATGACATTTTCAAGGCACTATAGTAACAGAAATTAGAGTCCAAGACCCATCAAAAGCGGTAGGGGGTTTCCTGACAAACCATCACCCATATTATACTGGGAACCTCAAATGTTTGTAACTTCGGGTTAGTTGTAAACCAAAAATACACTAGTCCTTACAAAGTCTTGTAGCTTGGCTTTGCATCATCTGGGTGGACTAGTGAACTTTAAGCTCTGAACAAAGATTACGGTGGTAACAGACAAGAAGTACTCTTATGGGCCTGAACAATGCAAATAAAATCTTTCCTAGAGTAAGATTTTATCATCTTAGGCTTTAAATTATTACAACAAACAATTGCTCAAATACAATACCCACACACAAAGATAACCAGGTGCACGAAGAAAAAATACATTGTGAGTAAGAAATAGAAACAACAAGGCTGGGTGTGGTGGCTCACACCTCTAATCCCAGCCCTTTGGGAGGCCGAGGCAGGCGGATCACAAGGTCAGGAGTTTGAGACCAGCCTGACCAACATGGTGAAACCCTGTCTCTACTAAAAATACAAAAATATTAGCCAGACATGGTAGCACATGCCTGTAATTTCAGCTACTCGGGAGGCTGAGGCAGGGGAATTGCCTGAACCCGGGAGACAGAGGTTGCAGTGAGCTGAGATCGTGCCACAGCACTTCAGCCTGGGCAAGACTCTGTCTCATGAAAAAAAAAAAAAACAAAAAGAGCCAGGCAACACAAACAGATCAAAATGATTTGAATTATTTGATTTATCAGGTACAGACTGTTAAACCACAATACTTACTGGATTCAGATGAATAAAACACCATCTTGAAGATTTCAACATAAATTAATAAGAAATAAATACATAAATTAATAAGAAATAAATACATAAATCCATATTTAAAATCTTCCAAAATATTTCTGATCAAGAAAATTTTAGGCCCAGACAACTTCACTAGTGGAAGAAAATAATATCCGTGTAACACAATCTTCCAGAGATTTAAAAAAAGAGAGAGTACTCTGCAAGTAATTTTAAGATTTGGTATAACCTCATATCAAAACCCAACAAGGTCATTATGGGAAAAGAAAAATATAGGCCAATCTAAAAAACTGACATAACTGAAAAAAAAATTTAAGCAAGGAAGAATCTGACCAGATATGAGAATAATAATATATCACACAAAAGGTATTCCAGAAATGAAAGATTGGTATAATATTTGAAAATCAATTAATGTAATTCACCACATTAAGAGAATAAAGTGTAATAATCATATGATTATTTTAATATATGAAGAAAAAGCATTTAATAATCAGAATGTATTTATAATAGAAGCCTTTATTAAAAGAGAAGAGATGGAAGGGGACTTCCCTGATTTGTTAGAATATGTTTTTTTTTTTTTTTTTTTTTTTTTGAGACGGAGTTTCGCTCTTGTTACCCAGGCTGAAGTGCCATGGCGCGATCTCGGCTCACCGCAACCTCCGCCTCCTGGGTTCAAGCAATTCTCCTGCCTCAGCCTCCTGAGTAGCTGGGATTACAGGCACGCGCCACCATGCCCAGCTAATTTTTTGTATTTTTTTTTTTTTTTTTTTAGTAGAGACTGGGTTTCACCATGTTGACCAGGATGGTCTCGATCTCTCGACCACGTGATCCACCCGCCTTGGCCTCCCAAAGTGCTGGGATTACAGGCTTGAGCCACCGCGCCCGGCCCAGAATATGTTTACAAAATATATATTGCAAACATAAAATACAATGGTGAGTATAGAAAGCTTTCTCTTTGAAGTTGAAAATAAGATAAAGAAGCCCCAGATCTTTTAAAATTTGACTGGAGGTCCTAGGCCAGTGAAAGAAAAAAGATGAAGGCAGGAAGGCAAAAGGAAGGAAGGAAGGGAAGAAGAAAGAAAAGACAGAGAATTAGAAAGGAAGAAAACAAACTGTCTTGCACAGACAACATGACTGTAATTTAGGACATCTAAAAAAGTCCATATATAAAAATTTTGGAATGAATAAATGAGTTCATCAAATGTTCTGGATATGATCATATATAAAATTCAATTGCATTTCTTAATCAGCAAAAATCAGTTATAAGACAGAAGTTTTAAATCCAATACATGATGAATGTTACTGAGATCATTAAATAAATAAATATTAAATTAAATATACCATGTTCACGGGTTGGAAGACTCAGTGTTAAGAAGATGTCGATACTCTCCTAACTGACCTATAATTACAATGCAGTCCTAAACAAAACTCCTCCTTCATTCTCTCCTTCCCTTCTTCCCTTCGTTCATGGAACTTGACAAGCTAAAGATTATATACAAATGCAAAGATTCTAAAGATTATATACAAATGCAAAAAGTCAAGAATAACTTACACATTATTGAAAAAATACCAATCTGGAGGACTTTGCTCTATCTTCTAAATACCAGAACTTATTATAAAGTCTAAATATTGAGACATATTATAAAGTTATAGTAATTTAGTGTGATGTTAATCCAAGGATAGCCAAAGAGACCAATGGAATCAAAGAGAGACCCCAGAAACAGACCCATGCATTATGGATTGCTGATTTACAATACACGTGCATTGTTAAGCATTGAGGAAAGGGTAATTTTTATCAAATGACACTGAATGAACTGAATGTGAGTATGGAAAATGTAAATATTGACCCCTACCTCACATTAAACATGTGATGGTTAATTTTATGTGTTAACTTGACTGGGCCACAGAATGCCTAGACATTTGTTCAAATGTTATCCTGGGGTATTTCTGGATGAGATTAACATTTGAATTGGTAGACAGAATAAAACAAATTGCCCTTCCTAACGTGTTGGGCCTCATCCAACCAATTGAAGACCTGAATAGAACACAAAGGCTGAGTAAGAGGGAACTTCTGTCTGACTGTTTGAAATGGGACATTGGTCTTTTCTTGACTTCAAACTTGAACAGAAAAACCAATGGTCCTTGGGTCTTGAGCCTGTCTCAAACTTGCTTACTATAGATCTTGGGACTCCTCAGCCTCCATAATCACATGAGCCATTTCCTTATAATCAATCTCTCTCTCTCAATCCATATATATATATATATATATATATATATATGTAATCTGTGTGTGTGTGTGTGTGTGTATGTGTATGCAATATATATGCTATATATATTTGCTATAGAATAGTTCTGTTTCTCTGAAAAACCCTAATAATGCAATACACAAAAACTAATTTATGTTCAATTATACCTCTATCTTCTAGAAAATAATGTAGAATATCTTTTAACTATGATGTAGGCACGACTTTTTAAACTGGACACAATAGTACTCATCATAAAGGAAAAAACTGTTAACTATCATTTCATTGGAATTAAGACATTCCATTAGTCAAATGACACCACAAAGAGAGTAAAAAGACATACCACAGAGTTGGTGAGCTATTTGCACTGACAAAGGGCTCAGACGCAGAAGATATTTTTAAAATCCTACAAATTAATGCAAAAAAGATACATAAGCCAATAGTAGAATGAGACTAATACAACCACTTTGTAAAAGAGGATACCTAAATTGTCCAAAAAAAATGAAAGTGTGCTCAATTTCATTAGTTATCAATGAAATAAAAAAGGCAGATAATAGCAATCAATGGTGGTGAAGTAGAGCAACGAGAACTCTTATCACTACTGATGGAAGTGTAAACTGATACAACCGGTTTGGAAGTTGGCATCATATATTACAGTTGAACATGCAATTCTCCTCACAGATAGCTACCCAACAGAAATGTGTGTATGGGTACACCAAGAAGTATATACAAGAATTTTCATAGCTGCATTATATATACTGAAAAGCTGGAAATAACCTAAATTTATATAAAGAACAAAACAATATCATAAACTGTGATATATTCAATAATAGTATACTACACATCAATGCAAATAAATTAATTACATCTAAAGACAAAAACATGGATTCATACCATAAACATAATGTTTTTGCTCAGGCTACTATAACAAAATAATATGGCTTATTTTAAAAAATTTATTTCTCATAGTTCTGGAGGCTGGGAAGTACAGGATCAAGGTGATAGCAGATTCAGTGTCTGGTGAGGGCCCTCTTCCTCATATATGGCTGTTTTTCACTGTAACCTCACATGGTAGAAGAGTGAGGGAGCTCTCTGGGGTCTCTTTCATAAGGGCACTAATCTCTTCCAGTGGCTCCAGCTCCTAATGCCATCATCTTAGAAGTTTGGATTTCAACATTTAATTTTTTTGGGGAAGGACATAAACATTCAGTTTCATTGTGTATATAGTATTGAATAAAATATGTCAGCCATAAAAAAATACATGCTGTATACTTCCATTTATATACAGTGCACAAAATAGGCAACATTCTAAACTATACTACTTAGGATGTAAAATATAAAGAAAAACAAGGAAATGGTTACCATAAATTTCAGGATCATTATTAACTCTAGTGGGAAGGAAAGGGGGGATGACTGGAGGGGATATCAATGGCATTTCTGGAATGCTATTAATATTCTGTTTCTTGACATAAGTAGTGATTACCCAGTTTTTCATTGTGTAATAAATAATTTAGCTCTATATTTTGTGTATGTGTATGACTCTATATGTGTGCTATCTTTCATGATCAAATGTTAAAATGGCAAAACTACAGGAGAAACAAATTCACAACCATAATGAGAAACTTAATACGTTAAGTTTCAACTGTTATCAATAACTGATAGAGCAAACATAAAAATTCAGAAATGATAAAGAAGCTTGGAATAATTTGACAAACTTTTCTGAAGGGCATACACAGAACTCTGAACCCAGTAAGTGTAGGCATGAAACATTTTTACAAATATTATTAGGTCATAAAGATGTCTCAATAAATACAAAAAGATTGCAGTTATACACATCTTCTCTGACCCTCAATACACGTATGCAGAAATCAATAATAGCAAAAAGAAAATTAGATAATTTTTCATATTTGGGAATATTTTTGCCCTTTTCTCACATCATTCCTCCTGGCATTTTGTACTAAGAGAATTTGATTTGGTGTTAGAGAATTCAGGCTCTATGAGGGACATACTTTTTGGCCCAATATAACTAGAGGGCCAAGTGAAAGGAGAATCATCAAATGCACTGTAAACATGGATAATTGAGATTTGGAGTGGTCAAAAGTTGGTACCAAGATCCAAGAGCTGATAGTAAGTAGTAGGGATGGGACTGGAACTCATGACCCCAATAGTCCATGATCTTAAGATACTCTGCTAGGCTGCATCTCTCATATCTGTATTATCATCCTGTGAGTTGTATGTGTGGAGATGGGCAGGAGTCAGCTACTTTGTGATCCATTTTTTAGACAAAAAGACAGCTACTCCTGGAACCTAAGTCTGTGAACTTGCAGCTATTCCCAGTAAACTCAATGACTGGCCTGTGTAATTTAGGAGGGCCCTGCTCTCCATATCTCAGAGCTTTTTCCATAACAATGTCTACTGTCTAGGGGGAAAGATTTTACCAGAGTTCTGTCTCAGAGCTGTGAGGAAACAGTGATTACCCAGCTGCATCAACCTTTACACGTCTTGTGTCATCTAAGGGGAGGATCCATGCTATACAAAAAGAAACACTTGTGAAGGTCCCAGGCCAGAGACATAGGTCCACTAAAAGACGGAGATTTAACTGAAAGATTATAGAATACTCCCTATCCCCAATGTCTTATCACTACACCATCAGGGCTTTAGTATAACAGTAAATTACAATGGAAAGAGCTGCAAAACCAGAGTCTCTGGGAAGCCCAAAGTCAGGAAGGGAGACAAAAATAAGAACACTGAGAAATTTGGTGACTCTAGCACCTATAGCAATAGCAAACATTAATCAAAGCACAACTCCCAGCCAGATTAACACAGCTCCTTACACTAGAGACCTATTTACCTCAGTTCCTATTAATTACCGATATAGTAGGTTGGTTTTGTTTGTCTGTTTGTTTTTGAGATGGAGTCTCACTCTATAGCCCAGGCTGTAGTGCAATGGCATGATCTTAGCTCACTGCAACCTCCACCTCCCGGGTCCCAGTTCAGGCAATTCTCTTACCTTAGCCTCCCAAGTAGCTGGGATTACAGGCACGAGCCACCATGCCCAGCTAAAATTTTTGTATTTTTCAGTAGAGATGGGGTTTCACCATGTTGGCCAGTCTGGTCTTGAACTCCTGACCTTGTGGTTCGCCTACCTCGGCCTCCCAAAGTGCTGGGATTATAGGTGTGAGCCACTGTGCCTGGCCTAGTATGTCTTGTTTTTAACAAAAAATTACAAGACAGCCAAAGGCAAGAGTTAGGAAAAAAAGGTCTGAAGAAACACAGCAAGCTTCAGAACCAGACTCAGATATACAGTTTTTGAAATTATAAAATAAGGAATTTAAAATAACTATGATCAGAACGGATTTCGTGGCTCATGCCTGTAATTCTAGCAGTTGTGGGAGAATCGCTTGAGGCCAGGAGTTCAAGAACAGCCTGGGCAACAGAGCAAGACCTCGTCTCTTAAGAAAAGAATTAGCTGGGTGTGGTGGTGCATGGCTGTAGTCCTAACTACTTGGTACACTGAAGAAGAAGGATTGCTTGAGCCCAGGAGTTTGAGGCTGCAGTGAGCTATGATCATGACACCACATGCTAGCCTGGGCAGCAGAGCAATATCTCGTCTCTAAAAAAATAAAATAAATAACAAAATAACTATGATCAATACGTTAAGGGCACTAATGGAAAAAGTAGATAACATGTCAGAATAGATGAGTAATGTAGCTAGAGAGATGGAAATGCCAATAAAGATTCAAGAGAAAATACTAGAAATTAAAAAGAAAACTAACAGAAACAAGGAATGCCTTTGATGGGTTAATCAATGGACTGGACACAGCTGAGGAAAAAGATCAATGGTCAGTAGAAACCTTTCAAACTGAAATTCAAATTTAAAAAAAGAGTAAAAAATAAAACAGAACAGAATATCCAAGAACTGTGGGACAATTTCAAGACAAATTGCATATGCTAAACTGGAACACCAAAAGAAGGAACAGAGAATAAAGCAGAAGAAATATTTGAAGTAATAATGGCAGATATCGTTCCAAAATTAATAGACACCAGACAATACATCCAAGTTTAGTGGACAACAGGAAGAATAAATACCAGAAAAACCACCACTACACCTAGGCATATAATATTCAAATTGCATAAAACCAAAAACAAAGAGAAAATAATGAAAGAAACTAGAGGGGAAAAAAACACCTTACCTGTGAAAGAACAACAAAAAGAACTGCAGTGAAATTGTCATCAGAAACCATGCAGGCAAGAAGAGAGTGAAGTGAAATACTTAAAGTGCTGAAAGAAAAAAACCACCAACCTAAAATTATTTATTTATTTATTTTCCCTGAAATGGGGTCACGGGGTCTCACTCTGGCTCAGGCTAGAGTGCAGTGGTACAGTCATGACCCACTGCAGCCTCGACCTCCTGGGCTCAAGTGATCCTCCGACCTCCACCTCCTGAGTAGCTAGGATTACAGGCACATGTCACCATGCCAGGCTAATTTTTGTATTTTTTTTGTAAAGACAGAGTTTCTACATGTTGCCCAGGCTGGTCTCAAACTGCTGAGCTCAAGTGATCCACCTGCTTTGGCCTCCCATAGTGCTGGGATTAGAGTTGTGTGCCACCATGCCCAGCCTAAAATTCTATATCCAGCAAAATTATCCTTCAAAAGTGAAGGAGAATAAAATACTTTCTCAGACAAACAGAAACTGATGGAATTCAGCACCAGCAAACCTGCCCTTTAAGAAATGTTAAAAGGTTTTTTTCAGGCAGCTTAGATCTACATAAAGAATGAAAGAGGATTAGAAATGAAATAAAGGAAAGTAAAGTAAAATATTTATTTTTCTTATTCTTAATTGATCTAAAAGATAACAGTCTAAAGAAATAATAGCAACAATGTACTAAGTGATTATAGTGTATGAGTAATTGAAATGAGTGACAAATGCTCTGCATTAAGGTATATGCACTACATACAAGTTAAGCAGAAGAGTCTTATTTGAAAGTCGACTTAGATTGGTTAAAATATATAGTAAAGTTGAGAGAAATCACTAAAAGTTGTTTACAAAAGTATAACTGATACACTAAGAGAGGAGACAAAATAAAATCATGTAAAATGATTAAAACCAGAGAAGGCAGAAAAAGAAACCTCAGGCAACAAATAAAAAACAGTTATAAACACGGTTGATATTAATCCAAATATATCAAGAAACACTCTAAATGTGAGTGGTCAAACTACATCAACTGAAGACAGAATTTGTCAGAATGAATTTAAAAAACCCAACTAGACCCAGCATGGTGGCTTATGCCCATAATCCTAGCACTTTGGGAGGCTGAAGTGAGCAGACCACTTGAGCTCAGGAGTTTGAGAACAGCCTGGGAAACATGGTGAAACCCCATCTCTACAAAAAAAAAAATATAAAACTTTGCCAGGTATAGTGGCATGTGTCTATGGTCTCAGCTACTCAGGAGGCTGGGATGGGAGGCTTGATTGAGTCCAGGAGGCCGAGGCTGCAGTAAGCCATGATCATGCCACTTGCACTCCAGCCTGGGTGACAGAATGATACCCTATCTCACTCCAGCCTGGGTGACAGAATGATACCCTATCTCACTCCAGCCTGGGTGACAGAATGAGGCTCTATCTCAACAAAAAAGAAAAAAAAAAACCCAACTACATGTTGTCTACAAGAAGCCCGGTTTAAACATAAGACTGAGAGGTGAAACATAAAGCAATGGAGAAAGATACACTACACTAATGATAAGAAAGCTGGAGTAGCTATATAATTTTAGACAGAGCTGACTTCAGAACCAAGACAATACCAGAGATAAAAAGGGGCATTACATAATAATAAAGGGAACAATTCTTCAACACATAAAAATTATAATTATTTATGTACCTAACAATAAAGTGTCAACATATGTAAGGCAAACACTAATAGAAATGAAAGGAGAATAGACAAAAATCCATTATTAGAGTTGCAGACTTCAATATCCCCTCCTTCCAGTCAGTAATTGATAGATTAAGCAGGCAGAAAATCAATATGGATATAGTTGATCTGAAAGGCAATACTAATCAGCTTTAGCTAAATGACACTTGATCTAATTTACAGAACACGCCCAACAGCAGAACATCATTTGTTTTTCAAGCTCACATAGAAAATTCACCAAGAGAGAACATATTCCGGTTCATAAAAGATACCATGACAAACTAAAAATAACAGAAATCATAAGTATGCTCCCAATAAAATTAAACTAAAAATCAGTAAGAGGAAGATAGATGGAAAACATATCTGGAAATTAAACATACTTCTAAATACCACAACTCAAAGAAGAACTCTCAAGAGAAATGCAAAAATATTTTGAACTAAATGAAAATATAACACATCAAATTTGTGGGAAAATACAATATAACAAATGATAGAAATCACAAGTGCACTCTCAATAAAATTAAACAAGAAATCAATAACAGAAAGGTAGATGGAAAACTCAAATATCTGGAAATTAAACATACTTCTAAATGACACAATTCAAAGAAGAATCCTCAAGAGAAATGTAAAAATATTTTGAAGTAAATGAAAATACAACATATCAAACTCGTGGGATTCTGCAAAGCAGTGTTTAGGGAAAAATTTCTAGCTTAAATGCCTATGTGAGAAAAGAAAAATCTACAGTCAATAATCTAAGCTTTCACATTAGGAAACTAGAGAAAGAGGAGTAATTTAAGACTATAGAAAACAGAAGAAAAGATATAATAAAAGTTAGAGAAGAAATCAATGAAACGAAAACAGGAAAACAACGGAAGAAATCAATGAAACCACAAACTGGTTCTTTAAAAAGAGTAAATAAAATTGACAGATTGCTTGCCAGGCTAACTAAGAACAAAGAAAGAAGACAAATTAACAATATCAGAAATGAGGCCAGCATGGTGGCTTGCACCTGCAATCTCAGCACTTTGGGAGGCTGAGGCTGGGGGAATGGCTTTGGCCCAGGAGTTTGAGACCAGCCTGGGCAACATAGCAAGATATCGTCTTTACAAAAAAAATTTTTAAAAAGAAATGAAGGTGGAGTTATCATTATTGATCCCATGGACATTAAGAAGATAATATGAACAACTCTATGCCTACAAATCTGTTAACATAGATGAAATGGGGCAATTCTACAAAATAAAAACAAATTAAAGGGAAATAAAACATATACAGATTGGAAAGGAAGAAATAAACTGTCTTTATCTGCAGATGACATGACTGCCAAAGAACTGACAAATGCCTGGTGCAAAGTCCCAGGATACAAGATTAATATAGAAAAGTCAGTTGCTTTCCCATATACTAGCAATGAACAATTGGAACTTGAAATTTAAAAATACCATTAAAATAGCAGTCCCCAAATGCAGATTGTGTCAAAAGAATTTTAAGGTATCACAAATGTATGAAACAACCTCACTGAAAGGGATAGGGGAATAAGGTACTGACATAGGTAAATTTGAAAATGAGTGGAGTCTGTAAGACTAAAGGCAAAAGTAACTGTACATAGCACTCCACTCCAGTTGATAAAGTTGTTATCCACAGGGGTACAGGTTAACAATTTTGAAACCACTATGTATTTACACGATTAATAAACAATAAAATGGATGGCAGATGGTAGAAGACAGGTTTCTCACAGTTGGAGTAGAAGGTTACAGATAAGGAAGGGGAGGCTAGAATGATCTGTGCAGTAACAGACTGTAGTTGGAGACACCACTATAAATTCATGTTTAGCCTTATATAGATACAAATGGTTATATATAGAAATATTTATATTTCTTTAAATACTTTATATATGTATAGGTAATCTATACAGATATACATTTTTGCTATATCAGCTGAGAAGGCCTAGAAGTAATGCTATCTCAGTAGCAATGAGTATGTCTAGCACCCAGATCTTGTTTTTCTAACACCATTCTTCAACATAAGATACCAGGGCGACTTGGAGAAATGACTGATTCTAGGACTCGGGCAAAAAATAAGAAAGATAAAGCTATAGCCATCTTGTAGTGCCAGAATGTAAGTACTAAAAAAACCCATCTAAAACATAACAATGGGGGCATGTCAAATGAATACAGGCGCCAAATGAAAGCTCCCAGTGACCAAAGCTGGAACAATTTGAGCAAAAGCATGTAAAGTAGTATTGCATTCATCCAAAATATAAAATAGTCATGCGTCTACACTGATACAAATAAACTGAATATATAAGTAAATGGGAAAGAAGAGTCAAATATCCTCTGCAGAAGGATTCCAAGTAATTTTTTTCAATAGTCTGCCTTCAAGGAAGTAATCATGTCCCAATCCTTAAGTGTGGGCTGACAATAGTGACTTTATTCCAAAGAATACAGGTGACCAAGGATAAGAACAGTGGTGAATATATTGACGGTATGTCTTCTTTATAAGATATGATGAGAATGGCATTTTACCTCTGTGGTCTTCTTCACAAAACACATATTGCCTGTGTGATCACAAGACAAAAATCAAGCAAACCCATTTTGGGACATTATACAAACTAGCTGACCAATACTTCTCAAAAGTGTCAAGGTCATCAAAAACAGGCAAAGTCTGAGAAACTCTCACAGCTAAGTGGAGCCGTTGGAGACATGATAACTAAATGCAACCTGAATAAAGTATGTACTTTAGTTAATAATAATGTATCAATATTGGTTAATTGTGACAAATGTACCATACTAATGTAAGATGTTAATAAAAGGGGACAGTGCACATGGGATACTCTGTACTATCTTTGTAATAAATCTGTAAATTTAAAACCATCCTAAAAGTTTATTTTAAAAAAAAACCTGTAAGCAAATAAAAAGCTACTCAGGATCCAGGGGGAAAAAAATCACATAGGTACATGGGTCTGTTGAAATGGTAAAGCAGGGCTTAACAGAAATTTCCTGGGAGAGAATTCCTAAGAAAAAATTGTCAGCAGACTAGAGATTAACAAATGAGAACAGCACAGCATCTGGTCACTTAGCTTTTTCTCCTGGCTCCATCTCCAGTATCTAAATCTGGTGGAAACAGCTATATGCAAAAATACACAAAAATCAACAAAAAACATGGAAAGGAGTGTTTTGTAAAAACTTTATAAAATATCAAGGCCCAAGTGGCAATTGTGTACTAGCAGTGTGGGTTAGGATAATCTTATTGTAGGTAGAGAGGGAATTCTCCACTTCTGTTGGGACATAGTGTTGCTTAGCCTATCATGATTTCCAGCCCACCAGCAGCAGCTGGGGCCTTAGGAGGGTGCAGGATTCATGAGAAGAGGCACACTACCTGCCAAGTATGGCATTACCCAGAGAGAGTGGCACCCAGCTGTCAGCTATCTGGACTTACTTCTGGGCACAGGTGAGATCTCCTTCAGCCCTCCCCCAAGCATCTGGGTACTGGTTCTGCTAGTGCAAAGGGAGAGAAGGAGCCAGCCTAACACAGTTCACACACTCAATACCTTGATCTTCTCCACATCTCTAGGCTAGTTTTATCTCCGTTTCAGATGTCAAGGCTGTCCCTTTCAGCAGTGGAGCTGTAATAACCACTGGGTTGAATCCTCCAGCTTCCAGCCCCAGAAGTAATGCAACTTTTACCTATCATTCTATACCCTGATAACAAGAATTTTAAGTATATCCACTGTCTTTATAAGTTCACTGGGCAGTTCGTTGGAATGCTTTTGCACCATTTTCCAATGTTTTATCTTCCATTATCTTTTTGACTTAAGAAATCTGTTTTTAGAGAAAAAGGGACCGATGAACAAAAAAGAACAGAAAAAATCACCCACAGATAACCACTGTCAATCTTTTAGTGGACACAGCTTTCAGGATTGTTTTCTATACATAAATTGCTAGGTAAGTATCTTGTAGTTTTACAAAAATGTACACATGCCATATATTTGGTTTTGCAAGTTGTGTTTTTTAATTTTACAATGCACCATAAACATTTTTCCATGTAACAGATGAAAATTTGCTACTGAGAACACCGCGTTGCAGTTGGGTCAAAAGGCAGCTAGTAACAGGAGGGATGCCTAAAGTATTACCATAAGGTTAAAGCACATGGTCTGGTATATGCCTGCCAAGGACACTACACATAAGGAATGTCTTCAATGTCCCTTCGTGGGGCCCTGCAGCCACCCCTGAACTCCCTTGGACCCCTAGGGTAGAAAGGGTCCTGTAAATTTCTTTGCATCCACAAATACGCCCCCAATTTCTGTTTGCTTTTTCTCTTCTCATCCTCCACCTTAGCCATATTGTCAAATTCTCTTATCATGTCCTCATTGCTTAAATTCATATCGTGTATGGCCTCTTTATACTCCTTGAGGTAATGAGCCAGCCCCTTATTAGTTTTTCTTTTGGCTTTCCTGGGTACATCATCCTCAGCTGGGCGCTTCCCTGCAGCCCTTGTTTGACTCTCTGGCTCTCCCTCCCTCCCTGGCTTTCTCTCTCTCTCTGATCCTCCCTCCATCTCTGCCTCTCCCTCCTTCTCTGACTTTCCTTCTTCTTTTGCCTTTTCCTCACTTTCTGGCTTTCCTTTATCCTTTAACATTTCCTCATCTCCTGTCTTGCCCTTGTTTTCTGTCTTTCTCTCATTTTCTAACTTCTCCTTGTCTTCCAGAGTACAAGCTACTTCTGGCTTTCCCTCGTCCTGTGGCTGTTCTTCATTTTCCATCTTTCCTTGGTTCGAAGGCATTCCTTCATTTTCATTGCAGAGTTTTTCCATGTCGAGATTTCCCCTCCTTTTCCTGTCCTGGGGGATGGGGGTAGAGGCAAGAGGAGACAAAGAGGAGACATGGGAGACTGAGGGTGTGGGGTGGAACGCAGGTCTGGACAGTACTTTCATCTCACCCCCGGTGAGGGTTCCCCTAAACTGGACATGCCCCCAAGAGGGCGTTCTGCCCACCACGTAGCCCGCCACTCCTCCCACACACATGAGCCAGCCATTGCCTGGCCGGCCCTGCCACCTTCTCTGCACTGGTTCAGCCGGGTAAGGTGCGTGTTCAGGTGGGTGGGGGATGGGCAGGGGCCCCAATTCGGCTCTGGCCGGGCCCTCCACACCCTCAACTCTTGTGGGCCCCTGTCCCCCCTCCCCACCCTGCTTTCACGGACCTGCGGGGATTCTGGACAGGTTGCTCCTCCTTTTCAGGCCTCGCAGAGCACTGGGAACAACAGAGGCGCAGACCTGCGGACAGACAGGAGACTCGGGTAGGGGCTGCGCGCTCGGCGGCCTCACAGGGACTCGGCTCCCTTTCCTGAGTCCAGGCCCTGCTCACCCAACGTTTTCTTCCCCTACCTCCCCTGCACCCCAGCCGCCATTTCTTTCCAGGCCTCGGGCACCAAACCAGGATGCTTTCCAAACTAAATGTGGGTCTCTGTGTCCTTCTCCTCAGAGGCAACTCTCCTACCCAGCTTCGCGGTCAACATTTCTCTCTACGCACGGAACGGCAGAGGGGGTTTACTTCCACTGTCTCACTACTGGGGCGTCCCCAGCCCACCATCTTCGGCTCCAAAATGGACGGAGGGCAGAGAAGAGGATGTGCCTAGAAAGCGGGCATGGATACTTGGCGGTGCTCGCCTTCCTCAGCCTCTGCCCACTGGCTGCTTGATCCCCCTCAGCCACCCTTAGCGGTTTTACCACCGTCATCTCTGTCCACACTCGGGCCAGATTCCCTCGACCCGACCCCACCCCCAGCCTTTCCCTCTACGATACCCGTTCCCCTTCCGCCATTCTAGTGTTCCGCTAGTAGCGTGGAAGGCCCACACACTGACCTGGAAGAAGCTGGACCAAGAATTACGAGCCCAGGGACCGGAGCGTACGGGACCCAGCCACAGGGACTGACGGCAGGCAGTCGGACCGGTGCCCACATCTGCGCCCGGGCAGATCACGTGAACGCCGCAGCGATGGAGTTTCCACCGCCCCATGCCCCGCCTCCCGCCCAGCCGCTTTCAGCCAAGCCACCACCTCTCTCCAGCAGGTACCTTCTCACCTCCCTGGGCCCTTTTGCCTTTTTCTTCTTGTTGAGAAATTGATCAAAGAAAGAATTTTAATGAAAACCACAAAGTTCTTCTTCTTTTTTTTTTTTTTTAAATGAGTTGGACGGTCCGGAAGAGGAGTCTTGATAATGTTGCTCTTAAATTCCATTGAAATAACGTAGACCGACCCGATAAAATCATATAAATGTGAACTTAAGTACAGTATAAAGAATAAATTATTGCACTTGAAAAAAGGAAAATTTTTCCAAAATAAATGAAATTGTCTCTTTTTCCTGACATGTACAAACATAAATTTTCGAATGATTTTTAAAAAGTTGTATTTGAACCAAACTGAAAGAACAATTAATTTATCTTCAGTGAGAAACTGAATATACAAGAAACAGTGACCAGACCATATTCAAAAATAGAACTGTAATCCACAGCCTTTGCTGCAAGCAGCTGGAGAAGCCAAAGCATAGCATCTGCAGAAATTTTCAGGACTTTTATTAATTTGCTGGCCTTTCTGGACTTTTTTTTTTTTTTTGACCTGATGGCCAACGAGAAAATCCCAAATATGAACCCCTACTCAATCACATACGATGTTTGCCTCTAGTTGGCCTGCCTCTAGCTTCCTCACATCAACAACCTCCAATCAGAGCATCCTTAAAGTCTTTGTGGGGTTTTTTATTTTCCACTATAAAGCTTTCCCACTCCTCTGCCTGCCTTTAAATCTCTTCCAGACTCAAATGATAGTAGGCTTGACTTCCTTGCTATAAAAAAAGCTGTAATAAGTAGCACTTGTTTGTTCTCTTATGCATAGTCTCCGTTTATCTATCTCCACACAAACTTTTGGTGTGGAAGGCCTTTAAATATGGTCACATGCTGCTTATTAACGGGGATATGTTCTGAGAAATGCATCAGGCAATTTCTTGGTGGTGCGAACATCGTAGAGTGTAGTTATACAAACTTATATGGAATAGCCTACTACACTCCTAGGCTATATACTATAACCTATCACACCAACCACCGTTGTAGTCTATGCTGTCCGTTGTCACTGACTAATCAATAGGCAGAATGACTATATAACAAAGAGACAAATAGATTAGATTACATGAAAATTTGTAACAGATTTGTTGGACTGGGGACAAATGCACTCTCCCCTGCTCTTGTTGAATATATTGGTGAAAATTTTCTGAAGATTAACTTTGTAAGTTATTTTAAAATAAAAATATTTGCTGGGCACGGTAGCTCACACCTCTAATCCCAACACTTTGGGAGGCCGATGGGGGTGGATCACCTCAGGTCAGGAATTTGAGGCCAGCCTGACCAAGACGGTGAAACCCAGTCTCTACTAAAAATATGAAAATTAGCTGGGTGTGGTGGCTGGCACTTGTAATCTCAGCTACTTGGGAGGCTGAGGCAAGAGAACCACTCCACTTGAACCCATGAAGCCGAGGATGCAGTGACCTGAGATTGTGCCATTGCACTCCAGCCTGGGCAACAGACTGAGACTAAGTCTCAAAATTTTTTTTTAATCTTTTGTGCCAGTAATTCCGCTTCTAATAGTTACCCACAATGATAATTTTCTATCTTCAACTTCTATTTTAAGCTCAGAGGCACATGTGTAGGGTGTGAAGGTTTGTTACATAGATAAACATGTGTCATGATGGTTTACTGAATAGATGATCCCATCACCTAGATATTAAACCTGGCAGCCACTAGCTATTCTTCCTTATGCTCTCCCTCCCTGTCCACAACAGGCCTCTGGGTGTGTTGTTCCCCCATGTGTCCATGTGTTCTCATTATTCAGTTCCCACTCATAAATGAGAACACACAGTATTTGGTTTTCTGTTCCTACATTAGTTTCCTGAGGATAATGGCTTCTAGCTTCATCTATGTCCCTGCAAAGGGCATAATCTCATTCCTTTTTATGGCTGCATAGTATTCCACAGTGTATACATACCACATTTTCTTTATCTAGTCTATCATTGATGGGCATTTAGGTTGATTCCATATCTTTGCATAGTGCTGCAATGAACATATGTGTGCATCTATCCTTATAATAGAATGATTTATATTCCTTTGGGTATATACCCAGTAATGGGATTGCTCCATCAAATGGTATTTCTATTTCTAGAACTTTGAGGAATCGCCACAGTTTTCCACTGTGGTTGCTGATTTACACTTCCACCCACAGTGTAAAACTGTTTCTTTGTCTCTGCAGTCTCGCCAGCATCTGTTGTTTTTTTGACTTTTTAATAACAGCCATTCTGAGTGGCTTGAAACGGTATCTCATTGTGCTTATATATGCATTTCTCTAATTATCAGTGATGTTGAGCTTTTTTGCATATGCTTGTTGGCCTCAAGTGTGTCTTCTTTTGAGAAATATCTGTTCATGTCCTTTGCCTATTTTTTAATGGGGTTGTTTTTTCTTGTAAATTTGTTTAAGTTCCCTGGAGACTCTGGATATTAGACCTTTGTCAGATAGATAAATTGCAAAAAATTTTATTCCATTCTGTAGGTTTTCTGTTCACTCTAATGAGTTTCATTTGCTGCACAGAAGCTCATTAGTTTAATTAGATCTCATTTGTCAATTTTTGCTTTTGTTGCAATTGCTTTTGGCATTTTCATTATGAAATCTTGCCCGTGCCTATGTACTGAATGATATTGCCTGCATTTTCTTCTAGGGCTTTTGTAGTATTGGGTTTTACACTTAAGTCTTTAATCCATCTTGAGTTAATTTTTGTATATGGTATAAAGAAGGGGTCCAGTTTCAATTTTCTGCATATGGCTAGCCATTTCTCCCAGCACTATTTATTAAATAGGGAATCCTTTTCCCATTGCTAGTTTTTGCCAGGCTTATTGAAGATCAGATGGCTGTAGGTGTGTGGTCTTATTTCTGAGTTCTCTTTTCTGTTCCATTGATCTATGTGTCTGTTCTTATACCAATACCATGCTGTTTTGTTTACTGTAGCCTTTTAGTATAGTTTGAAGTTAGGTAGTGTGATGCCTCCAACTTTGTTCTTTTTGCTTAGGGATTGTCTTGGCTATTTGGGCTCTTTTTGTTTCCATATGAATTTTACAATGTTTTTTTCTATTTATTTGAAGAAGGTCAATGGTAGTTTAATGCAAATAGCATTGAATCTATAAATTACTTTGGGCAATATGGCCATTTTTATGATATTGATTCTTCCTATCTATGAGAATGAAGTGTTTTTCCATTTGTTTGTGTCCTCACTGAAATCCTCTCTGATTTCTTTGAGTAGTGGTTTGTAGTTCTCTTTGAAGAAATCCTTCACTTTCCTTGTTAGCTGTATTCCTAGGAATCTTATTCTTTTTGCAGCAATTGTGAATGGAAGTTCATTCATGATTTGGCCCTCAGCTTGCCTGTTGTTGGCGTATAGCAATGCTAGCGATATTTGCACACTGATTTTATATCCTGAGGCTTTGCTGAAGTTGCTTATCAGCTTAAGAAGCTTTTGGGCTGAGACAATGGTGTTTTCTAGATATAAGAGAATTTTATCTTCATCAAAGGTAATTTGACTTCCTTTCTTCCTATTTGAATACACTTTATTTCTTTCTTTTGCCTGATTGTCCTGGCCAGAATTCAATACTATATTGAATAGGAGTGATGAGAGAGAACATCCTTGTCTTGTGCTGGTTTTCAAGGGGAATGCTTCCAACTTTTGCCCTTTCATTATGATATTGACTGTGAGTTTTTCATATATGGGCATTATTATTTTGAGGTATGTTCCTTCAATACTAGTTTATTAAGAGTTTTTAACATGAAGAGATATTGAATTTTATCAAAGGGATTTTCTACATCTATTGAGATTGTCATGTGGTTTTTGTCTTTAGTGCTGTTTATGCAATAAATCACATTTATTGATTTCTCTATGTTGAACCAGGCTTGCATCCTGGGGATGAAGCCAACTTGATCATGGTGGATAAGCTCTTTGATGTGCTGCTGGATTTGGTTTGCCAGTATTTTATTGAGGATTTTTGCATCCATGTTCATTAAGAATATTGGCCTGAAGTTTTCTTTTTTTGTTGTATCTCTGACAGGTTTTGGTATTAGGATGATGCTGGCCTTGTAATATGAATTACAAGGGGGGAGTCTTTCCTTTTCATTCTTTTTGGAATAGTTTCAGTAGAAGTGGTACCAGCTCTTCTTTGTACCTCTGGTAAAATTCAGTTGTGAGTCTGTCTGGTCCTGGGCATTTTTGTTGTTGTTATTATTGTTGTTAGTAGGCTATTTATTACTGCCTCAATTTTAGAACTTATTATTGGTCTATTCAGGGATTAAATTTATTCTGGGTTCAGTCTCAGGACGGTGTATATGTCCAAGAATTTATCTATTTCTTTTAGATTTTCTAGTTTATGTGCATAGAGGTGTTTGTAGTATTCTCTGATAGTTTTTATATTTCTGTAATATCCCCCATCATTTCTGATTGTGTTTATTTGATTTTTTTTCTCTTTTCTTCTTTATTAGTCCAGCTAGCAGTCTATGTATTAATTATTTTTTTTTCCAAAAACCAGCTCCTGGATTCATCAATTTTTTGAAGGGTTTTTAAAATGTCTCTATCTCCTTCAATTCAGCTATGATTTTGGCTATTTCTAATCTTCTGCTGGCTTTGGGGTTTGTCTGCTCTTGGTTCGCTAGCTCTTTTAGTTGTGATGTTAGGTTAACTTGATATCTTTCTAGCTTTTTTATGTAACCAAAGAGATAATTAATACAGTGCTACAATAGTCTTATATTTTAAATTTTCACTTTGTGAGGCCAAGGTGGGTGGATTGCTTGAGCCCAGGAGTTTGAGACCAGCCTGGGCAACATGGCAAAACCCTGTTTCCACAAAATTTACAAAATTTAGCCCATTGTGGTAGCATGCACCAATAGTCCCAGCGACTTGGGAGGCTGGAGTGGGAGAATTGATTGCTCTTGGGAAGTAGAGGCTGCAGTGAGCTGTGACTGCACCACTGCACTCCAGCCTGGGTGACAGAGCCAGACCCTGTCTCAAAAAAAATATGTTAAAAAGATTCCCATAGTAATTATTTTTTGAGCATTTATCTTTGTTTGTATTATAACTACAGTAGTCATTCCACTGGCTTAGTTTATAATTTAAAAATATGGAACAGAAGAAATATCTATCATTACAGATTTAGTTACATAATCTTCTTAGTACACCGGCTTACTCTGGTTATCTTTGGGTGTTTGGTTTATAAAAATAATTAATCCTTATATATTGGGTACTTAATACATAGTAAAAATAATTCTTTATTAACTGTTCATCATCCCAATTGATGGTGGCACTTCTATATATGGTGGGGCACAAAGGACAGCCACAAGTATGTGATATTGCCCTCTAGAGAAGCCACTTATGTTCCTAGCCCTCTGCTAGCTACCTTGTATTATCTGGCATGCTATTTCATTTATCCCTGGTGGGGCAATTTGCACTTCAAGGAAACAGAATGACTTATAAGGCTACAGTCTTAACCCAATATAGTACTGAAATAGGTACAGTAAGAGAAATAAAACAAGGAAGCCCACTGACACACCCAAGTGTACAAGTTTTTAGTGTATGATAGGGAAACATTTCTGATCAGTAGTAAATTATATTTGCATAATTAGTTAAATACTTGAGAGAAAATGAAGAGCTTTATTTTCTGACATACATTCAGATATCTTCAGGGTAGGCAAGAGACATGAAATAAAAGGCATCTGGGTTGAAAGGAAAGAAGAAAAACTATCCATTTGCAGGTGATGTCATCTTGTACATAGAACATCCCAAAGGATTCACTAAAGAACTGTGAGAACCAACAAATGAGTCCAGTGATGTGGCCGAATATAAGATTGACATACAATAATTAATTATATTTTATATGCTAGCAATAAACTATTCAAAGAGGAAAGAAAAAAATCCACTTAAAATAGCATAAAGGTATTAAAACACTTATAAAGAAATTCAATAAAAAGTCCAAGACTTGTACACCAAAAACTAAAAAAAAATTGTTGAAAGAAATATTAAGAATACATAAATAAATGGAAAGACATTCTATATTCATAGATTGGAAGACTGAATATTGTTAAGATTGGTGATATTTTCAAAATTGATCTATAGAATCAATGTAATCTCTGTCAAAGTCTCATCTGGTTTCTTTGCAGAAATTGGTAAGCTGATCCCAAAAATCCACATGAAAACGCAGGAAACCCAGAATATACAAAACAATATTTAAAAAGAAGGATGACATTGGAGGTCTCACACTTCCAGATTTCTATCAAGGCAGTGTTGTACTTACATAAGGACATATAGATCAATGGAATATAATTGAAAGTCCAGAAATAAACCCTGACATCTACAGTTGGGCCAAGAAAATTCAATCATGAAAGAATAGTCTTTTTAACAAATGGTGCTGAGACAAATGGATATCTATCTGCAAAAAAATGAATCTGGGCCTCTTCCTTACACCATCTACAAAACATAACTCAAAATAAATTAAAGTCCTAATTGTAAGAGCGAAAACTATCAAATTCTTAGAAGAAAACTTATGTGTAGTTCTTTACGACCTTGGATTAGGCAATGGCTTTTCAGATATGACAACAAAAGCTCAAGAAACAAAAGAAATATAGATAAATGAGACTATATCAAAATGCAAAATTTTTGTGATTCAAAGGACATCATAAGGAAAGTGAGAAGACAACAGAATAGGAGAAAATTTTTGTAAGTAATGTATCTGATAAGGGACTTGTATCTATAATATATAGAGAACACTTATAACTAAATAATTTTAAAAGCCCAATTTTAAAATGGGCAAAGGATCTGAACAGATATTTCTCTAAAGAAAATATACAAATGGCCAATAAATTCATCAAAATGTGTCCAACATCATTAGCCATCAGGAAAATGCAAATCAAAGCCATAATGAAATATCACTTTATACCCTCTGAGATGGATATGATAAACAAGAAATATAATGACAGGTGTTTGCAAAGATGTAGAGAAATTGGAACCGTCACATACTACAGGTGGGAACATCAAATGGCACACTACTGTGGAAAACAGTTAGGCAGTTCCTCAAAATGTTAAACATGGCATTACCATATGACTCAACAATTCCACTCCTAGGTATATCCCCAAGGGAAATGAAACAATATGCCTACACAAAACTTGAATGTGTATGTTCCTGGCAGAATTATTCATTATAGTTAGAAAGTAGAAATATCTTAAATACCTATCACTTGATGAGTAGACAAATAAAATATGACATATATATATAAAATGGAATATTATTTGGCAAAAATATGGAACAAACTGCTGATACATGCTAAAACATGAGTGAACCTTGAAAACATTCTGCCAAGTGAAAGAATATAGTCACAAATTGTTATATATTGTATGAGTCCATTAATGTGCAATATTTGGAATTGGTATGTCCATAGAGACAGAAGGTAAATTAGTGGTAGCACAGGGCTAGGGGTGGAAAATTGAAGGGAAAATGGTAGTGATGGCTAATGGCCATGAGATTTCTATTTGCAGTTATGAAAATGTTCTAAGATTGATTGTAATGATGGTTGCACAGCTCTGTAAGTATACTAAAAAAACATTGAATAAGTATACTAAAAAAACATTGCACCCTAAATAGGCAAACTATATGGTATGAGAATTATATCTCAATAAAGCTGTAATAAAAATCTGTCATAATATTGATTATTTCAAAGTACTCTATTATATGGATTTTCTCTAGAATAGATTGAATTAAAGTCACATATTTTTTCTCTATTATGCATGTTTTAATATTTATATGTTAGTCAATTTCCCTGATCATTTTATTTGGATTTAGTCTAAGAATTTGAATTAATGGATCAAATGTTATGAGAATTTTAGGATTTCTTGATACATGGAGCTAAATGTCTACTATGTTGTTAATTATAAAAACTAAAGAAAATCAAACATATACATAATGTAGAGGATGGGGTTGTATGCTATATTTTATTAAATTTTTCTATGTTTATTTTATATACAGTTTGTATATTTAATGAAATTGTACATATGTACTGTTCTGCTACTTGATTCTTTCACTTAAAAGTATATCTTCAGAACATTCTCATCATGTCAGTCTACATAGGACTACCTTATACATTTTAATGGTTGCATAATATTCCAATCTTTAGAATTACCAAAATTTATTTAATCAATTCCCCATTGATTAGCATTAGAAATGTTTAATAGTTTTACTATTAACAACATTGATCTATTGAATATCCATATGCCTACTGCATCCATTTATTCACCTGGGGAAGAGATATAATTTCCAAAGTTTTTCTGTCCCACTCCACATATGATATGTGACCTTTCTATTCTTCTCATTGATAAATGTAGACTTTGTTTTTTCCACTTAAATTTAGGAGGACCCGTGACTATTTTGATCAATATAGTACAATGTAAATCACTTTGTGTGACTTTGAGGTTAGGTCAAAAAACACCACAAGGTTATCTGCCTGGCATCTTTGGAATGCTCACTCTTGGACAAGCAGCTGCCATGTAATAATTCTTCCTACCCTGAAACCACCATGCTGAAAGGCCATACATATGCTCTTTGGTTGACAGCTCCAGCTATGTTGTAATCCAAAAGCCAGCAATAACTGACATCCCTGTTAGTGAGCTCTCTTGGATTTCCATCCCAGTCCATCTATAAGATGATTGCGGTCCCAGCTGACATATTTTATTTATTTATTTACTTAATTATTTCTTTTTTGAGACAGAGTCTTGCTGTGTCACCGAGGCTGGAGTGCAGTGGTATGATATTGGCTTACTGCAACCTCTGCCTCCCGAGTTCAAGCAATTCTCCTGCCTCAGCCTCCTGAGTAGCTGGAATTACAAGTGTGCACCAGCACACCTGGCTAATTTTTATATTTTTAGTAGAGACAGGGTTTCACCATGTTGGCCAAGCTGGTCTCAAACTCCTGACCTCAAGTGATCTACTCACCCTGGCCTTCCAAAATGCTGGGATTACAGGTGTGAGCAATGGCACCTGGCCTCCAGCTGACATCTTGACCTCAACATCATGAGAAACCCAAAATAAGAACCTAGCAGCTGAACACCTCTTAATATAAATGGTTAAATTTTGGAGTAATTTGTTATGCAGCAATACTAACCTTAATGACCTGTATAAAAGATGAAATAGTATTAGGAGTAAAGGAAATCATAAACAGCCCACAAAGCCTAAAATATTTACTATCTGGCCCTTTATGGAAAAAGTTTGTTAGCCCATGTGTTAGACCAAAGAAAACAACGTAATCTCAACCACCACAACAATCATCATCATTGAGATGTGATGTTGAGTGAGTACTAATATAGATGCATATCAGAGTACAGGTATCATTCTATTCATTTTTTGGGGGGGTAACTCAAACTTCTTTAATTTTTTATTTTTGAGACAGAGTCTCACTCTGTTGCCCAGGCTGGAGTGTGGTAGCATCATCTTGGCTCACTGCAACCTCTGCCTCCTGGGTTCAAGTGATTCTCATACCTCAGCCTCCTGAGTAGCTGGGATCACAGGCATGTGCCACCACACCTGGCCAATTTTTGCACTTTTAGTAGAGATGGGGTTTCACCATGTTGGACAGGCTGGTCTTGATCTCCTGACCTCAAGTGATCCACCCACTTCAACCTCCCAAAGTCCTAGGATTACAGGCATGAGCCACCACACCTAACCAAAATACATACAATTTTAAAGTTACAAAAGTATTATCCTGTGTAATTTAAAAACGATCAATACTTAAGTGCTGGAAACCCATAATCTAAAAGTTGAAAACCCGGTGTAGTGGAAAGAATCTAGAATATAGAGTTGGTATTTACTTTAGAAAAGTAACCTCTTCTAGGCCCAGGGGTTAGCCCATTTGTGAAATGGGAGTATAATAGTTGAAAGAGGAACTGAGAACTTAATCTTCCAAAATGTCAAAAAGATCATCTTATGCCCCACCTCCCACCCCAGCTCCTGTAACACAAACGCCCAGCACACCAGGGTTTGTGAGATACAATCTATATAGTCATCTCACCTACAACAAGTACAGGCTGGGAGGGAAGCCGGTCACCAAAAGCTGGGTCATAGCATCCTCTGGTATTGTGATTCCAAAACCCCTAAAGCCACCAGATAAGCCAATGATACCTCATGCCCTGCATGAGTTACAGCAGAAGGGTCTAGGACCAAGTAAAGGCTTCCAATCCTGACACAAAGTTGTGGGAGATTGGCAAGATTATTGATGGTGTGTGGCGAGATCTCCCTCCCTGATGAAGAAATACAAGAATATTTAAACGAATACGAAGCAGAAAAGATAGAGTACAATGAATCTGTGATGGCCTATCATAATTCCCCCACGTACCTTGCTTACATAAATGCAAAAAGTTGTGAAGAAGCTGCTTTAGAGGAAGAAAGTAAACAGAGACAGTCTTGCATGGAGAAAGGAGAACCGTACATGAGCATTCAGACTGCTGAAGATACAGATGATTACGATGATGGCTTTTCAATGAAGCACACAGCCACCGCCTGTTTCCAGAGAAACCACCGCCTCATCAGTGAAATCCTTAGTGAGAGTGTGGTACCAGACGTTCGGTCAGTTGCCACAACAGCTAGAATGCAGGTCCTCAAACGACAGGTCCAGTATTTAATTGTTCATCAGAAAAAAACTAGAAGCTGAAATTCTTCAAATAAAGAAACAACACCCGGAGAAGAGGAAATTCCTGGAAAGCACAGATTCATTTAACAATGAACTTAAAAGCTTGTGCAGTCTGAAAGTAAAAGTGGATACGGAGAAAATCGCAGCTGAGATTGCACAGGCAGAGGAACAGGCCCGCAACGGGCAGGAGGAAAGGGAGAAGGAGGCAGCAGAGCAAGCTGAGCGCAGTCAGAGCAGCATCTTTTCTGAGGAAGAACATGCAGCCAACAAAGGAGAGGAGAATAAAGACAGAACATTCCAATGGAGACAGAGGAGACACACCTTGAAGAAACGACAGAGAGCCAACAGAATGGTGAAGAAGGCACATCTACTCCTGATGACAAGGAGAGTGGGCAGAAGGGGGTCCACAGTATGGCAGAGGAAGGAACCAGTGATAGTAACGCTGGCTTGGAGAGCAACAGTGCAACAGTGCAGGAGCCACCAACAGATCCCATACCAGCAGATGACAAAAAAGAATAAATGTTGCCTTGTTTTATGTGTTCTAAATACTTTTTTAAGTGAAAAAAATGCTTTTTGGTTTAAAAAAGAAAGAAAGATGAATAATGTGGAGAGTTGGTAAGGATACAGAGTAACTAGAACCCACATATACATTCTGGGTGGAACTATGAATTGAAAAAGCACTTTGGAAAACTGTCAGTATTTACTAAGGTTAAATATTCATATATGCTCTGACTCAGCAGTTGCACTCCTGGTATATATGTAACAGAAATGAGTTTTTATGTCCACCAAAAGATGTGAACAAGATTGATCATTAAGTACAAAACATAAAGCAATGCAAATGTTCATCAACAGAAGAATAGCATTATAGTCTTATAATGCATTACAATACAGAAATGAAAGTGAAAACTTATAGCTACAAACAGCATGGAATAAAAACACAAATATAGCACTGATACTTCCATTGTAATCCCTCTATCACCTCCTGTCTACATAAACACATATCTGTGGAGTTGAAAATGGGTTCAGGTTTGAGGCCACAGAAGAAATTCAAAGACAGTGAAAAGCAGAAGCAGCCCCTTGAATTCAGCATGATGGCTGATATCCCCAGTTGCTGGAGTTTGTCCAGAGAAAAATGTGCTTACACATTTTAATTTGAATTAATTACCCCAGTGAATATTGAGGGAGATCAAACAAATCAACATAGCATCAGATTTTATTTTAACATATTTCTTGTCAAGCAGGTTAATGCAGAGAGTTAATGCACAGTTTCTATGAGCCTCTGATAGGCTCAAACACACAGTTTAATGCCTTGTCTGACAGAGCAGACACTGGAGTGAAACTTAGGAGATCGTCCTGGGTTCTGGTGTCAGATCTAAGCCAAAACCTACCCTGCCATGGGTAAGGTTCTTCAGTTCTGTGGGAAGATCCCTTCTGGGAAAGGACTCTCAGTTACTAGAAGGGATAGAATTCACTATTCACAATTATTTTATCAAGTACAATGACTATGCATGTTATTCATTTTTTTTTAGGATTGAATATCTTTATTAATGTTATGTGTTGGTTCTTTTTTTATTGCATTTTAGGTTTTGGGGTACATGTGAAGAACATGCAAGATTGTTGCATAGGTACACACATGGCAGTGTGATTTGCTGCCTTCCTCCCCCTCACCTATATCTGGCATTTCTCCCCATGCTATTTCTCCCCACCCCCCATCCCTCCCCCATTTCCCCCCAATGGACCTCAGTGTGTAGTGCTCCCCTCCCCGTGTCCATGTGTTCTCATTGTTCAACACCCGACTATGAGTGAGAACATGCAGTGTTTGATTTTCTGCTCTTGTGCCAGTTTGCTGAGAATGATGGTTAAAACAAGATTCCTCATAGTGCATGACAAAATATCTGGCCAAGCATCAGGTCCATCCAAAGCTATATGGTCCCTGCCTAGTTTTAACCTCTAAAGGGTGCTGCTGTTCATACTTAACCTCTGTGTGAGAAGATCTTGGAAGCAGAGGTAGTTAAATTATGAATGGGTTTTAGTATTACTTAGTAATAGTAGAAGCCATGAGGGGCAGGGCTGGCCTATCACATCTCTCAGATGGACCATAGAATCAGAATCAACCAACCAGAAGGGTGTACTATAGATAACACCTAATTTTCCTTTGAAGAACATTTTTCCTATAGTTTTTCTATTTTTGATAAACATTAATTTCAAAGTATGGTTATTCTTAATCACAAAATAAGGCTGAACTCATTAGATTTGGCTTGTTTATTTACATAGGTGCAGCAGAAATCCTATTTGCTATACAGTCCTTTAGTATTCGTTGCTGAGAGTTTTCATAATGATGATCATATTGGACATTTTTACTGTATTAAATATATATATAACATAAAATTGACCATATAAACCATTTTTGGTGTACAGTTTAGTGACATGAAATACATTCACATTGATGTGCAACCATTATCATCTGTCTCCAGACTTTTTCATCTTCCCAAACTGAAGCTATACTCATTAAACAACAACTTCCCATTTCCCCCACAGTCCCAGTTCCTGGTGACCGCCATTCTACTTTCTGTCTCTATGAATTTGACTAGTCTAGGTGCCCCATATAAATGGAATCATACAATATTTGTTTTTTGTGTCTGGCTTATATCACTTAGCATAATGTCTTCAAGGTTCATCGATGTTATAGCATGTGTCAGAATTTTATTCCTTTCTAAGGCTGAATAATGTTCCATTGTATGTCTATATCACATTTTATTTATTTATTCATCCCTTGATGGACACTTGGGTTGTTTCCATCTTTTGGCTATTGTGAATAATGCTGTCATTGACCAGTGACATACAATATCTATTCAAGTTCCTGCTTTCAATTATTTTGTGTATGTACTCAAAGTAGAATTGATAGATCATATATTAATTGTATATTTAATTTTTGAGGAGTTGCCGTGCTATTTTCCACAGTGGCTATACCATTTTACATTTCCACCAATGATGCACAAGGGTTCCAATTTCTTTGCATCCTTGCCAATACTTGTTATTTTCTGGTGTTTTGTTTTTTTTTTTTCTCATATAGTAGCCATCCTGATGGTTGTGAAGTAGTATCTCACTCTGTAGTTTGATTTGCATTTCCTTATTAATTAACGATGTTGAGCATCTTTTCATATATTGGCAATATGTATATCTTCTTTGGAGTGATAGCCATTCATGTCCTTTGCTGACTTTTTAATTGAATTATTTGCTTTTTTATTGTTGAGTTGTAGGAGTTCTTTATACATTCTAAATATTAGTTCCTTAGGAGATATATGATTTGCAAATATTTTCTCCCATTGCATGGATTGCATTTCACTGTATTGATAGTGTCCTTTAATGCATGGTTTTTATTTTGATAAAATCCAATTTATTTCTTTTTGTTGCCTGTGCTTTTGTTATCCAAGAACTCAATGCCAAATCTAATGTCCTGAAGGTTTCCCCCTGTTTTCTTCTAAGAGTTTGATAGTTTTCTACTTACATTTAAGTCTTAAATCTATTTTGAGTTTATTTTTGTATATGGTGTAAGGGAAGGATCTAACTTCATTCTTTGGCATGTGGATATTCAGTTTTCATTAAAAAGACTGTCCTTTCCCTCATGGAATGGTCTTGGCACCCTTGCCAAAAATCAATTATAATATATGTGATAGTTTTATTTCTGGGCTCTCTATTGTACCCCATTAGTTTGTTTGTCTGTCTTTAATGCCAATACCATACTACTGATTAATTCAGATTTTTGGTAAGTTTTAAAATCTGGTAGTGTGAGACCTCCAACTTTGTTCTTTCTCAAGATTGTTTTAGTTATTCAGTATCCCTTGAGATTCCATATGAATTTTAGGATGCATTTTTTTATTCCTGTAAAAAACATCATTGGAATTTTGATAGGGATTGAATATATAGATCACTTTGATTAGTATTGACATCTTAACAATATTAAGTCTTTCAATCCATGAACGCAGAATGCATTTCCATTTATTTCTGTCTTCTAAATTTTCTTTCATTAATGTTTTATAACTCTCAGTGCAGATGTTCTTTGCCTCCTTAATTAAGTTTGTTTCTAATTACTTTATTCTTTTTGATGCTATTGCAAATGGAATTGTTTTCTTAATTTCCTTTTTGGGTGGCTCGTTGTTAGCATATAAAAATGTAACTCGCCAGGTGTGGTGGCTCACGCCTGTAATCCCAGCACTTTGGGAGGCTGAGGCAGGCAGATTACGAGGTCAGGAGTTTGGGACCAACCTGACCAACATGTTGAAACCCCATCTCAACTAAAAATACAAAAATTAGCCGGGCATGGTGGTGCGTGCCTGTAATTTCAGCTACTCAGGAGGCTGAGGCAGAAAAATCACTTGAACCGGGGAAGTGGAGGTTGCAGTGAGCCAAGATTGCACCATTGCACTCCAGCCTGGGCGACAGAGTGAGACTCCATCTAAAAAAAAAATGCAACTGAATTTTATGTGTTGGTTTTGTATCCTACAACATTGCTAAATTTATTAGTTTGAACAGTTCTTTTGTGGAATCCTTAAATTTGTCTACATACTAGGTAATGCCATCTGTGCACAGAAATAATTTTACTTTATAATTTGAATGCTTCTTTTTCTTGTGTAATTGTTTTGTCTAGAACTTCCAATATTATTTTCAATGCAGGTGTCTTGTTTCTGATCTTAAAGGAAAAGCTTTCAGGCTTTCACCATTGAATTTGATGTTAGCTATGAGATTTTCACATTAGATTTTTAAAAGCCTCTTATTATTTGCCTATCCTGAGGCTACAAAGGAAACTCAAGAAACTTTTCTCTCTGGATTTCACCTGCACCATATATAATTTGGGCCAATTCTTTCTTCTTGAGGTTATCAAACAATCTCTGAGGTCCTGGTCTTTGTTTCTCACCAATAAGGCTGGGACCCTGAAAGCCGAGTACTTAGTAGGTTTTCCTCAGGGGACTCTCTACTTTAAACCTTAATTCTCTAACTGTAGCTGGTTATACTTGATTAAGAGAGCATCTTTCTTATATTTCCAACACGGTTTTAGTTGTATAACCAAATTTGCCAATTATTAATATATCCTGTTTAAAAGGAGGATAAGTTCTTATTGAACCTGTACAGATCACTATATTACCATGAAAAGTAGAATACCTAATTCGAATTTGTGAATTCTACAGAGGGTGGGGGTGTCAGAGAAAAACATAATTTGTAAATATTTTGTTTCAGTTTACAAATGCCACATCTACTAAATTGTTATGGGTTAAAGATATGTAAGAAAGACAAGGCTATAACTATATCCAGAACATAGAACAACATCAACAATATTAAACAAAAACTACAATAATCCCTCATCAGATAATTCAATCATAAATGATTAACTCTTGTTCGGATGGACTTGAGGTTAGCAGTCTCATGAATCCACCTGCTTCTCAACTGAAAAGAAATTCTGGAAATCCTCAGTTTATTTGTATGGTTTTAAAGTTATTGAAGCAGTGGCTTCAGAAGCTAGCCAGGCACAGTGGCTCATGCCTGTAATTCCAGCAGTTAGGGAGGCTCAGGTGAGAGGTTTGCTTGAGGCCAGGAGTCAGAGACCAGCCTGGCCAAAAATAGACTCTCATCTCTGCAAAAAACAAACCACCACCACTAACAACGAAAACACCTCAGCCTGGCATGGTGATGCACACATGCAGTTCTAGCTACGCAGGAGCCTGAGGCAGGAGAATTGCTTGAGTCCAGAACTCAGATGCTGCAGTGAGCTATGATTACAACGCTGCACTCCAGCCTGGGTGACAGAGTGAGACCCTCATCTCAAAACAACAACAACAACAACAACAACAACAAACAAACAAAAAAAAAACAAGCAAGTACCTTTCATGTGTCAAAAGACTAAAATACATAGCATAGTTTTGCGGGGAGGGATACAGTTCCTTTCCAGCACCCTAACATTTTTGCATGTATTGACATGGGCCATGTAGGCAAAGCTCGAACCCCTGCTCATCTAAGTCTTGGAATAATACCCTTTTGGTCTTGCTTGAGCATGAGAGCAAGGCAAGCTTCTAAGCAGCTGTTAACCACACCATTTCTCACTTGCCTCCCTATCTAGCAGGAGACTATTATGAGAGTTTCTCATTGCCTCTTGGATTCTGATGAGGTGTGAGTCTTTCTGCCCTACTCCTTTGGGTTACAGCTGCAAGCTGTAAAACTTTTTAGCTGCATTTATCTTTTTTTTTTTTGTGGTAGCAATATTCACAACCTATTCTGTTAGTTATCTTGAACTATACAATACATTGTTATTTGCTGTAAGTCACCCTACTGTCTAATAGAACACCAAACTTATTCTTCCTGCCTAACTGTAACTGACTACCCCAATTTGATCATTATACTGTGTATACATGCATTGAAACATCATATTGTAGCCCATAAATATATACAATTATCATGTGTCAATTATAAATAAAAATTATATTTAAAAAACTGTGGCTGTAGTCCAGCACTGACTTCTCAGAAACAGGATGTCCTCTCACGCATGTTGCAGTCATTTGGCACCTTTTGTTTTGCCCAGTGCAAGCAACCATTTGTTACTAATTAAAAAAATATGTATGTAAGTAATTAACTCTTTGACTCTGATAAGGGCTAATTGTTTCTTTACTGACCAAGTCTATCACCCTGCTTAGTGTTGACATCCATTTCCACGGGGCTCTGAGACAGTCCTCCTTTCTTGAAGAGACAAACTCTGGCCTGTGACTGATTGCAGGGTCTTCCAGTAAGCATCAGAACAAAACAAAAAGTATTTGTGGATGACAGAGGCTTAACATGGGGCTGTGGTTAATTTATTGATGGTAATTTTCTAAAGTGAAAGAACTCAGGTGTCTGTAACAAGAATAATGGAATCGACAGAAAATTTGGTTACTTCTGTAACACAAAGGTAGTAAAGCTAATCCACAAAGTTTTAAACACGATGCATATAGTCATTATATAGATTTTCAGTGAAGACAGTGAATATTACATCTGATTTACATAAAGACAGATTAACATAATTTTTATAAAGAAAAAATATTTAAATTTTATAATTCAGGAACACACAATGTACATAGTATATCAGGAGTATATTAAGAATTCAGTAGTAATATATACCAAGAGAATATCAAGTTGTGATTCAGTAAGTCTTGAGTAGATCCTAAACATCTATAATTTAATAAAACTTCATAAGAAATATTTTACCAGTGTATGTACAGAGGTTTAGGTGTCATCGTGTAACTTGCAATTTTCACCAAATATTTTCTGAAATTAAACACATTCTAATTGCTGTAGCTTTAGTCCATTCATTTTTACTGTTATATCGTATTCCATTGAATGATTTTAGTAGGATTTATCCAAAATAATCTGTTGATGGACATTTCAATTGTTTTCAGATTTATGCTATTAAAAAGATTAATTTTACCTGGTTTAAAACATACCAGTGGAATTATACAGTATTCCCTTTTTTGTGCTTGACTTCTTTCGTATTTTTTTAATTTTTAAATTTTAATTTCTGTAGGTGCCTAGTAGATATTTATGGGGTGATGTTTTGATACAGTTATGCAATGTGAAATAATCACATCACAGAATATGAAGTCTTCATTCTCTTAAGCATTTACCCTTTGTGTTACAATCCAATTATACTAAATTACTAAATTAAATTACTTTAAAATGTATGATAAAATTATTATTGACTATAATCTCCCTGTTGTGCTACCAAATAGGTTTTATTCATTCTTTCTACTTTTTGTACCCATTAACCATCCCTCCTTCCCCTTCACCCTTCTTACTATCTTCTCCAGCTTCTGAAAACCATTCTTCTACTCTGTTTCCATGAATTTAACTTTCTTTTGCTCAGCATAATGTCTGTGAGACTTAAGAAACCTATCAACTGGCCAGGAGTGGTGACTCGCACCTGTAATCGTAGCACTTTGGGAGGCTGAGGTGGGCGGATCACCTGAGGTCAGGAGTTCAAGACCAGCCTGACCAACATGGAGAAACCCTGTCTCTACTAAAAATACAAAGTTAGCCAGGTGTGGTGACGCATGCCTATAGTCCCAGCTACTTTGGAGCCTGAGACAGGAGAATCACTTGAAACTGGGAGGTAGAAGTTGTGGTGAACTGAGATTTCACCATTGTGCTCCAGCCTGGGCAACAAGAGTGAAACTTCATTTAAAATTAAAAAAAAAATAAAAAAAAAAAGAAAGAAAAAAGAAACCTGTCAACCAAGTACAATGTGGGGACCTTGTTTGGACCATAATTGGAACAAACCAACATATGAAAAGCATTTGTGCAACAATTGATATTGATATTAATGAGTTACTATCAAATTTTTACTAGGTGTGACAATGGTATTGTGATTATGTTAAAAAAGAGCTCTCATCGTTTAGAGATTCATACTGAAATACTTATGGGTGAAAATATATTATTTGCTTCAAAATGGTGGAGGTGGAAAAATGTGGACTATGTGACTACGAATTGATAAATCTTGGAATTAGGTGATGAGAAATTGGTGTTTAATATATTATTTTCTCTACTTTTGTATATATTTGAAATTTTCTATAATAAAAAGTTTTTTAAAAAAAAGAGTGGTGCAGAGATAATTTTGTACAAATCTCCTCGTATATCTCTGCCAGGTGTTTATATATATCTGTGGGTCCATTTGGGGTGTTATCAAATAGGCAGTGTCTGCTAGATACGACCAAAATTTTCTGCAAAGTCTATATGTATGGCAGGTCACAATCCAACCAATTATGTATGGAAGGTCTCATTGGTCTACATTGTTCATCTAAAGAGGAGAATGAGTGCCTGGTTCCAAACACAGGCTTTTTAGTTGAGCACATGGGGATTAAGACAGCAGCTTAGTGCTATCTTACTCATACCATCAGCACCAGGTATTTTCTTTATTGTCAATGTAATTTGTTTTTTTCTAGACCTGCCCCATTGCATGAGTCATTCCAGAGGATCATTAAGCTCATAGATTCACAGTCTCCTCCCCTAGGGCTGCCAGATTTAACAAATAAGCATACAACCAGTACACCCAATTGTATTTGAATTTCAGGTAAACAAAACAATATTGCATCAGACTAAAAATTATTTGTTGTTTATCTGAAATTCAAATTTAACTGGCTTGTAATAAATTCAATCTGGCGACCATACACATGGAGGACTCTGTGAAGTAGAACCAAAGGGCTCCAGTTAACAGCCCCCACTGAGCTCCCAGAAGACAACCCCACCAGTTGTTATTCATGTGAATCAGGACTCTCAGGTATCTCAAAGTGTAGCCTCCAGATGACCACAGCCCAGGTGACAGATACCACATGGAGCCAAAAACAACCAGCAGAGCTCAGTCAACACACAGAATCCTGAGACATAATAAGCAGCTATTGTTTGGGGGTGTTTTGTTAAGCAGGAATGGATATTCAAAACATGTTATTTGAGTATACTCTTTCTATCATTGGATAAGGTAGGTATTCCCTTATTCTAAAAGCCTTGCTAGGACTTTGTTATAGTTTTAGATACAGTCTGTCTGTGGGTTAATGTGTGAGTATAAATTTCTGAACATTCCATCAATTCCTTCTTGAAGGAATTTCCAAGAAAATTTTTCTGATGTATGATTTTCATTCTACTTTTGGAATTTAGAAACTAATTCCTATCCTTTTTCATAAGATGAACCTCCACTGTAATCATGCTTGTGAAGGGAGTAAGAAAGTGTTGCTATAAATGGCTCCATGGGCCACATGGAGAACTGTCATCAGAAGGTGCTTGGTGAGCATGCAATCAGAACAGAGAGATATTTATTCACTTTGAGAAGTGTTCCTCAAAGAAGGTGTTCTGGAATATTTTTCTCTGCTATAGGGATAGCCTTTAGTAAGGACGTCACTTTCCTTGGGCACACAAACTCCTTCAGCAGATAGGAGATGGAATATGCATTTTAGTTCTTGATGTTTGTGGCTGTCCCAGTGTAGAACTGCTGGGTGGGTAAGTCTGTCCGATTCCGTAGTTCATTAATAGGAAGCCCACATGCCAGCACATCTAAGACACGTTCTCCAATCTCATCTTTATAGGGAATAAAGTTGATGTACTATTCTCCTTATGCTTTTGCCATAACTCTTAGTTGGTTTAGAGCTCAGACTTGGAGTAGGAGTTATTTTGGAGGCCACTTAAAGAACCAAGCAGTTTGGAGCAAGATCATAGAAACAGTTGGGAAGCCAGTGACACCCAGAAAAAGGAAGAAGAGTTCAAGCCTATTGGAAGACCCACTCGTGAGGGCAGAGCAGAACAGATTTTCAAAAAGTTGATACATAATATTGTACCTATTTATGGGGTACATGTAATATTTTGTTACATGCATAGAATATGTAATAATCAAATCAGGGTATTTAGGGTATCCATCACCTCGAGTATTTATCATTTTTATACGTTGGGAACATTTCAAGTCCTTTATTCTAGCTATTTTGAAATGTATAATACATTGTCGTTAACTGTAGTCACCTGTCTCTGCTATAGAACATTATAACTTATTCCTTTTGTACCAAGAGTTTTAAAAGGAAAGAGCTTTGGCTGTGCAACCCATCGTTCTCCTTCTCAACTCACTTATCAGGTAACTGATTTCCGTGAGAAGGAGTGACTGTGCAGAGAGGATGGAATTGTTTTTTGTCATGGATGTCCCACGACATGGATGAAAATATCAGAAATGGAGGATAAAAATACCCCAGGATAACTCAATACAGATGGTCCCTGACTTATGATGGGTAAACTTAGATTTTTTCACTTTATAATAGGTTTAGTGATACATTAAATGCATTTTTAATTGTATTTTCAACCTAAAGATACGATTGTCGAGACATAGCCCCACCCTAAGTTGAGGAGCATCTGTGTGTGATTCGGTTGAATAAGTTTCTGCTTACTAAATAAGTATAATATTCTTGTCCTGCTTCCTTGAAATAACTCTGAGATTCCCTAAATGACATATTTTGGTGTCTGTAGGTCATTCAGTCACATGATTATAGGCAGTCTCTTAGCTTTCTGCCACAGATGGCGAACTGCTTAGCATGATCTGTGAGTTGTATCTGTTCCCCCTCAGAGGGCTAGCTCATCACCAAGAGCCTTAGGATACCTCCCTGGGTTTCTGTGTACTGATGATACTCCCCTACTGTCACTTTTAAGCAAATAAAATTCCTGACAACAGAGATATGCTTTGTTTCCACAACCTGCAAAATTCCTACATTGCCTGGGTCCCAGCCTAGTTCCTCTAATTATTATTTTAAGTTTTCTCAGGTGGTGGTCTGAAGAGTGAAGGTGTTTCGCTTTCAGGCAATGGCGAAGGCTTGGAGGGGAGGGTCGCGCGGAAGCATTTTCGGTGTGGTGGACAAGTCGGCGCATCGCGGTTACCATAGTAACCTGACGTCATTTTGGCGACCGTGGCAACCATGACGACTTTTTGATGGAGACCAAGTTGGCCTGGTGAGAAAAGCAGGGTTCCGTCTTCAGGTGTTTAGACTCAGCTGTTGCTGCGGGTACTCTGCGGTGTAGAGAGAGGAAGGGATCCCACATTCAAGTTGCCTTGGTCCCGCTTTAAGGCAAGTTGCCCTTGTTGTCTGATGAGGCAGGGAGAAGTAGGACTCTCTTGGCCCCAATGAGTGGTGTCCTGCTCCAGGGGTGTCCCGGAGCTACTTTCCAAGTAAAGGCAAGGTGCCAAAAAATGAGACAGGTAAATACCCTCTCTGAGCCTAGCGTCTTCCTCTGTGAAATGGGGATAAAAATGCTCACCCACAGGATTGCTGGAACCTTCAGTGATACGGTTGCAAGCCGGTAGGTAGCCCTGTGGTTATTGTGGAATGGTGAATGTATGAATTCAGACTTCTTATTATTATTCAAATTTCTTGTTAGGAGATAGATGAGAAAAGGAGAAGAAAAAGGTCCCGGTGAGAAACTTACTGTACCTTTGGTTGTTTTGATCACTACCCAATTGTATCAGTGTCATTGCTCACTTAGTGCCTAGCCTAACGCCTGGCACATAGTTACTCCAAGAATTTACAGTGATTGCTGGATTCTGTCTGTCCCTGTGCAGCTCTTCATCAGGTGATTGAGCTCATATCAGGTGTCTGAAGAAGGTAGGTTTTGAGGATCTGGGTCATGATGGCTGCTAAACTTCTACTCCAGATTTGAAGGGCAGCAGTCCTAAGGAGACCCCAGCATTTCCATCCCTGGTGGGATATGACACCTGGCTCAAGTGAGTTCATAGATCTGGACAGAAGTATGTTGTGGAATGCTCTGTGAGGTTTATAAAATAGCCTACAAGCAGAGAAACTCCTTTGATCTCATAATTTGAGAAGAGGTTTAGCAGGTGGAATTTCCTTCCATAGGCAGCTGTGTACTTTGTAGTAGCTTTTGAGGCCCGTGTTAAAGATGGCTTTCATTGTCACAAAGCAATGAATAGTTCATTTGGGGAAGCTACTTTATGTCTAACATTTATTTGCAATAAATTTACATATATTTTCTGCCTATGTAAATAATCATTAGTGACTCCTATGTATCTCTCAAATGGATATGGAAATATGCAGCTGTTAGGTCTTCCTAGCAATTTGCGATTGTAATATAAATTATATAAATTTTTCCTGGTGACCATGGTATTTTTCCATCCTATAATAATTTTTTTAAGACAGAAATTTTGCAAATGTTACTTAAAAATGTCAGTTACTATACCTTAATAGTTTAAGAAATAAGAATTGCCCTATAATTCACTCTATTATAATGATACTAAGCCATGTTCCCTAAAATTAACAGTTACTCTTAAGTGTCATTATCATTTACTTAGAATGTAGTATTTTTATTTTTATTCTTCAAAAGGAAATGAACATCCACTTTTCCAAAAATGTTTAAATATTGCAAGTTATTATTATGGTTATATGTAGTGCAGAACAATTCGATCAGACATAGTAAGGATCTGTTAATATAACAAGAGTGTAGTAGTGGGAATCCTTTGGCTCATTCATTTAACTGCATCAAAAACTTAGGATTATACAAATGTATTTCAAATACTTTCTTTGAGCCATTTTGACATACAGTACATTGTACATGTTTAAAATATATAGTTAATAAGTTTTAACATGTGTATGCTCTGGTGAATCTAGTATTATAGTGAAGATAATGAACATATTAATCACCTCAAAAAGCTTCCTTATGCCCCTTTGTAATCCTCTCCACCTACCAGTCTCTTGCTTCCCTCTCCATACCACCTTGTTTCATTCCGGGACAACCACTGATCTCCTCTTACCATAGATTAGTTTTTGTTTTTTGCTTTTTTATGTAAATAGAATCATAGCATGCTTATTCTCTTTTATCTGACTTAATTCATTCGTTAACAACAACGACAAAAAAAGTGACTGAGGCAAGTGTCTCAATCCCTAGAGGTTTATTGAGCCAAACTTTGAGGACATGCCTCGGAAAGTTGCAAGTCACAGGAACATCTGTGACTTGCGCTTTCCAAAAAAGGTTTTGGGAGCTCAGTATTTAAGGGCAGAGAGCAAGAAGGAGTGAAAAAGTGAGGAAGGGGTAGGCAGTGAGGCAAATGATTACATTCTTGTGAGGCTCTAATTAGCGCTCAGTAAATCTGAGTTTTACACAAGATAAGGTAAACATTTGAAATAGAGGGGAAAGAATTAATGATATATTTGTTTCAGGGTACAGGGAAGAGTGATTGATCTTGTCTTGGTTCTGGGAAGATAAGCTTGTAACTGACACTGTCAGTATAAGATTTAGCAGAACTCAGTTTTAGGAGTTAAACGTAGGTTGCAGCCGTAAGGTTACAATTAGCATGTGCTAGTTTTATAGGGGGATATGAATCCTGAAAGATTTAGGGGCTAGCAAGGAATTTCCTTGTGAGCAATATGTGAGGGAGGCTATCTGAGGAGGTATAATGCCTTTTGTGGGAATCTGGCTTATGTATTATGCTATGACACAGGGTCGTGAAATTATAGCTACCTGGGGACAAAGGTTGGCAGTATTGCACAATTCATTTCCCAAGCTTAACTTTTCCCTTGGTGTAATGAATTTGGGGATCCTGAGCTTTCCTGTTATTTTACATATTTGAACTAATTATTTTTAGATTGATCCATATTGTATATATGAATTGTTCCAAATGTGTTCATTTATGCTTTGGATGTTGCTGTTGGCGTCATATCTAAGAAATCTTCACCTTAGCCAGGACTGCAACAATTTTCTCTTGTGTTTTCTTCTTGAAAATTTGTAGTTCTAGCTTTTTAATTTAAATCTTCTTTTAAGATCCACTTTTAGTTTTTTTAATCATGTGATACATAAGTTAAAGTTTATTTTTATTAAATAAACCTGTTCTAACACAAGTTGTTGAAAAGATCATCTTTTCTGCCCTGAATTGTCTTTTCATCATTGTCAAAAATTAGTTGTCCATATATTTTTGGGTCTATTTCTGGACCCTTTACTGTTTTGCTTAACCTAAGTTTATAATGAAGCTTAAATCAGGTAGTGTTTGTCCTCCAACTTTGTTCTTTTACAAAGTTGTTTTTCATAGTTTAGGTCATTTACATTGCCACATGATTTCTGGAATAAGTTTATTGATTTCTTCTTAAAAATGTATGCTATGATTTCTATTGGAGTTGCACAGAATCTATACATCAGTTTGAGGAGAGTAAGTATCTTAACAATACTGTGTTCTGGCTTATGATGATGCTATTACTCTACATTTATTTAAGTCTTCTTTAACTTCTCTCAGCAATGTTTTGTGGTGTTCAATGTACAGGTCTTAAACACATGTGGACAGATTATTCTCATGTATTTCATACTTTTTGATGCTATTATAAATGGCAACGTTTCTTTTTTTAGGCTAGAGTTCAGTGGTATGATCATAGCTCACTGTAGCTTCGGTATTCTGGGCTCAAGTGATCCACCCGTCTCAGCCTACCGAGTAGGTGGGACCACAAGTTCATGCCACCATGCCTGGCTAATTAAAAAAAAATTTAATAGAGATAGGGTCCTGCTTTATTGTCCAGGGTGGTCTCAAACTCCTGGTCTCAAGAGATCCTCCCGCCTTGGTCTCCCAAAATGCTAGGATTACAGGCATGAGCCACCATGCCTGGCCCAATGGCAGTTTTAATTGCAACTTTAATGTTATTATATTTTTACTGAATCATCAGAAGCTGAGTGTTTAACACTAGCTGCTGGGGAACCTTTTTGTTGGAAGCACAGTCTACTCTAGGATAGAAAAGATGCTTAATACTTAACGTCTGTATTAGTCAACGTTCTCCAGAGAAACAGAACCAGTAAGATACTTATTTTAAGGAACTGGCGTATGTGATTATGGGCACTTGGTGAGTTCAAAATTTGATGGGGAAGGCCAGCAGGCTTCAAACTCAGGAAAGAGTTGAAGTTAAAGTCCAAAGGCAGTGTACTGATAAAACAGGAAGAGCCAGTTTTGCAGATGAAATCTGAAGAGTGAGCTGGCAGAATTCCCTTTTCTTTGGAGGATATCAGCCTTTTACTCTATTGAGGACTCGAGCTGATTGGATGAGGCCCACCCACACTGGGAGGGCAATCTGCTTTACTTAGTCTGCCAATTTAAATGTAAATTTCATCCAAAAACACCCCCACGGAAACATCCAAAATAACATTTGACCAAATATCTGGGCACTGTGACCCATCAAAGTTGACTCATAAAATTAGTCATCACAACACACATTTGCCTGTATTTCCACTATCAGCTTTTATAAGTAATTGGTAATACACTGAAACCAGGGAGAAAAATGTCACCGAGACATTTTCTACAGGTCATCTCCAGAAAAATGAATTACTAAAATAAAATAGTTCTGTAGTTCTTGACTTTCTGTGTGTGGGTAGATTTTAACTGTGGAGTTTTCTTTTTATACTCCCAAACGAATCCACCTTGATGAATTTATGGATTCTTGAGTGATGAGAAAAAGAGGGAGAGAGCATGTATGTATGTGTGTATTTAGGTATATATGAAGGTGTATATTGCAGAAGCTGCCAGGAATGTTTATTGTGAGAAAAAATTGAGGTTAATTACTGTGCATCATGTCAGTCCTATTCAGTTCTTAGCACACGTTAGGAATAAGATCAAGGAGTCAAGGAGGTTTTTTTTTTTTTTTTTTTTTTTTTTTTTTTTTCCCTCCCAGCTTTCCTTGGCCAGCATGGTTACCATGGTAACTCAGTGACTGCTGTGGGATTTGGTGCAGACTGAAAATCTATTTATGATTCTTGTTTGAATCATTTACCTCTGTGATCGTTGTCAGGGTTGCTTTTAAAATATAGTTCGGTCACTTTGTTTAGATTTGTTAATTGAGATTTGACCGTTGTGTGTGTGTGTGTGTGTGTGTGTGTGTGTGTTTGTGTGTGTGTGTGTATTTTTTTTTTTTTTTTTTTTTTTGAGATGGAGTTTTGCTCTTGTCGCCCAGGCTGCAGTGCAGTGGCATGATCTTGGCTCACTGTAACCTCTGCCTCCTGGATTCAAATGATTCTCTTGTCTCAGCCTCCTGAGTAGCTGAGATTACAGGCGTGCACCATCACGCTCAGCTAATTTTTGTATGCTTAGTAGAGACAGGGTTTCCCCATGTTGGTCAGGCTGGTCTCGAGCTTCTCACCTCAGGTGATCTGCCCGTCTCAGCCTCCCAAAGTGCTGGGATTACAGGCATCAGCCTCCCAAAGTGCTGGGATTACAGCCGTCAGCCACCATGCCCAGCTATTTATTTGTATTACTTTGATTCATAAATTCCTGTTTTTCTCAAAGATATAACTTTTGTAATTGTAAATATTTATTTTAATGCTCAAATTATTCCAGAATTGACCAGTAGAAGCCCCTCAAGTTGACCTCAGTCTATTTGATGCCTTCCTAGAATTCCTGGAGCATGTATTTTGCTCTCTGAGCCTATCTCCCCATAGGTAAAAAGGATGTAATGATGCCAGCCTCAGAGCATTGCTCTGATGATTTGAAGAGTGCAAGTCTGAACATAACAACCTACCACGTGTAGCATCTAGTAGGCCTTAAACGAATTTTAGTTGTCCATTCCCACTTTACTTCATTCTGTCATTGTAATGCTGCTGACATTAACACAGTAGCACAATGACTTGTGCCTGTAATCCCAGTACTCTGGGAGGCTGAGGTGGGCAGATCACTTGAGGTCAGGAGTTCGAGACCACCCTGGGCAACATGGTGAAATCCTGTCTCTACTAAAAATACAAAAAAAAGAAAGAAAAAGAAAGAAAGAAGGGCCGGGCATGGTGGCTCAAGCCTGTAATCCCGGCACTTTGGGAGGCCGAGGCGGGTGGATCACGAGGTCAAGAGATCGAGACCATCCTGGTCAACATGGTGAAACCCCATCTCTACTAAAAATACAAAAAATTAGCTGGGCATGGTGGCACGTCCCTGTAATCCCAGCTACTCAGGAGGCTGAGGCAGGAGAATTGCCTGAACCCAGGAGGCGGAGGTTGCGGTGAGCCGAGATCGCGCCATTGCACTCCAGCCTGGGTAACAAGAGCGAAACTCCGTCTCAAAAAAAAAAAAAAAAAAAAAAAAAAAAAAAAAGAAGAAGGAAGGAAGGAAGGAAGAAAGGAAGAATGGAGGAAAGAAAAGAAGGAAAGAAGGGAGGAAAGAAAGAAAGAGAAAGAAAAAGAAAGAAAGAAAGAAAAATTAGCCAGACGTGGTGGTGCACTCTTGTAATCCAAGCTACTTGGAAGGCTGAGGTGGGAAGATTGCTTGAACCTGGGAGGCAGAGGTTACTGTAAGCCAAGATCGCACCACTGCACTCCAGCCTAGTTGATAGAGTGAGACTCTGTCTCAAAAACAAAAACATAATAGCATGATTACCAGAGAGAATATTTGGAAATGTAACACCAAGCAGTGATAATACTATTAAACTTTATTTTGTAAAAAAATATTTCATTAACAAATGTTCTATATACTTAAGCTGCACAATGTGATGATTTGATATAACTATACATTATATAATAATTATCACAAATTATAACACATCTATCCCAGAACTTGTTCAGCTTAAAACTGAAAATTTATGCCCTTTGATCAACACCTTCCTATTTCCCTGACTCCCTAGACTCTGGCAACCACTGCTCTATGCTGCTTCTATGAGCTTGACCTTTTAAGATTTCACATATAAGTGAGATCATGCAATATTTTCTTTCCGTGTCTGACTTATTTCACTGCTAATGTCTTCTAGGTTCATTGACGTTGTTGCAAATGACAGTATTTCCTTCTTGTTTCTGAATTTTATATATATATATATATATATATATATATATATGCACACACACATAATATATGTTAAATATAATAATATATATGCACACACTGACAGAAACACACATTCACACGCAACCACCACATATTTTATATTCATTCATTCATTTATAAACAGTTAGGTTTATTCCATATTTTGGGTATTGTGAGTAATGCCATAATGAACATAGGAAAGCAGATATTTCTTCAAGATACTGATTTCATTTCCTTTGGATATATACCTTGAAATGGTATTGCTGTATTGTATGGTAGTTCAATTTTTTTCTTTTTGAGAAACCTCCATACTGTTTTCCATAATGGCTGTACCAAGTTACATTTCCAGCAAGAGTGTACGAAAGTTCTCTTTTCTGTACATACTTGGTAACACTTGTTACCTCTTGTCTTTTTGATAATAGCTGTCCTAACAGCTGTGAGGTGATAGCTCATTGTGGTTTTGATTTGCATTTCCTTATGATTAGTGATATCAAACACCTTTTCATATACTACACCTGTTGGCCATTTTAATGTCTTCTTCGGAAAATATCTATTCAGGTCCTTTGCTATTTTTTATTGAGTTTTTTTTTTTTTTTTGACTATTGTATGGTGTGAGTTCCTTACATGTTTTGGATATTAACTCTTTTTCAGTTATATGGTTTGCACATATTCTCTCTAATCCCATAGGTTGCCTTTTCATTTTGTTGTTTCCTTTGCCATGCAGAAATTTTTTAGTTTGATGTAATTCCACTTGTTTATTTTTGCTTTAGTTGCCTTTGCTTTTGGAGTCATATCCAAAAAATAATTGCCAAGACCCATGTTAAGTTATCTTCTGGGAGGTTTATACATTCAGATTTTATATTGAAGTCTTTAATACAATTGAATTAATTTTTGTATGTGGTATAAAACAATGGTCCAATTTCTTTTTTTTTTTTTTACATGTGGATATTCCGTTTTTCCAATACTTATTTATTGAAGACACATTCCTTTTGTCATTGTATATTCTTGGTGCCCTTGTCAAAGATTAGTTGACCCTGTAGTGTGAACTTATTTCTTGGCTCTATTCTGTTCTATTAATCTGTGTGACTGTTTTTATTATGCCAGTACCATGCTGTTTTGATTACTACACCTTTGTAATATAGTTTGCAATCAGAGAATGTGATGCTTCCTGCTTTGTTCTTTTTTCTCAAGGTTGATTTGGCTATTCAACATCTCTTGTGGTTTCTTATGAATTTTAGAACTGTATTTTCTTTTTCTATGAAAAATGTCATTGGAGTTTTGATAGCGATTGCATCACCTCCTTGCTTAAATTAATCCAAGGTGAAATAGATCTTTCACCTCCTTAGTGAAATTTATTTCTAAGTATTTTATTCTTTCTGATTCTATTGTAAATGAGATTGATTTCCTTTTCACATAGTTTGTTGTTAGTGTAGAGAAACATAACAGATTTTTGTATGTTCATTTTGTATCTGCAACTTTACTGAATTCGTTTATCAGTTCCAACAGTTTTTGGTGAAGCCTTTAGGGTTTTATATGTAGAAGATTATGTCATGTGTGAACAGATAATTTAACTTCTTCCTTTCTGATTTAGATGCTTTTCGTTTCTTTCTCTTGCCTAATTGTTCTGGCTAGGACATCCAGTATTAAAGTTGAATAGAAGTGGTGAGAGTGGGTATCCTTACCTTGTTACTGATCTTAAAGGAAGCTTTCAGCTTTTCACCATTGAATATAATGTTAGCTGTGGTCTTGTCATATATGGGTTTTGTGTGGGTATGTTGAGGCTCATTTCTTATATACCTAATTTATTGAGAGTTTTTATCCTGAAAGGATGTTGAATTTTGCTGAATGCCTTTTAGTCATCTATTGAGATGATCATATGGTTTTTGTTGTTCATTCCATTAAGGTCATGTATAGGTTTGCATATATTGAGCCACCCTTGCATCCCAGGTATGAATCCCATGTGATCATGTTGAATGATCCTTTCAATGCACTATTTAATTCAGTTTGCCAGTATTTTGTTGAGGATGTTTGCATCTGTACTCATTAAGAATATTGACCTGTAATTTTCTTTTCTTGTAGTGTTCTTGTCTGGCTTTGTTACCAGGATAATACTGGCCTTGTGAAACGAATTTTAAAATATTCCCTTCTCTTCAATTTTAGGGAAGAGTTTAAGAAGAATTGGTATTAGTTCTTTAAGACTTTGGTAAAAATTAGCAGTGAACCATCAGGTGCTAGCCTGATGGTTTTTTATTACTGATTTAATCACCTTGTTCATTCAGTTTATATTTTCATATTTTCTACTTTTTCATGATTTAGTCTTGGTAGGTTGTATGCATCTAGGAATTTATCCATTCTTTTAGGTTACCCCATTTGTTGCCATATAGCTGTTCAAAATAGTCTCTTATAAGGCTTTGTATTTCTGTGGTGTCAGTTGTAATATCTCCTTTTATTTCATATATATATATATATATATATATATATATATATATATATATATATAAAGACAGACTCTTGCTCTGTGAGGCTGGAGGGCAGTGGAGTGATCTTGGCTCACTGCAACCTCCACCTCCTGTGTTCAAGTGATTCTCATGCCTCAGCCTCCCAAGTAGCTGAGATTACAGGCATGTACCAACATTCCCAGCTAATTTTTGTATTTTTTGTAGAGACGGGGTTTCACTATGTTGACCAGGCTGGTCTTGAACTCCTGGCCTCAAGCTATATGCCTGCCTCAGCCTCCTTATGTGCTGGGATTTCAGGCCTGAGCTACCACACTGGGCCCATTTCTGATTTTATTTATCTGAACCATCTGTCTTTTTTACTTTCTTAGCCTTGCTAAAGTTTTGTTGAATTGTTTTAATCTTTTTGTAAAATTCACTCTTAGTGTTGATCTTTTCTATTGTTATTCTCATCTCAATTTCAGTTATTTCTGATATGGTCTTTATTATTTCATTCCCTCTACTAATTTGGGGCTTTGTTTTTATTTCTCTGGTTCCTTGATGTATAACATTAGGTGGTTTACTTGGAATCTTCTTCTCTTTTGATGTAGACATTAATTGCTATAAACTTCTCTCTTAGAACTGATATTGCCACATCTCATAAGTTTTGGTATGTTTCCATTTTGGTGTGTTTCAATTTCTATTTGTCTCAAAGTATTTTAAAATTCCCCTTATAATTTCTTTACTGACTCATTGGTTGTTTAGGACCATGTGGTTTAATTTCCTTATTTTTATAAAATTTTAAAAATTCCCTCTGTTATTGATTTCTAGTTTTATACTATTGCAGTCAGAAAATGCACTTGATATTATTTTAATGTTGAATTTGTTAGGACTTCTTTTGTTGCCTAAAATATGATCTGTCCTCCAGAATATTCCATATATGCCTGAGAAGAATGTATATTCTGCTGAGGCACAAAGCACAGGTATGCATGAAAGGACTATGGCTCTGATATCCAGTACAGTAATATACCTGATATCTGGGGTGACAGTACCCCTGCTGCTGTGTTGTGGCAATAGGTAAGGTGAAGATGCTCATGAAGTAGCTAAAGAGCCAAGAATGGGTGCACAGATGTACACAAAGTTAGAGAGACTCTGTCATTAGGGGAAGGCCTAGCTCTCTGTGACATCTGAGTTGGCACCTTGAGTTGGGTTATGCATAATGAGGACTTCGTTCTTGGGTCTGGAGTGTGGACTAGCTTATTATAGCAATGGCCCTGGTATCTGAGTCATGAGTAGGCACAGTGTAGACACAAAGCCTGGGTCTGGAATGTGATCACTTGCAAATATGGCTCTACATTAAGGAATGCTCAGGGCTGGAAGAAGTGGTGGCTGCTTTCCTGAAGCAGCTCAACAGTGGCCACTTCTTGTGGAGAAGGAGCAGTATGCAGCTGTGTCTCCCTCTCTGGATTTCCCTGGTGGGAATGGCTGCTGGTTACCTCAGTGACAAGGAATGCTGGTGTCCTCTGTGGAGCACTCTTCTGGGGAACATGACGGTTCCCTGTGCATGGCTGATATGGTACCTTTCCTTTTTGCTCATAGCCATCTCCTGATGTCTTAGGTATACTGTTCTCATAAGAAATCCTTTCTCTGTGGGTAATCTCCATTTTTTTTTCTCCATTTTTCTGCTGAAGATTTTTTATTTGACCCTTGAGCCCTTTCTGGCCTATTTTCGTTTGTGAATAGATGTTTGTATTTGTTTTTGTTGGGGGAGGAAGGCTGATATCTCCTACTCCACCATCTTGGTCAGTTTTCTTGCTTTCTTTTTTTTTTTTTAATTCTTGAGACTTTTATAGTTCCTCCTAGAGTAAAATATGATATTCTTTTGTTACATGATTTTATCTATAGATACCTACTTTATGGAAAAGGAAAAAAATAATTATGAGAACAAATACATGTTCACATTTCATCAGTGGGACCTGCCATATATGCCTCCTTGTTTTGTGTATTTTCTTTCAGACTTTCTCAAACAGAAACATTATGTTCTGCAGTGGACAGGTCTATGCAAACCTATCCCTAAAGTCCAAGGAAGCTGAGAGGCAAAGAAAGAGGCTGACAAATCCAGTTTCTTAGAAAGAAACATTTAATAGGGACTAACAAACAGAAGCTATGTCTGCGCCTCGGGCAGTGTTGAGACAAGATGGTAGATTCTCGCATCATTACCCTCCAAATCCAGGGCTTACATACAATAAGAAAAGGGTATATATGATAAAGAAGAAATGTATAGGAAAATTGAAGTACAATAACATCAAGATTGTTTGGACATAAGGGCAATAATTATGGTAAGTATGTACTCTTACACAAGGAACAATGGATAAACTAAAAAATTTTAGAGGCATTCCTGGAACTGAGGTTAATCAGAAGTAAATATGGCAGATTAGCATCCAAGATAGAGTAACTTTAGCCTCCATATACCCATTTTCTCAGTTTATATGCTGTAGGGAGCACTAATAGAATCTGCAGATAATATTTGCTGTCACTTTTTAAATCTAAAGTGTCCAAAGTCTTAGAGTTTCCCAGGTGCCATCTAGCCCCAGGTAATGAACATAAACCATCTTTCCATTTGTCCATGCCTAGTTTTCCATCTTTCATTTACACTATTACTCATTACGTTGTTATACTTGTACATCTGGAACCTAATCTGGAAAATCTTGGTGCAAAAAGGCAGTGATTTCTGGAATTTAGTTTTCATGTGTCCACACTACACAAATCTCTCAGTTGGTTTAGGGATGCATCCCATTTAGAACTTGACCTGATTTTATGTTATAAGTGCTGGGCATATGTATCTTTTCCATTCCTTTTATTATTTTTAATTGCACAAGGAAGGTACTTTGAGTGTTTTAATTTGCATGTATTGATTGCTCCTGGGCCGTGGGCTGAGTGAGACTGACTCAACTTGTACCCCGAACCCACTGTGTCAGAATTTTCCCCCACCAGAGGCTGTGATGCTGAGCCCTGGGTGGTTTCATGGACTCTCTCCCCTTCTCCATCCCCTGTGGAAGTCACTGCTTGGCTAAACGGAGGAGGCTGCTTTCAATTCAAGGGGATGCATTTGGGAGAATACAGAGAGGCGATGTGTTAGTACATTTTGGGTTGCTATAAAGGAATAATACCTAAGGTAAAGGAATTTATAAAGAAAAGAGATTTATTTGGCTCCCAGCTCTGCAAACTGTACAAGAAGCATGGTACTAGCATCTGTTTCTGGAAGATTTACAAATGGTAGAAGGCAAGAGGAGGTGGCATGTCATATGGCAAGAGAGGAAACAATAGAGAAAATAGGAGGTGCCAGGATCTTTTTTTTTTTTTTTTTTTTTGAGACGGAGTTTCGCCCTTGTTACCCAGGCTGGAGTGCAATGGCGCGATCTCGGCTCACCGCAACCTCCGCCTCCTGGGCTCAGGCAATTCTCCTGCCTCAGCCTCCTGAGTAGCTGGGATTACAGGCACGTGCCACCATGCCCAGCTAATTTTTTGCACTTTTAGTAGAGACGGGGTTTCACCATGTTGACCAGGATGGTCTCGATCTCTCGACCTCGTGATCCACCCGCCTCGGCCTCCCAAAGTGCTGGGATTACAGGCTTGAGCCACCGCACCCGGCCGCCAGGATCTTTTTAACAATCAGATCCCATGGTAACTAATGGAGCAAAAACTCACTCATTACCACAAGGATAGCACCAAGCCATTCATGAGGGATCTGCCCCCAGACCTAAACACCTATCCCCAAGCCTCACCTTCAGTATTGGAGATCACATTTAAACTTGAGATTTGCAGGAGACAAATATCCAAACTATGTCAAGCATGCTATTAAGCTACTTTGATTTCATGATCATTACTAAAATCCTAGGAAGAAGAGACATTGTCTGACAGCAGAATGTAAGGTTCATTTGAGAAACATGTTTATCCTTTCCCTGGGCATCTGTAATTTTGACGAAGCCGCTTAGTGGGGGCTGTAATTTCCCTGATGCTGCTCAGCTTTTCCTGAAGTTATCATGTGGATAGCGTAATACATTACTTTTGTGACAACCATATTACCCAGTTCCTTTGGCTTAGGGATGTTCCCCATTCTGATGCTAAGCCATTTTTCTATGGGAAGGACTGGAGGTTTTTTTAAAATTATTTTTCTCACTTCCAAAACCAACAGACTTTTGTTGGAAAATGTGCAAAAGGAAAAATATCATTAGAAACCCTAAAAATTCTATTACTCATGGATAAGCACTGTTAACTTTTGAATATTGCTATGGTTTGAATGTCTTTTCTAAAACTCATATTAAAATTTACTTGACATTATAACAGTGTTGAGAAGTGGGGCCTTTAAGAGGTGATTAGGTTCTGAGAAGTCTGCCCTCATGAATTAATTAATGCCATTATTGTAATAGTAAGTTTCTAATAAAAGAATGACTTCTGCCTGATTTTCTCTGTCTTCTGTACTCACTTCTGCTTTCTACACTTCCATCATAGGATGACCCTTGCCAGATGACAGCACTATGCTGTTGGACTTGCCAGCCTTCAGAACAGTGAGAAATAAATTTCTTTTCTTTATGCATTATCCAGTCTCTGGTATTCTGTTATACCATCAGAAAATGAACTAAGAGAAATAAACATTTTTTCCAGAAGTTATGCTATGCAAATGTAACTATACTTAAAACAAAAATCAGATAATATCCTACTTACAGTTTTATAAACTGCCTTTTAATGAAAAAACATCATATTTTGAAGGTCAATCTGAATTAATCAATATAAATTCACGTAACAAAAATGGCCATAGAAACAGTAATGGTCTATTCAGGTATAATAATAGTAATAATAGCTAATGTTTATTGTGATTTCCTCAATCCCTGACACTGTTGCAAGTACTAAACATATACTTAATCATTTAATCCTCACCACATTATATGATGAGGCACTGTTGTTGTCTGACTTTAAACCTAAAGGAACTAGCTGGGCACAATGGCTCGTGCCTGTAATCCCAGCACTTTGGGAGGGCTGAGGGGGGTGGATCACCTGAGGTCAGGAGTTCGAGATCAGCCTGGCCAACATGGTGAAACCCCGTTTCTACCAAAATTATTAAAATTAGCTGGGCATGGTGGCAGATGCCTGTAATCCCAGCTACTTGGGAGGCTGAGGCATGAGAATTGCTGAAACCCAGGAGGAGGTTGCAGTGAGCCGAGATTGCACCACTGCACTCCAGCCTTGGCAACAAAAGTAAAACTTCATCTCAAAAAACAAAACAAAACAAAAACAAAAACAAATATAAGGGAACTGAGGCATAGTGAGGGCAGGGCTAGCAAGTGCTGAGGCTTCAATTTGAACACAGACTATGTGGCTCCCAAGCCCCTATATCTAATCAGTATATGCCACTACCTGTCAGGTGAGAAGACCAACCTTATTATTTATCAGAATAAAGCCAAATAAATGAAATTAGGATACTATGCTTTCCCCAATTTGACTAAGTACATATTTAAAATATTGAAAAAAATAAATGTGATTTGGCATTTGGGAAAATGTGTCTGGAATACTGTGGAAGGGGCTGACTTTCCTGTTTCTCAAAGACGTTCCTATTCTGAAGTGAGGGGCTTTGCTGTAGGTGGAGCAGAGAATGGTTATGTTTCCCAGCGATTTTATTCTTTTGCATATTTACAAGACCACTAGGTGTTTACTACAGGTAAAATGTAAAAATATAGGACATATAATAAGATAACCGTTCCTCAAATGCAACACCTAAAGATAAGACCTGCTAATGTTTTCATCCGCATTATTTTCTTAGAAGTTTTCTCATGCAGGAATTTATACTTATGCATGTATGGATGTATTTATATATTTATATGGAAAAGATAAGATCTCATTTTAGTTTTTTAACCTGCCTATGTCAATATAGTGGGTTGGATAATATTCTCCAACAATATATGTCCAAGCCTTAGCCCTTAGTACCTGTGAATGTGCCGTTATTTGGAAATAGAGTCATTGCACACATGATTTAGGATCTCAAGATGAGATGATTCCAGATTTAATGTGGGCTCTAAATCTAATGACTGGTATCCTTGTAACAGAGAGGACAGGGAGATTTGACATACACAGGAAAGAAGGTCATGTGAAGAAGGAGGCAGAGATTGGAGTTAATCTGCCATAAGCCAGGGAAAGCTATGAGTCACCAAAAGCTGGAAGAGGCAAGAAAAAAATTCTCCTCCCAAGCCTTCCTAGGGAGTGTGACCCTGTCAAAACCTTGATATCAGGCTTCTGGTCTCCAGAAATGTAAGAGAATAAATTTCTGCTGTTTAAAGCCACAGGTTTTGTGGTAATTTGTTGTGGCAACCCTAGGAAACTAACATACTCACTAACAACATATCGAAAATGTAATTAATTATAAATAAACATCAATCTATGTCTTATATTGTTATGGCTGTAAGGATAGTGATATCAGTGACACATTGAAGACATTTTTTAATTGACTAAAATTTCTTATTAACCAAGTGATTTTTATATGTATTGAGTCATCCAGTGCTCATAGCTCTCTTATGAGATAGATCTTGTAGCAATCTCTGTTTTATAGATGAAAAACTGAGGGACAGAGAAAGTGACTTTGTTCAAGACTGCACAGTTAGGGAGTGGGCCTGCTTGGATTTGTGTCCAGTACATGTTGCTCCAGAGCCTGGAAGCTGTCGCAAATTTGTTAAGTGAAAGCAGTCTGCACAAGTGAGCATATTTTAGGAGGTCATTAAAAGTAATACTAAGTATTTTAATATAGTTACACATTTATACACACTGGACCTAGTGACAAAAGGTGGTTTGTGATCTGGGAGAGCATGTTCATTGCAATCAAGGTACAGAAGCCACCATGGTAGGGGGATGAGGAGTCAATACAATAAACAATGTGAACAGAAACTGTAGAGAACTGTTTTAGTACTTTAAATTTGAAGGGGGGGTTAAGCAGGGATATTTTAAAGGCTTCAATTCCTTTAAAGTTGACTATGTTCAAAAGTTAATGTAAAGGAGCTCTCTAATCTCAGATGTAACCTTGAAGTTGCTCATATATTCATTTCCCTACTGCCATCTCATTTCTACTATGGAGTTAGTTAATGAGACACCACCATTGGAATACTGTGGGTTTTGAGTGCAACACAGATTTAGTTATTAGCGATTAAAAGTGGCAAAATTGTGTGAAAGAAATGCTCATAATTTTTGGACTTTAGCCTGTCAGGGAGGCAGCAGGTGGCTGAAATTCTGGTGTGCTGTGGTGGGATAATGCATGATCTGAGGACCCCTATACTGACTGTGGATGGGGCCACATTTTTTTCTACAAATACATTAATATACTGAGCAGTCAGGAGCAGCCCTTAGGCAAATACCACACCTTGCTTCTCTGGTGCGATGTATATCTGAACTTACCAGGTGAGTTCAAAAACATGCCCATGTTCCCAGCATTGGGAACTGGCTCTGCTGAAAGGCCTGATGTTGACCAGCTTTTATGAGATTATGAAGCACCCAAGAATGTAGAGAACATTCTGTCTCTAAAACTTTGAACTCAAGGCATATCAGAGAGAGATTTGCCTTCCTTATATGGATGTCTTGTGTTCTCATTAGGAGAGAAACAATGAAAAATAACTTCACAATGCCTGCCTTAGCCTTGAGGCTCAGCCAGCCCCTACTTCTGTGTCTCAGCATTTAAAGGGCCATTGAAGTCTCACTCCATGCTATGTACTCTCATTAACCCCTCAGGACAGCACTGTAAGGATGGTATGGTCAGTTCCATTTCACAGGTAATCAGGCTCAGACTCACAGAGTCTAAATCACCTAAAGTGGCAGGATTGGAATGAGGTTCCATCTCTCACCCTCCCTAGAGGACTCTGAGCAGCCTCCCTTTTAGAAGATGTGCTTCCAGGGCTTGTGAAATGGTCAGATTCCATTGCCCTGCTATTATGGACCCACGCGCCCTCACTCCACAGTCCCTCTGGGTGATGAAGAAGACAGAGATGATATCCTGTCCCTTGTGCTGAGACACCTGGTCATTGGGCCACATGAGTTGGATGATCCCTGAAGTGGTGAGTGGGCTCAAGCAGAAGCTCAGGTGTTGGCCTTGGGACAGGTGAACTGGAAAGAGGGAAAGTAACATGCACTGAACTACTGAAAGCCAATGCACTCTATATTTCATCTCCTTTAATCTTTTTGTTTTTGTCTGTTTGGGTAGAGACAGTGTCTCACTATGTTGCTCAGGCTTGTCTTGAATTCCTGACCTCAAGTGATCCTCCCACATCAGCCTTCCAAAGTGCTGGGATTACAGGCATGTACCACCTCACCTGGCCTTTAATCTTAATTGCTATCCAAGGTACCCATTATTCAGATGAGGGTACTGCCTTTAGGGGAGTTTTTGTGAATCAAGGAGAAAACTATCTCCTGACCAGCAGGTAACTCTGGAATACTCTAAAGTTTTATCATTTTCTCTTGATGCCTGCAGGTCTCTGAATGCTCTAATCTCCCTCCAGGCTGACAGTACATGCTCCCCAGGTATTTTCCAAAGTTTTTCCTTTTTAAATTATGACATGTATAATTTTTAAGTCTTCTTATGGAAATTTAAAATGCTTTCCAAATGAGAAATAAAAACCCGGTGACAATTGTATTAAAACAAGGGAGAAAACATTTCCAAACTTCATCTCAGATCGTGGGTTAGTATCTGTGATATATGAAACGTAGTCGGTAACAAAATAATTGGCAAAGATTTCAACAGATAATTCAAATAAGTATATACATGAACAATAAATATTAAAAAACATTGAAACCGCAAGAACTAATGAGATGCAAATATTTTAAAATCCTTAGAATTTACAGTAAGTGGAAACAACCAGATGCAAAAGATGAGGACTGTGATTGCACATTTGGAACAGACGGTGTGTTGGGGGTGAACGTGTCACTTCACAGGGACACTGGAGAGTATGCACCATCCTAGGGACAGCTGAGCACTTGGAGTCAAGGGGTCGGGGTTGGGCCAGTGAGAGTGCCGATTAATTTCAATTTATGAATATATTCATATATTGTTTGAAATTCGATATTTGGGAATACAAATATTTTGATGAAAATTTGAACACAAGATACTTTTGAACTGATTGTCAAATATGCACATATTTTCATTAATTTGAAAAAAATTCATTGTGTCATGTGGTGAAAGAAATAAAAAATCTAATTGTGTGTGTGTGTGTGTGTGTGTGTGTGCATGTGTGGTGTGTGTGTCCTCTAGCTCTATCATCCCAAATACACACTCACAGATATAGCATTATCTTTAATTCAGATGGGAGCTATAAACAATCTGAGTTTTAGATATTCTAGAACATGATGAATACAAGGAGACTGCTATCATTAGGTCAATAATTTTAAAAACCCACCTCTGGCTGATATAGTGAAGCTAACCTCCAGCCTCAGCTGTGCTGAGCCTCTGGTCTGACTCTCAAACCTGCGATCCTGTCTTTGGCTACCAGGAGGCATCACAGCTATCTCCATGTCTTTTGTTGTTTTATTAATGAAAAGGAGTACATTTTGCTAAGAGTAACAAATGTTATGAAGTGATTTGTTTACTATGACACCAGTTCTATTTGGAAAATTCATGTGTATATTAAAGCAGGTCCATTTGCTGTTGACCCCAAATCTGTATCATAGTCATTGATTTATCTCTTCCCTTGTCAGTGTAGGTTGAGGTGTCCATAAGGTGGATAGGTCCCTCCCAGAAAGCAGGGCATTCACTCTCCATTACTGCACCCCTGTACAGGCTTCCCAGACCTTTTCCCCCACCTTTAAGTCATCCCCTCTCCTGGACACTGTGAACACAGCTGTCCAGGTCCTACATCAGTGACCCATCCACTCTCAGCCACCTCCCGCCTGCCCTGCACTGACCAATGATGACTAGTGACTGCAAAGATGCAGTAGAGTTACCATTTCATGGCACGGATATCCTGGAGCATATGTATTCACAGTTTTGTTTTTTACCCCTATCATTTTTTTTTCTTCCCAGTATGGGGAAGTGGATTTTGGTCTGCTCAGAGGCATGATGTTGAACAGCTTTTAGGAGATTTGAAAACATCCAAGAATGTAGAGAACATTCTGTCTCTAAAACTTTGAACTCAAGGCATATCAGAGAGAGATTTGCTTTCCTTATATGGATGTCTGTGTTCTCATTAGGAGAGAAACAATGAAAAATGACTTTTCACAATGCCTGCCTTAGCCCAGAGGCTCAGCCAGCCCCCACTTCTGTGTCTCAGCATTTAAAGGGCCCTTGAAGTCTCACTCCATGCTATATATTCTCCACAGGTTTTCTCATTAACCCCTCAGGACAGCTCTGTAAGGATGGTATGGTCAGTCCCATTTCACAGATGACTAACTCAGGCTCACAGAGTCTAAGTCACCTCCCCAGGTAAGTGGCAGGATTGGAATAAGGTTCCATCCTTCACCCTCCCTAGAGGATACTGGGCAGCTTCCCTTCTAGAAGATGGGCTTCCAGGGCTTGAAAAATGGCCAGATTTCACTCCCCTGATATTGTGGCCCCACAGGTCCCCCATTCCACAACCCTTCTGGGTAATGAAGAAGACAGAGGAGATGAAATCTTGTCCTTTGTACTAAGAGACCTGAGTGTAGGGTCATACACCCAGAGTTGGCTGAGGTGGTGAGTGGGCTCAGGCAGAAGCTCAGGTGTTGCCCTTGAGACAGGAGAGCTAGAGGGAAGGAAAGTCACATGCACTGAACTACTGTAAGCCAATGCACTTTATATTTTATCTCTTTTAATTTTTTTTTTTCTTTTTCTTTTGGTAGAGACAAGGTCCTGCTATGTTGCCCAGGCTTGTCTTGAATTCCTGGCCTCAAGAGATCCTCCCCCTCCGCGGTATCCCAAAGCAGTGGGATTACAGGCATGAACCACCTCACCTGGCCTCCTGTAATCTTAACTTCTATCCAAGGTACCCATTATTATGATCATTATTCAGATCAGGGTGCTGCCTTTAGGGGAGTTTTTGTGAACAGAGGAGAACTTTATCTTCTGACCAGCAGCTAACTCTGGAATACTCTAAAGTTTTGTCATTTTCTCTTGATGCCTCCAGGTTTCTGAATGCTCTAATCCCCCTCCAGGCTGACAGTACGTGCTCCCCAGGTGTTTTGCAATGTTTTTTTCTTTTTAAATTGTGACATGTATAATTATTAAGTCCCATTATGGCAATTTAAAACATTTTCCAAGAGAAAAATAACCCAGTAACAACAAGGGAGAAAACATTTTCAAACTGCATCCCAGATGTTGGGTTGGTGTCTGTGATTTGTGAAACATACTCATTAACAAAACAATTGGCAATGATTTCAACAGAAAATTCAAATAAGTATATACATGGATAATAAACATTAAATATACAAAACCCACAAGAACTAATAAGATGCAAATATTTTAAAATCCTGAGAAATTATAATAAGTGGAAATGTCAAGATGAAGACTGTGATTGCACTTTTGGAGAAGGCAATGTGTGTGTGTGGCGGTGGGGGGGACGTGTTTATGTGCATCTCACAGGGACACATCTGGAGAATGTGTGTCATCCTAGGGACAGCAGACCCTTTGGGGTCAGGGGGCAGGAGTCAGGTCTGTGAGAGATGAGGGATAAAATTCTTATTTTTGAGTGTACCTTTGCATACTTTTTGAAACTTTATATTAAAGAGAAGAGTATTTTGATAAAAATTTGAACACAAAAAATCCTTATGAAGAGATTGACAAGAGAATTGTATACATATATTCACTAATTTGTGAAAACATTCCATGTATTCAATTTGATGGTAAAACAAAGTAGATAACTGAATTGACTGTGTTTCTACCTGTGTGTATGTTTGTGTCTGTGTCTGTGTCTCCTCTAGCTAAATTACTCCAAATACACACACACAGGTAGTTTTGCCTTCAATTTAGAAGTTGGTGGTCTAGAACTAATCTTGCTCTTAGATATAGAGGAAAAATGAAAGATAAGAGAGATTGCTACCATTAGGTGAATAATTCCAGAAAACTTTGGCTGATACTGTCCCTCCCAGTTGATGATCCTCCTAGTCTGAAACTGAGAGCTTCAATCCTGACTCTGGCCTGAAGTGATGTCTAACTCCATTATTCTTTTCCTTTTTCTAATGAAAAAGAGTACATTTTTTCAAAGAGTAGCAAATATCTTGGAATGGTTCGTTTACTGTAAGTTTTCTTTGGAAATTTTGCATGTATATTAAAGCAGGTCCATTTGCTGTTGACTCTAAATCCACATCTCATTCATTGATTTATTTCTTCCTTTGTTAGTGCAGGCTGAGGTGTCCATACTGTAAAGGGGTCCCTCCCAGAGTGTAGGGTGTACATTCTCCATTACCCCACCCCTGTACAGGCTTCGTAGACCTCCTCTCAGGCGTCCCCTCTCCGGGACGCTATGGACACAGCCGCCCAGACCCCATTCCCGTGCCCCATCCTCTCCCAGTCACCTTCTGCTGCCCCGGTTTGCACTACACCAGCCTGCTAAGGACTGCCAAGGCACGCTCGTGATAAACGGTGTTTCGTCGTATAGATGCCATGGAGTATATGCTTTTGTAGTGTTCTTTTACATCTATCATTTTTTTCCTGGAAGAATTAGAATCATTCTGTCCATAGGTTCATAGGCTGGGTTTCAGTGGAGGGTGTTTTATTCTTATTTTTTTGCTCATGGCGTAAACGTCTTTGTAGAGGTTTAACGATGAAGGTAGGTTGATGCCCCCTCGTGACAGAAGCCTGAACTGCAGCTTTTACATCAGAGCAGGAAGGTGGGAAGGAGCAGTTTGGCCCAAGCTCACTCTATGGAGTTTTCTGGAAGTCTGGATGGAAAATTGAGCAAGTCCAGGCTAAAGGAATACTGATGGCCTCCAAACAGAGTGTAGCCTCTCACTATGCTGAGGAGAAGGCTTTATGTGGGAGCAAGAAAAAGATTTTTGTTTGTATGCTTTGAGTCCTCTGGAAAAATAGCTGTAGATGGATATGAGCAAAAATGGATCCTGGCTACTGATGATCTTTGTAACCTGCCTTTGACTTTATTATGACCATTTTTCCATGAAAATACACATCTATCACAACATTTTAAATTACTTTACAACATATTTTTGGTTTTTATTTTTTCCATCAACTGGATGTTTCATCATATGGATGGTACCACATTTATTTCACTTTGAGATAAAAATGTAGTTACTTTACCATGTTTTATTATAAACAGTAGCAAACACAACATCCTTGCTCACATATATGCAAATATATTTGTAAGAGTTTCTTCATAAGATTCTCAAAATACTCTTTCATTATGGAATCAATAAAATTTTATATTAACACAATACATTGATAACATTATTACTCATATATATTCCTACCAATATGGTATGTACGTGTCTGCTCACACACTGGAAATAATGTTAATTATTGCTAATTGGTTAGGCAAGAAATCATCCCTTATCATTGTTTTCATTATAACCTGTTTTTACTGCCTCCTAGAATTCCATCCTATGGATGTGACATAATCAATGTACCCAACCCTGTGTTATTCAGTGTGTTCTGATATTCCCTTTTATCTACACTGGCATCTTTTCAAAGTCTGTGCTCTGCTACAGGGCACAGTTCCTATGGCTGTTTGTACTGCTGAGCTGAATGTGTCCTCTTAGAACCCAGCAAACTGTCCTAGAAAAATTCTAGTATTGTGATAATAGAACCCTGATTAGTGCATGAGTGTGAGAGAGTGTGTGAATGTGTGCAAGTGTGTGCGTGCTGACAGCCACACTTTCCTCTGCTTCCTTCTGCCTCTTCATGGCTTTGCATCCTGTTTAGTTCTCCCTTTCTAAATTCAGGCCTAGCAATAAAGAGAGGGTATTGTTAGGATGGCAGTCCTTATAACCAGACCCTTATCAACATCCTTCACTACATCCTGAAGTTAAACATCTAAAAAGGAAATTGCTGGTGCTTAGATGCTGACATCCAGAGAGTCAGTGCCGTTTAGGCTCCCTAAAGTGGAACTACATGAAAAAGTTTGGAGAAGGGTAAGGAAAGTAATAATGCTGGCATCCTGTCATAGAGGGAAGGCCCGGGACCCTGTTGTGGTCCCACTCTCAAGCCATCACAACATTTGGAAGACATTAAAATGATCAGATATGAATTAGACTTCAGGTAGCATTGGGGTGGGGGAAAGGTCATGGGAGGAACACAGGACATAGAGCAGACGTCCCCAAACTACGTCCTGCAGGCCGCATGCGGCCCCCTGAGGCCATTTATCCGGCCCCCTGCTGCACTTCAGGAAGGGACACCTCTTTCATTGGTGGTCAGTGAGAGGAGCACAGTATGTGGCGGCCCTCCAACGGTCTGAGGGACAGTGAACTGGCCCCCTGTGTAAAAAGTTTGGGGACGCCTGACATAGAGTCAGGGCTGGGATACAGCTTCAGCTTTATGTACATTAGTGTTTATATAAAACATCTACACCAAAGCCTTTGTATGAAAACTTTTGGTCATTCCTGTGGTACAATAGAAGACTTGGCCAACAATTTTTTTTTTTTTTTTTTTTTTTTTTTTTTTTTTGAGATGGAGTCTCACTCTGTCGCCCAGGCTGGAGTGCAGTGGTGTGATCTTGGCTCACTGAAACCTCAGCCTTTCGGGTTCCAGGTTCAAGCAATTCTCCTGTCTTAGCCTCCTGAGTAGCTGGGACTCCAGGAATGCACCACCATGCCCAACTAATTTTTTGTATTTTTAGTAGAGCAGGGGTTTCACCATGTTGGCCAGGCTGGTCTTGAACTCCTGCCCACTTTGGACTCCTGAAGTGCTGGGATTACAGGCATGAGCCACCATGCCTGGCCAGACTTGGCCAACATTTTTAAAACAAATTTCTTACAATATTATTTATAGACAATAGAATCCATTCATTTTAAGACTGGTGATTTTTATTAAATGTATAGAGTTGTACAACCATCACCATCACTGAGTTTTAGAAATTTCATTTGTCCCCAAAACTCCCATTGTGCTTCAATGCAGTTAAATCTGCACCTGTCGTCAGCTCTTGGAACTATAGTTATGCTTTGTGTCTCTGTGGATTTGTCCATCCTGGACATTTCATATAAATGGAATTATGCAGCATTTGGTCTTTTGAATCTGGCTTCTTTCATTTAGCATGATGTTTTTAGGGTTCATGCATATTGTAGCATGTAGCAGAATCCATTCATTTTTTAAGGCTGAATAATATTCTATTCTAAAGATATACCACATTTTGTTTATCCATCTCTCTATTGGTGGTCATTTAGATGATTTCTGCTTTTTGCCTCTTAGGAATGATGATGTTATATACATTTATGTATGAGTTTTTATGTAGACATAGGTTTTCATTTTTCTTGGGCACGTATCTAGGAGTGGGATTTCTGGGTCATATGGTAACTGTCTGTTTATTCATCTGAGGAACTGCCAACTGACTTTTATAACCCTGACAGTCTTGAGGAGTACAAGCTCAGTCTGTTGTTTCTCTTGTGATTTGACTGCAGTTACAGATTTTGAGAAAGAATACCACTAGTTCAGGTACCCTTCTTGTCACATCATATCTGGGAGTATATGATGGCTGCATGAAGTCACTGGTGTTGTTAACCTTCATCATTTGGTTAAGGATGGTGTTTGTCAAGTTTCTCCAGTGTACAGTAACTATTTTCCATGTACCTAGAGAGCTAATAGAGAGAAGGAGGAAAACACACATTTCTAATTTCACTGTGAGTCAGTGCCATTTCTATGTGGTGGAATGAGCACCCTGATGGGCCTGTGGGAAGGGAAGAAGGTGGTTCTACCATCTCTATCCAACTGAGTCATGGACCCCATGAATGAAGTTTGGGGTACAGGGATGAAGTCATCACTCACCCCATTTCTTCCTGTTTCATAGTTTTCCGACCCCCTATTGCCCCCACCTTGTTGTATATGAGAGAAACCTCTTAGCCATCCAGCTCTGTGGTTAGGAACATGTGCTTTGTAGTCACAGACATCTGTGAAGAAGAGAAGATACTGGAACCTCACTAGCAGGGCTGTCATGAGATAAAACCCAGAGAGTCACATAAACAACTTGGAGCTGGGCTCCTCTAAACACTCTGCTCCATAAGTAGAAGCTATCTTTCCTCCCTGGAGCAGGGAACTCATATGTCAATTTGATCTGCCCCAGCTACCAGGGCCCCTTAACCAAGATGCACATCAGAGTCACCTTGATGAGCCTTTTCTAAACCCTCATGTGAAACTCCCTTGTTGGTTGAAATAGGACTTCTGTACAAAGGCCATTCAGGTCATTCAGCTGTAGTAATATGGGCCTCAGAAAATGGATACTTTGATGTGGCACCAAGTGTATATGAAAGTCTGTTTCTGTTTTATTTAACCAACGCTAGATGTTACCAGCTCTTGCCTTTTTTTTTTTTTTCAATATGATCTGCTAATTGTCCCCAGACCCGCCCTGACTTATTGAGAAGGTCATCTCAGATGGTCATTAAACTTACATATTCAGAGGCTCTTCTCATAAGGTCTCCAGATTCAGCAAATAAAAATACAAAATGTGCAGCTGAATTAAAATAAAAAATTGCATGTCACATCCAGAGAAACAGAACCAGTATGATGTGTGTACACATATACGCACACGTGTGTATATGGTGAGAGAAAGAGAGAGAGAGATTAATTTTCAAGAATTGGCTCACATGACTAGGGAGGCCGAAAGTCCAAAATCTGCAGAGCGAGCCGGCAGACAGGAGACTAGAGAATATCCAATGTTGCAGTTCAGGTATGAAGGCTGTCTGCTAGTAGAATTTTTTCTTGCTTAAAAGAGGTAAGATTTTTACTCTATTCGGGCCTTCATCCGATTGGATGAGGCCTACCCACATTATAGAGCACAATCTGCTTTTCTCAAAGTCCACCAATTTAAATGTTGATCTCATCCGAAAACACCCTTGCAGGAACATGCAGAACAATGTTGAGATATTTGAACAATGTGGCCCAGCCAAGTTGAAACATAAAGTCACCATCACATTTGCACTAAAAAATTATTCATTGTTTATATGAAAATCAAATTTGTCTGAGTGTTTTCTATTTTATCTGACAGCCCTACTCACAGAGGAATCTGTGTTGAACCAAGATGCTTCATGAAACAGCCCCACTGAGCTCCCAGCAGATGCTAGCACCATTCATCATCCATGTGAGTGAGCTCTCTTGGATGTCCCAGGCAAGTGTAGCATCCTGATGACTGCAGCCCCAGGTGACAGACACCACATAGAACAGAAAGCACCCACCAAACCCCAGTCGATTAATAGAATCCTGAGAGATAATAAATAGCTATTGTTTGGGAACATTTTGTAAAGTACAAGTGGTTATCTAAAACTTTATGGTTTCGGTGACCTTTTCTTCATTTTTTGTGCTCTGTTCTCAGATCACAGATCATGAAGGCTTGGGGAGGCTTTGTTATAATTTTGACTCTAATCTATGTGTTAGTTTATGTGTGGGTATATGTTTCAGAATATCCTATTAATTCCTTCTTGATGGTATTTTCAAGGGAGGTTTTCATAAAATATGCTTTTCAATCTACTCTTGGAATTTAGAACATAATTCCAATCTCTCTCTATAGGATAAGCCTCCAATGCAATCACTTACGTTAAGAAATTGAGAGAATGTTGATATAAACTGCTTCCTGAGCCATATGGAAACCTGTATCTTCTGCAGGTTGCTTGGTGAGTATGCAAGGAGTACAGGTGTGTTTATTCACTTTGAGAAGTGTTTCTCTCAGAAGGTGTCCTGAAAGACTTTCTCCTGCTACAGGGATAGCCCTTGACAAGGAAGTCACTTTCCTTGGGCATACATAGACAGGGCTCCTTCAGCAGACAGCAGATAGATATGCAATGCAGGCCTTGGTTTTTTGTGATGGTCCCAATGTAGCACTGGATGAGTCTGTCCAATTCTGGGGTTTGTTCACAGGAAACCCATGCGTCAGCAAATCTATGCCACATTCTCCAGTATCACTTTTATAAAGTCAATTTATTTTTCTTAGTATTTTGTCGTATTTCTCGGTTAGTATACAACTCAGATTTGGAGCTGGAGGGCATTTTGGGGGCCCCTTAAATATCTAAGCATTGTTAAGACTATAGGAATAGTTGGGGAGCCAAGGAAACACAGGAGAGTAGAGCTGTGGACCTATTGTAAGCCCCACCCCTGAGAGCGGAGAAGAACATATGCTTGGTTAAGTGAAGATTATAACCAGGGATTTTGAAGGAAGACAACCTGGGCTGTGCAACCTGTTTCTCCATCCAAACTCACCAACTAGATGAGGCATTCCTGTAATAGAGAAGGAGTGAGTGTATCCAGAGGTCAGGATTGTTTTGGGTATCGATGTCTCTCCACATGGAAGAAAATATTAAGAATGGTAGATAAGAATTCCCCAAAATGAGCCAATATATGTTTCAATTGACCAGATTTCTGCCCACTAAATGATTTCATTATTATAGGCCTGCATCCCTGAAATACTGAGGCATCTTAAATGATATCTCTTGGTGTTCCTACATCATTTAGACACATAGACGATCTCTTAGTTTTCTGCCACAGATAGCTAACTGCTTAGTGTGTTGTGTTAAGTTTTATACATCATCCTCAGAGGGTTAGCTCATCACCAAGAGCCCTAGGATACCTCCTTGCATCTCTGTGTCATGATAGTACTCAACTTCTGTCACTTTTAAAGCAGGCAGTATTCCTGCCAAAGGGATGATGCTTTGTTTCACCAAGCTGGGCAGAGTTCCACAAATTGCCCTTGCCTGAGGCTAGTTCCTCTAATTAGTAAACTTTCTCAGGAGGTAGCCTGAAGAGTAAAGATTTTTTTTTTTTTTTTTTTAATTTGGAGGAAGGCAAGGGGACAGAGGGCTGTGCAGAAGCATTTCTGATGTGGAGGACAAGCCTGAGCAGCACGGTTGCCATAGAAACCAGAAGTCATTACTGGGACCTTGATGACTTTTTAATAGAGACCCATGTGGGCTGGTGAGAATAGCAGGGTCCTGCCTTCAGGTGTTTGGGACTCAGTTGAGGGTGTGGGTGCCCACAGTGGGGGCTGAACTGTCATGGGCTGTGGGGAGATGAAGGGATCCCAGATCTAAGTCTCCTCGATGCCACTTTGAAATAAGTTGCTCTCACTGTTTTATGAGGGAGACAGCTGGGACCCTTCTGGCTCCAGTGGGTGTGGTGTCCTGCTCTTGGTGTCCTGGAGCTACTTTCTATGTAAAGGTGGGACATGGGAGGATGAGACAGGTAAGGGCTCTCCAAGCCCAGTGTTCCCTTCTGTAAAATAGGGATAATTTTTTTTTTATTGCATTTTAGGTTTGGGGGTACATGTGAAGAACATGCAAGATTGTTGCATAGGTACACACATAGCAGTGTGGTTTGCTGCCTTCCTTCCCCTCACCTGTATCTGTCATTTCTCCCCATGCTACCTCTTCCCACCTCCCCACCTCCCCGTCCCTCCCCCATTTTCCCCCAACGGACCCCAGTGTGTAGTGCCCCCCTCCCTGTGTCCATGTGTTCTCATTGTTCAACACCCGCCTATGAGTGAGAACATGCGGTGTTTGATTTTCTGCTCTTGTGAGCATTTCCACAAGAAAAAAACAAACAAGCCCATTCAAAAATGGGCAAAGGATATGAACAGACACTTTACAAAAGAAGACATACAGGAGGCCAACAAACATATGAAAAAATGCTCATCATCACTGGTCATTAGAGAAATGCAAATCAAAACCACATTGAGATACCATCTCACACCAGTTAGAATGGTGATCATTAAAAAATCTGGAGACAACAGATGCTGGAGAGGATGTGGAGAAATAGGAACACTTTTACACTGTTGGTGGGAGTGTAAATTAATTCAACCATTGTGGAAGACAGTGTGGTGATTCCTCAATGACCTAAAAATAGAAATCCCATTTGACCCAGCAATCCCATTATTGGGTATATATCCAAAGGATTATAAATCATTCTACTATAAGGACACATGCACACGAATGTTCATTGCAGCACTGTTTACAATAGCAAAGACCTGGAACCAACCCAAATGCCCATTGATGATAGACTGGATAGGGAAAATGTGGTACATATACACCATGGAATATTACGCAGCCATCAAAAACGATTGAGTTTGCGTCCTTTGTAGGAACATGGATGAACCTGGAAACCATCATTCTCAGCAAAATAGGGATAATTATGCTCACCCACAGGATTGCTGCAACCTACAGTGATACCACAGGTGCAAGCCCATAACCCTGTGTTTACTGCATGATCAGGAATGCCTGTGTGAATTCAAGCCTCTTCTTAGTCCTTTACAGATTTGTTTTTAGGAGATAGATGAGGAAAGGAGAAGAAAAAGGCCCTGATGAGAAGCCCATTGTATCTTCTGGCTGTAATGATCACTACCCAATTGTATCAGTGTCACTGGTCACTGACAGTGCCTAGCATGATTCCTGGCACACTGTTACTCTAAGAAAGCACAGTGATTGCTGGATTCTCTCTGTCCCTGTGAAGCTCTTCATCAGGTGATTGAGCTCATATCAGGTGTCTGAAGAAGATGGGCTTTGAGAATCTGGGTGTTGATGGCTGCTGAAGCTTCTACGTCAGATTTGAAGGGCAGCAGTCCTAAGGAGACTCCCAAGACTTCCATCCCTGGTGGGATATGATGCCTGGCACAAGTGAGTTAATAGATCCTAACAAAAGCATGTTGTGGAATGGCTCTTTGAGGTTTATAAAATAGTCTAACAGTAGAGAAACTACTTTGATCCCATCTTTGGAGAAGAGGTTTAGCAGGTGGAATTTCCTTTCATCAGCAGCTGTGTGTTTCGTAGTGGCCCTTGAGGCCCATGTTAAAAATGCCTTTCGTTGTCACAAAGCAATGAATAGTTCATTTGGGGAAGCAACTTGATATTTAACATGTTTTTTTCAATACATTTACATGTTTTCTGCCTGTATAATCAGTGATTCCCATGTATCTCTCAGGTGGGCATTGAAATACACAGTTGGTCAGAAAGTCTTCCAAGCAACTGGAGATTGTAATATGCATTTTTCAATGGTCATCGTGTATTTATCCATTCTATAATGATTTTTTAAAGAAGACAGAAATATACAAAGTATTAGTTAAAACTCAAAATGTCAGATGCAGAAGTTCAGTATTTTGAAAAATAATTTCCATATAATTTGCTCTATTATCATGATAACCAACCATGTCCCATAAAATAACCAACTAGGCCTAAAATATTATTGTCATTGTTTCCCACTACATAAGATTTTCAGTTCTGTACTACTAGGACTCTCTATCCCTCCTATTGCCCTGTCCCCAGACAAACACAATACTTTGTCACTATAGATCAAGTTTCATATCCTAGACATTTACTTAAATGGAATAATAGAAATGTTTTTGTGTGTTTGTTTTTGATTTTTGGTTTGGCTTCTTTCATTCACCCAATTTATTTTTAGATGTATCTATTTTGCTGCACATACATTCTTTTTATTGTTGAATAGTATTCCAGTATATGGCTGTATCACAATTTTTTTTTCATTCACCTGTTGTTGGATATTTGAATTGTTTCCAATTTGGAGCTCTTGTAAACAAAGCCGCTATGAATATTTGTGAATAAGTCTTTCCATGGAAATAGGCTTTCTTTATATAATAAATACTTAGGAGTGCAATGGCTGGATCATATGGTAGATGTAAGAATAACACTGTAAGAAACTGCTATTTCCAAGTGTTTGGACCATTTTTCATTACCACCAGTAATGTATCAGAATTTCATCCTCCACAACCTTGACAGAGCTTAGTGTAATCAGTCTTTTTAATTTTTGTCATTCTCACAAGAGTTTAGTAGTATCTCATTGCAGTTTTCATTTACATTTCCCTTACAACTAATGACTAATGATGTTGAGCATCATTTCATGTGCTTTTATGATATCTGCATGTCTTCTTTAGTGGAATGTCTATTCACATCTTTTACCTGTTTCTTTACTGATGTGTCTGTTTTCTTCTTACTGATTAAGATTTTTTAAATATTCTGGATACAAGTCCTTTATCAGATATGATTTTCAAACACTTTATCCCAGTCTGTGGCTTACTTGTCATTTTTTCAACCATGTAGTTGGAAAACTAAAGTTTTTAACTTTGAGGAAGTCCAATTTTTCAATTTCTTTGCTCATAGATTGTGGTTTTGGTGTCTCATGAATGAAATCTTCACCTGACCCATTGTCACAGAGATTTTCTCCTTTTTTTTTTCTGCTAGAAGTTTTATAGCTTCAAGTTTTATATTTAGATCTCAGATCCATTTTGAATAGATTTTTGTATATAGTGTGATATCTGAGTCACGGTTTACATTTGTGCATGTCAATATTCACTTGTCCCAGCACCATTTGTTGAAATGACAATTCTTTCTCCGCTGAATTACCATTGCATCTTTGTCAAAACTCAGTTGTCCACATACTTGTGGGTCTATATCTGGACTCTTTATTCTGTTCCTTTGATCTACTAATCCATCTTGATGCCAGTAGCATACTGTCTGGATTACTGTATGTTTGTAAGGAGTCTTGAAATTAGGTAGTGTTTGTCTTCTAACTTTATTCTTTGTCAGAGTTGTGTTTCATACCTGATATGGTTTTGAACTGTGTCCCCACCCAACTCTCATGTCAAATTGTAATCCTTAATGTTGGAGACGAGGCCGGGTGGGAGGCGATTGGATCTCGGGGGCGGATTTTCCCCTTTGGTGCTGTTCTCATGATAGAGTTCTCATAAGATCTGGTTGTTTAAAAATGTGTAGCACCTCCCCTGCCTGCTACTGTCACGTAAGACCCCTGCTCCTGCTTTGCCTTTTGCCATAAGTAAAAGCTCCCTGAGACCTCTCCAGAAGCAGATGCCACTATGGTTCCTGCACAGCCTGCAAAACTGTAAGCCAAGAAACCCCCTTTTTTTAAAATAAACAAATAAATAAATTAGCGAGTTTCAGGTTTTTGTTTGTAGAAGTCTGAGAACCGACTAATACAATAGTCTAGGTCTTTTACATTTCCATATGAATGTTAGAATCAGCCTGTTAGTTTCTTTAAAAATTTTTGAGGATTTCTATTTGAATTGCTCTAAATCTATCAATCAGTTTTGGAAGACTTGACATCTTGACAATACTGAATCACCTCAGTATTGTCTGTGAGCCATGAGCATGGTATGTCCTTTGCTTATTTAGGTCTTCTTTAATTCTCTCAGCAATGTTGTGTGGTGTTCAATGTTAGGTATTGCACATCTGTGGACAGGATATTCATAAATATTTTATACTTTTGATGATGCTACATATGGCTTTATTTGTTAAACACAATTGCTAATTATTATATTTTCATGGTACTATCAGCAACCAAATGTTTAACAGTATCAGTGAGGGATCTTTTTGATTGAAAGCACAGCCTACTCTACGATGGAAAAGGTATTTGATCCTTAACCTGTGTTTACCCATATTTTCCATATCTGCTTTTACAAGTCATTGACCATATGTTGAAACTATGGAGGAAAATGTTGCAGAGACAATTCTACAGGTCATCTTTAGAAATCACACCAAAAGAACATAGTTTAGTAGCTTTCAACTTTATATGTGTGGTCAGAAATGATTTTGTTGTGATATGTGGCTCAGGCTGGAGTGCAATGGGGCGATCATAGCTCACTGCAGCCTTGAACTCCCGAGTTCAAGTAATCTTCCCACCTCAGCCTCTTGAATAACAGGCCACATGCTCAGCTAAACTTAAAAACATTTTTCAGAGACAGAGTTTTGCTATGTTGTTCAGACTGGTCTCACACTCCTGATCTCAAGCAATCCTACCTCAGCCTTCTGAGTAGCTGGTATTATAGGCATGAGTCACCATGCCCGGCTAGTTTTACTTCTTTACCCACAACTAAATCTACCTCAATAAATTCCTGGGATTTGGGGCGGTGAGAGGGTGAGCAAGCATGTATGTATGTGAGTATGTATACATTTGTATGTCACTGAAGCTGTCAGTAATATTTATTGTCAGCACTATTTGAGATTAATTGCTGTGCATCATGTCAATCCTATTTAGTTTCTAGTACATATTAGGAACAAGCTCGGGGTTGTGGTGTTCGTTGTTTCTCAGCTTTCCTTGGCCAGATGGTTACCATGGTGACTCAGTGACTGCTGTGGGATTTAGTGCAGAATGAACATCCATTTAGGATTCTTGCCCAAATCTTTCACAACCCATTGCCTGTCCATCAGATATAATATTAGCTTTTCATCTTACGTGTAGTTAATCACTTTACAAGGGCTCAGAAAAAATTTGCTTCACTTATCTGAGGTTAAGCTACAGATAACATAAAAAGACACTAAGTACCTTCAAATAAAAGAAAATGAGTTGTTGATATTCCTCTCCGGCCCCAAACTCTATTGGGAGGTTAGAATAAAATTCTTAGAATCATACAGCATGTGCTCTTTTGTATCTTGCTTCTTTCAATCAACATAATGTATGTGAAATTAATATTTATTATGGTCTATATAGTAGATTGCTTATTCTCATTGGTGTAAAGCAGGCGTCCCCAAACTTTTTACACAGGGGGCCAGTTCACTGTCCCTCAGACCGTTGGAGGGCCACCACATACTGTGCTCCTCTCACTGACCACCAATGAAAGAGGTGCCCCTTCCTGAAGTGCGGCAGGGGGCCGGATAAATGGCCTCAGGGGGCCGCATGCGGCCCGTGGGCCGTAGTTTGGGGACGCCTGGTGTAAAGTATTGTATTATTTAGATATTTCACACTACATTTATCTGTTATAGAAATTTGTGTATTTTCCAGTTTTTGACTTCTTATGAATAATGGTATTATGAATGTTCATGTTCATTCTTTTGGATGAATGTATATTTTCATTTCTCTTGAGTATGTACCAATGTGCTATGGCACTTCTGAGTTATAAGGTATGTGTATGTTCAGCTCAATGGATACCAACAAGCAGTTGATCAAAGTGGCTGTTCCATTCTATGGTCCCATCAGCAGCTTGTGAGAGTTTTACTTGCTCTATATCCTCATGAATACTTGGTATTTTCCATGTTTTTCATTTTGTTGTTCTGGTGGTCTTGTGGTAACACCTCACTGTAGTTTAATTATAAGTTCTTGGAAATGTTAAGTTTCTTTTAATTTAAAGATTTTCCTTCTGTATTAGTCAGGGTTCTCCAGAAAAACAGAACCAATAGAAAAAAAATATATATATACACACACACACACACACACACACACACACATACACATATATCCTATTTATATATAAAACAGGATAAATATAATATATAAATATATGTTATACATATATATTCATAAAGCATTATATATATAAATGTATATATATATAAATGTGTATATATATATATATATATATATATATACATATCTCACAGCTTGAGAGGGAGAGATTGAGATTGATTTGTTATAAGGAGTTGGCTCATGTGACTATGGAGTCCGAAAAATCTGAAGATCTGCAGTTGGCAAGCCAGAAACCCCCGAGATCTGATGGGTGGTACAAGTCCAAATCTGAAGACTTGAGAGCTGATGATCTAAGTTCTATTCCAAAAGCTGGCAGTCTCTAGACCCCAAGAGAGCTGAATTTTTAGTTTGAGTCCCAAAGAGCAGGAAAAGACTGATATGCTGGCTCAGGAAGTCAGGTATAGCAAGTCATGTTTATTTAGCCTTTTTGTTCTATTCAAAACTTCAGTTGATTAGATGAGGCCCAGTTGCATTAGAGAGGGCAGTCAGCTCTATTCAGTCTACTCATTCAGTGTTCATCTTATCTAGAAACACCCTCACACACACACACCCAGAACAGTGTTTACCAAATGTCTGGGTACTTTGTGGCCCAGTCAAGTTGAGATATGAAATTAACCATCACACTTTCCAATTTATTTGCTTAAGAGAATGGATATTTTGTCCTGTGCATTTTGCATTGTGGATTTTGTTGGTTATATTCCTATATTGTTGTTTATTATGTTCTTGTGGTTCTTCCTTTTCTTTTAAAATTGGTGTTAGATTCAGAGGCTTGATTCAATTAAGATTTTTTTTTTTTTTTGGTCAGAAGTAATTCATATGTGGTGTTGTTTATTCCTATAGTGTTACACAGGAGGCTCATTATGTCTAATTGTCTCTCCTCTTGTGATGTTAAGATTAATTACTATGTTCAAATATTGTTGAGCTGATCTATCCATTATAAAATTTCCCATCCCTTTTTCACCTCGATTTTTCTGCAGCCTCTAAGGATTATTGCTTAGATCTGTATTCATTAAAGGTCATAAAAGGATGATATTATAATTCTATAATTTTCTCTGCTTTATTAGCTGGAATTACTCTATTAAAGAAACTTCCTTTTATAAAGTATTGGATTACACTGAGGGGTAGTATGTATAGGAAGGGCTGAATGAATGCCTAATTCTTTTGCAATATTTCCACTTTTAAAAATAGTGAGTTTCCCTAGGATTCTCTAAAGGTAAGCAATGAGTTGATTTTGTTTGTTTTATTTTTCTTTTAGAATGTTATCATGAGTTCTAGAAGTTTTTATATTTAATGAGTTTTAATCCATAGTAGTCATTATTTTATTTAGTGTTCAAATTGCCTCATCTGTGTCCAGCAAGAGCCCCTTAAGCTTGGCTTCTGTCTTTTGATGTACTCTCTGGTATGATAGTTTGGTCCACATTCATCTAGTAGAATGATTACACAGACCTAGACTCAGCCATTTCTCCAAGGTAACCTAGTTCCTTTCAGTGTGTTATGTTTTTAAGTGGATTCAGCATGGGCACTAGAGTTGCTCATTGCTACTGGGTCTATCATGTTTCTTCACCTTTCCAGTGCATGGAGCCAGTATATATGTATTACATTTTTAAGAGAAAAGACATCATTGGCTTCCATCCTGAGTTGTTTCTCCTTCTCATGATAGGTAACAATTTTTAAAAATCAGTTTTCATTAAAACTTTCCAGTTTTAAAATAAAAGCAAATAGAATGTTTCTATTAGTTTTCCATACATATAAGGTGACATATCCCACATCGGTGAAGACAAATAGAATTTCTACAAAGGTGAAAATATTCTATGTCTAAACGGTCCTGCATAGTAGCCACTAGCTACCTGTGTCTTTGAACACCTAATATGTGGTGTGACTGAGGAAGTGAATTTAAAATTGCATTTAAATTTAGTTAACTTAAATAGCCATGAGTGGCCAGTGGCTTTGGTATGGGACAACAGCAGCTCTACGCATTTTTCTGCACTTTGATTTATTCACTTAACAGAATATCCTGGAGATCACTACGTAGCAGTAGAGAGAGGGAGTCTTCCTTGCTTGTTATACTGGCATTGAAATCTAGGATGTAGATGTACCTTAGATTATTCAATCAATCCTTTATTGGTGGACATCTGTCACATTTTGGGTCTTCTGCTGTTACAATTTGTTCTACCACAAATAGCCCTGTGCTTCTGCCTTTCTGTCTTTTTGAATTGTATCTTTGGGAAACGTTCTTTAAAGAAAGATTATTGGTTTCAAGAGAAAAATACTTGTGCCTTATGAAGTAGAAGATTTGAAACAGAGAACATCTAGAAATACAGTAACAATAAATGAATGTTGGTCTTATCTGATCATTCCTTTGATTCCATGTACTGCTCTCTTATTTTCTTTCTAGCGTGATATGGGTGAAGGAGTTTCTGATTGAGCCTTGGGAAGAAGAAATAGTACAGAAGAACAAAGAACAATAATGTATCAGCTGGACAGAAGATGGGAGTCATCAGATCTATACCCCAGTTACTTGACCCATCAACGGACTGGTTTTTGGGGTGAGTTCCTTCCCTCTGTTGGTCTCTGGTCTAACACAGAAGAACACTCAATATAGAAACAGTGGTTAGAGGAGGGGGCTTTTGGGTGAGAAGGACTTGGATTTGACGCTGGTAATCATTACTTGCTGCTTGCATGATCTATATCAACCAATTTATCTACTGTGTGCCCTGTAACTATTTATGTCTTTTATTATTATTCCTACCATGCATAGAAAAACTGAAAGAAAAAAGTGGGGATTACTTTGCCAGGTATTACAATGTTCTCTGAGCATATAATTTCATAAATTTTGGACAGAATGGTTGACACGCAGATTAAAGAAGTCTAAAGAAAGCTTTTGAGTAGACTCAGGCATATAACATCATTTAAGATGCTACAAGTATGGCATTTCCAATCAAACATATTGTTCAGGAATTAGGTCTAGCTATAAAGAGTTCATTAAAAAGGAAAGTTAGGTTATATATTATACCTTGTCATGTACTCAGAATGTTTCATCCACATGTTAATACTTAAGGTAAAAGAAAACTGAAAATAACAACAAAAAACTCAGGATACTATACTGTACATAGGATTATAACAGCTTTATGAATTGCATTTGTAATGCATGTACAGTACATGTGCATATATCCATGTATAAAAAATCATTGGAAAGATCTAGTATCATGTTAATTTTAATTATGATGGGGATTGCTCGCTATTGATATTTTTAACCTCTGCATTTGGCCCAATATTAAACATTTGCTGAGGTGAGAATATGGATTATACATACTCCAGACTCCATACTTGACTTACTATGGGAGTTACATCCTAATAAGCTCATTGTAAGTTGAAAATAATTGTAGGTCAAAAATGGGCATTTGTAGACAAGATGGGATGTGAAAACACAAAACAATATCCAAAAAGTGCTGGCAACACTGTACACTGTAGAGTATCAGTTGTTTATCCTTATGATTGCATGGCTGACTGGGAGCTGTGGCTCGTTGCTGCTCCCTAACAGAATCACAGGCGAGTATAATACTGCATGCTGCTAGCTGGAGAAAAGACTAAAATTTAAAACTTGAAGAATAGTTTCTATTGAATGTGTACCACTTTCACACTATCATAAAATTGAAAAATTGTAAGTCAAAAAATTAAAAGTTGGGGAATGTCTGTATTTATTATTTTAAAAACTATATCCCCTAAAACCTCTGCTACTTGTGAAATGTTTCAGATATAAAATAGAGAGAGCTATAAAATTAGTCCAGCTTAGGAAAAAACTTTACTTTTCCCTAATTACATCCCCTTCCTTCTCTGCTATAGATAATCAGCATCCAGAAAGCAATGATCATCATTCCCATTTGTTGCTTTATCCTTTTATTCCATATGAGAGCTTCCCTAAATAAAACATAGTATTGTTTTGCATGTTTCACCACAAACACACATACACCTGATCCTTACACTCAAGAGAGTATTATGACCTGTTCAAGGGGAGATCTTTGTCAAGATGCCAGCACAGTATTTGGTGTGTCATTCACAGTGCCAGTGTTTGCTTCCTTCCCATCTCAACTTTTATGATCTTTAACAGGGATGATTTTCATAATCTGGATAGCATCACTATATTTTAGTGAGTATTTGGGAATGTAAGAAGGGAACCACACACACTCATCTATATTATGTAGGAAACTTAGTGCCATCTCTGTGCTATGCAACGTGATGAAGTTGGGATGAGGGAAGAGTATTCACTCTTTTCTATTGTATGATGCTGTGGTAGTGAGTTACCCTTAGTGAACCTCACCTTGCTCATCAATAAAATTAGCATATTGATATTTACCTCATAAAACTGTTATAAGGAGAAATGAGCAAAACTGTAGAAACCATCTGATACATAATATTTCAATAAATATACATTTTGTCTTCCCTCTGTTTTCCCTTCCACAAAAGACTTAAACATGAACATCTCACAGAGATCATCTAAATTTGAAACACTGGAAAAGGAAATATGCATACTTATATGATATAGAACTTTGGTGACATTTCTTTGTGGGTGAGATACCTGAGAATGGTGGAAGTTTGGAATCAAATAATCACTTTGTTACTTTTTATTTGATGTGTTCTTTTCTTCCTTTTTACCTTCCATTTAGACACTGGAATAGGAACCTTTTTGTTTGAACCCCAGAAAGGAGACAGTACAGAATAAAAGAGCATAAAGATTACTATTCTGTACAACAGACTGAAATCAGGAGACTTGAGGACTAATGCCAGATCTGTCCTTGTCTAGAAGATACTTCCCCTGAGCTGAACACAGCCCTTATTTAGAAAAAGATTGTATACCCCAATAGGGATGGTGACTTGAGAGTCAGAGTTTGGTTGCAAATCTTGAATGTCTCAATATATTAGACTCACATGCAATGAATGTACATTATGATGCATGCATACAGAGTATAAGTGGAGGTAACATAAAAACATAATACTCTTTTTTAAGTTAATGAGTAGTAAAACTACTGATTAATTATATATTTATTTCTGGACATAACTATATTTTCCACAACTTCTAAATTCATACAGATCATTTTTATAATCAGAACTAAAGAAAGTTTTCTTTTTCTGAAATATTTTAGACATAAAAAAGCTTACAAAAAGAATATACTATATATACTCATATTGACAAATAAAACATTACATGTACAATTGAAATTCACTCAAAGTCTGGGTGGGGCCCAGTGACTCATACCTGTAATCCTTGCACTCTGAGAGGTCGAGACGGGCTGATCGCTTGAGACCAGGAGTTTGAGACCAGCCTGGGCAACATCGTGAAACTCCATCTCTACAAAAAAATACAAAAATTAGTTGAGAATGGTGGCAGAGAACTGTAGTCCCAGCTACTTGGGAGGCTGAGGTGGGAGGATGACCTGAGCCAGGGAGGTCAAGTCTGTGCTGAGCCATGATTGTACCGCCACACTCCACCCTGCGTGACAGAGTAAGACCCTGTCTAAAAAAAAGAAAGAAATTCAAAGTTTCTTCTGCTTGCATTAGCCTCCTTCTTACAAAGGAGTAATTGTTAAGCATTTAGACTTTTCATTATTTATCCTTCGTTACATATGTATATATTTCTGCATGAAATATGGTGTTATTTTGTCAGGCGTTTTATCTGTAGTTGTCTGGCTATATAACAGGAGAAAGGAAGAAAGATGAGAAGAACAAATACTAATTCATATCTCTACATTGTGACCTGCCATATATGCCTCTCTACATGTGTACTGTCTTTCAGAGCTACCAAACCAGAAACACCCACTTTTCCAGTTTGCATGCTATAGCAAGCACTAACAGAATTGGTGTATATCATTTTCAGTGATGTTTTTAAAACATGTGATGTGTTCAAAGTCTTAAGAGTTTCCAAGGTGCCAGTCACCCCAAAACAATGTTACAGCATATCTCTGTGGGTTGTTTGATTTTGTTTTTTTAGAGACAGGGTCTCCTTAGTCTATGTTGCTTAGGCTGGAGTGCACTGGCTGTTAATGGGCACAATCACAGCACACTTCAGCCTAGAACTCCTGGGTCAAGTGATCCTCTCACTTCAGCCTCCCAATTAGCTGGGATTTGCAGTGTATCTTGAACATGAAATATATTCCCATTTTCCAGGCACAATTTCCCAACTTTTATTCACACTATTACTCATCTATGCCTGTAAATCTGGAACTAATCTGGGTAATCTTGAAAAAAGTCAGTGATTGCCAGGAGTTGGTTTTTAGGTGTCCAATCTACTGTCCAAATCCCTGGGTTAGTTTAGGTATGCATCCCATTTAGAACTTGATCTGATTTGGTATTACAGGTGATAGGCATGTGCATATTTTCCTTTCCGTTTGATATTTTTAATTGTATAAGCAAGGTACTTCATATGTGTGTTTATTACTCCTGGGGCCTTAGCCTAGTGAGACTGTGACTCTAGTTTTACCCGGAATCCCGCTGTGTTAGGCTTCTCTCCTCTGGAAGCTGTGGTGCTGAGCCCTAGTGGTTTCATGCAGTCCCTCCCCTTTCCCTCCCCCGTGGCAGTCACTGTTTGGCCAACTACATGGGTAAACAGAGGAGCCTGCTATCAATTCAAGAGACTTTATTTGTGCGAGTACAGAAAGAAGCATGTTGTGAAACCACTTTCATCTCATGACCTTCACTAAAATCTTGAAAAGTAGAAATGTCATCTGACTGTTGAATGTAAGATTTATCTGAGAGACATGCTTGCCCTTCCCCTGGGTGTCCATAATTTCCCTAAAGCTGCCCAACTGGGGCTGTCATGTTGATAGATTCATACTTTAATTCTAGGACCACCCTAGTACCTAATTGTCTTGGCTAATACATGTTATCATTCCTAACACTGAGTAACTTTCCTATTAAAAAGGCAGGGGTATTTTGTTTTTATTTTTTTTTTCACTTCCAAAACCAAGACACTTTTCTTGTAGATAAAAATAGAGAAGGCCTGAAGGGAATAAAATCCTTTAAAAAGTTTCTTAAAATTATGCAACAATCCTGCGTTATCTGCACATGTACCGTAGAACCTCAAGTGCAATAAAAAAAATCCTTAAAATTTTATTATGCATGGATAAGCACTGTCAACATTTAATTTTTTTCAGGAATTATATTATGCAAATATAACTATATATTTAAGAATAGAAATAAAATAGTATCCTACTTTCAGCTTTGTAAACTGCTTATTTCATGACAAATATATATAAAGTTCAACCCATGCTAATAAATTAAAATCCACATTATCATAAAAATGTCCATAGAAACAGTACTCGTCAATTTGTATATAAAATAATGATAGAAATGGTTAATATTTATTGTGATTTTTCTCAGTTCCTGACACTGCTGTAATGCTAAATGTACACTTCATTTAATCCTCACCACCATCTATAAAGAGGAGTGGTTGTTGCCAACTTTAAACATAAGAGAACTGGGGTACAACAAGGGCAGGGTTAGCAAGCAGGTTGTGAGGCTGAGATTTGAATGCAGGCTGTGTGGCTCCTGAGTAAATTTAACCAGCATGTGCTACTCCTGCTCGTTAGACCTCCAGCCTTACTGTTGAGCAGGGTGCAGCAAAAAAACAAAACAAAACCCAACAAAACAAAAAAAACAAAAGCTAACGAAAACTAAGGCTCTGTATTAGTTTCCTGTGGCTACTGTATGAAGTACCACAAACTTGCGGCTTAACACAACAGAAATTTAGTCTCTCACAGTTCTGGATGCAACACGTTTGAAACACCCAAGAATGTCAATAATCTTCTGTCTACAAAACATCAAACTCAAGGATTATCAGTCTGAAATCCAGGTGTCAGCGGGGCTTTGCTCCTTTTTGGTTTATGGCAAGAATCTTTCCTTCCCTGTTCCATAGAGTCTCTGGTGATGGCCATAGATCCTCGATGTTTTTTCCTTGCAGAGAAATCACTCCAATCTCTTCCTCTGTCACCACATGTGTGTCTGTCTTTAATGGCATTTTCATTATCTTATAGGACCACAAGTCATATTGGATTAGAGTCCTCTGTAATAATCTCATCTTAACTTGATCACATCTGCAAAGACTCTATTTTTAAAATAAGGCCACATTCACAGGTATCTGAGATTAGTACCTCAATGTATCTTTTAGAGGAACGAAATACAACTACATGATAGTATCTTGATTTTTCCCAGTTAACTAAGCAAAAAGTAAAGTATTGATAATTATCAGGATGAGTTAGAATTTGGGGAAAATATACCTGTTATAATGTAGATGAGGTCCCCACAATATCTTTTCCCCCTTTCTGAGTCTCAGGAACATTCTTCATTCTAAATATCAGTATCTTTCCTGTGCTTTGGGCTGACAATGTTTAAGTTTCACTGCCATTTTATTATTTTTGTATAATTGCAAAAGCAATAGCTGTTTATTACAGTTAAAAATAGATAGCATAGAAGAGGAAATAAATAGCACCACTCCCCCCAAACAGAGCACTCAAAGACAAGCCCTGCTAATGTGTTTATCTGTATAAATTCTTTTCTAAGTTTACTTATTCAGGTATTTATATATTTAAGCAGAGCTGCATGCATTTATATATTTATTTGTGAAAAACAAAGTTTCATCCTACTTACTTAATTGCATCTTACTTACTCTTTTGTAACCTGCTTGTCTCATAAACAACATACATCAAAAGTCATTGTTGTGAGTAAATATCAAGCTGCACTATAGGGATAGTAGAGATACTAGTGGCCAATAAAGATGGAGAAAAAGAAAGAAAAATGACGAAAATAGGTTGTGATTTTTAGGTATTGAGTCATTTGGTGCTCGTAGTTCCCTCACAAGGTAGACACTGTGGCTAATCTCCATTTCATAGATGAAAAACTGAGGGACAGAAATAATAAGTATTTTGCCTGAGACCACACAGTTAGGGAGTGTGACAACTTGAATTTATGTCCAGTACTTTGCCTGAGACCACACAGTTAGGGAGTGCAACAACCTGGATTTATGTCCAGTACATCTTGCTCCAGAGTCTAAGAAATTGTGAAATCTCTGTTGTTAGGAGAAAGATGCAACTGTGCAAACATGGATATTTTAGGAGCTCATTAAAAGGAATATTTCAGCTGGCGCAGCGGCTCAAGCCTGTAATACCAGCACTTTGGGAGGCCAAGGTGGGAGGATCACGAGGTCAGGAGTTCAAGACCAGCCTGACCAACATGGTGAAACCCCGTCTCTACTAAAAATACAAAAATTAACCAGATACGGTGGCAAGCGCCTGTAATCCCAGCTACTCAGGAGGCTGAGGCAGGAGAATCTCTTGAACCCAGGAGATGGAAGTTGCAGTGAGCTGAGATTGTGCCACTGCACTCCAGCCTGAGTGACAGGAATATTTCATATGTTAATACATTTATACAAAAAACTGGTCATAATGAAAAACAGGTGGAGTGTGACCTTGGAGAGCATCTACATCATAATTCTGGGGACAGAAACCATAGTGCAGTGGGATAAGGAGTCAGTGGGAAGTGAAGAATGTCAACAGGAAATGGAGAAAACTCTTTTTGGTTCTTGACTTTGAAGGGAAAAAGAGAGAGAGAGGAAGGGAAGGAGTGGGGGAGAGGAAGAGGGGGTGGACAGGGAGGGGAAAGAAGAGACAGAAGAAGAGGAGGGGCAGAGAGAGAGGGGCCGATTCTCTCTCTCATCACTTTGGTGATGAGGGATCCAAAGGGGTTTTTTAAAAACTTCAGTTCCTTGAAATTTGAGCAAGTTTAAAAGTTAATGTGAAGAAGCCATCTCATCTCAGACTTAACCTGCGAAGTTGCCCATATATTCACTTCCCTTCTTGCTCTCTTGTTTCCACTTTAGAGTTAATGAGAAACCTCCAATGAACTAGTATGCTTTCTACGCTCAATACATATTTAGTTATTACCTAATAACAGAATGAACAATTGTGTGTTACAGAAATGCTAGTAATTCCTGGATTTTTGTCTCTCAGGTAGGCAGCGGGTTGTTGACTATTTTGTTGTGATATGGCTGAATTATGTATGATCTAAGGACCCTGCACAGGTGACTGCAGGATATATCCAGAATATTCATATCTATATGTGTGTGTATATATATGCACACACACATACTAAGCAGCTGGAACACTCATTAGACAATCACTGCCCCTTGTGTCCCTGATGCGATCTGTCATGGAGCTCACCAGGTGAGTTCACAAACACACCAGTCTTACCACCATGGGGAAGTGGATTTGGGTCTGCTCATAGGCATGATGTTGAAGAGTATTTATGAGATTATGAAACACTAAAGAATGTAGAGAACATTCTGTTTCTCAAACTTCAAACTGAAGGCATATCAGAGAGATTTGCTTCTTTTGTCTGGATGTCTGTGTTCCTATCTGGAGAAACAATGAAAAATGATTTTTCATAATGACTACCTAAGCCCTGAGGCTCAGCCAGCCACTGCTGCTGTGCTCCAACATTTAAAGGACCATTAAAGTTCCATCTCATGTCATATTCTCTGGGGAGGTTTTCTCATTAACCGCTCACACAGCTCTGTAAGTGTGGCATGGTCAGTCCCATTTCACAGTTGACCAAGCTCAGGCTTTCAGAATCTCAGAATCTAAGTCACCTTCCCAGGTAAGTGGCAGGATTGGAATGAGGTTCTATCCCTCACTCTCCCTAGAGGACCCTGAGCACCTCCCTTTTAGAAGATGGGCTTTCAGGGCTTGAGAAATGGTCAGATTCCACTCCCCTGCTATTGTGGCCCCACAGGTCCTTACTCTACAACCCCTCTGGGTGATGAGGAAGACAGAGGAGGTGAAATCCTGTGCTTTGTGCCAAGAGACCTGGGTGTAGACCTAGTGTGTAAAAACCCCGCTAAGGACTGTATTAAATCAAGGGAGAAAACAGTTTTAAATTACATCACAGATACTGGATTAGCATCCATGATTTGTGAAACATACTTGGTAACAAAACAATTGGCAATGATTTCAACAGAAAATTCAAATAAGTATATACATGAACAATAAATATTAAAAATTACAAAAACCTGTAGGTCTGAGTGTGCACTATCCTAGGGACAACAGACCCCTTGGGGGTCAAGGAGTGGGAGTTGGGCCAGTGAGAGGTGCAGTTTAAATTTGATTTGTGGTGAGTGGGCTCAGACAGAAGCTCAGGTGTTGGCCTTGGGACAGGTGAGCTGGAGAGAAGGAAAGTAACATGTACTGAACGACTATAAGCAAATGCACTCTATATTTCATCTGCTTTTACCCTAACAACCATTTAAGATACCCATCATCATGGCCGAGCATGGTGGCTCACACTTGTAATCCCAGCACTTTGGGAGGCCAAGGCGGGTGGATCACCTGAGGTCAGGAGTTTGAGACCAGCCTAGGCAACATGGTGAAACCCTGTCTCTATTAAAAATACAAAATTAGCTGGGCATGGTGGCACATGCATCTGATCCCAGCTACTCAGGAGCTGAGGCAAGAGAATCCCTTGAACCTGGAGAATCCCTTGAATCTGGGAGGCAGAGGTTGTGGTGAGCCGAGATTGTGCCATTGCACACCAGCCTGGGCAAGAAGAGCAAAACTCTGTCTAAAAAAAAAAAAAAGATACCCATCATTCTGATAATTATTCAAATCAGGAAACTAAGTTTAAGGAGAGTTTATGTAATTCAGAAAGACAACTTTTTAATCTCCTGATCAGCAGCTAACTTTGGAATTACTTAAGGTTTTTTTTGGTTGTTATTTTCGTTTTGTCTCGATGCCTCCAGAACTCTGAGTGCTGTAATTTCCTTCAACTCTGGCAGTGTCTGCTCTGCAGGTGTCTTTTAATGTTTTTGTCTTTATAAATTATGACCTGCATAGTTTTTAGTGAAATTCAAAACACTTTCCAAAGGGAAAAAGAAACACTAAAGACTGTATTAAAACAAGGGAGAAAAGGTTTGTAAACTACATCTCAGATATTGGGTTAGTACCCATGATTTGTGAAACATACTTGGTAACAAAACAATTGGCAATGATTTCAATAGAAAATTCAAATAAGTACATACATGAACAGTAAACATTACAAATATAAAAACCTGCAGCCATAAAAAGGAATCAGATTATATCCTTTACCAGGGACATGAATAAAGCTGGAAGCCGTCATCCTCAGCAAACTAACACAGGAACAGAAAACCAAATACCACATGTTCTCACTCATAAGTGGGAGTTGAACACTGAGAACACATTGATGCAAAGAGGGGAACAACACTCACCGGGAGGTGGTGGGGGGTGGGGGATGAGGGGTGGGAGAGGGAACTTAGAGGATGGGTCAATATTGCAGCAAACCACCCTGGCGAACATATACCTATGTAACAAACCTGCATGTTCTGCACATGTATCCTGTTTTGTTTTGTTTTTTAAGAAGAAATAAAATTTTAAAAATACAAAAACCACAAGAACGAATGAGATGCAAATATTTTTAAATCCTGAGAATTTATAATGACAAGACTGTGATTGCACTTTTGGAGAAGACTGTGTGTGAATGTGAATGTGTTGATGTGCACCTCACCTACAGGGACACATCTGGAGAGTGTGCGCTACCCTAGGGACACCAGACCTTTTGATGTCAAGGGGTGGGAGTTGGGCCAGTGAGAGGTACAGTCTAAATTTAATTTGTGAATATATTCTTGTATGGTTTTTGAAGTTTCATATTTGAAAATGGAAATATTTTAATGAGTATCTGAACACACAAAATAAATAAGGAGTTCAGGGTTTTTAAAACTTTAACTGGTAAATAAAGAATTGGCAATGATCTATTCATTCATTGTAAAATATGTTGGATTATGTTTTAAACAGATCTATTTAGATTTAAATTTTATTCCCCAAGGACTTAAAACATATTTACTTTTTTTAAAAAAAGCATGTCAATTTTTTAAAACCTTTGTGAAAAATGACAAAGTTCAAACATTTTATTACAAACTAAGATTAAAATATAAAGCTATTGTAATTAATAACGAACACTGGGAACTCAGAAGGAGGAGGTGGAAAGAGAGTAAGGGATGAAAAATCACCTACTGGGTACAATGTAAACTATTTGGGTGAAGGGTACACTGAAAGTCCAGACTTTACTACCATACAGTTGATCCATATAACCAAAACCACTTGTACTCCTGAAGCTATTCAAAGAAAATTTTTTTTAAATTGAGATCTAAAAAAACAAGCTATTGTAATTCAGAAAATGTAGAATTGGTATAAGGACAGAAAAAGCAGGCCAGTGAACTTAATAGAGTCAAGAAATAGACCTGATCCATATGTGCTCATTTTCACTTATGACACAGGTGACAGTGCAGTGAAGGGAGGAGGATGATATTTTAAGTATGCTAGCTGAATTAGATATGTACAAAAATTGATATCAGTTAGATTGTCAATCTAAATGCAAACGTAAAAGAATAACCTATAATAATCCAGGAAAATATTTTTATGTAGTTGGGGTGGCAAATATTTCTTTCTTTCTTTTTTTTTTTTCCAGACAGTTTCACTTTTGTTGCCCAGGCTGGAGTGCAATGGCACCGTCTCAGCTCACCACAACCTCCGCCTCCCAGGTTCAAGCGGTTCTCCTGTCTCAGCCTCCCAAGTAGCTGGGATTACAGGCATGCACCACCACACCTGGCTAATTTTGTATTTTTTAGTAGAGATGGGGTTTCTCTATGTTGATCAGGCTGGTCTTGAACTCACAACCTCAAGTGTTCCACCTGCCTCAGCCTCCCAAAGTGCTGGGATTACAGGCATGAGCCACTGCGCCCAGCCAAATATTTTTTAATCACTAGAGAAAAACTATTTTTTTTTTTTTTTTTTTTTTGAGACGGAGTTTCACTCTTGTTATCCAGGCTGGAGTGCAATGGCGCAATCTCAGCTCACCACAACCTCCGCCTCCTGGGTTCAGGCGATTCTCCTGCCTCAGCCTCCTGAGTAGCTGGGATTACAGGCACGCGCCACCATGCCCAGCTAATTTTTTGTATTTTTAGTAGAGACGGGGTTTCACCATGTTGGCCTGGATGGTCTCGATCTCCTGACCTCGTGATCCACCCGCCTCGGCCTCCCAAAGTGCTGGGATTACAGGTGTGAGCCACCGCACCCGGCCGACAAAAACTATTAATCCAACAGGAAAAAAAAATAATAAATTGAGCTGCATTATAAATAAAGACTCTGTCTTTCAAAATACACTCTTAAGAAAGAAAACACTGAAATACAGAGTGAAAGATTTTATATATACAGTGATTCAATTTTTTGAAGACAAGGAGAAAAGTAGCAAATGAGCAAAAGAAGTAAACAGGCACTTTACAAGATAAGAATTCCATATGACAGACCAGTTGCTGTGGCTCATGCCTGTAATCCCAGCACTTTGGGAGGCCAAGGCAGGTAGATCACGAGGTCAAGGGATGGAGACCATCCTGGCCAACATGGTGAAACCCTGTCTCTACTAAACATACAAAAATTAGCTGGGCACAGTGGTGTGCGCCTGTAATCCCAGCTACTTAGGAGGCTGAGGCAGGAGAATTGCTTGAACCCAGGAGGCGGAGGTTGCAGTGAGCCGAGATCGCGCCATTGCACTCCAGCCTGGCGCCTGGCAACAGAGTGAGACTCTGTCTCAAATAATAATAATAATAATAATAATAATAATTCCATATGACAACTTCATGTGTAAAAAGGTGCTTAACTTTTTTAGTTTTTAGGACAATGCAAATTAAAAGTGTCATGAGACACAAAACCCCACGGACTGAAAAACAAGAATAAGGGGCAAGTAGAACTATTATATACTGCTAGGGAAATTAAATTGCTGAAAACACTTTGGTAAATCATTTGACAATATCTACTAAAGCTAAATATATGTATATCAATGAGCCAGCAATTCCAGTCTTTGATATACTCAACAGAATCGTGTGCATATACCCACTAAAGAAAGGCAGAAATCTGTATGTAGTAGTACTATAATATTAGTCAAACAGTGGGTATAACCCAAATATCATCCAACAGATAACTTGTAGTATTCATAAAATGAAATACTCTACCATAATTAAAATGCTCATTTTAATGTTGCCATATGCAAAATCATGGCTATATCTCACAAGGATAATAAGCAAAAGAAAACAGAAACAAAAAAATATAATTTCAGGCGTATGAAATATGACAAGTTCATAAACAGGCAAATCTGTAATGTTAGAAGTTAATGTAGAGTTCACTTGACTTGTAAGGGCATAAAGGAAGCTCCTGAAGTGAAGATATGTTCTATTTCTTTCCCTTTTTTACTAAGAAATTCTGCTTTTATTATTAAAAGGAGTTGTTAAATTAACATTTCTTCAAGATTAAATATAAAACTTTGGGCTGGGTGCGGTGGCTCACGCCTATAATCCCAGCACTTTGGGAGGCCCAGGTGGGCGGATCAAGAGGTCAAGAAATTGAGACCATCCTGGCCCACATGGTGAAACACTGTTTCTACTAAAACCACGAAAAAATATTATTTGGGCATGGTGGTATGCAGCTGTAGTCCTAGCTACTTGGATGAGGTAGGAAAATCACTTGAACCCAGGAGGTGGAGGTTGCGGTGAGCTGAGATCGTGCCACTGCACTCCAGCCTTGTGACAGAGTGAGACTCCGTCTCAAACAAAACAAAAACAGCTTTAATTAAAATTTTCAAGGCAATAAAGTTAAATTCTAATGCCTGGTTGGTGCAGTGGCTCATGCCTGAAATCCCAGCACTTTGGGAGGCTGAGGTAGGTGGATGACATGAGGCCAGGAGTTCAAGACCAGCCTGGCCAACATGGTGAAAACTCATCTCTACTAAAAATATTGCAATTAGCCAGGTGTGATGGTGCCTGCCTGTAATCCCAGGTACTTGGTACACTGAGGCACGAGAATCACTTGAACCTGGGAGATGCAGGATGCAGTGAGCTGAGATTGCACCACTGCACTCCAGCCTGGGCGTCAGAGTGAGACTCTGTCTCAAAAAAAAAAAAAAAAAAAAAAAATTATAATGCCTTTGTGTAGTCAATGAAATGGACCTGAAAGAGGCATAGTGAATTTTAAAAAACGATGTACCCTTTAAAAAATGTTATCTTCCAAAAAATAAGTTAGCTGAGATGTTTCTTCATTATAAGAGTCAGAATGTTCTTTTCTTTTAAATGTCAACTTTTATTTTAGATCCAGGCGGTACATGTGCAGGTTACATGGGTATGTTGTGGAATGTTGAGGTTTGGGATATGAATGATCCCATCACCCAGGCAGTGAGCATAGTACACAGCAGTTAGTTTTTCAACCCTTCCCCCACCTCTCCCCCTTCCTCCAATAGTTCCCAGGGTTTGTTGTTGCTTTCTTTATGTCCATGAGTCCCCAGTGTTTAGCTTCCACTTATAAGTGAGAACATGTGGTATTTGGTTTTCTGTTTCTGCGTTAATTCACTTAGGATAATGGCCTCCAGCTGCATCTATGTTGCTGCAAGGCACATGATACTGTTTTTTTTTAAGGCTGTGACAAAATGCTTTTGAACAGTTTGTCAAATGTAATGTGCACACGTTTATTGATTTGAAAAAGCATTCAGCCAGGGGAGGTGGCTCAGGCCTATAATCCCAGCACTTTGGGAGGCCAAGGCAGTTGGATCAGCTGAGGTCAGGAGTTCAACTAACATGGAGAAACCCCGTCTGTACTAAAAAAAAAAAAAAAAAAAAAATACAAAATTAGCCGGGTGTGGTGGAACATGCCTGTAATCCCAGCTACTCGGGAGGCTGAGGCAGGAGAATCGCTTGAACCCAGGAGGCGGAGGTTGCAGTGAGCCGAACCACGCCATTGCATTCCAGCCTGGGCAACAAGAGTGAAACACCGCCTAAAAAAGCATTCATTTTATTCTATTTTATAGTGAAAACAGGAAATAAAAGAATTAATTGACAGGGTATTTGTGTGTGTGTGTGTGTGTGTGTGTGTGTGTGTGTGTGTGTGTGTGTCTAGCTGTATCACTACAAATACACACTCACAGATGCCACTTTATCTTTAATTCAGACAGGAGCTGGAACCAATCTTAGTTCCATATATGCCAGAACATGATTGGTACAGGGAGACTGCTACCATTAGGTGAATAATTCCGGAAAACTCTGGCTGATATATTTGTAGCTCACCTCCAACATCCCTATCCCTTTCCCTGAGCCCCTTGTCTGAGACTCTCAAAGCTGTGATCCGGGTTGTGGCCATCAGGAGGCATCACAGCTATCTCCATTTTTGTCGTTCTTTCTTTTTCTTTCTTTTTTCTTAAATAAAGGAGGACATTTTGCAAAGAGTGACAAACTATGATACTTGTTATGTTTGAAAAATATAATTGTATTAAAGCTGGTCCATTGCCTGTGGATTCCAAATCTACATCACATTCACTGATTTATCTCTTCCCTCCTCAGTATAGGTTGTCCCATGCATGCTGTAGAGAGGTCCCTCACAGAGAGCAGGACATTTAGCCTCCACTGCCCCTGTACAGGCTTCCTAGACCTCCTTCCTTTCAGTCATCTGTTCTTTAGGATACTATGGATACAGCTGCCCAGACACTGCTCTTGTGACCCCTATCCTCTCTGTCACCTTTCTACAGCCCTGTCAGTGCTACCTGGTGTTTCATGTCCTGGAGCATATGTTTTTACAGTCTTGTTTTACACCTATCAATTTTTTTCTTTCTAGCAAGGGAAGTGGATTTGGGTCTGCTCAGACGCATGATGTTGAACAGCTTTTATTAGATTATGAAACATCCAAGAATGTAGAGAACATTCTGTCTCTAAAACTTTGAACTCAAGGCATATCAGAGAGAGATTTGCTTTCTTTATATGGATGTCTGTGTTCTCATTAGGAGAAACAATGAAAAATGACTTTTCACAATGCCTCCCTTAGCCCAGAGGCTCAGCCAGCCCCCACTTCTGTGTCTCAGCATTTAAAGGGCCATTGAAATCCCACTTCATGCCATATACTCTCAACAGGTTTTCTCATTTGCTCCTTGGGACAGCGCTGTAAGGATGATACAGTCAGTTCTATTTCACAGATAATCAAGCTCAGGCTTTCAGAGCCTAAGTCACCTCTCCAGGTAAGTGGCAGGATGGGAATGAAGTTTCATGCCTCACCCTCCCTATAGGACCCTGAGTTACCCCTTTTTAGAAGATGGGCTTCCATGGCTTGAGAAATGGTCAGATTCCACTCCCCTGCTATTGTGGCCCCACAGGTCCTTACTCCACAACCCCTCTGGGTGATGAGGAAGACAAAGGAGGTGAAATCCTGCACTTTATGGCAAGAGACTGGGTGTAGGGCTGCATGAGTTGGCTGATCCCTTCAGCAGTGAGTGGGCTCAGGCAGAAGCTTAGGTGTTGGCCTTGGGACAGGTGAGCTGGAGAGAAGGAAAGTAACCTGCACTGAACTACTTTAAGCAAATGCACTCTATATTTCATTTCCTTCATCCTAGTGATATTCAGGGTACCAATGATTATGATCATTATTCCTATCAGGGTGCTGTCTTAAGGGGAGTTTGTGTAAATCAGGGAGACAACTTTGTTACCTCCTTATCGGCAGCTAACTCTGGAATTAATCTAAAGGTGTTTTTTTTTTTTTTTTTCTCCATTTGCCCTGAAGCCCACGGAGAATTAGAAATGTTTTTCTTACCCTTTATTCACATGTTTGTTCTGTATTGATGAGTATTTAGAATGTTTCTCATTTTTTTCCTTTTTAAAAAGATCTCAGCAATGCTATTTCAGATAACTTCTTACCTGGCTATTTTGTACCGTGAACATTTTTCCCTCCGTTATATGCATAAACATCTATCCCTTGGGGCTTGATTTCAATAATTTAAACTCCCTTACATGTGTCTGAGCATTCTCATTTCTTTAACCAACTTTATACCTGTTGTAGTTAAAATATTTAAATGTATTTATAATGATAAGTATGTTTCCATTTCCTTGATGTATTTGGTCCCTCCTCCCACCCTCATACATACACACATGCACAGAGCCAGTTTTCACCTTTTTCTTTTGCAAATTAAAAAAAATTATGATTCAGTGTTTTCTACATTTAAATTTTGTCAGATGATAGGTGATAAGAGGATATTTAAATGGTTTCATTTGCATTCCTTAATGTGTTAGTGAGCTAGAATGTATTTTCTTGTGATTGTTGGCCATTTGCGTTTCTTCATCTGTGAACAATATATTTTGTCAGTTTTGTTATTTTGTTATAGGAGCTGTGCATGTGTAAAACCTAAAACCCTTCACTGATCAATGCATGTGTTATTTCAACACATCTTTGTTGGGTGAATATTATTTATGAGACACTCTAGCAAAATCCATGTCCTAGTGTCTTCTGAGATCTCAGCTCTTATATTTATGGGAAATGTCCACCTGCAGCAAGAAAAGTATCAGTGCCCACCCAAACATGTGTGGCTTGTCAAGGATCACATGCACAGACAGTTACACTTATTCCTAAACCCTGCGTGGCCACAGAGTAAAAAGGATGTGGGTGCATTATATGAGGAGAGCACCGGCTCAGGACTGTGATTTCTGTGATCTCTATACTAACAGCAAGATTTTAAAAAATTATGTAACACTTCTGAGTTTGCCTTTTCTCATTTGTAAAATGGAAACAATCATAGCTACCAAAGTCAATTGTTCTGAGAAGCAAAAGAACAAAATATTTTAAGCATCATACACAGCGTAGGGTACATACGGTACTCAACACATCTTAGTCCCCTTACTGTTCCATACCCGTCTTTCCTTTAAAGGAAATTCCTTTGACATAATCCAAAAGGCATAGTTCCATGATAACGATCATATGGAAATGTTAAGGGAATGTATAGGTTTTCATGATGAATTAACTGCTGTTTCACTACTCTGTGCTGGGTAAGAAAAAGTAAAACAATCGCTGAACCAGTTTCCTAGGGTTTGTAAAAGATAACCATCAAAGCCACCCCCTCATTTCACTTTATTTTGTAGACTTCTCCATCTCATTTTTTATGTTCTATGTTAATTTCTCAAGAAAACAGGCTCGGCACTGCCTCTGCGCAACCCCGTGGGCCTGGCTCAGGAGGGGGCCGGGGCCAGCACGATGAGCGCCCCAGGCAGCCCCGACCAGGCCTATGACTTCCTGCTCAAGTTCCTGCTGGTGGGTGACAGCGACGTGGGCAAGGGCGAGATCCTGGAGAGCCTGCAGGACGGTGCAGCCGAGTCCCCGTACAGCCATCTAGCGGGGATCGACTACAAGACCACCACCATCCTGCTGGACGGCCAGCGGGTGAAGCTGAAGCTCTGGGATACGTCGGGGCAGGGAAGATTTTGTACCATATTCCGCTCCTATTCTCGTGGTGCCCAAGGAGTGATCCTGGTGTACGACATTGCAAACCGCTGGTCTTTTGAGAGTATGGATCGATGGATTAAGAAGATTGATGAGCATGCCCCTGGTGTCCCTAAAATCCTGGTGGGGAATCGCCTACATCTGGCATTCAAGAGGCAGGTGCCCAGGGAGCAGGCCCAGGCCTACGCCGAGCGCCTGGGCGTGACCTTCTTTGAGGTCAGCCCCCTGTGCAATTTCAACATCATAGAGTCTTTCACGGAGCTGGCCAGGATCGTGCTGCTGCGGCACAGGATGAACTGGCTCGGGAGGCCGAGCAAGGTACTGAGCTTGCAAGACCTCTGCTGCCGAGCCATCGTGTCCTGCACGCCCGTGCACCTGGTGGACAAGCTCCCGCTCCCCATTGCCTTAAGAAGCCACCTCAAGTCCTTCTCCATGGCCAAGGGCCTGAATGCCAGGATGATGCAAGGCCTCTCCTACTCCCTTACCACCAGCTCCGCTCACAACAGGAGCAGCCTCTGCAAAGTGGAGATCGTCTGCCCACCCCAGAGCCCACCCAAACACTGCACCAGAAACAGCTGCAAAATTTCTTAAGGAAGGCGCCAAAAAAAAACAAGCTGGAATCTTTCCAGGAAAAACTCTGAATGTTTACACCTGGAAGATGGGAAGACACATTCTAGATTTGAGAAATACCTTTTCAGTTTCTCATGGGAACCATGCTGCTTGGCAATGTGTGTGATGCCTTCTGTCAATAACAGCACCTTACGCAGTTTGAATTTCTATGTGGATGTGCATGAAGCTCTTGTTTTAGATGTGTGTTTATAAAGGGAAAATTAGTACTCTGCTCAACTCTTGATAACATGAAATTTTCAATGTTACTTATAATCACACTGCAACTTTTTCCTTAAAATAACCATTTGTAAGAATGGTGATATGGCAATGATGAGTATAAATCCAAGGGAATTTGAGAAGCAATGATAGATAATTCAGAGTCGTCAATATTACAAGAGGGGCCTTTTTGTAAACCTGCTTTTTAATGTCAAAGCACGAATTTATAAAACACTGCAGATGCACATAGAGATTATATATAACAGATCTGTCCAGTTTGTGCATGAAATAGATTTGATAAAGTTTTTGCTATGTTATTTTACTACATTTAGGGATTAATAAGTGATTTATATGTATGTTTTTCTGTAAATCTATTTTTTTTTTTTGGTAAAAGATGTTCTACAAGATATGAAGCTAAGGAAAGAATATACCAAAGATATCTCTAGTTATGTTGAATGTAGGCAATGTGGTTTCAGTGGATCAGTAAGAAAAAAGCCATTTCAGTAAGGAATGAAATAAGTACTTATTTAAGAAAATGTTTCTTAACAATAAAAAAGTATGTATTTTTCTCTTCTGGTAAAATGAAGAGAAAAAGAATGAAAAATATGCATCATGTAACCCCACAAGATGACACTTTGCAGGAAAACAATGCAATACAACACGGTGGCGGGAGGGGCGCGGGGGGAGAAGGTGCAGGGCAGGCCCATTATAAGGCGTTAGGTGAGTCATTTCCCCTGTGCTGGCCAGTTTTGGTTCATACCTCTCAGATTGTTATAGAGGTTAATGAGATCGCATCTGGGAAAGCACTTCTGAGACCTTAGATGGGAAGGAAGGAAGGAGTGATTTCCATGTAATTACTTTTCAATTTACACTGTGGATTACTATAATAATCGATATTGGATGAACTGAGTAAATATAAGTCCTTGTACTCTTCTGTAATTGAGTGGCCATCTGTTTTTGCATTGTCGTGGGGTGGTTGTAACATAACATCCCACAGAAGGGCAAGATCTCTGGCCTCAGGGAGCCATGGGGACTCACCCTTCCTGAACACTGGTACTTTTCTATCTTATGAATTTCCCACAACATTCCTGGGAGGTAGAGGATATAATCTCTACACCATCCTGTAGCTGAGGAAACAGTGATGTTTGCAGGTTAAGGAACCTGGCTGGGGAGCATCCTGCCACTAAATGAAAAGGCAAAGACCAGCAGCCTATGTGCCCCCACACAGACTGACGCTGAGCTGCACATCACACCATAACCAAGAAAATCTTGCTTTCCTGCTGAGCAGTGTCACTACTGAAATCTGTATCTTCAGCTCTGAAGCCAGGCTGCCAGTTCTGGTCTCTTCTGAAAGACAGTCTTGTCAGACCTAAATTTCCTCCTCTGTAGACAAGGGAGCATCTAGGCCAGTGCTTTAGAAACTGGAGTCCCCAGACAGTTCTTGCATCAGGAAGAATATGCACTCTGAGAGGGACAAGGGTCATGCTGAGGATGAATACTTGAAGGAGCAGGCCCCAGACACATGCAGATCAGGGATGCATAGAGTCTTTAAAAGAAATTGCCAAATCACCTGGAAAGAGGTTGTACTAAATGGCATCCCCACCACCAGTATAAAACAGGGTAGACTTCCTGCATGCCCATCTCACTGGAATCCTGAATTGTTTCTTTTTATACTTTGATGATATTACGGGTGGAAATTCTTTCATTGTCATATTTAATTTGATGTTCAGATAACTTAAAAAAATTCCCTAGTATACAAAATGCTCTGATAATCATCATTGCATTATATTTTTATTGCAGAATGGTCCAGTTTGATATGTAGCATAAAAACAATGATCAACAGGTACATGAGCCTGCAGGCTCTCCTAGAGCTACTGCTGGCATTATGATTCCAAGATGTGTGTGTGGCTTCTGGGAGATCCTGATGGCAGTGTGTTTGCCTAGAAGATTAGGAACATCTCTCTGTAATACGAGTTGAATTCAATATTAGAGAGGAGCTGGAATCTTTCAAATGATGCACGAGCTGGACCACAACGTGCTTCTGAGCAGGCTGTAATCCTGTCCCCGTGATGGAAAGCAAGTCTTTCTGTGACCTTACCTGCTCAAGTCAGGGTGGATCCTTCCAGGACATAAGGTGTGGTAGTCGGCCTAAATTTGCTTCTGAACACTGAAGCTGAGTGCTCCCATCTTGCTGACATCAGTTGCAGAGGCTGGAGAAGCTGCATCTTCTCAGACACCAAAACCACGGGTTCAGTCACCTGTGTGAGGAGCTCTGTGCTAGAAGATAAAATACATCTGTCCATCCATCCATCCATTCCCATAGTTAACAGGCATTAAGGCCAAACTCTACACCATCCCTCTGGTTAAGTTTTAGGCTTCCTCAGAATTAGGAACAAGGGAGTAAGGGGGTTGTGGTGAACTCTGTTTATAGACTAAGAAGAAATCACTCCTTCTCCTTAATATTTCTATCCTAAGAGAGCCTCTTATTAATAATTTTAAAACATAATTTAAAACAGTGGACCCCTCTCTACATCCCTAGTTACTGTTCTCTTTACATATATTCTCCTATTGCAACCAAAATTCTGTGAAGAATTCTCAATATGCAACTCACATCCCTCTGCACCTTCCTTCACCTCAGTCCTCATTCCTCATCTAATGGTGCTTTGTTCCCGCACCCCTCCACTGAAATGAAAACCATCAAAACCAAAAGCCACCCCTTTGACCCATTTATAGATCAAGAGTGTTAAAATGAACATCTAAAGGGAGACAAAGATTCCCCTCAAAGACGAAATTCAATTGTTTTTGTATAGCAAAGATTACATTGCAATGCTCTATTTACCTAAAAGCTAGAGCTGTAAAATAGTTTCCATAGAGTCAGTCAGATAATGTGAAGGCTGTGCTACAGGAACCGTTCCATCAACTGAAGTACAAAATTTCCCCAACATATCCCATACTATTGCTTCAAATAAAAGGAATTTTGCAAACAGATTCACTGCATGTTGGCAATATTTTTATGATCATTTCAAAAAATTGTTTATTGTTTTATTTCTTTCTGAAGGAATTACTAAGTATGCAATGTAATCACCTGAAACTAAAATGTTGTTTCAAAATTTGTCATGATTAAATATATTACCTAAAAGCATTGTCTTATTCTCTAATATGCCATAATTAGGTAATATAATGGTGGTGAAATATAACAGGAGAGAGAGAGAGCAAACTCTCACAGTCTCCTGATTAGGTCAAAATTATTTTACTGTACCATACAAATCATAATGCTGGAATTCCTTTTGGAATGTTTCCATTCAGTAAACTATCTCACTATATGATAAGTGTACATGACTCCATACTGATATAAATAAGTGTTTAAATTGAAAAAGAAATGGGTCAGAGAAGACAAATTGTCACAATCAAATAATTCTAAACAATATATGTGGCTACCTGCAGTTCATGAGGTGAAGTTTAATTCTGTCCTCTACCTCCTAAGAACAGGGCTGACTTAGTGACTTACTGCTAAAGAAAAGAGTATAGGAATATAAAATAGCTGCCACACACTGAAGAAATTTGGCAAACAGTACCTTAACCAAGTGATGAAAGTTAACATCACCATTGATATCATATGGGTATCATGTAAACCCATATATGATGTGATAAAAAGGACAATTCATCTCTGTGGTATTCCTTCTGAAAACCCATAACCCCATTCTAATAAAGGAAAAAACACCAAGTTAAGCCTGTACTCCTCATGACATCAGGCTTATGAAAATAGTCTGGCCATTTTTCAAATGGTTAACAGGGAGTTACCATATGACACAGCAACTCCATCCCGAGGTACATAGCCAAAAGAAATATGCCACATAAAAACTTGTACCGGAATGTACAAAGGATCATCATTCAAAATAGCCAGAGTGGAAACCACCCAACTGCCCATCAATTGATACATGCATAAAATGTGGTATATTCAGCAATAAATATGAATAAAGTACTGATATATGCTGCAACACAGATTTTGAAAACATTGTGTAAAGTGAAAGAAGCCATATGCAAAACACCAAATATTGTTTGATTTCATTTACATACAATGACAAAAACAGGCAACTCCACAGAGAAACAAAGCATATCTGTGATTGCCCAGGGCTGGGGGTGGGCACAGGGATTAACTGCATTCAAGCAAGATGGGTAATCTTAGGGTGATGAAAACATCTAACACTCAGTTATGAAGTTCTACCTACAGCAATCAGACAAGGGAATGAAATAAAGGGCATCCAAATTGGAAAACAAGAAGTCAAATTATCCTTGTTTGCAGATGACATGATCTTATATTTGGAAAAACCTAGACTCCATCAAAAAATGATTAGAACTCATAAACAAATTCAGTAAAGTTGCAGGATACAAATTCAACCTACAAAAATCAGTATCATTTCTATATGGCAGCCAAAGTGAACAATCTAAAAAATAAATTAAAACCTAATCCCATTTACAATAGCCATAAATAAAATCAAATACACAGGAATTAACCAAAGAAGGGAAAGATCTCTATAATGAAAACTATAAAACACTGATGACAGAAATTGAGGATGACACCAGAAAATGGAAAAGTATTTCATGTTCATTGATTGGAAGAATCAATATTGTTAAAATGTCCATTCTACTCAAAGCAATTACAGATTTGATGCTATCCCTACCAAAATACCAATGACATCCCTATCAAAATACCACAGAAACAGAAAAGACAATCCTAAAATTCATGTAGAATCACAAAAGACCCAGAATAGCCAAAGCTATCCTAAGCAAAAAGAACAAAACTGGAAAAATCACAATACCTGACTTCAAATTATAAGTGGTGTTGGGATAACTGGAAATCCATATGGAGAAGAATGAAAATAGACCCCCTATTTCTTGCCATATTATAAAATTAAATCAATATTGGTTAAAGGCTTAAATCTAAGACCTCAAACTATGAAACTACAAGACTTTGAGGAAACTCTCCAGGAGACTGGTCTGGACAAAGATTTCTAGAGCCATCAAGAAGAATGTGATTCAGTCATTTGCAAAACCATGGATGGTACTGGAAGGCATATGTTAAGTAAAATCGGCCAGGCACAGAAAGACAGACATTGCATGTTCTCACTTATTTGTGGGATCTAAAAATCACAACAATTGAACTCATGGAGATAGAGACTAGAAGGATGGTTGCTAGAAGCTGGAAAGGGTTGTGACGGGCTGGAGGGAAGGTGGGGGTGGTTAATGAGTATAAAACAATTAGAAAGAATGAATAAGACGTGCTTGGTAGCACAACAGGGGACAATAGTCAATAAAAATTTAAGTGTGCATTTCAAAAATAACTAAGAGTATAATTGAATTGTTTGTAACACAAAGGATAAATGCTTGAGGGGATGGATACCTAATTTTTAATGATGTGATTTGCCGAGACCAGCTTGGTTGTGGAGACCCCAAACCGGGAAGTGCTGAAGGAATTAAGAAACAGACAGATAGAGAGCAAAAAGGTATGGCACAGACAGGGGGCCTCAGCATTTCCAGCTGAGAGCCTCAAACAGACTGACCCACACATTTATTGACAGCAAGCAAGTGATAATCATCATTTAACCAAAAGCATTCTTCGCAGGGATCAAAGCATTCTTTACTAGTGGCAAGAAACAGGCTCTGGCAGGCTTATCTACTGCAGCTGGAACATGTTGTTAAGGCAAGTGTCACTCATGCTATTGTTTATGGTTCTTCCGCCCCTTGCGGGTTAGGTCAGGAGGATGTCACAGTGCTATAGATATTCTGTTTATGGCCAGTTTTTTAAAGGCCTGTTTATGCCAGAGCTTAGGGCCTGCTCTCAAATGCTCCCAACAGTGATTATTACACATTGCCTACCTGTACCAAAATATCTCACGTATCCCCCAAAATACATATGCCTATTATGTACCCACGAAAATTAAAAATAAAAAAATTTAAAAACCCTCAATTATGAAGATCATTGCCCAACTCTATACATTTACTAAAAATCAAAAAAACTCTATCTTCAAATGTGTGCATTTTATTTCCTGTAAATTATACTACAAAAAAAGCTGTTAAAAAATATGATATTGCCCTGTTCTTCTGTTGTACCATAGTAGTGATCAAACTTTATCATACAAAGGCCGTTATGTACATGTTTTATATAAACGTGAATATATGTAAAATGGTAGCTAGCTGTATCGCAGCCCTGTTGACTCTGTCATGTGTTCCTCCAAGCATTTTCCCCTCCTAACACCAGCCCACATGTTACTTTGGGTTTTACCTGTGTGTAAAATTTGATTTTCATCTGATCATTTCCACATGTTCCAACTGTGGCAGTGGCTGGAGAGTGGGTCCACAGCAAAGCATGACTTCACTTACAGAGTCTAAACAGTTTACCTTTATGGGTGTCGGTGTGGCAATATTTATCAAAAAGCTACATGCGTACACACCGTTTGCACCAACAATTTCCCTTGCACAAGTTGATCTTCAGAATGTGGATAAGGATATGGATAAGGATATGGTAAAAAGAACTGCCATTCCGATAATTCCCTTCCTTTACTTCTGGGCCTTGTGAAGCCTGAAAGAACCGGTCCCTCAGGATGAATCCTGGGTGTTTAACTGGGCCTAAATTCAAGTTAGAGCCAAGTGGCTATTTGCGGACTAGAGATCACACGTGATTTGGAGTACCCAGAAAACCTGCAAGTCTGCTTAACTTTGAGATTTTCATAGCTGCCTATTCCTGCTTATGCTGCTTGAACCAAACAATAAGCTTTCACCTATGTCAATCATTGGGAACTAAGCAAGTTGGAATCCTTCATTTGCGGAAGTTGACCTGAGTGGGAACCTGGGTGGCAACTTTATTCGTAAAAGACAAACCTTCCCTTTGTCCTCTGGAGCACGCCTTCATTTTATACTGAAAGCTACATCTCCCTGACTTGCAAACTATTCACTGGAATAAAGTCTCTTTCCTCTAAATTCCTTTTCAGAGAACTTTTGTTCTCAGCCTGAATTTAGGAAGGGAGACCAAATGAGATGCAAAGCCATGAAGGAAAAGAAGGAAGCAGAGGAAAATGTGGTTGTCAGCACACACACAATCACACGCACACACATTTGTACATAGACCAGGTTCTTTTTTTTTTTTTTTTTTAATCACAATACTAGTATTTTTCTATGACAGTTTGGTGGGTTCCAAGAGGACATATTCAGTTCACCAGTGCAAACAGGCAGGAACTGTGCCCTTTAGCAGAGCACAGACTTTGAAAAGATGTCATCAACACAATGTTGACAATAGGGAATATCAGAACACTCTGAATAACGTGGAGTTCTGACAGTTATGTTAAACCCACAGGACGAAATTCTAGGTAGGCAATAAAATGAGTTATAATGAAGACAATGATGAGAGAGAATTTTTTGCCTATCAGATTAGCTACCATGCCCATTTTTCCAATGTGTGTAGAAACAGGCACTATCATACTGTGATGTTAGTGTTACTGAACAATGGGCTTGCTCACCAATGCACAAGGAAGCCAATACTATGGCACTAGCTTTTGAGGAAAGAAAAAGGTTTATTGCAACGTCAACCAGCAAGGAGACAGGACGAGCAACACTCAAATCTGTTTCCTCGAGCTCGGGTCTGGAGGCAGAGAGTAACTATGAGGGAGATAGGGAAATGCAATGAGGCATGATCTGATTGGGTCATGCAAAGAAGTGGTGCTGAGTCCTTCGCTTTTAAGTTTGTACTGGAAAAAAGACAGGGCACCTCTCACTTCTTATTTTGGTCCTCATTCCTCAGTCTTACTACTTAGGTTCCACATGTGGTTGACATTTTCTGTTCTGGCCAGCTCCAGGTTCATCAGTCAGGCATTTGGGGATGCTCAGGGATCCGTTGCAACTAAAAAACATCTCATCATTTTGTTACAAAGTTGAAGCATATTGAACTAGTTCTATGGTTACATTAGGAATAGAAATTAGTAGTAGTATTTTGAACCATCATGTTAATATAAAATGTTCTAATTTCCAGGGTTTTGAAAGGACTCCTCAGGAACTTATAAAAAAAATGCTTTATGTGATATTTGCATATATAAAAGCTGGGTGTTAAGTATACTATTTTCTGTAATAGAAACTATATTAAAAGAAATTAAATTTTCACTACTAGAGTACTGGGAAAATAAAGTTTAGGGCATAATATGATGAAACACCAACTCCATACAAAAAGTTGAAATTGAATTTGAAAGATGGTCACAGTAAGGGCAAACACGGTTACAAAAGTCATAAGTAGTATGGCCGGGTGCAGTGGCTTACGTATGTAATCCTAGACTTTGGAAGACCGAGGTAGGCAGGTACCTTGAGCTCAGGAGTTTGAGACCAGCTTGGGTAACATGGTCAAATCCCGTCTCTACAAAAAATACAAAAATTAGTCAAGGGTGGTGGCTCACACCTGTATTCCCAGCTACTTGGGAGGCTGTGGCTGGAGGATCGCTGGAGTCCAGGAGCCAGAGGTTGCAGTGAGCTGTGATTGTACCACGCACTCCAGCCTGGGCAACAAGAGAAAAACCCCACAAAAGTCATAATAGTTCTGTATCTATTTTTGCTTGCATAGGTCTATTGCTACATAACCATAGGTCTGAAAGCATAAACATAATTTTTTTATTCCTCTCAAATACAGCTTTCTCTTTAGCATAGTAAAAGGCTAGACTTTGTGTTTGGCCATCAGTATCCCTGAACACTGGATATACCTCTGTTTCCACTCAGACTCATAGAAGGGGTGGGCTTGGGCCACTTTCCTGCTCCCGGATGTTCAAGCTGCAGTTTAGGCTTCTGTCGCGAGGGGGCACCAAGGTATCATCATTATCAGACTGCAAAGCAATATATACATTGAGCAAAAAGAAATACGATACCTCCCTTAAAACACAGCTTGCGAACCTATGTACAGAATTATTCTGTCTGAAAAAAACCTGACAGATGCAAAAGAAGACTAAATACATATACTCTGGGACATCTAGATGATGAAACACCAAGTAGCTCTAGCACACACTGCTAGTCACCGGCTGGCACAGGACAGCACAAGGGCAGGCGTAAGGTGACTGAGAGATGATGAGAAAGGTGGAACTGAGTCTGGGCAGCTGCGTCCACAGTGTCCCAGAGAGGGGATGACTGAGAGTGGGTAGGAGAGGATCTGGGAAGCCTATACAGGAGCGGAGTAATGGAGGGCGAACTCCCTGCTCTTTGGGAGTGAGGGACCCCTCTACAGTGTGGACACCTCTACCTACCCTGAGGAGGGAAAAGATAAATCAGTGAATGCGATGTAGATTTTTGGGTCACCATAATACAACTGCCTATATATACATATATGTGAATTTTTGCACAAAGAATTGTGATCATGGTAAACAAACCATTTTAAGTCCTTCGTTACTCTTCACAAAATGTACTCCTTTTTATTAGAGAGAGAGAGAGACAGAGACAGAGACAGAGACAGAGACAGAGAGAGGTGGATGCCATCTGGTGGCCAGAGCCAGTATTGAATCTGTCAGCCAGGGGACTGGGTAAGAGGGGGAAGAGGGATGAAGTTTGGGAACTTGGTTCCGAGAAGGTATCAGCTGGAATTTTTCAGAATTATTCAGCTCATGATAGCTATCTCTCTGTATCCAACATTTTCTGGGATATCTAAAACTGATATTGGTTCCATCCTCTGTCTCAATTGAAGGTAAAGCTACATCTATGTTTATTTAGGTGATAGAGCAAGAGAAGTTACACACACACACACACACACACACACAGACATTATCAGTTCCATTTTTATCTACTTTGTCTCAATATAAACTTGAATACAACGAATGTACTTTTAAGTTAATGAAATACATTACAATTACTTTTCCCAATCTACTCAAAAGTATTTATTGAAATGCTTTTTTCTCTAAATACAAAATTTCAAACTATATATAAAAGTATCTTTCTAAATTGAAATGAGTCTTCGTCTCTCACTGGCCCAAAGCCTACCCTCTGACCCAAAAGAGTCTGTTGTCAACAGAACGATGCATACTCTCCAGATGTGTCTCTGTAGGTGAGGTGCACACAAGCATGTTCACCCACACACAATCTGTTCCAAAAGTGGAATCACAGTACTAATTTTTCTTTGCCACTTGTTTCTTCCACATAATATTCTTTTGAAGATTTATATTTGCACCTTATTAGTACTTTCAGTTTTGCCATATTTTAACATGTTTATTGTTCATGTATATTTTAATGAGACTGTTCTGTTGAAATTAGTTGTCAGTCATGTTGTTACAGAATGTGGTTCACAGATCATGGATACTAACCCAGTATCTGAGATGTAGTTTGCAAATGATTTCTCCCCTGTGTTAAAAAATGTTTAGCCATGCCGGGCACGGTGGCTCAAGCCTGTAATCCCAGCACTTTGGGAGGCCGAGGCGGGTGGATCACGAGGTCGAGAGATCGAGACCATCCTGGTCAACAAGGTGAAACCTCGTCTCTACTAAAAATACAAAAAATTAGCTGGGCATGGTGGCACGTGCCTGTAATCCCAGCTACTCAGGAGGCTGAGGCAGGAGAATTGCTTGAACCCAGGAGGCGGAGGTTGCGGTGAGCTGAGATCGCGCCATTGTACTCCAGCCTGGGTAACAAGAGCGAAACTCCGTCTCCAAAAAAAAAAAAAAAAAAAAAGTTTAGCCTTATTTTTATTGAGAAAGTGTTTTAAATTTCAATAATGTGACAAAAATATACCGGTCAGAATTTAAAAAGAAAAAATGTTGAACAACATATGAGGAGCAGGTGCTATCAGCCTGCAGGGAGATTTGAACATTCAGAACCCTGGAGACATCAAGAGAAAATGATACAACTTTGGAGTATTCCAGAGTTAGCTGATGATCACAGGACAACCAGGTTGTTTCCCTGACTTACATAAACTCCCCTAAAGACAGCACACTGATCTGAATAATGGTCAGAATGGTATCTTGAATGGTTGTTAGGATTAAAGGAGATGAGATGTAAATTGCATTGGCTTTCAGTAGTTCAGTGCATGTTACTTTCCTTCTCTCCAGCTCACCTGTCCGAAGGCCAACACCTGTGCTTCTGCCTGAGCCCACTCACCACTTCAGGGATTAGCCATCTCATGTGGCCCTACACCCACGTCTCTTGGCACAAAGCTCAGGATTTTATCTCTTGTTTTCCTCATCACCCAGGGGGGTTGTGGAGTGAGGACCTCTGGGGCCACAACAGCAGGGGAGTGGGATCTGACAATTTCTTAAGCCTTGGAAGCCCATCTTCTAAAAGGGAAGCTGCTCAGGGTTCTCTAGGGAGAGTGAGGAATGGAACCTCATTCCAAACCTGCCACTTACCTGAAGAAGTGACTTAGGCTCTTCGAGCCTGAGCTTAGTCATCTGTGAAATGGGACTGACCAAACCATCCTTATGGAGCTGTCCTGAGGGGTAAATGAGAAAACCTGTGGAGAATACATAGCATGGAGTAAGACCTCAATTGCCCTTTAAATGCTGAGACACGTAAGTGGGGACTGGCCGAGCCTGAGGGCTAAGGCAGGCATTGTGCAAAATCATTTTTCACTGTTTCTCTCCTAATGAGAACACAGACATCCATATAAGGAAAGTAAATCTCTCTCTGATATGTTTTGAATTCAAAGTTTTAGAGACAGAATGTTCTCTACATTCTTGGGTGTTTCCTAATCTCATTAAACCTGGTCAGCATCATGCCTCTCAGCAGACCCCAATCCAGTTCCCAATGCTGGGAAGACAGGTGTGTCTTTGAACTTACCTGATGAGCTCTGTGATAGATCTGATCAGGAATGCAAGGTTTGGTGTTTGCCTAGTGGCTGCTCCTGGATTAGTTTGTATTTTAATATATTTGTAGAAAAATTCTGAACTCATCCTGCAGTCACCTGTGCAGTAGTCCTCAGATCATGCATAATCCAGCCACATCACACCAGGATTTCAGCCACCTGCTGCCTCCCTGAAGGAAAAAAATCCAAGAGGACTAGCATTTCTTTCATTCAATGTCCACTCTTTCATTTACTAACAAGTAAATATATATTAAGCTCAAAACCCCTATTAGTTCATTGGAAGGGTCACATGTTCTCCAAAGTGGAAATAAGAATGTAAGAAGGGAAATAAATACATAGGCAACTTCAAGGGTTAAACCTAAGATAAGACAGCTTCTTTACAATAATTTGAAAACTTGCTTGAGTTTCATGGAATTGAAGATTTTAAAAAATCTCTTATTGAACGCTTCATTCCTATTCAGCCACAGAATCCTTCTCTCTATAAACATATCTGTATTTCTAGTCTCGCTCTTTCCTTTCAAATTCAAAGTACCAAAAGGATTTTCTGCATTCCTTGTTAACATTCTTCACTTCCCATGGACTCCTTATACCATTGCACAGTGATGTCTATTTCCAGGATTGCAACAAACATGATCTCACCAAGGTTAAAATCCACCTTTTGGTCACTAGGTCCAGTGTGTGTGTGTGTGTGTGTGTGTGTGTGTGTGTGTGTGTGTATGTGTGTGTGTGTGTATGAATATATTATAATGAGTATTGCTTTTTAAAAGTTATCTCCTAAAACATGCATGTTTGCACAGACTGCTTCTTCCACCCAACAGAACTTTCACAGTTTTGCAGGCTCTGGACACAAATATAAGCTGTCTCACTCCCTAACTGTACGGTCTCAGGCAGAGTCCTCATTCTCTCCGTCATCAGTTTTTCATTAGCCCCAGTTTCTACCTTGTAAGGGTGCTGTGAAAATTTAATGACCCAATACATAAATGCATATCGTATATATGAAATTTTAGCCCTTTCTCTTTATATGTTTTATTGGCATTAGTATAACTGTAGTCATAAAAAATAGCATGTAGTCTAAAGTTTATTCACAAGGAATGCCATTTGTGGTATGTTGTCAGTGAGTGCATAAATTTCCTAGGGCTGCCATAACAAATTACATAAATTTATTATTTCAGAGTTCAAAAGCACAAAACCAAAGCCAAAAGTACAAAACCAAGGTCTAGACGGGGCCAACTCTCTCTGAAGACTCAGGGGAAATTCCTTCCTTTCCTCTTTCATCTTCTGGTGAGCTCCTGCTTTGTAATTCTAATCTCTTCCTCCATCTTCACATGACCTTTCTCCCTGTCTGTGTCAAATTTTCCTCTCCTTTCTTTTATGATGATACTGGGAACTGGATGATCACATCTTTAGATCTTTAGCTTGATTATATTTGCACAGATTCTATTTCCAAACAAGGTATTGTGGGTGTTAGAATTAGGACATATTTTTGAGGAGGCACAATTCAACCCATTACAGTGAGACAGGCAAGTTACAAAACTAAATGTAAGATGAATTATCTTTTGTATGTAAACACATAAATTCATGCATACTTACATGTATGTGTACCTGCAAAAGAAAACTTCTGGAAGAATATAATGCCGATGAAATCATTACAAGGGCTTATCTTTGGGTGCTAGGATTTGGAGTATAATAATTTTTCTTTTTTTTTTTTTTTTGAGATGAAGTTTCACTCTTGTTGCCCAGGCTGGAGTACAATGGCATGATATTGGCTCACTGCAACCTCCCCCTCCTGGGTTCAAGCGATTCTCCTGCCTCAGCCTCCCGAGTAACTGAGATTAGAGGTGCGCACCACCATACCTAGCTAATTTTTTGTATTTTTAGTAGAGACAGGTTTCATCATGTTGGCCAGGCTGATCTTGAACTCCTGACCTCAGGTCACACCTGTAATCCCAGCACTTTCGGAGGCCAAGGCAAGTGGATTACCTGAGATCAGGAGTTTGAGACCAGCCTGACCAACATGGTAAAACCCCATCTCTAATAAAAGTACAAAAAATTATCTGGGTATGGTGGCAGGCACCTGTAATCCCAGTTACTCAGGAGGCTGAGGAAGGAGAATCGCTTGAACCCAGGAGGTGGAGGTTGCAGTGAGCCGAGATTGTGTCACTGCACTCCAGCCTGGGTGACAAGAGCGAAACACCATCTCAAATAAATAAATAAATAAATAAAATAAAAAGACTGCCGACTTAACAGAAAAAATGGGAAATGTTACTTTGTTTTATTGTGCTGCTGTGCTCTAGTCTTATTGGATGAAAGGCAGCTGCTCATATTGGTTAGATGTAGGGGCTTGAGAACCACACAGCCTACGTTCAGATCTAAGTCTTGACACTTGCTAGCCCTGCCTTCAATGTGCCTCAGTTCCCTTATGTTTAAAGACAGACAACAATAGCTCCTTTTTATAGATGATGCTGAGGATTAAATAGGTATAGATTTAGCTTTTAGAACAGTGTCAGGAACTGAGGATGCCAGTAATAAATATTAACCTTTTAAAAAAATCAGTGTTAATATATTGCCATTTTTATTATTATGTGCATTTTTATTGATTGGCATAGATTGCCATTCATATTATGATGTCTGTTAAAAAGAAAGTAATTTGCACAGCTCTAAGTAGGATATCATTTCACAGCATTCCTAAATATGCATGGTTATATTTGCATAATAGAATTGATGAAAACAATATATAGTCACGCACCACAAAACAACATTTCAGTTGATGAAGGACCACATATTCAACAGCAGTCCAACAAGATTACAATGGAGCTGAAAAATCTTGTTGCCTAGTGACATGGCTGTTGTGACTGTCGTAGCTCAGAGCATTCCTCATGTGTTTGTCGTGATACCTATGTAAACAAACCTACTGTGCTACCAGTTGTATAAAAATATAGCACATACAACTGTGTACAGTACATAATAATTGATGATAATAAATGACAATGTTGCTGGTTTATGTGTTTATTATACTATACATTTTATCACTACTTTAGAACATACTCTTCTACATATTAAAAAAAGGTTAACTGTAAAACAGCCTCAGGCAGGTCTTTCAGGAGGTATTCCAGAAGAAGGCATTGCTATCACAGGAGATGACAGCCCCATATGTGTTACTCTGCCCTCAAAGACCTTCCAGTGAGACAAGCTGTGGGGGCCGAAGATGGTGATATTGATGATCCTGACCCTGTGTAGGCCTAGGCTCATGTGTGTGTTTGTGTCTTAGTTTCTAAAAAAAAAGTTTAAAAAGTTTAAAAAAAAATTAACAGCAAAAAGCATATAGAATAAAAACATAAACAAAGGAAACAGCCAAGCATGGTGGCTCATGCCTGTAATCCCAGAAATTCGGGAGGCTGAGGTGGGAGAATCCACTGAGCCCAGGAATTTGAGACCAGCTTGGGCAATATAATGAGACCTAGTCTAAAAAAAAAAACACCTTGTTGAGTGTGGTGGTGCACATCTGTAGTCCCAGATACTCGTGAGGCTGAGGCAAGAGGATTGCTTGAGCCTGGGGGGTGGATGCTGCTGTGAGCCAAGATCAGGCCACTGCACTCCAGCCTCGGTGACAGAGCAAGACACTGTCTCAAAAAAAAGAAGAAAGAAAACATTTTTTTATAGCTCTAAAATGTGTTTGTATTTTAAGTAAAGTGTTATTATCAGAGTCGAAAAGGTAAAAAAAATAAAAATAAAAAATTATAAAGTAAAAGGGTTAATTTATTATTGAATTTATTATAGCCTAAGTGTATACTGTTTATAGAGTCTATAGGAGCATACAGTAACGTCCTGAATTTTCCCTTTCATTCATTACTCACTCACTCACTCACCCAAAGCAAGCTCCATTCAAGGTAAGTTCCCTATATAGGTATGTCATGTTATATCTTTCCTTTTCTTTCTTTTTTTTCTTTTCTTTTGAGACAGGGTCTCACTCTGTTGCCCACGCTGGAGTGCAATAGCAAGATCTCGGCTCACTGCAACTTCTGCCTCCCAGGCTCAAGTGATTCTCGTGCCTCAGACTCCCAAGTAGCTGGGATTACAGGCGCCCGACACCATGCCCAGCTACTTTTTTGTATTTTTAGTATAGACAGCATTTCACTGTGTTGGCCAGGCTGGTCTCGAACTCCTGGCCTCATGTGATCTGCCCACCTCGGCCTCCAAAAATGCTGGGATTACAGGTGTGAGCCACTGCACCCAGCCCCATTTTGTATCTTTTATATCATAATTTTACTGTTCATTTTTATTGCTTAGATATGTTTAGATACATGAATACTGTATTTTGTTATAATTGTTATAATTGTCTACAGTATTCAGTACAGTAACATGTTAAAATTGACCATTTTGTTATAATTGTCTACAGTATTCAGTACAGTAACATGCCGTATAGGTTTGTAGCCTAGGAGCAACAGGCTGTACCATCTAGCCTAGGTATATAGTAGGCTATGCCATCTAGGATTGTGTAACTATACTGTATGATATTAGCACATGGAAACAATTTAACAACACATTTCTCAAAATGTATCCCCATCATTAAGTGACACATGACTGTATATATATTCAACTGTTAACAGTGCTTCTCCATAAATAGTAGACTTTTAACAGTTTTTAACATTCATTTTTTTGCTTTCCTCAATTTTCCATTTTTATCCACAACAAAAGTGTTTTGGTTTTGGAAGTGAAAATAATAATCAGAAAAAAATATATATCACTAGCCGTACCCCGATAGCTCAGCATTGGAACAGGGAATACCTCTAAGCCAAGAGAATTAAGTAGTAGGTGGTCCCAGAACTAATCCATGAATCTATCCACATGATAGCCCCAGTTGGGCAGCTTCAGGGAAATTACAGATGCCTAGGAGAAGGGTGAATATGCCTCTCAAATGAAGCTTATATTTAGCAGTCAGATAACATCTGCACTGCCCAGGATTTCGGTGAAGGTCACAAGATGAAAGTGGTTTCCCAGCATGCTTCTCTCTGCACTCTCCCAAAGAAAGCCCCTTGAATTGATAGCAGGCTCCTCTGTTTACCCACCTAGTTAGCCAAGCAGTGACTGTCACACAGGGACAGGAAAGAGGAAGGGACTGCATGAAACCACCTAGGGTTCAGTACCACAGCTTCCAGAGAGGAAGGATCCTGACAGCTGGGTTTGGGGTAAAAGTTGAGCCTCAGTCTCACTCAGCAAAGAGCTGCAGCGCAATCAGCAAATGTGAATTAAAACACTTTTGAAGTATCTTCCCTGTCCAATTAAAAATATTAGAAGAATTAGAGAAGAAAACAGGTAACTTGATGGGGGGGGGGAAACTAGAAGAAAAGGAGGGAAAATATACACGGGCCCAAGCATTGTAACACAAAATCAGATCAAGTTCTAAATGAGACTGACCCCTAAGCCAATAAGGGATTTGGGTGGTAGACTGGGCTATCTTTTTTTTACCAGCATAGCCCAGATTAGGTTCTGGATTAGGCCTTGAAGGGTTACAGTGAGAATGAAAGGCAGATAATTCGGCCTAGACAAATGGGAAGTTGTTTAATATCAGAATACACTGAGACATTCGTTTTAGGCCAGTTAGCTCCAGAGAAACTCTAAGACTTTGAACATGCTGGGTAAAAGCATTTGAAAATAGTATCTGTAGGTTGTTTGTGCTCCCTATAAGCATATAAACTAAGAAAATGGGTGTGTCTGTTTTAGTAAGTATGCAGGAGTACACATGACAAGGAGGTATATACGGCAGGTCCCGGTGTTGAGATGTAATTGTGTGTTTGTTTTCCTCAGGTTTCTTCCTTTTTTCCGTGAGATAGCCAGGCATCTACAGAAAAAACCATGCTACAAAACAATATCATTCTCACTTACAGGTATACACATATGTCATAAAACTATAGGGCAACGTTGTTAAAATCCGAAACCCAAATTCTGCATAGTGGTTACTTCTGAGAAAGAAGGAGGCTCGCAATCAGAGGAGTCTTCAAAGTGAGTTTCAACTGCATATGTAATATTACATATGTCAACATGAGTACAGGGAAGTCTCTTACATTCTATAATTTTTGTATTTCTGAAATATTTCATAACAACTGCTTCACCGAACCTTACTTCTGAGTTTTAAAAAGAACCATACTAATTTAGAAATTGTGGAAAACATAGTTAAGTCAAGAGATAAAGAATTAAGTACCAACCCCACCACTCAGTAATTTTGAAGAACGTATCACTTTTTGTGTAGTTCCTCCCATTTTATTCTCTATGCAGTCATACTTCATGTATGAGTTTCATTTAACTGGAGACTCAACATTTCCTGAACATCATGAAGCCAGTAATTAAATGTGCCCCAGTTTTCTCCTCACTATCCTGATGCCAAAGCCCATGTCCTTAACCATTAGGTATACAATATCTTTCTGTGTAAGGACAGAGACCAACACAGAGGAAGTGACTCTCCATGGTCCTGTACACAAGGACAGATCTGGTATTGGGAGTTAAGGTCTCCCGATTTCAATTCATTGTACAGCAGACCTATCTTCATGTTCTGTCATTCTGTGCTGTCTCCTTTCTTGGCCTCAAAGGGAAGCTGCTATTTCAGTATCCACATAGAAGTTTAAAAAGAAGAGAACCCAACAAATAAAAAGTAATGAGGCTATAATTTGCTTCCTTATTTTCACCATCCTCAGTATCTCATCCTAGAAAGCAATAGCACCAAAGCTTGTATATCATATAAATATGTACGCATTTCTTTTTCTGATGGTTCGAATCCACTGATCTCTGTGAAATGTTGATGTTTAAGTCACCTCTTGTGGGAGGAAGAACATAAGGGAGATTATGCATATATTTGTTGAAGTATTAGGTACCATGTGCTTTATTTACGTTTGCTCATTTCTCCTCATGGCTCTCTGAAGTAAATGTCATTATGCCCATTTTATAGGTTAGCAAGGTCAGGGTCAATAAGGGTAACTCACTGCTAGAGGGTCATATTCATTTATCAAGAGACAGGAATGGGGTATTACACAAAACATTTGTTTATATCTATTCTTTCCCAAAGTTTTCAGATTATATGTATTTTTCTTTCTTTCTTTCTTTCTTTTTTTTTGAGACAGAGTTTCGCTCTTGTTACCCAGGCTGGAGTGCAATGACGCGATCTTGGCTCACCACAACCTCCACCTCCTGGGTTCAGGCAATTCTCCTGCCTCAACCTCCTGAGTAGCTGGGATTACAGGCATGCGCCACCATGCCCAGCTAATTTTATTTTGTATTTTTAGTAGAGACAGGGTTTCACCATGTTGACCAGGATGGTCTCAATCTCTTGACTTCATGATCCACCGACCTCGTGATCCACCCGCCTCGGCCTCCCAAAGTGTTGGGAATACAGGCGTGAGCCACTATGCCCGGCCCTATATGTATTTTTCAATAATTTTCCTTTATCACTCAGCATGGTAGCCTAGAATACTAGTTTTCAGTCCTTTAGTTATTGTGATTTGGCATATTTTTAAAAGTTTAATAGATACACATAATTTTTTAATATGAATTATCTGTTTATATCATTTAACCATTTCTCTATTCATTAGTAATACTTCACTGCATAACAAGGATGTAGTGTAGTTAAGGATTTAATATAAAAGTAACCACTGGAACAAAATAATAACCATGCTAAATACTAAATAAATAGGAAGAGGCAATAAAACACATGACCTACTGAAAGACTATATAATTTCATTGTATTTATAAACAATACTACAGAACTGAACTTAAATGACCAAAACTTTGATCATATTGTGGCAGGCTAATTCTCCCTGACGATCACACAGGCAGGTCTGCATGACAGTCACACAGACAGGCCTGCATAGCACCCCAGTTACACAGACAAATTTCCACGGTGCTGCCTTAACATTGAACAAATAGTTAAACCTAGGGACATCAAAGCTAGAAATGAAACACAAGGTCAGCAGAGCCTTGCATGGTCTTCTCCCTTGCTGGAGCAAGACAAAATAATAGAAACAGTTTTACAATAGGACCTATCTCCGGTCGGCAAAATCTGAGACAAGTCAAGGTAACAGAGGCAGCTGTTTGAATAGATTCATTGGAGAGTCTAAGGCTGCTCTCCAGACCAAGCTGTAAAGGAGATAAGACAGAAACAATCACTCCATTACCACAGTAGACAGTCCTTGAAGGGGCCCTTTTAATTGGATTTAGCAAGCATTTTTTTTTGCCTCTGGCCTTCTAATTGAAACAAAATTAGTTACCAGTAGACTTAGGCAAATGCTGTACTGCACGTAGGCACATAACCCCAACTCTTATAAGCACTAAGAAAATTGTAACACTTTGAGTTGGTCTGGTGGAATTATCTCCAGCCTTCTCCCTGTATCCAGTTACAGTAATAAATTCCCTTCTTTCCTAGTTTGTCTGCTTCTTGTTATTGGGCCTCGAGAAAATGTAGCAGGACCTGGCCTGATTCCAGGAATAACAACAATAACAGTAAACGGACTTAACTCACCTATTAAAGGAAAAGTATTTGCAAATTTCCTATTGAAGCAAAATCCAAAATTAAGCTTTTTCAGGAGATATACCTTAAACAAATGAATTCAGGTAGGTTAACGATTTAAAAATAAGTAAGTATATACCAAGCAATTGTCCATAACAAGAAAACAGGAGTTACAATCTTAATATTTGAGAGAGCAGAATTGAGACCAAAATGGATTTAAAGAGATAAAAAGGCACAGTTGATAATGCTAAAGGCTACAATTCACAAGGAAAATGGGAGATATTAGTACTTATATACCAAAGCACACAATACTTCCATGAATTCAAAAATGTTCAAGTGGAGAAAAAAAACAGTAATTATAGAGAAGACCTAAACAACCAATTCCCAAGAGTAGATCTTATAGATCAACACAGTGAACTGTGAAGCCTGATATTAAGCAATACACATACTTTTCAAATGGGCATGGAACATTCATGAAAATTGACTCTATCTGAGGCTGTTAACCAAATCTTGGGCCCAATGAGAATAGATTAAAATTGCGAGTTTAATGAGAATAATGATGAAAGCAACATACCAAAATCTAGGTAGAGTAGCTGCCAGAAGATATTATAAAGCATTAAATATCTACATGAATAAAAAAGAAAACTAAATATTAAATTTTAAAATTCTGATTTAAAAACCCACAAAGTAAATAAAAGAATGCAGATGGGAAAAAATAGTTAAGGGTAAAAGTAGGAATGAATGGACTAAGAAATAACATCCTTGTTACAGATCAAAGTGTTGGGATGGGAAAAAGCAAATACTGGCATTGTAGATGATGCACCAAACTGTGCCTGGATCTTGAGGAAGCTCTCCCCATAAACACCTCACAATGCTCCCTTGAATGTAAGGATCAGGGGTGTGTGTGTGTGTGTGTGTGTGTGTGTGTGTGTGTGTGTATGCAGGCAGTGAAAACATGCAAAACAATACTATATTTTTTTAGGGAGTTCTCATATGGAGTAAAAGAATAAAGTAGTACAGAGAAATTATAATTATCTCACTGTAGATAGTGATTATCTCTAGGGAAGAAAGAAAGGGGCACAATCAGGGAGGAGTAAACTTTTTTCCTGACTTGGACTAATTTTATAGATCTCTATACATTTCATCTAAAATATTTCATAAGTAGCAGAAGTTTAAGGGATTATAGTTTTTGGTCATAAATATAATCCGTACTCATCTTAGCAAATGTTTACTATTGAGCCAAGTAGAGAGGTTAAAAATATCAATACCCAGTAACTCTACCATGATTGAAATATTGTGCTATATCATTCCAGTGGTTATTTTTTCACGCATATATACACATGTACTGTACATTATATATACAATTCATGTAACTACTACAACCATATGTGTAGTTTAGTGTCTTGTGTTTATTTCTTATTTTTTGTTTTTATCTTAAATACTAACACATTGGTGAAATGTTCTTATTAAATAACAAGGTATAAGATGTAACATTTTACTCTTTTCAGTTGACCCAGCCTCAATTCTTGTACAATACATTAGAATGGAAATGCCATACCAGCAGCATATTAAATAATGTTATATGCCTGGGTCTACTCAAGAGCTTTTTATATATTTCCTTTAATTTACATCCTATCCAATAGTTATAAAATTAAAGGTTTGAGGAACATTGTAATAACAGGCAGTGTAATCTCCACTCCTATCATCCAGCCTTTGGGTGAGTGGTACAAATAGTAATAATAATAAACAATAATATAGGATAATAACAATGATAGGACATATGATAGATAAATTACTTGCTCTAAATCACACAAACAGCAGTTAATGGTTCCCAGAGTCAAATTCAGGTTTTTATAATCCCAAAGCCCACACCCCTAGTCCACTGTTTGTTTTTCAGAATATTATTATTAGCATTTTATAAGTACATAAACACACTTACACACATACAGATTTTACATGAAAAGTCTTTCTCTAGACAGATACACAAAATAGCGGTGCCACTAGGAAGGGAAGTTTGGAGCCTGGAAAGAGATGGAGGCTACTTTGCATATAGAAGACTTTATAGGTAAATAATTCCCAAATATTTGGAGAAATTTCCTCTGGCAAAGGAAAGCATTAGTTAAGAGAACGTCCTTTGACATTAGACAGCCCTGTATCTGTGTTTGGTTTTGTCACTTACTACATCTTAAGCAATTACTTAAACGCTCTAAGACTGTTTTCTTTCTACAAAAAAGATTAAAATAGTGGACACATACAGAGAAAGTAATAATTAAAACATGTAACATAACACAGGGCCTGGCACACAGCAATCAATTAATGCCATCTATTATTTTTATTTCTAATAATAACAATACCTCAAGATGGTTGGATGTACAGTATTTCTGGCTTCCAATAAGAGCTGTTGTCAAGACATTCTTGCAATGGGTGCTGTTCTACATGAGAGACTCTTATTCATGGTGCCATGACAAGCTAATGCGTCACAACATTTTGTGTACTGTAAGTAACTTTTTACTTATAATACTTTACTGAAGCTTGAGGATTGTTTATGTTATAGCTGAATCAGTGTTGTACCTATAAAAACTCTCTCACTCTCTTGAATTATGAAATAATTTTCTGAGTGGGAGAGAAAGGGGTGGAGTTATTTATAGCTATACAGCTGAGAATTGTGGACAACACTGGGTGTGTCAGTAGGAGTGTGCCATGTACGGGAAAAACACAGCATCACAAGGTATAATCCTTTGCTCTGGAGGGCAACTAGTTTAAAGTCAGTAAACATGAAGTTTCAGGTGATCAAAGGGTTCCCTATCCACTGTTTCTATATTGAGTGTCTTTCTGTGTTAGGAATGAGACCAACAAAAGGAAAGGACTCACCGAATGTCCTATGGTCAGTTGAGAAGTCTGGCAACAGGGATACAGGTTTGACAATTTCCATCTTCTGTCTATCTGAGTGATTTTATTATTTGCCCTTAGGTAGTATTTTTTGTTCCTGGGGCTCAATAAGAAATTACTTTACCCATGTCACTAGAAAGAAAATACGAGAGCAGAAAGTATGTGAAATAAAATAAATGATGGGATAGGACCAACATTCACTTCTTGCTGCTAAATTTCCAGATGCTCTCTGTTTAAAATCTTCTATTTCATAGGGTATAGGTATTTTCTCTTGGAACCAACAAACTATCTTCTAAGAATGTATCCCGAAGATTCAATTCAAAAAGACAAAAAGGTAGAAGCACAAGGTTCATTCTTGGCAGAACAAATTTTAACAGCAGAAGACCCAAAAAGTGACAGATGTCCACCAACAAGGGACTGATTGAATAACCTAAGATACATCTACCTCCTAGAGTACAATGCAGATATAATAAGCAATGAGAACTCCCACTCTATTATGTAGTGACCTCCAAAATATATACTGTTAAGTGAACAAAGCAAAGAAAAAAATATGTTCAGCTGCTGCTGCCCAATATTGTAGGTTCTAACTACTGATGGCTATTTCCTCCTGATATACAAAATACATTCATTCCAGCTCAGTAGCCCCCAAAGTCTTAATTCATTCTAGCATCAACTCAAAACTCCAAAGTCCAGAGTCTCATCTAAATCAGTTATGGGTCAGACTCAAAACCCAATTCATCCTAGGGCAAATTCCTTCCTGCTGTGAGCTTGTGAATCAAAACAAGCTGTTTACTCCCAAAATACAATGGTGACACAGGTGTACAGTAAACATTTCCATTCCAAAAGGGAGACAGAGGCAAAAAGAAAGGAGTAACAGGCCTCAAGCAAGTCCAAAACCCAACAGGGGCCAACAACATTATATTAAGTCTTTTTTTTTTTTTTTTTTAGACAGAGTTTTCCTCTGTCAACCTAGGCTGCATGCAATAGCATGATCTTGGCTCACTAAACCTCTGCCTCTAGGGCTCAAGCGATCCTCCTGCCTCAGCCTCCCAAATAGCTGAGACTACAGACATGCATCACCATGCCTAGCTAATTTTTGTATGTTTTGTAGAGACAGGGTTTCACCATATTGCCCAGGCTGGTCTTGAACTCTTGAGCTCAAGTGGTCCACACACTTTGGCCTCCCAAAGTGCTGGGATTACAAACGTGAGTCACTGTGGAAGGCCCATTACGCCTTAAAGCTAGAGAATCATTCTCTTTTGACTCCCTGTCCTGAATACAGGGCTCACTGGGATGGGAACCGGGCCCTCAAAGCCTCAGGCACTCTTACCTCTATGGATTTGCTAAATTCAGTCTACTAAGCAGCTCTCACAAATTGGAATCTCATGCCTGCAGCTTTCTGAGGCTGGAGTTGCATGCTGGTAACTACAGATCTGGGGTCTCTGAGATGGCCATGCTTCCACAGCTCACTAGGCATTGCCCTAGTAGGGGCTCTTTGTGGTAGCTCCATCCCTGTGCAAGTCTCTGCCTGGATCTCCAGACTCTGAGACATCTTTTCAAAGCTAGGAGGAGGAAGCCATGCCCTCACAGCTCTTGAACTCTGTGTGCCTTCAGGCACCATATGGATACAACTAGGGTTTACAGCTTGTATCTTCTGAAGCTGTAGATTGAGCTACACTTGGGGCCACTTGAGCCACAGCAACTGGGGTGGCTGAGGAGCACTGTACTGAAATGTGGGAAGCAGAGACCCAAGCCTCTCTTTGCAGCAAGCCCATGGAGGGCATCCTGGGCTTGTCCCTCTATAGCTTTGGGTCTGTGATGGGAGGGGCAGCCTCAAAGATCTCTGAAATACTTTGGGGGCCTTTTTCTCATTATCTTGATAAATAGCATCTGGCTCCCTTCCATCTCTGGTAACCTCTTTAGCAAACAGTTGCTTGGCCACACCCTAGTGTTCTTTCCTGAACACACTTTGTATTCTACATGGTCAGGCTGTAAATTTTTCCAACTTCTTTTTTGTTCTGCTTCTCTTTTAATTATAAATTCATACTTTAAGTCACTTATTTCTTCTCACATCTCACTGTGTGTGGTTAAAAGTAGCTATGCAGCAGCCTGAATGCTTTGCTGCTTAGAGAGTTCTTCCATCAGATACCCTACTTCATCACTCTTAAGTGCTGGATTACATAAAGCCCTAGAACATGGACAAAATTCAGCCAAGGTCTTTGCTATAACAAGGATGGCCTTTACACCAGTTTCCTACATTGTTCCTCATTTCTTTCTTTTTTTTTTTTTTTAAATGGAGTTTCACTCTTGTTGCCCAGAATGGAGAGCAACGGCATGATCTCAGCTGACTGCAACCTTCACCTCTGGGGTTCAAGCGATTCTCCTGCCTCAGCCTCCCAAGTAGCTGGGATTACAAGCACCCGCCACCATGCCTGCCTAATTTTTTTGTGTGTATTTTTAGTAGAGACAGGATTTCTTATGTTGGCCAGGCTGGTCTCAAACTCCTGACCTCAGGTGACCCACCTGCGTCGGCCTCCCAAAGTGTTAGGATTACAAGCGTGAGCCACCGTTCCCAGCCTGTTCCTCATTTCTGTCTGAGATTTTATCAGAATGGCCTTTGCTGTCCATATTTCTACCAACATTCTGGTCACAACCCCTTGAACTACTTTAAGGCTTTAGTATCTAAGAAGACTCAGACTTTTCCTACAGCTCTCCTCTTCTGATACCTCACAAGAATTGCCATTACAGCTCCATTTATGGCAATCTAGGCTTTTTCTAGCCTGCTGTCTCAAATGCTTCCAGCCTCTACCCATCATTACTCAGTTCCAAAGCCGCTTCCACATTTTCAGGTGTTTATTAGAGCTACAGTCCATGTCTCTGAACCAATTTTCTGTGTTAGTCCATTTTTGCTCTAACAGACTGGGTCATTTATAAAGAAATAAAATTTATTTCTCACAGTTCTGCGTCCAAAAGCATGGCTTCAGCATCTGGCAAAGGCCTTCATGCTGCACCATAACTTGGTAGAAGAGCAAGTAAGCACATGAGATAGAAAGAGGAAGTAGGGCTGGACTCATTATTTTCATTGGGAGCCCACTCTCATGATAACTCACCCACTCCCACAATAACAGCATTTATCCACTCATAAGGGTGGAGCCCTCATGAGCTAATCACTGCTTAAAGGCACCTCCTCTTAATACTGTTTACAACGGCCATTATATTTCAATTGGAGGGGACATTGAAAGCATAGCACCCAGCAACCTCTTCTGTATGTGATGCCCCACCAAGGGTTAGGGACTGGTCATTGTATAATCCCCATGCCTGTTCACTCAGCAACCCCTCTTGGTGATGATGAGGAGGATGATGATGGTGGAATTGAAATCCTCTGCCTGGGGCCAAGAGACCTTGGTATGTGGATCATGTGAATTGACTGGCTTCAAGGTGGCAGACAGACAGGCTTATTCAGAGTAACAGGTGTTTCCTCTGGAACAATGATCTGGAGGGTAGGAAACTAATGTTAACAAAACTAATAAAGGCGATGCACTCTAAGTTGTATCTCCTTTAATCTTAACATTCATTCAAGTAACCTATTATTAAATACATAGTTTAGATCAGGTTATAGGAAATTAAGAAAGGTTGTGTAAACCAGAGAAACTGCTTTGATTATTGTCTCCTCAGGAGTGGAGTCTGGAATTCTACTAAAGCTTTTCAAGTGTTCTGAAGCCTCCAGGAATCTCAATGTTCCAACCTCCCTAGACAATAACAATCAATGCTGCTCTGGTCTTTGCTTAATTTATTTATATACTGATCTGTATATTAAATTATAATATTGAAAATTTTAAAACACTGTGTATGATAAAATAAATCATTAAAGCTTATCTGAGTAGGCTAGAGTAAATATGTACAAATTATATGGAGCTAATTCTCATGATACATGAAGCATTCCTAGTAGCCAATATGGGGAGAGGGTCTGATGATGTTGTGGTAGGCACCCTCTTGGATCATCCCCAGTGATCCTCATTTTTCTTGTGTATTTACTCCCTGTGTAATCTGTCCCATTGTGTGGGCTAGAGTTAGTGACTTGCTACTAAAAATTAAAATATGTGAGAATGGAAGGGATGTTACTTCTGAGATCAAGTGACACAAAAGCTGTGTTGCCCTTGCTAGGCAATTCTTATCGATGCTCTAAGGAGAGCCAGCTGCCATGTTGTGAGCTATCCATGTGACAACTGATGTCCCTACCCAAGAATCATTGAGGCCCTGAGGCCTGCCAACAGCCATATAAATGAGTTTGGAGGTGGATCTTCCCTTCGTTGAGCCTTGAGATGGCTGGAGTCCCTACCTAAACCTTGATTGCAGCCTTGTGAGAGACTCAGAGCCAGAACCTAAACTAAACTGTGCCATAATTCCTGACCCATAGAAATGATGTGTATTAATACGTTTGTTGCTTTAAGCAGCAAAATTTGGAGGTAATTTGTTATGCAAGATAGCTAATGCAGATATAAACAGAGAATTCATGTAAAGAGCAATATACATGCCCAAGAAATGTTTGAAAACACATTCACTAATGAAAACAAAATCTTGGATAGATATTGTTTTGCTGAAAAAAGGCAAGCTGCAGAGCCACATGGGTGATGGGAGCTTAAAAATCCCATAGAAGGGCGGGATGCCTGACCTAGGCGAGTCATTGGGACTCATTTTCCTGAATGCTGGTGCATTTTTATTTCACGTATTTCCACAGCATTACTAGGAGGTAGAGGTAATGACCTTCATGTGATTTTATAGCTGGAGAAGCATGATGTTTGTAGGTTAAGTAGTCTGGCTGGGGAGCATTCTACAATAAGTAGAAAAGTAAAGACCAGCACCCTATAAGTCCCCATGCAGACTGTATGACGCTGAGCTGCATATCACACTATAACCAAGTAAATCTTGCTTTCCTGCTGATCTGGGTCACTACTGAAATCTGTATCTTCACCTCTGAAGCCAGGCTGCTAGTTCTGCCTCTCTTTCTGATCAGAGAATCTTGTTGTACATCAATTTCCTGCTCTGTAAAGACAAAGGAATGTTTCTAGATCAGTGCTTTAGAAAGTAGAGCTCCTGGGCCAGGTATGGTGGCTCACGCCTGTAATCCTAGCACTTTGGGAGGCAGAGGCAGGCAAATCACCTGAGGTCAGGAGTTCCAGACCAGCCTGATCAACATGGAGAAACCCCATCTCTACTAAAAATACAAAATTAGCTGGGTGTGGTAGTGCATGCCTATAATCCCAGATACTTGGGAGGCTGAGTCAGGAGAATCGCTTGAACCCAGGAGGCAGAGGTTGCAGTGAGCCAAGATTGTGCCATTGCACTCCAGCCTGGGCAACAAGAGTGAAACTCTGTCTAAAAAAAGGAAAAAGATAAAGGAAGAGTTCCCAAGACAACCTACATCATGAGGAATATGCACTCTCTAATAGAGGGGCAGGTGTCACACCAAGGACAAATACTTGAAGGGACAGGCTCCAGATACATACAGATTGGGGATGCATAGACTATTTAAAAGATACTGCCAAATCAGTCTGGAAAGAGGTTGTACTAAGTGAAATCCTTTCTGCCAATATGAGGCAGAATAGATGTCCCCACATGCGCACCTCACTGAAATCCTCAATGGTTTTTTTAAAATACTTTGATAACATGACAGGTGGAAATTGTGTCATTGTCATCACATTTAACTGGATACCAAGGTAATTTTTAACTAATTCCCTATTAAACAAATACTCTGTTAATCATCATCACCATTTTTTTTTTAACGCAAAAAGGATCCAGTTACACATGCAGCCTAACACACACAATAAGCAACAAGTAGAGCCTGCAGGTTCTCCTAGGGTTACTGCTGGCATTAAGACTCTAGGGTGCGCGCGCGTGTGTGTGTGTTTGTGTGTGTATGTGTGTGTGTGTGTGTATGTGTGTGTGTGTGTGTGTGTGTGTGTGTATTTGTATATGTTTGTGTGGTCTCTGGTGGTTGCTAATGACAGTGCATTTGCCTAGAAGATTAAGAATGTCTCTCTGGGATATTGGCTGAGTTCAAGTTTAGAGAGGAGCTGGATCTACAAGTTCTGGAGTCTTTTTGAATGACACAAGAGCTGGACCACAACTTACTTCTGAGCCGGCTGTAATCCTGTCCCCATGTTGGGAAACCAGCCTGTCTGTGACCTTACCTGCTCAGGTCAGGGAGGATCCCTCCTGCATGTAAGATGTGGAAGTCTGCATAAATCTACTTTGAACACTGAAGCTGGGTGCTCCCATCTTGCGGCCACCAGTTGTAGAGATCTGGGAGGCTGCATCCTCTCAGCCACCTAACTCTACGGGTTCAGTCATCTGCCTAAAAGCACTGTACTAGAAGATAAAAATTTGTGAATTATCAGCACATGTTTGGCACATTGTGTATTCACCCATTCAGTCATTCCTTAGTTAACAGTTAATAGGCATTAAGGTCAAACTCTACATGATCCCTTTCGTTAAGTTTTTTTGTTTGTTTGTTTGTTTTTTTGCCATTACCTTTTTTAAAAATTTTTTATTTTATTTTATTTTATTTATTGCATTTTAGGTTTTGGGGTACATGTGAAGAACATGCAAGATTGTTGCATAGGTACACACATGGCAGTGTGGTTTGCTGCCTTCCGTCCCCTCGCCTGTATCTGTCATTTCTCCCCATGCTATCTCTTCCCACCTCCCCACCCCCTGCCCCTCCCCCATTTCCCCCCAATGGACCCCAGTGTGTAGTGCTCCCCTCCCTGTGTCCATGTGTTCTCATTGTTCAACACCTGCCTATGAGTGAGAATATGCGGTGTTTGATTTTCTGCTCTTGTGTCAGTTTGCTGAGAATGATGGTTTCCAGGTTCATCCATGTCCCTACAAAGGACGGGAACTCATCGTTTTTGATGGCTGCGTAATATTCCATGGTGTATATGTACCACATTTTCCCTATCCAGTCTATCGTCGTTGGGCATTTGGGTTGGTTCCATGTCTTTGCTATTGTGAACAGTGCTGCAATGAACATTCGTGTGCATGTGTCCTTGTAGTAGAATGATTTATAATCCTTTGAATATATACCCAGTAATGGGATTGCTGGGTCAAATGGGATTTCTATTTTTAGGTCATTGAGGAATCGCCACACTGTCTTCCACAATGGTTGAATTAATTTACACTCCCACCAACAGTGTAAAAGCGTTCCTATTTCTCCACATCCTCTCCAGCATCTGTTGTCTCCAGATTTTTTAATGATCGCCATTCTAACTGGTGTGAGATGGTATCTCAATGTGGTTTTGATTTGCATTTCTCTAATGACCAGTGATGATGAGCATGACTTTCGTTAAGTTTTAAGCTTCCCCAGAATAGAAATAAGAAAGTGAAGTGTGGAAAGGAGGGTGTGATAAATTCAGATGGCAGATCTAAGAGATGGCTCCTTCCCACTAACAGATTAATTATAGAGACTTTTATCACTGATGACTGTAAAACATAATTCAGTGCCATGGACCCATTTCTACATCTTTAATGTCCTCTTTACATATATTCTCCCATTTGCAATCAGTATTCTATGACGTATTCTCAATACTCAACTTGCATTCCGCTGTACCTCCCTGCACCTTGGTCTTCATTTCTCATCTAATGGGGCTTAGTTCCCTCACTCATCCACTGAAATGAACTCTGCCAAGTCTACAGCCACCTCTTTGTCACATTTATAGATCAAGAGTGTTGAAATAAATGTTCAAAGGGAGATAAATAGGTATTTCCCCAGGAGGAAAAGGTTTCCCTCCCCCAAGACCGAATTCATTGCTTGTGTCTATAGACAAGATTGAATGCAATGCTGTCAGTTTCCTAAAAGGTAGAGTTGTAGAACAGCTTTGAGAGTCAGATAACCAGAAGGCTGAATTGTAGACAACATGCTTTCAAATGAAGCACACATTTTACCTGACATATCTTAGACTTTTGCTTCATTGACGGGGAGTTCATAAATAGATTTACTTTCTGTCAGCAATAATTTTTATGGCTACTTCAATAATATTGCCTTATTTTTTTGTTATTTCTTTCTCAAGGGGTACCAAGTAGGTGATGGAATAATGTGAAATTACAATGCTGTTGAAAACTTTGCCATGGTTAAATATATTGTCTAAAATCACTGTCAAATATATTGCCATTAGAAAATATAGTGGTAGTGAAATATAATTGGGGTGATAGGGAGCGCTTTTGCAGTTTCCTGATAGTTAAGTCAAAATTCTTTTACTGTACCACTGAAATAATGATGCTGGAATTCTTTCGGGATATGCCCATTAAGTAAAATATTTCAAGTTTTAAATAAGTATGCACAAATCCATACTGATACAAGTAAACATTTGGCGAATTAATAAAGAAAAGCGTGCAAGAAGACAAACTGTCTTTATGGATTCCAAATAGTATTTGCAGCTACTAACTCTCCAAGAGGTGAAGCTTAATTCTGTTCCAACCCCTGAATGCAGGTCACACTTAGTGACTCACTTCTCAGGAACAGAATACGTGAATTGAAAAAGTTATCATACACTGGAAAACTTGGCAAACACTTTAACTATGTGATCAAGGTTAACATCACCAGTAAGGTCATGTTGCCATCATGTAAACCCAAATAAGATGTGATAAGAAGGGCACATCAACTCTGTGGTGTTCTTTCTCAAATTCCATACTGCTGGTCTAATCATGAGAAAAACAAAACAGATTAAGGCTGTACTCCTCAAGACTGTCAGGGTCAATAAAATATTCTGAGAGTTCCTCATATTGTCAAGCAGAGAACTACCATATAACCCAGCAACTTTACTCCCAGGTACATACTCAAGAGAAATGGAAACCTATGTCTACATAAAAACTTGCACACAAATATATGTGGTGTCATAATTCATAATGGCCAAAAACTGTTTACCAGTTGATGAGTGGATAAACAAAATGTGGTGTATCAATACAAAGGAATAAAGTATTGATATATGCTACAAATAGATAAACCTTAAAAACATTATGTGAAGTGAAAGAAGCCAGATGCATGATTCTATTTTTATGAAATGTCAAGAATAGGTAAATCAACAGAAACACAAAGCATATCTGTGGTTCCTGGGACTGGGGGTGAAAGCAGGGATTAATTGCGTTCAAGTATGATGGGACATTTTAGAGTAATGGAAATATCTAAAACTCAGCTATGGTGATGGTTGCGTAACTTTTGTTTACTGAAAATCATCAAGTTGTATCCTTAAATGTGTAAATTTTGTTGTCTATAATTATATAACAAGAAAGCCTGGGCTTCTGTCATACCTCAGTAATGACCAAACTTTTTCATACAAAGGCCTTGATGCCATGTTTTCTATACCCATGAATGTATATAAAACTGTAGCCGGGCGCGGTGGCTCAAGCTTGTAATCCCAGCACTTTGGGAGGCCGAGGCGGGTGGATCACGAGATCAAGAGATCGAGACCATCCTGGTCAACATGGTGAAACCCCGTCTCGACTAAAAATACAAAAAAAAATTAGTTGGGCATAGTGGCGCGTGCCTGTAATCCCAGCTACTCAGGAGGCTGAGGCAGGAGAATTGCCTGAACCCAGGAGGCGGAGGTTGCGGTGAGCTGAGATCGCGCCATTGCACTCCAGCCTGGGTAACAAGAGCGAAACTCCGTCTCAAAAAAAAAAAAATTCAGGCTGGGCGCGGTGGCTCACGCCTATAATCCCAGCACTTTGGGAGGCCGAGGTGGGCGGATCACAAGGAGACCATCCTGGTCAACATGGTGAAACCCCGTCTCTACTAAAAACACAAAAAATTAGCTGGGCATGGTGGCGCATGCCTGTCATCCCAGCTACTCAGGAGGCTGAGGCAGGAGAATTGCTTGAACCCAGGAGGCAGAGGTTGCGGTGAGCTGAGATGGCGCCATTGCACTCCAGCCTGGGTAACAAGAGCGAAACTCCGTCTCAAAAAAAAAAAAAAGAATACATAAATAATACAGATATACACAGAGAATACATGTAAAAAGCAATACATATGCCCAAGAAATATTTGAAAATACATCACCAATGAAATGCAAATTAAAACTTATACAGAAGCTATTTTTGATGAAAAGGGACAAATTGCAGAGCCACATGAATAGTTACAAGTCCCATAGAAGGGCAGGACTCCGTCTCAAAAAAACAAACAAACAAACAAACAAAACAAACAAACAAACAAAAAACCTGTAGCTGTATCCTAGCCCTGCTGACTGCGTCCTAAGTAAGTCCAAGCAATGACAGTTTCTCCCTGCCCCATTGCCACTACCCACCATGCTGACTCAGGCTTCACTTGTGTGAAAAATTCAGTTTACACCTGATCACTTCCACATCTTCCAACTGTGGCAGAAACTTGAGAGTGAGTCCACGACAGGGCCTAGGGCCTTCACTCTAACATGACATCAGCACTGTTTTTTTTTTTTTTTTTTTTTACTCCTCTTTGGACTTTTTCCTGTGACTCTGCCTAAGCAATCTAAATAGCATTACCTCTGGGGTGTCAGTATGACAATACTTATCAAAGGGCTACACAGGTGCACACCCTTTGCACCAATTTACCTTTTAGAAGTTTAACCTCAGGACATTGTGAAGGATGCTGATAAGCGTCTGGTTATAAGGACTATCATTCTGAAAATTCCCTTCCTTTATTTCTGGGCCTGAATTTAGAAAGAAAGACCAAATGGGACACAAAATTGTGAAGGGGCAGAAGGAAGCAGAGGGAAATTCTGTGCACACACACAAGAAGTGACACATACACACACATGTACAACAACCAGGTTCTGTTATTACAATACTAAAATTCTTCCAAGACAGTTGGTAGGGCTGTCAGAGGACACAGACTCTGAAAAGATGTCTTCCACACAGTGTAAATAACAGGGAACGTCAGAACACTCTGAATAACACAGGCTTGAGAAAACTGATGTCACAGCCATAGGATGCAATTCTAGAATTCAGCAAAGCAAGTTTTAATGAAGACAATGATGAGAGGTGATTTATTGCCCATAAGATTAGCAATGATTCACATTATTTCTAATGTGTGAAGACACAAGGTCCTTACATACTGTGAGGTAAGGAATATAAGTTAGCAATAGAATTTGGAATTCATTATGTTAATATAACATTTTACAGTTTCCAGGGTTTTGAAAGAACACTTCCAGAAACTTTTTTTTTTTTCACAGAAATGCTTACAAAAATATTTGCATACATATGAGGACGATATTAAGTATACTATTGTTTGTAACAGGAAAAAATGTTAAAGTAACTACATTTTTATGACTAGAATACTAATTAAATGAATTTTGGGGCACCCACATGATGAACCACTTGGTTGATAAAAAAAGAAAGAGACTAATATTTAGGGGGACAAAGAAATTTAAAACATTATTATAGAAATGCGTTTGTATGCAAAGATGATCATAATGAGGGCAAATGTGGGTCACAAAGATCATTTAGTGGCCAAGATGCATTTTTGCTTTTATAGGTCTGTAGCTAATCCAGAGGTTTGAAAGCATAAACATAGAAATAATCATTTTGTGTTTTCACATAGCACAGGAAGAGGCTACACTTTGTTTGGTGACCGTCAATATCCCTGTGTAGTGGGAATGACCCCTTTTCTACCCACACTTCTGGAAAATTCTGTAGGGTGTGCATGGGCCACAGCACCTCCCTACCACCTTCCTACTCAGTGAGGTTCAAGCTGCTGCAGTTCACGCTTCTGTCACAAGGGGGCATCACTGTACCATCATTATCACACTTCTCTACAAAGTATAAGCAATGAGCAGAAAAATAAGCTATCTTCCCCTAAAACCCAGTTTATGAAACGGACTGCAGAATGATTCTAATTATGTCTGGATAAAAAACAACCCTGACAAGTGTAAAACAAGAGTGTACAAATATACTGTGGGGCATCCATAGGATAAAACACCAGGTAGGTCTAATGTGCCTTGGCTGTTGCTAGGAGGCAGGATTGGGGGAGCACAGGACAGTAGGAAGTGACTGAGAAGATGGGGCACTGGAGTAGGGTCTGGGCAGCTGTGTCCTTAATGTCCTGGAGACGGGATCAGTAGGAGGGAGTGAGAGAAGGTCTGAGAAGCCTGTACGGGCTTCTCAGAAGCCTGTATGGGTGATGAACACCCTGCACCCTGCTCTCCAGGAGGGACCCCCCACCACGTGCGGACACCTCAACTAACACTAATGAAGGAAAAGATAAATCACTGAATGTGCTGAAGATTTAAAATCAACAGCAAATTGGCCTGCTTTAATATACAAATGAGTATTCCAAACTACTGGTATCACAGTAAAGAGGAAGTTCATAACATTACTTACTCTGTAAAATTTACCCTTTTTCATTTAAAAAGAGTGAGGAACGTGGAGATAGCTGTAATGGCTCTTGGTGGCCAGAGTCAGGATTGCAACTCTGAGTGTAGACCAGGGAACTCAGCAGAAAGGAGGGAGGGATGAAAGTTGGGAGCTTGATTAATGGGATCAGACATGGTTTTCTGGAACTTTTCACTTACCTCCAGCTATCGCTCTGTATTCATCATTTTTTTCTGGAATATTAACAGAAGCACTTTTTGTGGGATACCTAAATCTGAGATCAGAAGCCAGTCATGGTCTGAACTGAAAATACTGCAACTGTGAGCTGTATTTGAGGTAGTAAAGCTGGACTATTTAGAAACATATACAGACACACACATGCACACACACACAGTCTATTCTTTTTTGTTTTTTTTTGAGATGAAGTCTCACTCTGTCGCCTAGACTGGAGTGCAGTGGTGTGATCTCGGCTTACTGTAACCTCCGCCTCCCAAGTTCAAGTGATACTCCTGCCTCAGCCTCCCAAGTAGCTGAGACCACAGGCGCACACTACCCTGCCTGGCCAATCCTTCTGTATTACTATTATTATTATTTTAGTAGAGACAGGGTTTCACCATGTTGGCCAGGCTGGTCTCAAACTCCCAACCTCATAATCTGCCCACCTTAGCCTTCCAAAGCGCTGGGATTACAGGCATGAGCCATTGCACCCAGCTAGTCCATTCACTTTTAAAATCTGCTGTGTTTCCCCATAAAATTGACTACAATTAATGATTTTCCAAAGTAAAAAGAAATATGGAATATATGTGCAGATTACTTTTGTCAATCTTATCACAAGTACTTTCTGTTTTCAATTTTTATTAAAATACTTTTTCCCCCTGAATACAAAATTTCAAACACTATACAAAAGCACTTCAATACATTTAAATTATCCTGCATCTCTCTGACCTTCCTCCTATCCCCTGACCCCAAGGGGTCTGTTATCCCTTAGGATAATGCATACTCTTCAGATGCATTCCTGTCGATGAGGTGCACACGAACATGTTCACCCCCCAACACACATCACAGTCTTCTCCAAAAGTGCAATCACAGTTCTCACCTTCTTTGGCAACCTATCTTTTCCACTTAATATATCCGTACCTCCCCTCCTCCCCCTTCCCCTCTTCCTCCCCTCCGCTCCTTCCCCTCTCCTCCTCCTCCCCCTCCTCCTCCTCTCTTTCTCCTCTTTCTTCTTCAAAGTTAAAGCTCTAAAAATAGTTTTCTGCATTCCTTGTTAACATTCTTTACTCCCCAGTAACCCCCTATCCCACTGCACTATGACTTCCGTTGCCGGGATTGTAATGAATGTGATCTTACCAAGGTCACAATTCACCTTTTCATTACTAGGGCCAGTTTTTTATACATCTATTAACATACTAAGTATTACTTTAAATGCATTCCTAAAACATGCATGCTTGTGCAGACTGTTCTTTCACCTAACCACAAATCTGTGAGTTTCCTGGCTCTGAAGCATGACATCCCAGACACGAATCCAAGCTGTCCCACTCCCTAACTATGTAGTCTTAGGCAAAGTCCTTATTCTCTATGCCACTCAGTTTCTCATCCATAAAATGGAAATTAGCAAGTGTATCTCTTTCTCTGAACATTCCTATTACCTTTATTTATTTTTTTAATTGATACGTAATAGAGGTTCACATTTTGGGGGGTACATGTGAAAATTTAACACATTCATGTATTTGTAAAGATCTTATCAGTGATCAGGCACGGTGGCTCATGCAGCACGCCTGTAATCACAGCACTTTGGGAGGCTGAGGTGGGTGGATCATGAGGTCAGGAGTTCAAGGCCAGTCTGGCCAACATGTAATCCCAGTTTCTCAGGAGGCTGAGGCAGGAGAGTTGCGTTTACCTGGGAGGTCGAGGTTGCAGTAAGCCGAGATCGCACCATTGCACTCCAGCCTGGGCAACAGTGCAAGACTCCATCTCAAAAAAACAAAACAAAAAAAATCATATCACTATAACTGAGATATCCATCACCTTAACTATTTGTGTTTTCTTTATGCTAGAAACATCTAAATTATTCTTTTTTTAAAAATTTTACTTTAGGTTCTGGGGTACATGTGCAGGTCATGCAGGATTGTTGCATAGGTGCATACATAACCAAGTGGTTTGCTGCCTCTCTTGCCCCTTTGACTATATCTGGTATTTCTCCCCATTTTATCCCTCTCCACCCTCCTCACCCCTCGCTGACCCTCCTCTATCCCCCACCAACTGCCCCCAGTGTGTGTTGCTCCTCTCCCTGAGTCCATGTGTTCTCATTGTTCAACACCCACCTATGAGTGAGAACATGTGGTGCTTGGTTTTCTGTTCTTGTGTCAGTTTGCTGAGAATGATGGTTTCCAGATTCATCCATGTCCCTAAAAGGACACAAACTCATCGTTTTTTATGGCTGCGTAGTATTCCATGGTATATATGTGCCACATTTTCTTTGTCCAGTCTATCATTAATGGGTGTTTGGGTTGGTTCCAGGTCTTTGCTATTGTACACAGGACTGCAATGAACATACGTGTGCATGTGTCTTTATAGTAGAACATTTTATAGTTCTTTGGGTATATACCCAGTAATGGGATTTCTGGGTCAAATGGAATTTCTATTTCTAGATCCTTGAGGAAGCTCCACACCGTCTTTCACAATGGTTTAACTGATTTACACTCCTACCAACTGTGTAAGAGTGTTCCTATTTCTCCACATCCTCTCCAGCATCTGTTGCCTCCAGATTTTTTAATGATTGCCATTCTAACTGGCACGAGAGGGTATCTCAATGTGGTTTTGATCTGCATTTCTCTAATGACCAGTGATGGTAAGTATGTTTTCATATGTTTGTTGGCCTCATATATGTCTTCTTTTGAAAAGTGTCTGTTCATATCCTTCACCCACTTTTGGATGGGGTTGTTTTTCTCTTGTATATCTGTTTTAGTTCTTTGTAGATTCTGAATATTAGCCCTTTGTCAGATGGGTAGATTGCAAACTTTTTTTTCCCATTTGTTGGTTGCTGGTTTGCTCTAATGATGGTTTCTGTTGCTGTACAGAAGCTCTGAATTTTAATTAGATCCCATTTGTCTATCTTGGCTTTTGGTGCCAATGCTTTCGGTGTTTTAGTCATGATGTCCTTGCCTATGTCTATGTCCTGGTTGGTTTTGCCTATGGTTTCTTCTAGGATTTTTATGGTGTTAGGTTTTATGTGTAAATCTTTAATCCATCTGGAGTTACTTTTAGTGTAAGGTGACAGGAAGGGGTCCAATTTCTGCTTTCTGCACATGGCTAGCCAGTTTTCCCAACACCATTTATTAAACATTGAGTCCTTTCCCCGTTGCTTCTTTTTGTCAAGTTTGTCAAAGATCAGATGGTTGTAGATTCGTGGCGTTGCTTCTGAGGCCTCTGTTCTGTTCCATTGTTCTCTGTCTCTGTTTTGGTACCAGTATCATGCTGTTTTGATTACTGTAGCCTTGTAGTATAGTTTGAAGTCTGGCAGTGTGATGCCTCCAGCTTTGTTCGTTTTGCTTAGGATTGTCTTGTCTATGCGAGCTTTCTTGTGATTCCATACGAAGTTTAAAGTGTTTTTTTCCAGTTCTGTGAAGAAGGTCATTGGTAGCTTGATGGGGATAGTATTGAATCTGTAAATTACTTTGGGCAGTATGGCCATTTTCATGATATTGATTCTTCCTAACCATGAGCATGGAATGTTTTTCCATCTGTTTGTGTCCTCTCTTATTTCGTTGAGCAGTGGTTTGTAGTTCTCCTTGAAGAGGTCCTTTACCTCCTTTGTTAGTTGTTTTCCTAGGTATTTTATTCTCTTTGTAGTGATTTTGAATGGGAGTTCACTCTTGATTTGGCTCTCTGTTTGTCTTGATGTATAGGAATGCTTTTGATTTCTGCACATTGATTTTGTATCCTGAGACTTTGCTGAAGTTGCTTATCAGTTTCAGGAGATTTTGGCCTGAGATAATGGGGTCTTCTAAATATACAATCATGTCGTCTACAAATATAGACAGTTTGACTTTCTTCTTTCCTAATTGAATACCCTTTATTTCTTTTTCTTGCTTGATTGCTCTGGCTAGAACTTCCAATATTATATTGAATAGGAGTGGTGAGAAAGGGCATCCTTGTCTAGTGCCTGATTTCAATGGGAATTCTTCCAGCTTTTGCCCATTCAGTATCATATTGGCTGTAGGTTTATCATAAATAGCTTTTATTATTTTATTATACTTTCCATCAATACCTAGTTTATTGAGAGTTTTTAGCATGAAGGGCTGCTGAATTTTGTCAAAGGCCTTCTCTGTATCTACTGAGATAACCATGTGGTTTTTGTCTTTGGTTCTGTTTACGTGATGGATTACATTTATGGGCTTGTGTATGTTGAACCAGCCTTGCATCCCCGGGATTAAGCCTACTTGATTGTGATGGATAAGCTTTTTGATGTGCTGTTGCAATCAGTTTGCCAGTATTTTATTGAAGATTTTTGCGTCAATGTTATCATGGATATTGGTCTGAAGTTTTCTTTTTTAGTTGAGTCTCTGCCTCGTTTTGGTATCAGGATGATGTTGGTTTCATAAAATGAGTTAGGGAGGATTCCCTCCTTTTATATTGTTTGATATAGTTTCAGAAGAAATGGAACCAGCTCCTCTTTGTACGTCTGGTAAAATTCTGCTGTGAACCTGTTTGGACCTGGATTTGTTTTGGTTGGTAGGCTATTGATTGCTGCCTCAACTTCAGCCCTTGTTATTGGTCTATTCAGGTTTTCAACTTCTTCCTGGTTTAGTCTTGGTAGAGTACAAGTGTCCATGAATTTTTCCATTTCTTACTGGTTTACTGGTTTATGTGCATAGAGCTGTTTGTAGTAATCTCTGATGGTAGTTTGTATTTCTGTGGGATCAGTGGTGATATCCCCTTTATCTTTTTTTTTATTGCATCTATTTGATTCTTCTCTCTTTTCTTTCTTCTTAGTCTGGCTACTGGTCTATTTTCTTGATCTTTTCAAAAAAACGGCTCCTGGATTTATTGATTTTTTGAAGGGTTTTTTGTGTCTCTATCTCCTTCAGTTCAGCTCTGATCTTAGTTATTTCTTGTCTTCTGCTAGCTTTTGAGTTTTTTTGATCTTCCTCCTCTAGCTCTTTCAATTTTGATGATAGGGTGTCAATTTTAGATCTTTCTTTGTTTCTCATGTGGACATTTATTGCTATAAATTTCCCTCACATCACTGCTTTAAAGGTGTCCCAGATATTCTGGTCAGTTGTGTCTTCATTCTGATTGGTTTTGAAGAACATCTTTATTTCTGCCTTCATTTCATTGTTTGTCTAGTCGACACTCAGAAGCAAGTTGTTCAGTTTCCAAGTGGTTGTGTGGACTTTAGTGTGTTTCTTAATCCTGAGTTCTAACCTGATTGCACTGTGGTCTGATAGACTGTTATGATTTCCATTCTTTTGCATTTGCTGAGGAGTAATTTGCTTCCAATTATGTGGTCAATTTTAGAGTAAATGTGATGTGGTGCTGAGAAAAATGTATATTCTGTGGATTTGGGGTGGAGTGTTCTGTATATGTCTATTAGGTCTGCTTGGTCCAACTCTGCATTCAAGTCCTGGATTTCCTTGTTAATTTTCTGTCTCATTGATTCAAGTCCTTGTTAATTTTCTGTCTCTTTGATCTGTCTAATTTTGACAGTGGAGTGTTGAAGTCTCCCACTATTATCTTGTGGGAGTCTAAATCTTGTTTTAGGTCATTAGGAACTTGCTTTATGTATCTGGGTGCTCCTGTATTGGGTGTGCATATATTTAGGATAGTTAGCTCTTCTTGTTGGATTGATCCTTTTACCATTATGTAATGACCTTCTTTGTCTCTTTTGATCTTTGTTGGTTTGAAGTCCATTTTATCAGAGACTAGGATTGCAACCCCTGCTTTTTTTTGTTCTCCATTTGCCTGGTAAATCTTCTTTCATCCCTTGATTTTGAGTCTATGTGTGTCTTTGCATGTGAAATAGGTTGCCTGAATACAGTACACCAATGGGTCTTGACTTTTTGTCCAGTTTGCCTGTCTGTGTCTTTTGATTGGGGCGTTTAGGCCATTTACATTCAATGTTAATATTGTTATGTGTGAATTTGATCCAGCCATTTTGTTACTGGCTGGTTTCCTTGCCCATTAGTTGACTCATTTTCTTCACTGCATTTTTGGTCTTGGTCATTTGGTGTGCTTTTGCAGTGGCTGGTACTTGTTCCTTTCCCTGCTTAGTGTTTCTTTCAGGAGCTCTTGTAGGGCAGGTCTGGTGGTGATGAAATCTCTCAATAATTGCTTGTCCATAAAGGATTTTATTTCTTCTTCACTTATGAAGCATAGTTTGGCTGGATATGAAATTCTGGGTTGAAAGTTCTTTTCTTTAAGGATGTTGATATTGGCCCTCACTCTCCTCTGACTTGTAGGGTTTCTGCTGAGAGATTCGCTGTGAGTCTGATTGGCTTCCCTCTGGTGGGTGACCTGACCTTTCTCTCTGTCTGCCCTTAGCATTTTTTCCTTCATTTCAACCCTGGTGAATCTGACCATTATGTGCCTTGAGGTTGTTCTTCTTGAGGAATATCTTTGTGGAGTTATCTGTATTTCTTGGATTTGAATGTTGGACTGCCTTGCTAGGCTTGGGAAGTTCTTATACAACCTGCATTTTAAAAAATCTCTAATTTTCACTACAACCAACCTTGGATGACCTAAATTTTAATTAACTTAAGAATGTCTCAAAAGCACTTGGAATGACTGATCTCACAAAATAGCACTACCATTTTTCCATGTGGCTGTACAAAAAGCGGAAGGGTCATACTTTATTCTGCCTTATCCCTACATACTTCACACACACAGATACTGCAGGTCTTACCTTCCCTACCTCAAAACACATCCTGTCAAGGTCCAGTTCTCTCTCTGCACATGGCTGAAGCACTGATAACATCAGTTTGCTCCTCCCTAGACTTCTGCAACATTTTCTAATGGTTATTGCCACACACTATCTTCTCCCTCTCCAGTCCATTCTTTGCACAGTGACCAGAGTCACTTTCTGAAAATATGAATCAGATGATATTGTTCTCATTCTCTAACCCCAAACACTCACAATACATTCCAAACACCTTACAATGGCTTAAACAATATGGCTCCTATCTGCCCTTTCAACCTCATCTTACCAGTCTGTGCATTGTCTGCCAGGCTGTAGGCACTTGAGCTTTTCTCTGCTTTTGGAACACATGGTATCTATCTACACTGTAGACACACTGGCAGAAAGTCAGTCTGTGCCTAGCTTCTTTTTGTCATCCAGGACTCAGCTTAAATGTCACTTCCTGAAAAGGAGCTTCACTTACAACCTCATCTATAATTATTTTTATCTTGGTCATTTTCTACTCTACATGTGTTTAAAACACAAATCGCCATATGAAATTACCCTGCTCATTGATTTGTTTACCTGCTTATTACCAGTTTTCTCAAACTAGAATGATATGCCCGGGGACCATGTTTGTCTTGTTCTCTGTGCCATTTCCCCAATGCTTAGATTAATGCTTCACACATAAATCACTGAATGAAAATTACTAAATTGAAGGAACTGTTAACAATTTTACACAACAGAAATGACACAGATATAAAAGCCGAGTAGAAGGAGCAGCCAATGATGAAATTAGACATGAAAGGAATCAAACTTTTCATGGACCTTGTTGCAAATCCACAGCAGTGCTTTTCAAACATGGATGAATACCACAATCAATTGGAACAATTTCTCAAAATATAGATACCTCCTACCATACCTCCTTGTTTTTCATTCAGCTAATTTTTGGTAGACCCAAATATCTACTATTTTAACAGGCAATCTGTGATGATTTTGAGGAAGTAGTCCATGGACCACACTTGGTAAAATTCTGATGAAAACAGCTCACATTACTGTGCCATTAATGTAATGTCCACCATGGAGAGCTCTGGGACATCTGGATTATCTCTGTTAAGGTAATTACTCAAAAGTGGCTGGTCCTTCTTTGCCACCTAAGATCACAGATTGCTTTCTCATATGAGATCACAGTTAATCTCCAGAGTATTCTTGTGTGATCAGGAAGATTGGGAATTATTATCCTGATGTATAGATGAGGCTGATGGAAGGGAAATGACTTACTTAATATGTCCCAATGACGAGACCTTCATCGCTTCACCCTTACTCCAGTAGCCTGTCTAGCAGAGTCCACATCACATTTTTTCCTCTGTTAGCTCCAGGTTCTAGGGTATAGAGTCTACCCTTTCTCTGATGTTACACTAGAAGGGAAATAAGAAAGCACATGAAATAGAGAGGAAAGAGAGGATGGCTAAGAAGGTTCTACGTGTGATGATGTTTTACCTATCCCCCATTCAGTTAATTGGAAGCTGTGCAATGAAGTTTTTCTTCTCCCCGAGTTTCATCTCACTGTCCCCACCCTGACACAGCAGTGATACTCAAGATTGCACATAATAGAAATGTGGAATTATCCCTGCTTTCTGTCACATTTCCAAGTATTATCTTTGGTATTCATGATGTTAATTTTAATGTCAGAGACATCGCACTGACAAAATGAAGGAGGCTAAGTTGGAGTGGGGAACTTACATTTGTTGAAGGCCTACTAGATTCAATACAATGTGGCTTGTTATCTTCAGAATTTTTATCTTCAAATGCTCAAAGCTATGCTCTGAGGTGGGCATCATTACTTCCTTTCTACAGATGAGGACATATATAGAGCAAAGTACATGCTCAAGGAATTTTAGGGAGGTGTCAATTGGACACTGAAGTCAACTTTAAGGTCTTTCCACTGGCCAATTCTGGGACAATTTGAGCCTCAAAATATATAATAATAATAGCACAGGGTAATCCTTTGGGAAAAATGAGAATATCTGAGTCACACTGATACATACAAACACAGATAAATAAGAAGAGAAAACTCTGCCGTGTTCTAAACGCCAACTCATAATTTTGAAAGAAATATCAGAAATGTAAAAACAACACTTCACAACTATCATAGAAATAAGTGACGCAAGCAAAAATCGTAAATGGACGCTCTATACTAAATCCCCATGAGTCACTGAGTCACCATGGTAACCAGGCTAGCCAAGGAACAGTGGGAAAAAACAAACAACCCCCTATATCTTGCTACTAACATGTGCTAGGAAATGAATATGGCTGACATAATACATAATAATCAGTCTTATAATACACATTTCTGGCAGCTTCAGCAACACACAAATTGATACATTCACAAATACTCATATATATGCATGTCCTCTCCCTAAAGCTCTGTCACCATCCAAGATCCCAAAAATTTTTTAAGGTGGGTTTACTGGGGACAAAAAAGTACAACTTCATGTTGTAACATATTCAAATATAGCATAAACATAAAGTTGAACGCTACTAACCCATATTATTTTAGTAATTGACTTTTCTGGAGATTACATGTAGAACTGTCAGTGGTACATTTTTATCCCTAGTTTCAGTGTATTGCCAATGATTTCTAAAAGCTGATACAGAAATACATGTACATGGACATTAAGCATCAAATACCTTTTCCATCCTAGAGTAGCCTGTGCTTTTTGCCAAGATTCTTCAATAGCTATTATTAAAAACTTGAATGCTGATGGTTCAGTGAAAATATAATAATTAAGAATTCTATTTAAGAAATAACGCCATTGACAGTGGCATCAGTAAGTATGAAATATTTATGAATTACCTGTTCATAGATGTGGAACATTTGTAAATTGAATACTACAAAACATTGCTGAGAGAATTAAGGAAGACCCAAAGAAGTAGGGGGCATACTGCGTTCATGAGTCAGAAGACTCAGTATTAAGATGTTTATTTCCCACAAACTAATATACAGATTCAGTGCAATTCCAATAAATATTCTACACATTTTTCAAAGAAACTGGCAAGTGGGTGTTAAAATCATATACAAATACAAAGCACCTAAACTGTGAAAAACAACTGTAAAAAGGAACAAAAGTATAGGACAAACACTACCTAATTTCAAAACTCATTATAAACCTACAGTAATCAAGACAGTGTGCTATTGACATCGAAGGGGAAAAGTAGATCAAAAGGACAGAATAAGGAATCCAGAAATAAACCCATGTACAAATGGACAACTGATTTTTGACAAAGATTTAAAGACTATTCAGTGGAGAAAAAAAAATAGTCTTTTAAACAAATGGTTCTGTATTAAGTAGATATCCATATACATACAAATAAACTGTAATCCATATAACACAACATATACAAAATCAACACAAAATGAATCTGAGACCTAATTATAAAATCCAAATGCATAAACTCCTACAAGAAAAGACAGGAGTAAATCCTTGTGACTGAGTAGGTAAACCTTTCTTAGATATGACATCAATAAAAACATCTTAACCCTTTCGCAAATTTATCAGGATGCTTGGTACTGTGAGGTTGATCTCTGTTCTCCCTGTATTTACCCTTTCTGCAGGAGGAAGCCAGTCTTTGTGCCCTTTCCCCTTGTCTGAATGGAGGTTTTTGGCATGGCAAAAAGCAGAAGCCAAAGCCCCTCACCTGCCTATGCCTTTGAAGACACAGAACAGAGACAGGCGGCAGACTTCTTCCAGGCAGGGATGAGATTAGATGTCTACAGGTCCCTCCAGGAGTAGAGACCTGAGCACTCTTCCATATCAGTGCTTGAAGTAGCTCCATGGATGGTCTATTTTGGTGAGGAATACATGTTTTGTAGCATCTTGTCATGGTAGATTTTCTAGTTTGAACCAAGAGACAGAAGAACATAGGCATGGCTCCATATCAATGCTTGAGGTGGATTCACCTGAGACAGATTTCCCTGTTTGGATGGAAGAATGGATGAAGCAGGGTCAGTGGGGCTGAAGGCAACAAGCCAGCTAGGAAAATGCTCGGTCTGAAACAGCTGGGACACATAAGTGATGATGGCTATGGCCTCTATAGGCTGTATCTGGATGATAAGTTGCCATAGAAACATTGCTTTGTCAAAGAGCATGAACATTAAAAGCTAGCTTGATTAAACTTTAAAATCTGTTATACTAATGTGTTCCAACAAAATACAAGATGAAAGTCCATGTTTTATTAGATCTGTGCAAATAATGTATTTCAACATTCTTAATATTTGCTAATGTGATATACTTTTGTTGGAATTTTAGATTACTTTGCACGTTTCCCTATCTTGTTTCTTTATGAATGGCACATGCCTTAGTTCGTTTGCACTGCTGTAACAAAATACCTGAGACTAGGTAATTTATAATAAACAGAAATGCACTGCATCACAGTTTTGGGGGCCAGGGAGTTCAAGATCAAGATGCCAGCATCTTGTGAGAGCTTTCTTGCTGTGTCATCACATGGTGGAAGGCAAGAGGACGGGAGAGTGAAAGGGGGCCAAACTTGCCTTTGTATAATAACAAACATACCCCTGTGATAATGGCATTAATCTACATGAAGGCAGAGCCCCCACCCCCCAACTTTTTTTTTTAAAGAGTCAGGGCCTAAGTCTTTTAAAATCACCTCTTTTTTAAAATTTATTTTAAGAGATAGGGCCTCACTCTCATCCAGGCTGCAATCATAGTTCACTGTATCCTCAAATTGGAGGATACTTTGCTGTATTCTCAAATCTCAAGTGTTTCTCTCTTAGCCTCCCAAGCAGAAGGGACTACAGGCACACAGCACCATGCCTAGCTAATTAATCACTTCTTAATGACCCCACGTCTTAATACAAGTTGAGCATCTCAAATCCGAAAATCTGACATCTGAAATGTTCCAATATCAGAAGCATTTCAATGCAAATATAACCTGCAGAAATACTCACTGGAGCATTTCAGATTTTGAATTTTTTGATTTGGGAATGCTCAACTGGTAAGTATAATGCAAATATTTAAAAATCTGAAAGCTAAAACACTTCTAATCCCAAGCATTTTGAATAAGTTATACTCAACCTATACCGTAATAATGGCAATCAAATTTCAACACAAGTTTTGGTGGGGACAAACATTTAAACCATAGCATCTCATCAATGGCCCCTCAATACTCATGTCCTTTTCACATACAAAGTACATTCATTCCATCCCAATAGCCCTATAAGTCTTCACTCGTTCCAACATCAACTCAAAAGGCCTAAGTCCAGAGTCTTACCTGACTCATATTAACTGAAGGCATCATTCATCCTGAAGCAAATTCCTCTCCAGGTGTGAGCCTGTGAAATCCAAACAAGTTATGTGTTTTAAAATATAATGGTGGAACAGGCAATGGATAGACACTCCCTTTCCAAAAAGCAGAAATAGACAAGAAAAGAGGGTCCCATCCCAAGTAAGTCCAAAATTCAACGGGGTGAACATTAAATTTTAATGCTCCAGAATAAGCTTCCTTAACATGTCTTACCTCCTGGACACACTGAGGTGAAATTGGGCCCCCAAGGCCTTAGGCAGTCCTGCCCCTATGGCTTTTCTGGGCTTAGCCCATAAAGTAGTTCTCATAGGTTGGAGTCTCATGCCTGCAGCTCTCTTAGGCTGGTGTTACACACTAGTAGCCCTACAGTTCTAGGGTCTCTTGGGCAGTCCACTCCCAAAATTCTACTAGGCATTGTTTGAGTGGGGACTCCCTGCAGTGGCTCTGACCCAACAGTTCTGACTGGAGAGAGCACTGACTAAGGCAATGCCCAACAGAACTTCCGTTATCGAAGCTGGGTTTCCACTGGGCATTGCCCTAGTGAGGGCTCCCTGATTTTACTCCACCTCTGCAACAAGTCTCCAGTGATCCACCTGCCTTGGCCTCCCAAAGTGTTGGGATTACAGGCACGAGCTACTGTGCCTGGCTCCCTTTTAATTACAAATTCCATCTTTAAATCATTTTTCTCTAGCACTTTACCATATGCAGTTGAAGGAAGACACACAACATATTGAATGCTTTTTTGTTTAGATGTTTCGCTGGATTTCTTAGCTCATTGCTCTTCAACTATGCCTTCCACAAAGCCCTTGTGTGGGCACAGAAACAATTCAGCCAAGTTCTTTGCTGCTTTATAATGAAGACGGCCGGCCTTTCCTCCAGTTTATAATACTTTGTTCCTCATTTCTATGTGAGACCTCATCAGAATGGCCTTTACTGTCCATATTTCTACAAACATTCTGATCATTACTAAAGAGTCAAAGATTTTACCAAAATATTTGTCGGGGAAAATCAGGAGAGCAAAATCACGAGGTGGCCATCGAGTAGGAGACAAGGACTCCTTATCTGAGGAATTTAGATGTGTAATGAAGTAAGCCAAGAACACCTGGTGACCATCAAACAGGCCCTCCTGAGTCAAAGTTCCTTATCTGAGGAATTTAGAAGTAATTAAGCTTCCCTAGTGCCTAAAGGTTCCAGATTTCTTTCAAAACTTTTCTAAGTAACTAGAATTTCTATACACCTCTGGAATGCATGCATGCCAAAAGTCATTGTGCAACACTTGCTGACATTAAGGCACCAAAATGTCTACAAATGTAATCGCTTATCATGACCTACATGGCCAATATGGTCCAAATAAAATTTAAGCTCCCACTTTAAGGTCCGTCAACACCGCATTCTTCTGCAACTTTCTTTCTTTCTAATAAAACTTTCCTTGTTCAAACCTATACTGTTGTCAGTAATTCTTACCAACCTGCTAGTAGACCACTTTCTGATGCTGAGGCTCTGACACCTCACGCAGCAATTACCACTTACGTTATCTCTAAGAAGTTTCAGACTTTCCCTACAGTTCTCTTCTTTGAGCCCTCACCTACATTTCTCCATTTATGGAAATTCAGGCTATTTTAACTTGATCCTCCAAAATTTTCCAGCCGTGGATTATCCACTTCTAAAACTGTATTTACATTTTCGGATACTTTTTATAGTAACAGCCAGGCTTCTTAACACCAATTTTCTGTCTTACTCTCTTTTTGCTGCAATAAGACAATACCTGAGACTGGGTAATTTATAATTAACAGAATTTTATTGGTTCACCGTTCTGAAGGATGAGAAATCAAAGACTCAGGGACCAGAATCTGGTGAGGACCTTCTTGGTGTGTCATCACAGGGAAGAAGGCAAGAGGCAAAAGGGAGCTGAATGCACCCTTTTATAACAGATTTACTCCTACAATAATGAACCACCTTCTGTAATAATGACAATCCATTCATGAAGGTAGAGCCTTCACAGACCAAACACTTCCCAAAGTCCTATAAACCACAAGTAAAATTCTAAGACCCCCAACGGACTGATAGGCTTCCCCTCTTGGCCAAAGGCATTCCAAAGTAAATCTGAAAATCTAGTTCAGGCCATGGTGGGAATGGGTGGTCAGACATGCCTCATTATATTTTTCTGTCTTTGGAATTCAGGCACAACTAACCAGCATTAACATTAAAAGAGATCTTAAGACTGACAAACAAGACTTTTTGTAGCAATAAGACACCAAATTCCAGACTGACTCTAGTATCGCATCACAAGATAGCAGGCCCTGAAATAAATCAAAGCATTTTATCCCAAAACATATTTCCTTGACATATTTTGAAATGCTCCTGCAAAGCTGTCTCTTCCGGGGAAAATCTACATTCTGTAAAGAATTCTCTTTCCTTTCCAGGTCTTTCCTCTGATCCAGGAGAGAATTAACTAAGAGTCTGGCACATTTTTAGGTCTGACAAGAGCTCTGAAGCCTCTCCTTGAAGGCTGCATCTGCATGATAAAACCTTGGTCTCCACAACCCCTTGTCCTAACCCAGACATTCATATTGATTCCAGGTCTTTAGATAACTCTTTCAACCAATTGCCATCAGAAAATCTTTAAAACCATTTCTGATGTGGAAGCCCCCTCCCTGGCTTCCAATTTCCTGCCTTCCCTGACCAAACCAATGTACATTGTATTAAGTATTGATTGATAACTTATGTCTCCCTAAAACGTATAAAATCAAGCTGTATGGGAGGCTGAGATAGGTGGATCACCTGAGGTCAGGAGTTCGAGACCAGCCCAGCAACATGGCAAAACTTAGTCTCTACTAAAAATACAAAAATTAGCCAGGTGTAGTAGCATGCACCTGTAGTCCCAGCTACTCAGGAGGCTGAGACAGGAGAATCACTTGAACCCAGAAGGTGGAGGATGCAGTGAGCTGAGATCATGTTGCTGCACTCCAGCCTGGGCAACAGAGCAAGACTCTGTCTCCGAAAACAAAAACAAAAACAAAAACCCAAGCCGTAGCCTGACCATTTTGGTACATTTTCCCAGAATATCCTGTGGCTGTATCATAGGCCATTGGTCACTTATACTTGGCTCAGAATAAATCTCTTCCAGTATTGTACCAAGTTTGACTTTTTTTCATTGACGGTCCCACTGAGACAGAGTAGTAGGGATGGGACTTGCCTCTTCAAACCAAAAAGTATCTGAGACAAGTCTCAATTAAATTAGAAAGTTTATTTTGCCAAGGTTTGTCGGAGTCACACCCTGCAGATGTCTGTCCTGCAGACCCTGACTCAGCAAGGGATGAATAAAGTACACACAGATAGTATGCTTTGCCAGTTCAGCTGAGGGTCTGTGGCTGTTTACAGACTCTCTGGAGAGTGCTGTAAACGGTTGCAACCACTGGCCCTCCCTAGCCAGTGAGACTCGCATTTATTTAGTAGAGTTTAACTGACAAAGGTTTGAGTCAACACCACTAGTGTGAAAGATGAAATGACAATTTCCAATGCCGAAAGCAAACACCATTAGTGGATAACATCTAATATCTGGTCAGCCTCCCCCTGAGAGGGCCACCCAGATCAAAGGTTAGTTTTAAGACCACATGAGTAAACAAGTTAGTTAGGTAAACTCCCCCACATATCCCACCTATTTGCTTTACTTATTAACTAAATGTAAGGGGGATTTAGGCTGCCTTCAGCTGAAACTTCTACTGAAACTATAAAGAAACCCTTAGGCCTTCAAAAGGGTTTGAGACTATATAACTTTCTCTACTATTTTTCCCTTAATATTTGTGCCACCACCCTGAGTGAATTTCCACAAAGGTTAAGGATGTGCCTGTGACACAGTCCCAGGAGGTCCTGATGACATGTGCCCAAAGTGGTTGGAGTACAGCTTTCTTTTACACATTTTAGGGAGACATAATACATCAATCAATACATGTCAGATTTGCAATGGTTCAATCTGGAAGAGTGGGGCAACTCAAAGCAGGGGTTGGGGGGATGGGGATGGTGGCTTCCAGGTCATAGGTAGATTTAAACATATTCTGATTGGCAATAGGTTGAAAGAGTTATTATCTATAGAGAAGAATGTCTGGGTCATGATAAGGAGTTACAGAGACCTAGCTTTTATCATACAGATGAAGCCTCCAAGTAGCAGGTTTTAGAGAGAATAGACTGTAAATGTTTCTTATCAGACCTAAGGTTTCTGTTGATATTAATGCTGGAGGGGTATGATGAGTCATGTCCAACCACCACTTCCTGTTATGGCCTGAACTAGTCCTTCAGATTAAATTTTAGAGTGCCCTCCCTGGCAGAGCAGGAAGTCCATTAAGATGATCGCATAGGGGGCATTTAAATGGTATTTTTGGTTTATAGCCCTCATCCTCACAAATGCATTTTTGTTTTCCAGACTTGCTGGGTTCCCACTACATGTGTTGTCCTGAACTCACTGCACATGCTGTCCCTGGAGCATGGAGGATGCAGCCTGGAGCCAAGAAGATGACAGTGTTGTACACAGCTCTGCACTGGCAACGCACTGTGCATGAGTGGCCCTCAGGACCTTGTGTTACTGCTGCTGGTTGACCGGACACTGATGGGTACAGCAAGGGCACTGGTGATAGGTAGCAGCTTCAGCCCACACCTACCCATCTTCATCCTGGCCAAGGGCACCTACATCAGCACATCCACAGCCTGAGGTCCCCTGTGTTCCACCAAGGACCTCTACTGCAAGCTGATGGGGGGGCCCTGTGGCCAGAAGGGACCCTTACCAGACCATCCAGACCTTACACTATAAATCGTACTTCAAGGCACCATACCTGCTGATAACAGGACCTTAAAGAAGACACTCCAACCATAAATCTTCCCCAAGGCAGTTGACCCTAACATCCACATGCACAGAAGACCCCAGAATAGCCACTATATGCCCTTCCTGGGCCAGCAGTAGTGAGCAACACCACTATCTTGAACCCACTGAGGATGTACCAAGACTTCAACCAGGACCAAGCATGAAGACACCATAACAGGAAGGAATAAATCACCCCAGGAGGTGGAGGTTCCTGATGTCAATCTCTTTACCCTACCCAATAAAAAACCCAGAGAAATTCCCCTTAGGGAGCCAGCTGGAGGACTCCTTTTCCTGTGCTATCTCCCTTATGCCCAATGTTACTGGGCATAAGTCTTAATAAACCTTGCCTGGGAAAAGTTTGCCTGGCCTCATGTTAATTCCTGTTACACTGAGAACCAAGAACCTCACATCAGTAACACCATCCCCTAAAAAAGTCACAGTGGCAATCAAATTTTCTAACAATGGTAATCAAATTTTGGAGGGGGCAAACATTCTAACCATGGCAGCATATTTCACATGTACATTTCTAAATACAAATATAATGGTCCCACTTTATAACTCATATAATATTCTGAAATAATACTAAATTTTAAAAATAAAGCTCAATTGGTGATTTTTTATTTATGCAGAACCCTCTTTATATGGACAATGTGGGGTCATGAAAACTCCATTACCCTTCTAGAAGAGGAAAAATGTGTACAGCTTCTTTGTGGAGATACTTGGCTTGGCAACATTTTTGAGAAAATCAAGTGAGGTCCCCATCAGCTACTGTGCTCTTAGCTCTGAATTGCAGAGAGTTTTGGGCTCTTGTGTTAAGAATGGTCACAGCAGCATGGCTAAAAATATCAAAACAGCCTCAAAGTTGTCTTATTTACAGATATCTCAGAAACACTATTTTAAGAGAAAAAAGTGCAAAATGGCACCTATTTTTTGATGACACATCATATATTTATAGATAAATATGCACAATTACATTTTTTGCATAATTTCCTCACAATGACTCTATGAAGAAAGCATCATTTTTCTCATTTTGAAGATGACAAAATCAAACTCACTGATGAAAAATCAATTTTTTCAGACTTTTCTAGTAAGAAGCAGAAATGAGATTCTACCTCTTAACATCCCCAAAGCACACCCCAAAGTCTCCCTTATAGATTATGACTTTCAAGGACTTAAAAACACAGTTTTACACATTTCTAGTATTGTGCCCTCATGGGTACTAATTCAACAGCCTCCCTCTCTTTGAAGAAGCTGGTTGTGCAGAGGAAATCTGGGTGCAGGGTCCTGTAGGTGGTAATGTGTTAGGTATAAAGGTCAAAGGCTTGTGATTCCTGCCTTCTCTTTATTTGCACCCTCTTCATTTTGGACTCAACAGGAAATGGCTTTTCCAATATCAATCTGGAAGATGAAATAAGGGAACAAAAAATAATGCAAAATTGAAGAAATGGTTTGACAATATTCTTCCTTCTCCCCATATCCCTCAGAAAAGTCCTGCAACAGAGAAAGGCTCCAAAGCTTTATTCATAATGTAAGTGTGAGTTTGTTCTATTTCTTGCTCCATTTCCAGGTGGTCTCTATGTCAGTCATATTGTTTGGTTTAGGTAACTGTCATCACTACTTTGGGAGGGAGGAGAAAGTTGGGCCAGGATGACCATCTGTTGAAGTCCTACTAGATGTCATCTACTCTATACAAATTTCTAACTTACCCCACAGAAAAGTTTCCTAACGAAGACACTGTGAGTCCCCTTTTACAGTTGACCAAGGGCAGGCTAACAAAGGCTGAAAAAAGATTCCACTATCATACATGAAGTGAGGGGCAGAAATGGGGTTCAAACTTTTGTCTTTATGATGGTATTTTTACGCATTCCTAAGAGAGGTGATATTACTATTAATGGGTTCAAAATTGTTTCTTGAAGGTAGAGAGATGGTAGACATTACAGTGGTTTATGGTATTACAAAGGACCATAATATATAAAGTTAACACTTCATCTGTGGTATTAAAATTTCATGTTCTGGGCAGAAAGTGTATGTAAGAAAAAAACATGTCTAAAATGGCCTCCATCAAGAAGATGGTGAAAGAAGGTTGAGAAACACTGCATATACCCCGTGACCTCTTCTGTAGATGATGGGCTATGAGGGCTTAGGGACTGGTCATTTTACAATCTCCCATGGGCACTCACGCAACAAACCCTCTTAGTGATGAGGGTTGAAATGAAATATGCAACCTGAGGCCAAGAATCCTGGGAATGGGGACCATGTGAATTGACTTGCTTTTAAAGTGGGAGGCACACAGGGACTCAGTCAGGAAGAGAGATGTTTCCTCTGGGACAGATAACATGAGGGTAGGAAGTCAATGTTGACAAAACTAATACAAGAAAGAAGTACTGTAAGCTGTATCTCCTTTAATCTTATCATTTAGTGAAGTAATCTATTATTAAATATACTTTAGATCAGGCTATAGGAGATTAGGAGAGGTTCAATAAATCAGAGAAACTGCTTTACTAATGTCTGCTCAATAATAGATTCTGGAATTTCAGGAGGGGGAATAGCTCGGGGATAGAGCATTGTACTGCAGACCAAGATTCTGGAATTTCACTAAAGCTTTTCCTGTTGTACCCTGAAGCCACCAGGAATCTGAGTTCTCTAATCTCCCTGAGCACTCACATGTAAAGTTGCCCAGTGTACTCAATTTATTTATATAACGAGCTATATTTTAAATTATATTGAAAAATTTAAAACATTGTATATGATAAGAGAAATCATTAATATTGTCTGTGTAGGCTATAGCAAACACTTGCAAAGTATATGGGGCTGATGTTCATAATATATGAAGCATTCTCAGTAACCAGTATGGAGAGAAGGTCTAATGATGACATTGGTAGGCAGCCTCTAAGACTTCCTCATTGATCGTCACCTCCAGATAGTCACTTCCTTGTGCAATCTCTTCCATCTTTGGGCTGGAGTTAATGACTTGCTACTAGTAGACAGAATATTCAAGAAGAGGAGATGGATGTCGTTTTTGACATTAAATGACTAAGAGGCTGTGTCTTGCTTGTTGGGTACATTCTTATTCTTGCACTAAGGAGAGCCAGCTGCCATGTTGTCAGCTACCCACATGGCAAGTAATCTATGTCCCTGGCTAAGAAGCAGTCAAGCCCTGAGGCCTGCCAACAGCCATATGAATGAGCTTGGAATTGAATCTCCCTCAGTTGAGACTTGAGATGCCAGCAGACCCTACCTAGACCTTGACTGCAGCCTTGTGAGAGACCCTGAGCTAGAATCTTTCCATGCCATGATTCCTGACCCAAATAAATGGTGTGAATTAATGTATGTTTGTTGTTATAAGCAGTGAAATTGTGAGGAAATTTGTTATGTAAGAATAGATAAATAATACAGATATACACAGAGAATACATGTAAAAAGCAATACATATGCCCAAGAAATATTTGAAAATACATCACCAATGAAATGCAAATTAAAACTTATACAGAAGCTATTTTTGATGAAAAGGGACAAATTGCAGAGCCACATGACTAGTTACAAGTCCCATAGAAGGGCAGAACTCCTGACCTCAGATCAGAGAGCCATGAGACTCACATTGCCTGAATGCTGGTACTTTTTCATCTGATGTATTTTCTGAGGCGTAGAGGACACAACTGCTATACTGTTTTGTAGCTGAAGAAACAATGTATGGGGAGGTTAAGTAACTTGGTTAAGGGTCATCCTGCTACTAAGTGGAAAATTAGACAGTGGTATCCTATATGACCTTTTGCAAACTGTGTGACCCTCAGCTGCACATTACACCATAACCAAGTAAATCTTGCTTTCCTACTGACCCAAGATAAAAATCCATGAATTACCAGCACATATTTGACATATCATGCTTTCATCCTTCCATCCATCCATCCATACATTCTTACACGTAACAGGCATTAAGGTCAAACTACACCATCCCTTTGGTTAAGTTTTAGGCTTCTCCAGAATGGATCAAGCAATTAAAGTGTGGAAAGGGTGGTGCAGCAAATTCAGATGTCAGATCTAACAAAAGATGGTTCATTCCTATTAATATTTCAACCTGATAAAGTCTCTTACAATTGATGATTGTAACATTATTTAATGCCCTGGACTTCTCTCTATATATCTAGTTGCTGTCCTCTTTATATATATTCTCTTCCTTGTAACCAAAGTTCTACAAAAATTATTAATTCTCAACTCATATCCCTCTAAATCTCCCCCCAACTTAGTTGTCGCTCCACTCTAATGGTACTTTATTTGTTACCCCACCCCTCTACTGAAATGAACCTTGCCAAAGTCAACAACCACGTTTTTGATGCTTTATAGATCAAGGGTATTGAAATGAACATTCAAATGGAGACAATGTTTTTGTTTTCCAAGGCAGAATTCATCTGCTTGTGTACAGACAAGGATTATATTCCAATGCTGTCATTATCTAAAAGTTAAAGTTGAAAGATAGCTTTCATAGTGTCAGGGTCTGATAACATGAAGCCTGTGCTATAGACATTGTACTTTCAAATGAAGCACACATTTTCTCCTGCATTCCATATTTTGGCTTCACTGAAAGTGATTATGTGAATAGGTTTACTGAATGATAACAATAATTTTTCATGATCACTTCAAATAACCTCTATCTTATCTGTTTTTATGTCTTTCTGAAGGGATTTCCAAGTATGCAATTCAATAATCTGAAACAAAAATGTCTCATATTTGTCTGGTTAAATGTATTATCTACAAACCCTGTCTTATATGCTACAGTTAAATGATATGGTAGTACTGAAACATTATGATAGTAATAGGGAACTCTTTTTTGGGTTCCTGACTCTTAAGTCAAAATACTTATACTGCTTCACAGAAATCATAATGCTGGATTTTCTTTTGGAATAAACCCATCCAGTAAATAACCCAACCTATATAATAAATATACATATATCTCTACTTATAGAAGTAAATGTGTAAATTAATAAAGAAATAGGTGTGGGGGGACAAATTGTCTTTATCAAATAATTCCAAATAGTACATGTAGATACGCTCCCTTTATGAGGTGAAGCTGAATTCCACCTCCCATCACCTGATGGCAGGACAGACTTAATAACTTACTTCTAAAGAATAAAATAGGCAAATGAAAACAGTTGCTGTACATTGGAGAAACTTGGCAAATACTGCCTTAACCAAGTGATTAAGATTAATATCACCAGTGAGGTCAGATGGGCATCACATACTACCAGATATGAAGTGACAAGAAGGGCACTTCAATTCTGGTATTTTTTCTCAGAACCCATTACCTCAGTCTAAAAAAATAAAATAAAATAAAAATCCTGACTAAGCCTATACTCATCACTGTCAGAATCATGAAAATAGTTTAGCAGTTCTTCAAATGGAAAAATAGGGAGTTACCATATGGCACAGTAATTACTTTCCTACCCGAGATAAATCTCTACATAAAAATGTGTAAACAAATGTATGTAGAATCATTATTCATAATAGCAAAAGGTAGAAATAACCGGAGTGTTCATCAATAGGTGAATAAATAAACAAAATGTGGTCAGTCTATGCAGTAAGATATTTTTAAGCTATTAGTTGGAATGGAATTCTGACCCATGTTACATTATGAAGGAACTTGGAACACATTATAATAAGTAAAAGATGCCAGACACAAAACACCAAATATTAATTGATTCCATTTACATAAAATGTCCCAAATAGGCAAATGCATAGACAGAAAATATATCTGTGATTGCATAGGGCTGGGTGTGTGTGCAGGGATTAACTACATTCAAGCATAATGGGATTCTTGGGGATGATAAAAACTTATAAAAACCCAATTATGGTGATGGTTATACAACCCTTTACATTTGGTAAAAATAATCTAAATATCCTTAAAACGTGTGAGGTTATGATTTGTAAGCTATAGTCTAATGAAGGTGTTTAAAATATGATATGGGGTAGGAGGCAGAGCAAGATGGCAAAATAGAAGCCTCCACCAATGTCCTCCCTCTGGGAACACCAAATTTGACAACTATCTACATAAGAAAGCACCTTCGTAAGAACCAAAAATCAAGTGATTGATTGATCACATTACCTGGTTTTAACATATCACTGAAAGAGGTACTGAAGACAGTAAGAAAGACAGTCTTCATTGCTGATGCCACCCCCTCCCCCATCCCCTGGCAGCAGCTGTGAAGCCTGGAGAATCCGTGTCCTTGGGGGAGGGAGAGCACAGTGACTGTGGGACTTTGCATTGGAACCCAGTGCTACCCTGTCAGAGCAGAAAGTAGCACTGGGCAGAATTCAGCCAATGCTCATGGAGGGAACATTTAGACCAGCCCTAGTCAGAAGGGAATCTCCTATCCCATCAGTCAGAACGTGAATGTCGGCAAGCCTTGCCACTGGGGCTAAGTGCTTGGGGGTCCTAAAGAAACATAAAAGGCAATCTAGACCTGGGTTCAGAGCCAACAGACTTGGGGGACTTGTGATCCAGTGAGACACCAGCCAGGGTACCCAAGAGAGTGCTTGTGCCACCCCTCCTCCAACACCAGGCCATGCAGCTCTCAGCTCTGAAAAAGAATCCTTTCTGCTTGAGGAAAGGAGAGAAAAGAGTACAGAGGACTTTGTCCTCAAACTTGGATACCAGCTTAGCCACAAGAAAGGACATTGGGCAGAGTACTGCAGCACCCATTCCAGTCCTTAGCTCCTGAACATTTCTGGACACACCCTGGGCCAGAAGGGAGCTTTCTGCCTTGAAGAGAAGGACTCAGTCCAGGAAAGCATTCATCACCTGCTGACTAAAGAGCCCTTGGGCCCTGAATAATCAGCAACAGTAGCCAGGTAGTACACACTGCGGGCCTTGGGTGAGACTCTTGAGATGTGCTGACATGAAGTGTGACCCAGCACATTCCCTGCTGTAGTGGTTATGAGGAGAGACTCCTTTTTGAGAAAAGCAGAGGGAAAAGTAAAGGGGACTTTGCCTTGCAGCTTAGGTAATAGCTCTTCCACAGTGGGGCAGAGTACCACATAGGTTCTTGAGGTCTCAGATTCCTGGCCTTGGCTTGGATGGCATCTCTGGACCTGCCCTGGGCCAAATGGGAGCTCACTGACATGAAGGCTAAGTTCCAAGCCTGGCAGCATGCAGCAAAAGCTGACAGATGAGCCCTTGGGCCTTAACTGAACCTGTGGGTCTGTGGTGGTGGTGGCCATGGGGAAAGACTCCTCTGCCTGTGGAAAGTGAAGGGAAGTGTGGAATGAATTTTGTCTTGTTGCTTGGGTGCCAGTTCAGCCATAATAGAATGGAGCACCACATACAATTCTAAGGTTTCTGACTCCAAGCTCTGGCTCCTGGATGGCATCTCTGGACCTGCCCAGGACCAGGGGAACTCCCTGCTGTGAAGGGAAGGACATATACCTAGCTGGTTTCACTGTCTGCTGATTGTAGAGCCTTAGGAAATTGAGCAAACATAGGCAGTAGCCAGGTAGTTGTTTGAGACCCAATCCTGTGCTGGCTTCAGATCTGACCCAGCACAGACCCAGTGGTGGTGGCCACCAGAATGCTTGTGTTATTTCTCTACCAGCTCCATGTATTCAGCACAGAGAGAGACTCTATTTGTTTAGGAGAAAGTAAGTTAAGTAAACAAGAGTCTCTGACTGGTAATCTAGAGAATTATTCTGGATCTTATTCAAGAACACCAAAGCAGTACCTCTAAGAGTCTGCAAGAACTACAACATTACTTGGCTTCAGGTGATTCCCAATGCAGATACGACTGCAGTGAACAAAAACTTAGATTACAACGTTCAAGGCTCTTCAAACACCTGGAAAGCCTTTTCAAGAAAGATGGGCACAAACAAGCACCTACTGCAAACACTAGCATAAAATAACAGGTTTCAAGATTTTATTTGAAAGCTTCATGGTAACCTCAAATCAAAAGTCATACAATGGATAAACAAAAAATAAAAAGCAAGAAATTAAAACATAACATCGAGAAAAATCATCTTCACTAAAAGGAAGACAGGAAGGAAGGAAAGAAGGAAGAAAAGACTACAAAATAACCAGAAAACAAGTAACAAAATTGTAGAAGTAAGTTCTTACTTATCAATAATAACATTGAATGTCAATGGATTAAACTCTTCAATCAAATACATAGAATGGCTGAATAGGTTTAAAAACAAGACTCGAGGATGGCTGTCTGCAATAAACACACTTTACCTATAAAGACACACACTGGCTGAAAATAAAGGGATGGAAAAAGATATTCTATGCCAATGGAAACCAAACAAGAGCAAGAGTAGCAATACTTATATCCGACAAAATAGATTTCAAGATGAAAACTATAAAAACAGAGGCCAGGCGCGGTGGCTCAAGCCTGTAATCCCAGCACTTTGGGAGGCTGAGATGGGTGGATCACGAGGTCGAGATGGAGACCATCCTGGTCAACATGGTGAAACCCCGTCTCTACTAAAAATACAAAAATTAGCTGGGCGTGGTGGCGCGTGCCTGTAGTCCCAGCTACTCGGGAGGCTGAGGCAGGAGAATTGCTTGAACCCAGGAGACGGAGGTTGCGGTGAGCCGAGCTCGCGCCATTGCACGCCAGCCTGGGTAACAAGAGCAAAACTCCGTCTCAAAAAAAAAAAAGAAAAAAGAAAAAAAAAGAAAACTATAAAAAGAGACAAAGATGGTCATTATACAATGATATATAATTCAATTTATCGAGGATATAACAACTGTAAATATATATGCACCCAACACTGGAGTACCTAGATATATAAAGGAAATATTACTAGAGCTAAAGGAATAAATAGACCTCAATACAATAAGAGCTGGAGACTTTAACTCTCCTCTTTCAGCATTGAACAGATCACCTAGACAGAAAATCAACAAAGAAACACTGGACTTAATCTGAACTACAGACTAAATTGACCTAATTGATATTTACAGAACACTTCATCCAATGAACATACTTAAAATGTACATTCTTAAAATGCATTCTTCTCATTAGCACATGAATCATTCTCAAGCAAAGACCATACATTAGGCCACAAAACAAGTCTTAAAACATTAAAAATAATTCAAATAGTATCAAGTACCTTCTCTGATCACAATGGAATAAAACTAGAAATCAATAGCAAGAGAAAATTTGGAAACTACAAATACGTGAAAATTAAACAATATGTTCCCAAATGATCAGTGTGTCAATGAAGAAATTAAGAAGGAAACTGAAAAACAGATGATAATGAAAACACAGCATAACAAAACATATGGAATACAACAAAAGCAGTACTAAGAGGAAAGCTTATAGTTATAAGTGCCTTCATCAAAAAAGTAGAAAAACGTCAAATAAACAACCTAATGATGTACTTTAAAGAAAAAAAAGTCAAGAGCAAAACAAACTTAAAATTCGTAGAAAAAAGGAAATACTAGGCCAGGTCTGGTGGCTCACGACTGTAATCTCAAAACTGTGGAAGGCCAAGTTGGGAGGATTGCATGAGCTCAGAAGTTTGAGACCAACCTGGGCAACATGACGAAACCCTGTCCCTACAAAAAAATATAAAACTTAGCTGGCCGTGGTGGCACAGGCCTGTGGTCCTAGATAATCAGGAGACTGAGGTAGGAAAATCACTTGAGCCTAAGGGGTGGAGGTTGCAGTAAGCTGAGATCATGCCACTGCACTCCAGCCTGTGTGACAGAGAGCCTGTCTCAGAAAAAAAAAAAAAAAAAAAAAAAAAAAGAGATATAATGAAGATCACATCAGAAACAAATGAAATTGAAATGAAGAAAACTATACAAAGTGTTAATGAACAAAAGCTTTTTTTTTAAAGATAAACAAAATTGATAGACCTTGAGCCAGATTAAGAAAAAAGAGAGAAGACCCAAATAAATAAAATCAGAAATGAAAAATGAGACATTACAAATGATAGCGCAAAAATTCAAAGCATCATTAGAGGCTACTATGAGCAACTATATGCTAATAAATTAGAAAACCTAGAATAGATAAATACCTAGACACATACAACCTACCAAGATTGAACCATGAAGAAATCTAAAACCTGAAAAGACCAGTAACAAGTAACAAGCTAAAAAGCCACAGTAAAAAGTCTCTCAGCAAAGAAAAGCCTGGGACCTTATAGCTTTACTGCTGAATTTTACCAAACATTTAAAGAAGAATTAATAACAGTCATACAGAAACTATTCCCAAAACAGAAGAGGAGGGAATACTTCCAAACTCATTCTATGAGGCCAGTATTACCCTGATACCAAAACCAGAGAAGGACACATCAAAAAAAGACTACAGCCCAATATCCCTGATGAACATTGATACAAAAATCCTCAATAAAATACTAGCAAACTGAATTCAACAATATATTTAAAAAGATCATTCATCATGACCAAGTAGGATTATTGAGGTATATTCCTGTTATATCCAGTTTTCTAAGGATTTTTATCAAGAAGGGATGTTGAATTTTATCAAATGCTTTTTCAGCAGCAATTGAAATGATCATATGGCTTTTGGCTTTTGTCCTTCATTCTGTTGATATGATGTATAGCAATGACAGATTTTTATCTGTGGAGCCATCCTTGCATCCCTGGAACGAGGCAGAAAAAAAAAAATCCCTGCACAAAGGCAGTCAGGCAGGAGGAGTTTCTTCACACTCATGAAAGAGGTAATCTTTTTGTTCTAATGAGGCCTTCAACTGATTGGATGAACTCTACCTACATTAAGGAGGGTGTCCAGAAACACTCTCAAAGAAAGGCGCAGAATAATCCTTGACCAAACATCTGGGCACCCTGTGGCCTAGTCAAGTTGACACATAAAATTAGTCATCACAATGAGCGTATAGCTATGTTTGTGTGATTAAATATGTTAGTATATTACACACAGAGATAAAATCTGGAGAATAGGCAATAATAAATAAACAGAAATTATCTTTGCATTATGGAGTGGGAGACCAACTGTCTTTCTGGGGCAGAAGGAAAAAACAATATTTTCAGCTTCTACATACAAATTTTTATATTGTTTGATACTTGCTTAGCAGTAAAACGGATTTATTGGTAATCTGCTACAAAGTATATAAAACAGAAAAAAATCTATGAAGAGATTCACAAAATGAGAGTGTAGAAATATATTTATTGACTTAGAATCATGTTCTTTACTGTATTGAAATAGCACATTAAAAAGATGTATTTTGTAATAATTCAATGTGTGCACATTGGTAGGAGATAGAAGATCCTTTAATTTTTATAAATTTGCATTTCTATAGTGTTTTACATATAGAAACTATTGAATAAAATGTTGAAAAGAAAATAATTGTGAGGCTGGGTATGGTGGCTCAAGCCTGTAATCCCAGCACTCTAGGAGGCCAAGGCGGGCAGATGACTTGAGGTCAGGAATTTGAGATCAGCCTGGCCAACATGGTGAAACCCCGTCTCTACTAAAAACACAAAAATTAGCTGAGTGTGGTGGCAGTAACCTGTAATCCCAGCTAGTTGGGAAGCTGAGGCAAGAGAATCACTTAAACCCAGGAGTCGGAGGTTGCAGTGAGCTGAGATCACGCCATTGCACTTCAGCCTAAGTGACAGAGCAGGACTCAGTCTCAAAAAAATAAATAAATAAAAAGAAAAAAGAAAAAAAGAAAAGAAAAGAATTATGAACTGATTACAAATTTGGTGCTCATATAGTCATTGCTTCAGAAACTGTTCATAGTATATTGTTTTATGGGTAAAAAAACAGGTCAAAGTAATTTATTTGACAGTCATTCTGTGTGTGTGTTTCTATATCTCAAGCTTTTTTACACCAATTATTCATTCACACGCTAAATTGTATAGCTTTCTATTCAGGTTGCATAGAAACTGGACTTCTAGCTGTAGCAGTTATAACAAGAATGCTATCAGGTTATAGAAAATTCCAGAAAGGTTTGATTTATACAATGAAAACCATTCACCTCCTTCATCCCTCCTGTATTAGGTCATTCTTGCATTGCTATGAAGAAATACATGAGAATGTGTAATTTATAAAGATAAGAGTTTTAATTGGCTCATAGCTCCACAGGCCATACAGGAAGCATGGCACTGGTATATGCCTGGCTTCTGGGAAGGCCTCAGGGACCTTTACTCATGGAAGAAGGCAAAGGGAGAGCAGGTACATCACATTGCCAGAGCAGGAGCAAGAGAGAACAAAGTGAGGTGTCACACACTTTAAACAGCCAGATCACTATCACGAGGACAGAATCAAGCCACGAGGGATCAACCCCCATGACCCTTCTACCAGGCCCCAGCTCCAATACTAGGGATGTCATCTCAACAAGGGAGGTGTCACACATCATGAGGGATCAATCCTATGACACCTTCTACTAGGCCCCACCTCCAACACTGGGGATTAGATCTCAACATGAAATTTGGAGGGGACATCCAAACTATATCACCCCCCTAAAAACCTTCTCTCCCTTGGCAAGCCCCCTAAGTAGCTTTCAGTCATACAATTCTCACTTTGTTTAGCACTGATTTTATTTTCAACAGGTTATTTTCTCCCAATGAAAAATCATAATTTCTATAAACAGAAATAAAAGTTTTCCCCAAAGCAGTTAATGAAGCAACAAATACTGAGTGATCCCAACTCATCTATCTATCTATATATTATATATACATATATATGATATACATATATTATATATATATATATATATATATATATATATATAGAGAGAGAGAGAGAGAGAGAGAGAGAGAGAGAGAGAGAGAGAGATGTATATATGTTAGGCCTTCATGTGTAAACCCTAACCCAGAAAGTCTCAAGTCCTGCCTGCCTTGGCTAATCACCCCCACCCACCGCGGGCATTCCCCACTATCCCTGATCGCTCAGTAGAGCTTCCCCCGAAATAAGCTTCCCCTCACTCCACCCTGCCATCTTAACTGTTATTTTGATAATGTGAATACTCCTCACCCCACCCTGCCATCTTAACTACTCTTATACCTTACCCGACCCGCCACTGTGTCTGAACTTATGATAATGTATACTCCTTGCCCCTACCCCCACCACTGTAACTGATCTTACTCTGTAACTTTCCACTGCCCACCCCAAACCTATAAAACCAACTCCTATCCCACTGTCCTTTGCTAATGCCCTTTTTGGCCTTAGCCCACCTGCACCCAAGTTCATAAGCAGCCATGTTGCTCACACAAAGCCTGTTTGTTTTGTTTTATAGGTTTTTTACACCAATTATTATTACATTACCAAAAATTCAGTTATTTCCTTATTCCTGCCTCTACATGTCACTAATTTATTTAAGTGTATTGGGAGTTTACTATGTGCCAGACTTTGTCAGTCCAATCCCATATCTTCATCCCATACCATCCCTCTTTTAATCTTCAGTCCTACTTATAAGTAAAAATGCCCACAGGAAGCAACATGAATGTAAATGCCTACCTATGATGAATGATTCAAAGACACTCTATGCCAAGAGTTTAGTTGAATCTTCCCTCTGAGTCCAGAACACCTAGTAATATAGTTTGGATTTTTGTCCTCTCCAAATCTCATATTGAAATGGGATCCCCCATGTTAGAGGTGGGATCTGGTGGGAGGTATTTGGGCCCTAGGGGCAGATCCCTCATGAATGTCTTGGTGCTGGCCTCTGGTGAATGATTTCTCACTTGCTAGTGAGTGAGTTCTCACAAAAACTGGTTGTTCAGAAGTAAGTGGCACCTCTATCCTCCTGTTGCTCCTGTTCTCACCATATGACATGCCTGTTCCCACTTTGCCTTCTTCCACGACTGTAAGCTTCCTGAGGCCCGTGTACAAGTTGGTGCCATACTTGTACAGTCTGCAGAACCGTGAGCCAATCAAACCTCTCTTCTTGTTTTTTTATTGCACTTTAGGTTTTGGGGTACACGTGAAGTAACCTCTCTTCTTTATAAATTACCAAGCCTCAGGTATTTCTTTATAGCAAAGGAAAAATAGCCTAATACAGAAAATTGGTACCAAGGAGTGAGGTATTGCTATAAAGATATCTGAAAATGTGGAAGTGGCTTTGGAACTGGGTGACAGGCAGAGGTTGGAAGACTTTGGAGGGCTCGGAAGAAGACAAAGATGAGGTAAAGTTTGAACCTTCTAACCCATTGGTTAAATAGTTGTGACCAAAATGTTGCTACTGGTATGGACAGTAAAATCCAGGCTTACCAGGTTTCAGATGTAAATGAGGAACTTACTGGGAACTGAAGCAAAGGTCACCCTTATTATGCCTTTGCAAAGAAGTCGGCTACACTGTGTTCACACTCTGTGATCTGTGGAAGTTTGATCTTCAGAGTGACAACTTAGAGTATCTGATGGAAGAAATTTCTAAGCAGCAAAGTGTTCAAGATTTGGCCTGGCCACTTCTGACAGCTGACATTCCAATGCAGGAACAAAGAAATTACTTAAAGTTGAAAGTTATAATTAAAAGGGAAGCAGAGCACAGAAGTTTGGAAAATTTGCAGCCTATCTGGTTACTAGAAAAGAAAAGCCTGTTTTCAGGGGAAGAATCCAAGCAGGCTATGGAGCAACCACTCCCTGGAGAGATTAGCATGACTAAAAGAGCCAAGTGTTAATATCAAAGACAAGGAGAAAAAGGACTCAAAGGCATTTCATAGATCTTGAGGTAGCCCCTCCCATCACAGGCTCAGAAGTCTAGTAGGAGAGAATGGTTCCATGAGCCAGGTCCAGGGCCCTGCTGCCCTACAGCATCCCAGGAGGCTACTCCTTACATCCCCACTGCTCTGGTTTCAGCCTTTGCTCAAGGGGCTCCAGGTACAGCTCCAGCTGCCATTTTGGGGAGTGCAAGTCACCATAAGCCTTGGCAGCTTCCACACGGTGTTAAGTCTGTGGGCACATGTGGGCACATGGAATTAAGAGTTAAGGAGGCTTGGAAGCTTCCCTCTAAATTTCAGAAAATGTATCAGAAAGCCTGAGTGCCCAGGCTACCGCCCGCCACAAGGGCAGAGCCTCCAATATAGGAACTCTATTAGGGCAGTGTGGAGGAGAAATATGAGGTTGGAAGCCAGACACAGTCTCCAGTGGGGCACTACCTAGTGGAGCTGTGAAAAGGGGGCCTCTGCCCTGCAGATCCCAGAATGGTAGAGCCATGGACAGCTCGCATCCTGAGCCTGGAGAAGTCACAGCCAGTCAAGTCCATCCCATGAGATCTGCCATGGGACTACAACCTGCAAAGCTACAGGGGTGGAGCTGCCAAATACACCAAGCATCTAAACAGAAAGTGATATGATTAAGTGGAAAGAGACTGCTACCTTGGGAAACTAAGGCTCCTTGTAACCCATGCCTCTGCCTGCTTGCACAGTGCTAAAAGGCTACTACCTGCTCCTGACCTACCTCACTCATGAGAGCAAATTCCTCATGAATGTCTTGGTGCTGTCCTTGCAACAGTGAGCAAGTTCTCATGAGATCTGTTTGTTTAGAAGTGTATGGTAGCTCCTTCATCACTTTCTTGCTCCCACTCCTGCTGTGTGACATGCCTGGTCCCGCTCTGCCTTTCACCATGACTGTAAGCTTCCTGAAGCCCTCACCAGAAGCCAAGCAGACGTTGCTACCATGCTTGTACAGCCTGCAGAACTGTGTTTCCTTTCAAAATTACCCAGCCTCAGGTATTTCTTTATAGCCAAGTATGGCCTAATACACCCAGCATCTAAATAAAAAATGATGTAGTTGAGTGGAAAGAGACTGCTAACTTGGGAAACGGAGGTATCTTGCAACCCATGCCTCTGCCTGCTTCTATAGTGCTAAAGGGCTACTACTACCTTCTCCTGACCTACCTCACTCATAGAGAGGAAAGGGCAAGGCAATACTAGTGTGTTTGCAGTCTTAGTTCTTCTCGCAAGTAGAAAGTAAAAGTTTTGCTTGTTAGAAAGCAAAACTTTCTAATGTTGCTGAACTTGTTTTGAGTCTGCCTGATCCCTAAAGGAGTGATTTTTTTTTTCCATTTAGTCATTTGAGGTGTCCATCTGCGGTGACATGGAGTTTCTTCTTCATGTAAGAATTCCTCTCCTTCACTGAGGGACTGGACCCAGAGCCACAGGAGATAGACAGGAGTAAAGACTAAGTTCTCAAAGACAAGCACAGGACTAGGACCCCAGTCTGAACATCAAAGTCTCCTGATTTAGTGAAATGGTTTTCACAGATTATTCACATGTTATTTACCTCCCTGCAGAATTCCTCTGAAAGAGATTATGAGGAAACAGGCATTGTCATGCATTGATAGAAGTCATTTCAAATAGTATATCCCCTGTGGAAGGAATTTGATGCTATTTGATAAAATGACATAGGCATTAATTCTTGGAACCAGCAATCTCTTTCCTAAGCATCCACTCCAAATATATAATGCAAATAGACAAAAAGGCATAAATACAAGGCCATTCCTGGCAGAACAATTCATAACAGCAGAAGATTAGAAATAAGTCAGATGTCCACCAATAGAAGGCTGGTTAAGTAATCTAAGGTACATCTACCTCCTAGAGTATCATGCATGTATAAAAGGCAATGCAGATTCCCTCTCTGTACTGCTATGGATTGACCTCCAGGACATATTATAAATGAAAAATGCAGTGCAAAAAAAATGGAGGGAGCTGTTGTTGTTCAATATAATGGTCACTAGCTACAGGTAGCCATTTACTTTTAATAGAAAATAAAATAAAATTATAAACTCAGTACCTTACTCACACATGTTTCAAGCGCTCAACAGCCTCAGGTAAACTAGTGGCTACTGTTTTGGACAGTGTAGATACAGAAAATTTTAATCAATATAGATATTTCCAGTAGATAGTGGTAGTGTAGACTATGCCACCTTCTACTTGTGTCGGGGAGGAAATAAATACACACATTACATTTGCTTATGTTTCTAAAAACTGGAAGATTAAAACAAAAACTGATAAAAATGATTATCTATAAGGGCATAGAGGAGCAATTCAGGATGGAAGACAAGATGTGTATCATCTTCAAAATGTAATGTATAATTACTGGCTATGTGCACTAAAAAAAGCAGCAAACTATGACCAGTTGATTAGTACCCAGATTGAGTCCTCTAAAAATATTTCCCACGGAAAACAGAAAAGGTTCCTTTAGAGACACAGCTGATTCCAGGTCTGGGGTCAGGATTGTACCAGATACTCCTGGACCAAATTATCATACCAGAAAGCATGTCAAAAAGATTCAGAGGCCAAGCTGAAGAGGCTCTCACTGGATAAAAATAAAACAATTTGAACATCAACGGGACTAGTGACTGCAGTGGTTTGAAACATATTAAATATAGGAACATCTTTGAGTCACAAGGACTTTTTTTTTTTTACTTTTATTTTTACTTTTATTTTTTACTTTTTTTTATTTTTTACTTTTATTTTTCTAATAAAAGAAAAACAAAACACAAACAATACCAACTCACTACTCATCTTTGGAAGCTCCTATGGAAACAACTACTTGTTCTGAAAAGTGAAAATACTGCAAAAGAATTAAACATTCATCCTTCACTTCCTATGTGTACCATACCTCAGTGAATCCTAATAGGTGATGGCGTAGGGGCAAGTTACATTATAGGAAACACCCAGCTAATAAATGCAAAAGAAATTATAAAATTACAACATCACCATTTTATAACTTCTAATGAAATGTAGATCTAGACAATAATTTTCAGAAAGTGGGGAAAAACCTGAGGAGAAAAACACATGCAAAGTGTTATAATAGATGGATTAGGCTGACAAAATTTGAGCCCCGTGATCAACCTGAACTTCACAGTAGAAGAGATGAGATAAACAGACATGAGGAGGCTCCTGCTGTGCTATTACCTAAATGTTTGTGTCCCCCGCCCCAAATTCATATGTGAAAAGCCTAATCTCCAATGTGATGGTATTTGGAGATGGGACGTTTGAAAGGAATTAGGTCATGAGGACACAGCTCTCATGATGAGATTAGTGCCCTTGTACAGTAATAAAAGACATGAGAGCTTGTTTCCTTTCCACATGCACATACCAAGGAAAGGCCATGTGAGGACTAGGCAGAGGACCCTTATCCAGAATCCAACCATGCTGACACCCTGATCTCGGACTTGCAGCCTCCAGACCCACGAGAAATACATACTTGTTGTTTGATATGGTTTGGATTTGTGTTCCCACCCAAATCTCATATTGAATTGTAATCCCCAATGTTGGAAGAGGGGCCTGATGGGAGGTGATTGGATCATGGGGGCAGACATTCCCCTTGTTGTTCTCATGATAGGGAGTGAGTTCTCACAAGATCTGGTTGAATAAAAGTACGTAGCACTTCCCCCTTCACTCTCTTCCTCCTTCTTTGACCATGTAAGATGTGCCTGCTTCCCCTTCGCCTTCTGCCATGAGTGTAAGTTTCCTGAGTTTCCCAGTCGTGCTTCCTATATAGCCTGCAGGACTGTGAGTAAATTAAACCTCTTTTCTGTATAAATTACCTAGTCTTAGGTAGTTTTCTATAGCAATGTGAGTACGGACTAATACATTGTATAATCTACCACTATATGTTACTTGTTACAGCAGCCTGAGGTGACTAAGACACGTGTAAGACTATACGAAGAACAGTCATGTGCTGCATAACAGTATTTTGGTCAACAACAGAACACATATGTAACAGTAGTCCCATAAGATATAATGGAGCCAACAAATTCCTATCACCTACTCATGTAGCTGTCCTACCTGCCATATCACAATATATTCCTCACGTTTGTGAAGAATATACTGAGGCTGGTGTAAGCAAACCTACTGCACTGCCAGTTGTATAAAAGTAAAGCACATACAATAATGTATGGTACATGATACTTACTAATGATAGTAAATGACTGTTACTGGTTTATGTATTTACTGTACTTTTTATTGTTATTTTAGAATGTACTCCTTCCGCCTACTAAAAAAAGTTAACTACAAAACAGCCTCACACAGGTCCTTCAAAAAGTATTCCAGCAGAGGGTATTGTTATCATAGGAGATGACGGTTTTATGTGTGTTATTGTCCCTTAAGACCTTCCAGTGGGGCAAGATATGGAGGTGGAAGACAGTGATAGTGATAATCCTGAGCCTGCATACCTGCATAGGTCTAGACTAATGTGTGTGCTTGTGTCTTGGTTTCTTTTTTTTTTCCCTCCGAATTTCATCTTGAAGTGTCTTAGTTTTTAACACTAAAGTTTAAAAAGTAAGTATAAATAAATAAGTAAAAGAAAGGTGACAGAATAAGGATATAAAGCAAGAAAATATTTTTGCATAGCTGTACAATGTGTGTGTTTAGCTAAGTGTTATTACAAAAGTCAAAAAGTTTAAAAACATTAAGTTTATAAAGTTAAAAAGTTACAGTAAGCTGAGGTTATTATTGCAGAAAAATATTATTTTATAAATGTAATATAGCCTAATTGTATAGTGTTTGTAAAATCTACAGTAATGCACGGTAATGTCCTAAGCTTTCACATTCACTCACCACTCACTCAGACTCACCGAGAGCAACTTCAAGTCCTACAAGTGACCAATACATATATATAGACATATATACTTTTAATCTTTTATATAATACTTTTACTGTACTTTCTCTATCTTTAGATACACAAATACTGACCTTTATGCTACAGTTCCCTACAGTATTCAGTACAGTAACATGCTGTGTGAAGTTTTAGCCTAGGAGCAATAGGCTGTACCATATAGCCTAGGTATGTAGTTGAGTGCCCTATCTAGGTTTGTGTAAGTGTACTCTATGATATTCACACAATGACAGAATCTCCTAATGATGCATTTCTCAGAATGTATCTCTGTGGTTAAGTGACACATGATTGTACATAACACATCTGAGACACTCTTGTCAAAAAATCCGAATAGGATCAAGCCTTTAATTACCAATTTAAAGGAAAGAACAGGAGACTGAGTAACATGAACAACACAATAGGGATACAACCAGTAAAACTGAAAATGCAAACTCCAGCACCTTAAGTAAATAAATTGGAAAGTTAAAAAAGAGAGAGAGAGAAAGGATCTTGACAATATTAAAAGAAACTTAAAACTTGAGAGAAAATTAAATCAAACAGAAATTAAAACAGAAAAATGAGATACTATATACTATCACACATTCATCAGAACAACAAAAGCCACCAAGGTATACCAAGTGTCAGCGAGGATATAGAGCAGTGAAACTATGAAACTGCTGATACAAATATAAATTAGAATAACCACTTTGAAAACTGCTTAGCTGAATATGCTGAGCTGAATATACACACACCCTATGACTCAGAAATTCTACTCTTAGGCCAAGGATAGGTACGTGCACATGAAAAATGAAAATAAATGTCCATTCAAAGATATGTAGAGAAATAAGGGATGGCACAAGATGGCCGACTGGATACAGCCAGGAGGAATGTCTCCCACAAAGGGACAGGGCATCAGGAATACTAGCACACTTCTAGCAGATCTTGACGGAAGGCATTGAAAGCAGACAGAGGGGAGACACAGATATTGGGTGGAAGCAGGAAGAAGCTGGGAATGCTGCTCAGGGCTACCATACACCAGTTCATTCCTGGTCCCTGGTGACTCTTGGAAAAGGCGGTGGGTTGAACAGGCAAGGAGCAACCCACTCTCGCCACGGGCCTCTGGAATCCCTGCAGAAGGCGACCCCTTGACCACCATGGACACGTGAATTGGCAGGGAGAGCTACTCAGAGAACTGGCAGGGGCAAAACTCCAGCTGGAGTGGAGCCCAGAGAGTTTGGTATAGAAGCACCTGTAGTGGAGCAGAGCCATGGCTGCCCATCTCCCTAGGCTTAACTCACACCTATAGGAGACTTCAGCCGTAGGGGAACTGTTGAACCTGAACGCTGCAGGGCAATCGTGCTCTTAAGACAGGGCTGGTCTGACCTCAACACCCTTCAGTCTGTTAGCCTCTCCTGGGGCCCCAGCCTGGTCATTCCTGCTTGCAGTGCAGCCCCCAGGTATCTTCTGGAGGCCCACATCATTGCCCCTGGGCTAGCAGACTGCTCCTGAATCTGGCAGAGCGCTCCAGCAGAGCAACCCTAGCGGACTTGCTCCAGCCCACCTGCACCCTCCCCCGACGGCAGCCTCCCCGATGCTGCTTTGCCTGCTTGCACCTGCCCACGGTCACCCACTACATCACTTTGCTGTTGTATGTGTGCACCAGCAGATGCAGCCTCCCCTCCCTCACTAGCACACGTGTGCTTGCGCACTCTGCAATGCCACTGCTGCTGGCTGAGTACGCCCTGCCCCTCCCCCACCTCCCTCCTCCTGCTACACCGCCATTGTTGTTGGAGCTCTGGCAGGCACCGAGCCCGCCAGCCTCCTCCCTGCCAGCACCAAAATTGCCGTTAGCATAAAACTAGGCACAAAGAAAAGCAGACCCACACCTGCCCTGAGTGGCCACTGTCGTCCACAGAAACTTGTACAGAGTGCAAACACCACCATCAGCATGAAGTGTGCACAGTCACTGACTGGGGCCCTATCCCACTGAGCTGTGCTGTCAATGTCAGCTGCTACGCAAATGTATGCATGAAGGCCAACACCCTGGCGTCCACTAGCACCCTGTTGCAGCCAAGCAGTGTGCACCCTACCACACTGCCGCTGCAGCTGCTGCTGGCATGTGTGAACAAGGACGGATTCCACTGCCACGATGCTATAAAGTGTTTGCAGATGACAGGATTCCATATCTAGAAAACCCCATAGTCTTAGCCCAAAAGCTCCTTAAGCTGATAAACAACATCAGCAAAGTCTCAAGATCCAAAATCAACATACAAAAATTGCAGGTCGGGCACAGTGGCTCATGCCTGTAATCCCAGCACTTTGAGAGGCTGAGGCGAGCAGTTGACTTGAGGTCAGAAGTCTGACACCAACCACCCTGGCCAACATGGTGAAACTCCATCTCTACTAAAAATACAAAAATTAGCCAGGTGTGGTGGTGCATGCCTGTTTTCCCAGCTATTCGGGAGGCTGAGGCAGGAGAATCACTTGAACCCGGGAGGTGGAGGCTGCAGCAAGCCGAGAGTGTGCCACTGCACTCCAGGCTAAGTGACAGAGCAAGACTGTCTCAAAAAGAAAAATCGCTAGCATTCCTATACGCCAACAACAACCAAGCCAAGAGTCAAATGAGGACAGAATCCCATTCACAACCACCACAAAAAGAATGAAATACCTAGGAATATGGCTAACCAAGGAGGTAAAAAATCTCTACAATGGGAATGACAAAACTGCTCAAAGAAATCAGATGACACAAACAAATGGTAAAACATTCCATACTCACAGACAGGAAAAATTAATACCATTAAAATGCTCATACTGCCCAAATCAACTGACAAGTTCAATGCTATTCCTATCAAACTACCAATGACATTCTTCACAGAACTAGAAAAAAATTACTTTAAAATTCATATGGAACCCCAAAGAGCCCAAATAGCCAAGGCAATCCTAAGCAAAAAGAATAAAGCAGGAGGCATCATTCTCCCCAATGTCTAACTATACTACAGGGCTACAGTATACTTGTGGTACAAAAGTAAACATATAAACAAATGGAACAGAATGGAGAGCTCAGAAACAAGGCTGCACACCTATAACCATGTGATCTTTGATAAAGTTGACAAAAACAAGCAAAAGGACTCCCTATTCAATAAGTACTGCTGGGGATACCCTTATGCAGAAGATTGAAACTGGACCCCTTCATTATGCTATGTACAAAAATCAACTCAAGATGGATTAAAGACTTAAGCATAAAACCCAACACTAAAAAAATCCTAGAAGACAACCAAAGCAATACATTCTGGACATAGGAATGGGCAAACATTTCATGATGAAAACATCAAAAGCAACTGCAACAGAAGCAAAAGTTGATAGATGGAATCTAATTAAACTAAAGAGCTTCTGCACAGCAAAAGATACTATCAACAGAGTAAACAGGCAACCTATAGAACGGGAGAAAATATCTGCAAACTATGTATCTGACATAGGCCTAATATCCAGTATCTATAAGGAACTTAAATTTACAAGAAAAAAACAACCCCATTAAAAAGTTGACAAAGGACATGAACAGTTTTCAAAAGAAGACATACATATGGTCAAGAAGCATATGAATAAAAGGTCAATATTACTGATCATTAGAGAAATGCAAATCAAAACCACAATGAGATAGCATCTCACACAGTCAGATGGCTATTATTAAACATCAAAAATAACAGATGCTGGCAAGGTTGCAGAGAAAAGGGAATGCTTATACACCGTTGGTGGGAGGGCAAATTCGTTCAACCACTGTGGAAAGCAGTGTGGTGACTCCTCAAAGAGCTGAAAACAGAACTACTATTCAACCCCAATTCTATTAATGGTTATACACCCAAAGGAATATAAAGTGTTCTGCCATAAAGACACATGCTAATTGTAGCAGTGTTCACAATAGCCAAGCCATGGAATCAACAGAAATGCCCATTAATGGTAGCCTGGATAAGGAAAATGTGGTATTTTCCCAATATTTGTAATTGTAGCAGGTGTTCACAATAGCCAGGGCATGGAATTGTAGGATGCCCATTAATGGAAATGCCCATTAATGGTAGACTGGATAAGGAAAATGTGGTATATATACACCATAGAACACTATGCAGCCAGAAAAAAGAATGGAGTCATGTCCTTTGCAGCAACATCGATGGAGCTGGAGGCCATTATACTTAGGAAACTAATGCAGGAACAGAAAACGAAATACTGCATATTCTTACTTATAAGTGGGAGCTAAATGACGAGAACACACGGACACAAAGAGGGATACAACAGACACTGAGGCCTACCTGAGGCTGGAGGGTGGGAGGAGGGAGAGAAGCAGAAAAATTAACTAATGGGCACTAAGCTTATTACCTGGGTCGTGAAATAATCTGTACAACAATCCCATGCGACACGAGTTTACTTAATAACAAACCTGCACATGTGCCCCTGAACCTAAAATAACAATTAAAAAAAAAAGATATGCAGAAAACATTCAAAATACTATTATTCATAATAAGTCAAACACTGAAAAATACTCAAATCCCCATAATAGATATGTTTATTGCAAAATATCCACACAACAAAAAAAGAAAAAAAGAAACAAAAACAAAAAAAAAAAGAAAGAAAGAAAAGAAAAAGGCTGGGCGCAGTGGCTCATGCCTGTAATCCCAGCACTTTGGGAGGCGGAGGCAGGCAGATCACCTGCAGTCAGTAGTTTAGGACCAGCCTGACCAACACAGTGAAACCCCATCTCTATAAAAAAATACATATATAGATATAAAAAAATCCACACAACATAATACTACACATTAATGAGAATGAATGATCTACAACAGACAACAATAAACGTAAAATTCATGTTAAGATGCTGAAGGAGTCAGACAGAAAAAAGCACATTTTGTATGATTCAGGAAATTTTCCTCTATTCTTTCAGTATAGTTTGGCCTGGATAAGAAAATCAACATACCAGGCACGGTGGCTCATGCCTGTAATCCCAGCACTTTGGGAGGCCGAGGCAGGTGGATCACGAGGTCAAGAGATGGAGACCATCCTGGCCAACATGGTGAAACCCCGTCTAAAAAAAAAAAAAGAAAAAAGAAAAGAAAATCAACATGGCAGTTCTTTTCATTTGAAGGTACTTAGTGTACTCTTATGTTACCTGCAGGTTAACCTCAGGAAAACATCCATCCTAAGCCCTTGAAAAGTGATTCACTACACATAGTAACAAAGCTAATGCCAAGTCTAATGAACAGGGAGCTGAGTGGAAGATAGGATATATACTTGGGCCACAGTGCCAGATCTAAACCATTAACTCTAGATGGTGACCTTAGGTAATCACCATACCTCACAAATGATTTTTCTTCTTCCTAGGTGTATTGGTCAGGAGTGTGGGCTCTGGAGACAGAACAGAGACAAGCCCTAGTTCTGCCACATAAAGACTGAGTGACTTTGAATACTTTAACTTTACCTTATAGTCACTCATTTGTTACATCTATAAAACTGGCATTATACAGAACATAATGTAGAAGACAAAACATTTTAAAAATATATTAACTTGTGTTTTCATTTTTAAAAAGATAAATGGTGAGCAATCACATCATTTAAAAAATTCTACTACAGAGACGCTGGGAAAAAAAGCTTAATAGTCTTACAACTGAATCATATTCTTCTACCAACACATTTTTAAAATCACTAATTTTTATTATAACTAATGTTAGTTATAATAAAACTAACTAAGTAACTTCAGAATATCTCAAAGCACTTGGAAGGACGGATCTCAGAAAACAGCACCACCACTTCTCTACACGGCCAAACAAAAAGCCCCAGGGGTTCTCCATAACTCTCCTTCATCTTCATACACCCCAGGAACATACACCCCAGGCACACAGCGACCGCAGGTCCTACCTGCCCGACCTGCAAACACGCTCTGTCCAGATCCACCCCTCCCTCTGCACATAGCTGCAGCCCTGGCCTCATCCACATGCGTCCCTCTCCAGGGCTTCTGTAATATTTTCCTAATGGTTATCCCCACTCCCTACCTCGTCCCTCTCCAGCCTATTCTCCACACAGCAGCCAGAGTCAGCTTCTGACATCAAGAATCAGGTCACATCACTGCCATACTCTAACCCTCCATGCTCAGAATAAAACCCAAACTGCTTACAGGACCCAAACCATGTGGCTCTTGTCTGCCCTTTCGATCTCATCTCCCACCTGTCTGTACTTACGTGCCAGGCTCCAGCCACTCCCGCTTGTCCTCTCCTCCTGGATCAATGGTTCCCACATACAGCACAAGGACACTGATAAAATGATCTCTCCATGCCTGGCTTCTTCTTATCGTTCAGGACTCAGCTCAAGTGTCACTTCCTGAGAAAGAGCTTCACTGACAACCTCATCTATAATAATCCCTGTCTCAGTTACTTTCTACTCAACCAGTTTATTTTCTTCAAAACACATATTCTCATATGAAATCACATAGCTTATTGATTTGTTTATCTGCTTACTGCCACTTTTCCCAATCTAGAATGATAGCTCCAGGGACCCTACCTGTCTTATTCTCTGTGCTATTTCCTCAGTGCCTATTTTAGTACTTCATATATAATCACTGAAATATTAGTTAATTGAAGGAATTGTTGTCTATTTGACAGACCAAAGAAAACAGATATTTAAGCTGAGTAGCAGGAGCAACTAACAATGAAATTAGCTATTAAATGATTCAAAACTATAAGATCTTCTTGTACATCCATAGCAGTGCTTTTCGAACATGGATGATGTGATGGTGTGAATATCTGTGACCCCTCCCTCTCAAATTCATGTTAAAACCTAATGCCAAGGTGATGGTATTAGAAGGTGAAGCTATAAGTGGGTGTTTAGGTCATTAGGGCTCTGTCCTCATAACTGAGATTTGTGCTTTTATCAAAGAGACTCCAGAGAACTAGCTAGCCCCTTCCACCAAGGGAGATTATTATTTTTTTAAAATTTAAATTTCTTTCCAGTAATGGGTATAAGCAACACCAAGGGAGATTATAATGACAAAACATCCATCCAAGGGAGATTATAATGAGAAAACATCCATCTATGAAGGAAGTGGGCCCTCACCAAACACTGAAGGTGCCAGTGCCTTGATTTTGGATTTCTTGGCCACCAGAACTGTGAGCAATAAATTTCTGTTGTTTGTCAGCTGCCAAGTTATGATATTTTGTTACAGTAGCTCAAAATGTACTAAGACAGATGAGTACCGGATCAACTGAAGCTATTACTTTAAATGAAGACACCTCCCATCCCCTATCCCACTTCCCTGGTTTTGATTCAGCAGACCTAGGGTAGGTCCAAGTATCTGCTATTATAACAAGCACCTTCTGATGAATTTGATGAAGTATCCATAGACCACACTTGGAAAAATCCTGACCTCAACAGTTCACATTTGGCCAGTCGTGGTGGCTCATGCCTGTAATCCCAGCACTTTGGGAGGCCAAGGAAGGCAGGTCACTTGAGGTCAGGAGTTCAAGACCAGCCTGGCCAACATGGTAAAACGCTGTCTCTACTAAAAATTCAAAAATTAGCTGGGCATGGTGGTGGGTGCCTATAATCCCAGCTACTCAGGATACTGAGGCAGGAGAATTGCTTGAACCAGGAGGCAGAGGTTGCAGTGAGCTAAGGTCATGCCACTGCACTCCAGCCTGGGTGACAGAGCAAGACTCCATCTTAAAAACAAACAAACAAATGAACAAACAAAAACAGTTCACACTTGAGTACGATTAATTTAATGCCTACCATGCAGAGTTCCAGGACATCTGGAATATATCTATTAATGTAATTACTCAAATGTACACTACTTTTCTAAGGAAGAGGGAAGATTGCTTTCCCACATGAGATCTCAGTTAAACTCCAGAGTATTCCCGGTGGTCAGGAGAATTGAGTATTTTTATCCTGTCGTATAGACTAATCTGAAGGAAGGGTAGCGACTTATCTAGAGTGTCCCCATGATGGGATATGGATCTCTTGAGTTTTGCCTCAGTAGCCTCTCTAGCAGATACAATACCACGCCTGGTTCGTCTCTACAAACTACTGGTTTTGTGCTGCAGAGTCAACACCCTTGTCTGACGTTACACTAGATGGGAGAGAAAAAGACAAGAAAGCACGTGGAATGAGGAGGAAAGTAAGAGGATGAAAAAGCACGTGAAAAACAGAGGAGGGGGCGATAATGTCTGTCCTATCCCCCTACTCAGTTACTTTGAAACTGTGCAATGATGTTTTTCCTCTTCCTCAGCTCCATCCCACAACCCTCTCCCACATACAGAGTGACAGTGAAGTTGTCATCTAGTGGAAATGTAGGCTTATCCCTGCTTGCTATTACATGTCCAAGTATTCTCTCTGTAGTCATGCTATTACATTAATATATGAGGTGAAAACCACAATCTGTAAGTGAACAAATCAATAAATTGGACTTCCTCAAAGTAAAAAAGTCTGCTTTTCCAAATATATGGATGAGAAAATGAAAATGCAAGTCCCTGACTAGGAGAAAGTGTTTAAAATCTTGTATCTGATGGAGGACTTAAATCTAGAATATAGAAAATATCACAAAAGTCAGAGGAAAACAGACACTTCAGTAAATAGGTGGGCAAAATATTTGAATAGACATTCCACCAAAGATGATATATATATAAATGTCAAATAAGCACATGAAAAGATACTCAACAACATTAATCATTAGGAAAATGTAAATGAAAAGTGCAATGAGACACTACTATATTCTCATAGAATGGCCAAAATTAAAGAGACTGACCATACCAAGCACTAGCAAGGTTGGGGAAGGTAAAACTCTCATACACTGCTGGTGACAGCAGTGGTACAACCACTTTGGAAACAGCTTAGCAGTTTCTTACAGTGTTCATCTTATATCTACCATATATCCAGTCATTGCACTCCTAAATATTTACCCCAAAGAAAGAATGCATATGTCTATGAAAAGACTTATTCACAAATGTTCATATCAGCTTTATTTATCAGTGTCCCAAATTAGAAACAACCCAAATATCCATCAACAGGTGAATGGATAAAACAAATAGTAATATAGCCATATACTGGAATAATAGCAATAACAAAGAATAAACTATTGATATATGCAACAAAATGGATAAATCTAAAATTAAATAGGGTGAATGAAAAAAGCCAGATTCCTCTTTTAAAAACTTCTCTATGATTCTACTTAAATACATTTCTAGGACATAAAACCAAATATATAGTGACAGAAATGTGTTTACCTGGAGACAGGGTGGTAGAAAAGGTAGGGAGCCCAGGTACTATGGAACTGAAAATGCTATTTCCTGGGAAATAATAATAATAATAATACTTAGGCTTACCTGGTTATTTTAGGAACTGTGACTGGGTATTGTTATAATTGGGCAAACTACAAAATGATTGTTTTTTAAAAAGTACTAAATTCTTGTACCTGACATCTAACTAACACTTAATAAACTCTTGAACTCTTAAAAAATTACATTGCAGAATGGATGAAAACATGCCAACCATGAAAGCATGCATATTACAATCTCAAATTACTATGAAGATCTTCTAACCAATTACATATTTCAACTTCCATCTGAGATACATGGGAATCATGAATTATTATTTATACAGTCAGAAAACTATGTGCAAATTTATTGCAAATGCATGTTAACTATCAAGTTCCTTCCTCAACTGAACAATTCATTGCTTTAAGAACGGTATCGCCAAATGGGCCTGAAGGGATACTACAAAGCATGTAGCTGCTGATGCATGCAATGAAGTCCGCCTGTTGAGCCTCTTTTCCAATGATGAGATCAAAGTGGCTGCTCTACTTTTAGACTACTTTGTGAACTACACAGGTACTATTCTATAATGCAGTTGCTCAGATCTATGAACTCAGTTGAGCTAGGCACCAAGGATGAAACTGCTGGAGATCTCCTGAGGACTGCTGTCCTTCAAGTCTGAAGTAGAAGCTTCAGCAGCCATCATGACCCAGATCATCAGAACCCACCTCCTTCAGACACCTGATGTAAGTTTAGTTGTCCCCATGAAGTGCTTCCTGGGGAGAGTCAGACTCCAGCAATTACTATGCTTTACTGAAGTGACTCTGTGCCTGCAACCATGCTGGCACTGAGTTACTGACCAATGACACTGTTACAATTGGGTAGTGATCATAACAACCAGAAGGTACAGTGAGTTTCTCACCAGGGCCTTTTCTTCTCCTTTCCATCTGTCACCTAATTACAACTTTAAGAAAGAATGAGGAAATGTCCTGGGCCCTTGGTAGAGGAAGACAACTGCTACCAACCTGTACGCCAACAACAAGGAATCTGGCAAGGGGGACACATACTCCATCTTTCCCTCACTCACTTGCTATTATCTCCTATTGGCCAAACTCAACTAGAAGCCTGAGGAGAGGGGATCTGAGTTGATGTTGTCTATAAGGATCAGAACTCTGGAGCACAGAGTAGGGTGGTGAGGAGTGGCGTGTAGATCTGAAGAGACAAATTGAGGCTATCCAGCACAGTATCTAACATACAACTATGCTGTAGGCTGAATAATACTCCTCTGCCCCAAAGAAATCCATGTCCTAATCTCTGGAACAAGTGAATATGTTGTTTTACATGGTAAAATGGACTTTACAGACGTGATTAAGTTAATGATCTTAAAGTGGTGAGGTTATGCTCGATCATCTGGGTAAGCCTGATATAATTACTCTACACTAGAAATTCCAGAAGGAACATAGCCCTGTTGACAGCTTGATTTTAACCCAGTGAGACATACTTTGGACTTTTGAACTGCAAAACTGTAAAATAATAAATTTGTGTTTTCAAAAACTAAAAGAATAAGAAGTAAGCTATGTTCCTTCTGGAATTTCTAGTGTAGAATTCGTTTTTGCTTTTTTCCAGCTTCTAGAGGCTGCTTGCATTCCTTGGCTCATGCCCTCACTTTACTCTGACCTCCATATTGTGGTCACATCTACTTCTCTGATTTTATTGCCTCCCTGTTTTCCTCATAAAGACCCCATTGTCCCATAACAACCACAGGGCTATCATCCTGCACCTGTGTTATCACTGCAGGTGGCAGCAATCCTGTGGGTGAGCATTCTTATTCTGCTTTTACATAAGGGGATGCTGGGCTAAAAGAGTCCTTACCTGTCTCATCCTCCCACGTCCCGCCTTTACATAGAAAGTAGCCCCAGGACACCCGGAGCAAGACACTACATTCGTTAGGGCCAGGAGGGTCCCAGTTCTCTCTCTCATGAGACAGCCAGGGCAACGTGTGCCAAAGCGGGAACGAGACGACTTGAATCTGGGCTTCTTTCGTCTCTCCACAACCCAGGAAGGTTCGGCCCCCACCGCGGGGCACCCACACCCTCATTTGAGTCCCAAACACCTGAAGGCGGGACCCTGCTCTTTTTGCCCGGCCATGTTTGTCTCTATTTTAAGTCTTCACGGTCGCCGCAATGACGTCAGGTTCCTATGGCAACCGTGATACGTAGGCTGGTCCAGCACACCGGAAATGCCAAAGCGTGGCCTTTCGACCCCTTGCCTTTCACTAAGAGAAAACGCCTTCGCTCTTCAGGCTGCTTCCTGAGTAGGCACGGTAATTAGAGGAATTAGCCTGAAACGGAGCCAATTGATAGAATTCGGCCAGGTTCGAGGGAACAGTGTACTGGTTGTCAGTAGTTTTGTTTAAAAGTGACAGTAGAGGAGTATCACCAATACACAGAGACTTGGGGCTCTTGGAGATCAGCTAGCTCTCTGAGGAGGAGTATGTGTACAGCTCACACACCATACTAAGCAGTTCTATCTGTGGCAGAAAACTAAGACTGTCTATAATCATGTGAATAAAAGATCTAGAAGCACCAAAATATGTCATTTAAGATATCTCGGAGTTATTTAAGTAATGCAGGCCTAGAATAATATAGTCATTTAGAAGACAGAAACCTAATCAATTCAACCATACAATGATTTATCTTGAGAAAATTCTTATCCTTCATTCCTGCATGTGGAAGGACATTCATGACCAGAACATTTCTAGACTGACTATACACTCACTCCTTCTCTGTCACAGGAGGAATTTATCTCATTGGTGAGTTGGGAAGAAGAAACAGGGGTTGCACTGCCCATGCTGCCTCCCTTCAAAATTCTTGGTAGTAAGCTGCTCTTCAGGGGCACTTGTTCTTTCCTGCCCTCAGAGGTGGATCTTATAATAGGCCCACAGTGCTACTCCTCTTTCTGTGCCTCACTGACTCAACTATTTCTATTGTCTTTCTTCAAATTGCTTGGATTTTTAAGCAATTTACCTCCCTGCTTCAAGTCTAAGCCTGAAATCAACTAAGAAATAGATGAAAAAAGAAAAATATACGGACTTTATTCCTTATAAAATAGATATTGGAGATGACTTAGATTTGCTGGCATGTGGGCTTCCTATAAAGGATCCACAGAACTGAAAAAGATTTATTGGCCAAGTCGTGCCATGCCAGGAAAATCATAAAGGCCAAGGACTGCAATGCATATCAAGCTGCTGTCTGGTGCAGGAGTCCTCCTGTCTATGTGTGCTCATGGAAAGTAGCTTCCTTGCAAGGCTATCCCTATAGCAGGAGAAAGATAGCTGCTATTTCTGCTCTAGGGAGGAAAGATAGCTACTATTTATGGAGCGGATTGTTTAGAGGTACTCAGCTCCAGGTTCTTCTCCTTAGTAGTTGGGTTTAATCACCGACAGCCCTGCTAGTGAGGTATCGCTAGCCTTTCTTCATGGATGTAAGTGACTACAAAGCAAGGTCTCCTAACCATAGAGCTGGATGGCAAAGAGGTTTCTCACCACTCCCACTGCCAGAGCCAGGGAAAGACCCTGCCAACCTGGGTACCTTGAGTTGCTGGTGAAAGACCTTCTGTAAATGTATCAGGACATGTACTGCTGTGAGATTAATTTCTGTTTTCTCATGCTTACCCTCCCTACATAAGGGAACCAGGCTTTGTGCCCCTTCCACTTGCCTGAGGGGAGGTTTATGGCAGGGCTGGAAGCAGAAGCTGTCTGAAGCCGTTATTTCTTCCATCCTCTGTGAAAATTTAAGCTTAAAGAAAAGATTGGCCTACTTGCACCTAGTAGGAAGGAAAGGGCCTTTGAGGGCACAGAAAGGAGAACCCCTCGCCTCCTTCAGTTTCACCTCTTTCCCCCACCCCTCTTCCAAATGGGAAGGAGGGTGAAGAAGGAAACAAAATGAAGTAAAATACCGAAGAGCTGGGAAAATGACTCCCTTTTTAGTCCCCAGCGTCTCTGCTATCTGTTAACCTTGAAAGAGCAGCAAATAAATGTTATCCTTGGCCGGGCGTGGTGGCTCACGCCTGTAATCCAAGCACTTTGGAGGCCAAGGTGGGCGGCTCACCTGAGGTCGGGAGTTCAAGACCAGCCTGACCAACATGGTGAAACCCCATCTTAAAAAAAAAAAAAAAAGTTATCCCTGCCAGCTGGAGTCCAAGCCCAGCACTGGTTAACGCCCTCATGTCTCCATGGGCCACACTCCCTCCGGGAAACACCTCTGCCAACAAACAGCTTGTTGCTTTTGTCTTGTTTCTGTAAGCCGCCTCTCCTGCTGGTCCCCACTCACGCTGCATATGAATTAGCAAATCAATGAAGCCAAAAAATTGTAAGGTTGGATGTCCAGCAAATGCACAATAACATAGTTCTGCCTCAGTTTCCCCTTTAGTGTTGTAAGCCTATAAAAGGGGAGAGAAGCTACAGCTCAAGGAACTTGGTGAATGAGGCTGTAGCCCCCCCCCCCCCCCGCAGCTGCTTGCCGAAAAAAAAGCCACTTCCTTACTCAGTTTGGTGTTTGAGGAGTTTGTTCCCTGCCACTTCTGCTTCATTTGAGGACACAGAAAGGGGATAGACAAGACCGAGGTCAGAGGATAGACAAGACCGAGGTCAGAGGAGTAAGGACATAAGCACTGCTGCATATCAACACTTGGGGCGGACTCAAGGATGATTCATTGAGGCTGTGCATCCAGCCTTGAAACAGATTTTCTAGTTTGGATGGGGGGATGGATAAAGCAGGGTCAGGGGTCCTGAAGGCACCAAGGGAAATGGTCAGCTTCACCCTGAGCAGTAAGGAAACATGACTGATGATGGCAGGATTCTCCCAGGTTGTATCTAAAGGATACACTCCTACCAATGATCACGCTTTGTCAAAGAGCATGACCATTTAACGTATTAAATATTTGCTGTCTAGTTGAAAGTTAAAATCTCCTTACTAATAAATATCCCAACCAACTACAAGATGAGAGCACTCGTTTTATTTTAGATTCGTGCAATAATGGGTTTCCCAACTTTATTAACATTTGCTGATGAAATATTCTATGCTGTAATGTTAGAATGTGTTTCATTTTTCTCCATCCATTTTCATATAAACGACATATTTCACATGTGCATTTTTTTTTTTTTTGAGACGAAGTCTCACTCTGTCACCCAGGCTGGAGTGCAGTGGCGCGATCTCGGCTCACTGCAACCTCCACCTCCCAGGTTCAAGCGATTCTCTTGCCTCAGCCTCCTGAGTAGCTGGGATTACAAGCGTGTGCCACCGCGCCCAGCTAATTTTTGTATTTTTAGTAGAGACAGTGTTTCAACATCTTGGCCAGGCTGGTCTCAAACTCCTGACCTCGTGATCCACCCACCTCGGCCTCCCACAGTGCTGGGATTACAGGCGTGAGCCACCGTGCCCAGCCATCGCATGTGCATTTTTAAATGCAAACATAATGTTCCCACTTTATGTCCCAAGATATGTCCTGGAGTAATTGTAGAGTTTGACAAGAAAACCAGTTCAGTAAGTTTGTGTTTTTGCTGTGCCCTGTTTAAATCAAAATTGTGGAGTCAGGAGAACCCCACACACTGACAGGAGAGGAGAAATTGGTACAAGCTCTTTGCAGAGATCTGCGAGAGAAGCAAGCAAGGACCTGTCAGCTGCAGCCCTCTCAGGTCTGTGCTTTAGAGAGTTATGCATGTGTGCAAACCTGGTCACAGTAGCGTGGCTAAAATATCAAAATAGTTCCAAAGTTTCCTGATTAAAGAAACTTCAGAAACACTATTATCAGCATAAAAATTTCCATAAGTGATATCTAAATATATTACTCTATAGTTAGAGCTTAAAATATGCAAAAAAAATTATGTGTTCTGTTCAGGAGTGTATAGTCATATGCCCTATAAAGACGTTTCAGTCAATGATGAGCCACATATATGATGGTGGTCCCATTAGATTACAATATTGTATTTTTACTGTAACTTTTTTATGTTTAGATTATTTACCATTGTGTTACAATTGCCTACAGTATACAGTACAGTAACATGCTACAGGTTTGTATCCCAGGAGCAATAGATTATACCATCTAGCCTAGATGTGTAGTAGGTTATGCCATCTAGGTTTGTGTAAGTACACTTTATGATGTTTGCCCAATGACACATTTGTCAGAACATATCCCTGTTGTACAACGCGTAACTATGTTCATGAATAATAAATATGGAACAAAACATCAGAATGGTTAAAAAAAAATTGGATAATGGTTCTCCCAGGGGTAAGACAATCAGAGAAGATACATAGAGGCTTTTACTCTGTAATATTTGACTTGATTGTATATATGTTTGCCTATTATGATATTTATTACAAGTTCTTAAATGTCTGAAATATAACATATTTAACATGAATAAATCTCTAATGGGCCTTATCTCTGATTAACAAGTAACCCATTGTTCACTTAGAAAATATGGAAAATGCACTTATATACCAATATGAACATATTCATAACATTTAACCCCATCACGGACTAGTAAAAACTGTAATCATGGTGGTGTGTTTCCTCCAATTGTCATCTGTACCCGTGTACATGTGAACACGCATACTGTATATGCATTGAATATGGATTTGATTTAACTGGAATGTATTAATTTTCTTTAGGTGTATAACTACAAAGTTAGTGGCTGAAAGCTACACTCACATATAAGGTTCTAGGTCTGTAGGTCAGAAGTCTGGCACTATGACCTTGTTCTCAGTTTAGGGTCTCATAAAGCTGAAATCAAGGCGTCTATGTAGGCTTGACTGTGATCTTTTGTCTGGAGGCTCTCGGTAAAAATTTGCTTCCAAGATCATCCTTGTTGCTGGCAGAAGTCATTTTCTCAAGGCTATTGCACTGCACCCCACTTCCCAATTTCCTTGATGGGGGTCATCTTAGAGTCTTCTCAGCTCCTAGTCTTCTCAGCTCCTAGTCTTCTCTACTCTAGTTCTCTGATACATGACCTCCTTCTTCCAGCCAGCAATGGTGTGTTGAATGCTCCCTGGGTTCTGATTCTCCGACTTCCCCTCCTCTGAACAGCCCGAAAAAATTCTCTGCTTTTAAAAAGCTAATTTTATTAGGTCAACCCCCTGCCAAATTTTCACCCTTCTACCATATAACAGAACATAATCATGTAAGTGATATCACATTATATTCACTGGTTCCACCCACACTGAAAGAAAAGAAGATTGTACAAGGTTGAGAGGGTCATTGAAGCTCATCTTAAAATTCTGCCTGCCACAAGGAGATTCATACAAAAAAAAAAAAAAAAAAAAAGCATGCAAAGTTCAGTTAATGGTGTTCAGCTTTAACTGATTTTTCAGACCCAAACCCTAGGCCGCTGTAACAGGGCATTATTGCAGTAGGCTGAGGCCAGCACAGGGGAAATAACTCATCCAAGGTTCTGTAGTCAAGGACATGTCTGGTCTCCTGACTCTAGTCTTCTGTTCAGCATCCATACTTCTTCTTCTGTAGTGTCCCTTCTACTTCAGAATCAATGGGAAACTGCTCCTCCAGTGTCAGACTAGATGGCAAAGAAAGAGGACAGGAAGGCAGATGCCATCATAGGAAACGATGTGGTGATTTGTCTCCTTTCCCCATTCCCACATGAAACTCATCCCACAACTCAGAACTGGCCCAAAGCTCATAGGTTATGGGGACATATTTCAGCTCTTGCTGCTACCTTTCCACAAGTTATCTATGGCAGTAATAAATGCCCGTTGGTTTAGATAAATGTCATGTCCTCTCTCGGAGGGAGGAGGTAAATAGCTGGGTGTGTTGAAGTCCTACTATGTCCCATAGGTACTTGACAGGTTTTCTAAAGAAGATATGTGGTGAGACTTATTTCACAGATGACCAAGCTCCTTCTCACAGGAACTAAGTCCTCTCCAGAGAAGGGGCAGAATTGGAATGTGATTCTATCTCTTGCCTTTCTCATAATATCACCAGTAGCTTTCTATTTGGAAGATGATGGCTTTATGCTTCCCCCATATTGTGCTCCATGGTCCTCACTCTACATCAAAGAAGAGGATGGTGGAGATGAAATCCTGCCCTTTGAGCTACAAAGCTTATGTTAGGTCACATGGATTGGCTGGTGCCTGTGGTCCCTCCTAGGCCCACTGACTCCGCTCCACTGACATCAGGCTTGCGCATACGACTAGATGTGGCCAATAAGCTATGAAGGGAAATGGAGCCTGCCCCTCCCAAGCAAAAGTAATAAGAGCCATCTAGGAGTTCCAACAGTACACTTTGTTCCTCTGTCTCAGCAACATCCCAGATTTCCAATGAGGTAGTTTAATTCATTGTATCCTCTAGCAGCACTAGAATATGAGAATTTAAATGATCACAGGAATACTTGGGAAGAGGGAAGCGAAATGATTTATACCCAAAATTGGCCTGCTAGAAGATCCTCCCAACTCACATGCCCTAACACTGAGTCTGTAGCCAGGAGAAGGTACACATTTTACCCACATCGCACAGATAGCAGTTTGTCAGGCTCTGGAAGCAACATCTTCTGCCTTTCACTCTATTGCTCTCTCCAGAAGACCTCTCCTCATGCTTAGATCTTCCCTGGGCATTTGTCTTTATAAGGCCACAGGAATAACCCAGATACCCAGTTAATGGCCACTCCTGATGCTCGCTCTCCAAGAGGGGCCCAAAGAGGTCAGGAAAGGTACACTGATTATACAGAAACGGGGTGACAACATTTCCCCATCCCACCTACACTGCACGATGCCACAACACTGATGAGGCACCAACTCTTATACATGATGTGGGTCTCTGTGAGTTTATTTTTCTTTCTGTTGACATGTTTTCAGAAGCTCTTTAGGACACAGTTATGCTACTTAGTACTATATAGTTTAGGTTAAAGCCATCTCAGAACCAGAAGATAGAAAGAGCCATGGAAGGGAAACTAATACGTCAAGGGCCTACAATGGGCCACACTGGGCTAGGCACTTTATATACTGTTTCTCTTAGTCTTTACAACTGCTCTGTAAGTTAGGTATCAGTATTCCCTGCTTAAACTCATTCCTCCCCAGAGGCAGGCTCCCCTAAGGCTCATGGAGGTTAAATATATTTTAGAAGTACAAATGTCCAGTAAGAGGCAGCATGGTTATTCTAATCCAGGGTGGTCAGAGCCCAAAGTTGGGTTCTACCATGAACCTTTGCAGGTAACCATGGGTAGTAACATTTGCCATGTTCTAGAGCAGGTTTTCTCAGCCTCAGCACTATTGATATTTTGGGTTGGAGAGCTCTTTGCTGTGGGGTATGTCCTAGGCATTTAGGGGTGTTCAGCAGCCTCCCTGGTTCCCAGAGAGGCTAGCAAGGTAAGTGACTTATCCTTGAAACAGGAATGTTCCAAATTACTGGTTTGGGTCTGACACTAGGATAAAGGGAGACATCCTGTCTCTCTTGCTCCAGTGTCCTGTCCAGCAGACATAGTATGAGGCTTTCATCAGGCCCCTCAGGAGTGCAAAGGAAACACACTTCTCTCATGCAAACAAGAGGGCAAAATAAGGGGATAGGAAAACCCAGGAAACAGGAAGAAATGGAGTGGGTGGTGACTTCATTCCCTTACCCCAATGTCTACACATGGGGTCCATGACTCAGTTGGATGGAGATGGTGGAACCACCTTCTACCCTTCCCCCAGCCCCATCAGGGCACTCATTCCACCACATAGAAATGGCACTGACTCACAGTGCAATTAGAAACGTGGGAGTGTTTTTTTTCTTCTCTCCATATGCTCTCTAGATCATGCTGCCCCCTCAAATGTATTCACATTTGTAGTTCACCGTTTCCTGCCTCCTCCACTACTAGCCAGGAAGAGCTCCAGCAGACTCCTGACTCTCAGCAGGTTCATCCTCAAAAAATGTGATTCTCTATTTTTCCCCTTCAAATGTACTGCTCCTCCTGTGTCTTCTCAGGCCCATTGAGACTCCACACCCCATGTGAGACAATGACTGTATGATCCTTGCATTCCCAGATAAATGGATGGCTCCTGCTGACCAACTTTCTGAGTCCAGTGGATTTGTTCAAGAAAGCAGGAAGGTAGCCAGATCCTCCTTTGGGAGAGGGCTGTGCTGGGCAGGAGCTGGAACTCAGGTTCTGTTCTGATCCAGCAGTGATAGACAGGGAGATATTAAGTTGTAGAATAAGGTGGTCCATGGAGTAGATTCTTTTAAAAGAATTAATGGACCAGGCGTGGTGGCTCACACCTGTAATACCAGAACTTTGGAAAGCCGAGGCAGGTGGATTATCTGAGGTCAGGAGTTCAAGACCAGCCTGGCCAACATGGTGAAATCCCGTCTCTACTAAAAATACAATAATTCGCTGGGTGTGGTGGTGCACGCCTGTAATCCTAACCACTCGGGAGGCTGAGATAGGAGAATCACCTGAACCCGGGAGGCAAAGGTTGCAGTGATCTGAGATCATGCCACTGCACTCCAGCCTGAGCAACAGAGCAAGACTCCATCTCAGAAAAAAAAAAAAATTAATGTAGCCCCCCTGGCAAACTAAGAAAAGCTGTTTCTATTGAAGGCCAGGCAAAGGGCTTCTGAGAAATTACTGCAGCTCCTCAGGAGTGACTGGGGGAAGAGGATGAAAGGAGGGACCTTGTATGAGGTCTGTTCCTGAGGGCTGTAAGGGAAGAGAAACACCATGTCCAGCATAAACTACCCAAAACAATTGAAATGGTTCATGGTTGTGCCGGAGCCTGGGCGATCATTTCATGCAGCAAAGCAGTGGTTAGACACTTTTGATGAATGCTGCAGCATGTGTCTTCTTTCCTGATGTGCTGGCAAAAACTAATCATGAGCAGTTTTTCAGTATGAAATAGGGAATACCAAATAAATAAGCCAGTGAATAAGGATCCTAGGAAAACTGGTAGTAGCCCCTCCACCCAAGGCTGAACTGGAAGCCAAGAGTCTGAAAGACAGTTTCAAATGCTAGGGTAATAGCGCAGAGTTCAAAAAGAACACGAGATGTGGGTAATAATGAAGTCACTCTGTTGCCAGGTCAACAGACATTTAGGTTCTCTGTTAGGATTCCGTTTCAAGCTCAGGCTCAAATCAACCATCACTGTGAACTTTGAGTGAAAGAGGAGACGACAACAAGGAGAAATTACAGCTGTGGGAAGCCTCCTCTTACAACGCTTACAATTGGTGAAGCTCCTGCAGTTGGCAGAGTGAAGAGAGGGCCTTCTTTGCGTGGAAAAATCTATCCATCACAATGACTGGTTGGTCAGACATGATTCCCTATTACTGTTTCATGTTGCAGCTAATCTTCTGTCTTCTGCTCCTCATGACACTAGTGTTACGTATGGTCTTCCAAATTTGGAAACAACATTGAACAACTTAACGTCAGGAGATAAAAGATTTTCAAACTTAGTGGACATCTGCAACTTTCAGAAGAAGAGAACAAAGAATTCACGGAAAGGGAAAAGGACATGTACTTCATTACCATTGTCTTTGGGAATGTAATAACTGACTCTGGTTTCATTCACAGAACCATGGATCTCCATGTCATGCGGGATAAGAGCAGAAAACATAAAGATACAGCAAATTTCCTGTTCTCTGCCTCTGCATATTTTTTTGTAATTACATAAAAGGTTCCCATTTCATAAAGATTTTGTTAAAACACCATATAATAAATACCCTTTATAATGTGGTTAGGTGCTCTACTTGTGTTGTTTAACCCTCGCTAGAAGCCTGTGAGGTAGGTACCATGATTATGCTCATTTTACCAAAGAGGAAATGGAGGCATAAGGGGTGTGTCTGTGGCATCAGCTTATTATAAGTGGCAAGGCTGGGGCTCAAACCCAGACCGTAAGACTCCCAGATAGTCTCTTAAGCCCTAGGATGTTCCCTGGTGGGCAAAGAATGACTGTCTTCTATCACCTGAATGCACAACTTGGTAAGATGGATTGATTTCTCCTCGTTACCTCAATTTTCCCTTAGCTTGACATCAAACTTCTTTGAGGCTATAGTCTGGGGCCAGAGTAAAGACAATCAAGTCTCTCAACATTTTGTAAGTAGCCCAGTGACATGCTTGTATAGAGTAGAAGGATTCTTTATATGTCAGTAAATCACGTTCAGTTTATTTTTAAGAGATTCTTCTTTGAAACACATTGCCTCATAAGCTCATGTGGAGATAATTTAAAAGACAAATGCATATTCCTTGGGATTTTGTACATAGGTAGTCATCTTATCTGAAAATAAGAATAGTTTTATTTCTTATTTACCAATCTATGTGCCTTTCATTTTATTTTCTTGCCTTATCACAATAGTTAGAATTTCCAGCAGAGCGTTGAATAAGAGTGACTAGAGCAGACATTCTTGTCTTGCTCCCTGTCTTAGGGGGAAATCATTCAGTTTTTTCAATTAAGTACAGTGTTAGCTGTAGATCATATTTGTAGATGCTCTGTATCAAGTTGAGTAAGTTTCCTTCTATTCCTATCTTACTGAGATTTTTTATCATTTTTTATTTTGAATAACTTACATTTTGTAAAATGCTTTTTCTGCATCAATTGATGCAGTATTATTTTTCTACTTGGTGGATAACATTGATTGATGTTTGAATGTTGAAATGGCCTTCCATCTTTGGAATAAACTCTGCTTGTTCATGGTGTATAATTCTTATTTTATTTTATATAACTTTTAAGTTCAGGGGTCCATGTGCAGGTTTGTTAGATAGGTACACTTGTGTCATGGGGATTTGTTATACAGATGATTTCATCACTGAGGTGATTAAGCCTACTACCCATTAGTTATTTTTTCCTGAACTCCTCCCTCCTCCTCCACTCCACCCTCTGAATGGCCCCAGTGTGTGTTGTTCCTTTCTGTGTGTCCATGTGTTCTCATCATTTAGCTCCCACTTATAAGTGAGAATATACAGTATTTGGTTTTCTGTTCCTGCATTAGTTTGCTAAGGATAATGACCTCCAGCTCCATCCATGTTCCTGCAAAGGACATGATCTCATTCGTTTTTATGGATGCATAGTATTTCATAGTGTATAGGTACCACATTTTCTTTATCCAGTCTGCCGTTGATGGTCATTTAGGCTGATTCCATGTCCTTGCTATTGTGAATAGTGCTGTCATGAACATACACGTGCATGCGTTTTTTTTTAACTTTCTTAATTATTATATTACAGTTTCCATAACATACACCATGGATTCAGAAACTTTTTTCCCCCGTTTTGAACATCTATTAAATTGTTCTTATTTATCACTTACAGCTTTTTTGCATTTTTTATTTTTATGGATACATAATAGTTGTACATATTTATGGGGTACATGTGATATTTTTATACAAACATATAATGTGTAATGATCAAATCAGAAATTGGGATATCCATCACTTCAAACACTTATCATTTGTTTGTGTTGGAACATTCCAAGTCTACTCTTGTAGTTATTTCGAAATATACAGGAAATTATTGGTAACTATAGTCATCCTATTGTGCTAATAGTATTTTTGTACTTGTACTTGTTAACCAACCTGTTTTTATCCCCTATCCCCATTACCCTTCCCAGCCTCTGGTAACCGCCAAATGCAAATGAAAACCACAGTGAGATATCATCATACCCTAGTTATAATAGCTATTATCCAAAACACGGAAAATAACTAATGCTGGGGAAGGCGGTGGCTCAAGCCTGTAATTCCAGCACTTTGGGAGGCTGAGGTGGGCAGATCAGGGGGTCAGGAGATTGGGACCATCCTGGCCAACATGGTGAAACCCCATGTCTACTAAAAAAAAAAAAAAAAATTAGCCAGATGTGGTAGTGCGCGCCTGCAGTCCCAGCTACTCGGAAGGCTGAGGCAGGGGAATCACTTGAACCCAGTAGCAGGAGGTTGCAGTGAGCCGAGATCACGCCACTGCACTCCAGCCTGGGTGACAGAGCGAGACTCTGTCTAAAAAAAAGTGCTGGGGAAGAAACAAAGAAAGGGGAGTGTGAATGCTTGTACACTATTGGTGGAATATAAATTAGTACAGCCATTATGGAAAACAGTGTGAAGGGTTCTCAAAAGACTAAAAATAGTACTATCATATATCCAGCAATTCCACCACTGGAAATTTATCCTAAGGGAAGGAAATCAGTATATTGGAGCGCTTTCTGCACTCCGATGTTTATTGCACCACTATTCACAATAGCCAAGACATGGAATCAACTAAGTGTCTATCCAAGAATAAACTGATAAAGAAAATGTGGTAAATACACACAATGGTATATTATTCCACCGTGAAAAGAATGAAATCTAATGATTTGCAACAACATGGATGGAACTAGAAGACATTATGTTAAGTGAAATAAGCCAGGCATGAAAAGGCAAATGTCACATATTCTCACTTTATGAGAGAGCTAAAAAAAATTAATCTCAGGCCAGGCACAGTGGCTCACGCCTGTAATCCCAGCACTTTGGGAAGCTGAGGCAGGATTGCTTGAGGTCAGGAGTTCAAGACCAGCCTGGCCAACATGGTGAAACCCCGTCTCTACTAAAAATGCAAAAAATTAACCAGGTGCTGTGGCGTGCACCTGTAATCCCAGCTGCTTGGGAAGCTGAGGCAGGAGAATCGCTTGAACTCAGGAGGTGGAGATTGTGCTGAGCCGAGATCATGCCATTGCACTCTAGCCTGGGCCACAGAGAGAGACTTTATTTCAATAATAATCATCATCATCATCATCTCATGGAGATGGTGAACTAAAACACTTTTCTGAGAAAGATAAAACCATCACATCTATTATATGATGTATCCCAAGGTGAGAAATGTTACAAAACTTTCAAAAATAAATGCTAATGTAGAATAGGATAATTTAGATCCCATGATATATGTATTGCTCGGTTCTCTAGCATTTTGACACATTTTATTACAGTCTTTCTCTAGGCATATTTGTACTCAATATAATTGTGCTTCCATTATTGTACTACCAGTGGTTCTCCAGTATTAGTGTGCATTAGAATCTCTCAGAGGAGCATGATAATAATGTATGTTTGGGACCCAGTTAGAAGTATATTTGAATTATGTAATATTGGGGAAGGGAAACAAATTCTACTTTGTTAATAAGAAAGACAAGAGATTGTGAAGCAGGCAGTCTGCATGAAATGCTTCAAAAATCACCAATACATACTGCCATGGACTCCTTCCTCCTAGACCAAAATTTTAGTCAGGCTTCTCTGAGCCTTTTTTTTTTTTCAACTAGGCCTTCTCTTTGACCAACTGAGCCCAGTTTTTGCAAATAATCCTGCTCAGTCAGTGTATCAAGAATCCTCCCACCTTTGCCATCCAATCAAACTTTTCTTCTGCCACTTTTGACGTCTAATCAAGTTCCTTCCCTTCCTCTGATAACTAACCAAATTTCTTAGTTTTCTACCCTTTCCCTCACCCTTCCCAGTGGCCATAAAATCCCAGCTGTCTCAGTAGTATTTGGAACTGAGTTCAATCTCTCTCCCCTCTTGCAAGAGTCTTGAATAAAGTCTTCCGTGTTGTTTTTTTAAAACAAGAATCAAATGCAATGTGTCTTTTATAATACAATGCTATTTTTTTTTTTCATTTTTAGTTTGCTGTGTCAAATTAAGTTTGCTTTGGGAAATGCAAATTTTTTTTTTTTTTTTTTTTTTTTTTGAGACTGAGTTTCGCCCTTTTTACCCAGGCTGGAGTGCAATGGCGTGATCTCGGCTCACCACAACCTCCGCCTCCTGGGCTCAGGCAATTCTCCTGCCTCAGCCTCCTGAGTAGCTGGGATTACAGGCACGTGCCACCATGCCCAGCTAATTTTTTGCACTTTTAGTAGAGACGGGGTTTCACCATGTTGACCAGGATGGTCTCGATCTCTCGACCTCGTGATCCACCCGCCTCGGCCTCCCAAAGTGCTGGGATTACAGGCTTGAGCCACCGCGCCCGGCTCTAGGGAAATGCAGTGACGTGCCTGCTGTTCTTTAGTGAAGGGTAGAACTGGGCTAAGGACTTGAGGGATCCCCACAGAGTCATAATGGCCACATTAAACATTTATTCAAGGCTGACAAGGGACTCATACCTGTGATCCCAGAACTTTGGGAGGCCAAGGTGTTAGGATTGCTTGAGCTCAGGAGTTCAACACAGCCTGTGTAACATAACAATACCTCATCTCTGCTAAAAATACAAAAAAAAAAAAATTAGCTGGGTGTGGTGATGCACATCTATGGTCCCAGCTACTTGCAAGGCTGAGGTGCAGGATTGCTTGAGCTGGGGAGACTGAAGATGTAGTTAGCTATGATCATGCCACTGCACTCCAGGATGGGCAACAGAGCAAGACCCCATCTCAAAAACAAACAAACAAAAACAGAACATTTACCTAAGGCATACCAGAATTTCTGCTCCTAGACAGATGGAATTGTTCTCCCATGTAAAACAACTAAAAAGTTGGATGAAATGCAAGAACAAGCTGTTCTGAAGACCTTAAACAACAGGCAACAATGTTTAGTGATCCCTGAGAGATTGGGAACCAATGAGATTATTCTTATGATTGCCCCAGCTTACTTCTTGGAGAAAGTTTTCAGGCCACAGTGAAAGAAGCAGGAATCCAGGCAAAGCACAGTAGTATCCCAGAGCTTAGAATAAGAAGTTGGTAGTGCAAAAAGGGCAAGGAAGCTGGAGTTCACAGGGCTGTGTCCCAAAAAGGAATGAGCTGCACAGAGAAGGCATTCCAGAGATCCATGGAAAGCGACTCGTGAATATTCACCTTAGTACTATTAAATGATAAACTTAGGCACATTAAAATTGTGAAGAGTTTATTTGAGCAGACAGCTATTCATGAACAGAGGAACACTGCAGGTGGTTCAGTGTTACACCAAGGGGTATGTGAGGGAAAAACTTTTATACAATGTTTTCTAAAGCAAGACAAAGAAAACATTTGATTTGTAAAAGTGAAAAGTTTCTAGTTAGTGATTAATAGGCAGCTTTTGATTGGTAAAGTCTCTAGTTAGAAGTTAGCCCGCAGTTCTTAATTGGTTATGCTTAAGTTTTATTTTCCTAGGCTATGACCATTCGCTATGAGTTGGGTTTCAGTTTGCTCACGTAGAAACTCTAGTTTGCTAAAGTCACCTCAGCTTAATGGCCTCCCAATTATTTTAACTAGTATTGATCATTCTGATCATTACATGCCTGTATGGAAACTACCCCAGATCAGAAAATGATCTATCAAAGAGGATTAAAGGAAACAGTTTCTTAAGTTCACACATGTTTGGGAACAGTGCATGTTACCACTAGCCAGACTTGGAAACCTCATAATTCACAGGACATTAGACAGAGTACTTAGAATTTTCCTCATTAGTAGGGAATGATTAACTCGAAACTAAACACAACACTGATCCTTTCTTACAAAGTTTTAAAGCAAGAATCTAAAAGACAAAACTTTACAAATAACTGTTTTCCAGAATAAAAATCAATGTAATTCCAGGGATATCCACCATTCCACAGAGGAAACTTACAATGTCTGACATCCAATCAAAAGCCTACAAAGAAACAGGAAAACAAAACCCATCATGAGAGAAAAAGCAATCAATCCAAACTGACCCAGAAATGACAATGATGGTAGAATTACATAAGGACGTAAAAGCAGATAATTAGAATTTCATTGCATATGGTCAAGAAGCTGGAGGAAAGAGTGAACAAGTTTAATAGAGACACAGAATATTTTTAAAAAGCCTCAATTTAAACATCTAGAGATAAAAACTGCAATGTCTGAAATTAAAAAAATATATTAGATGAGGTTAATGGCAGATTACACATTGCAGAAGAAAAGAGTAGTATACCTGAAGACGTAGCAAAATAAACCATTTGAAATGAAATAGAGAACAGACGAAAAGTTAAAAGAACATTAATTGTGGTTGTGTGGAAACCATATTGACAGTCACTTGAAATGGAAATTGTCTTAGCCCTCTAATTACATGGCAAAGATTGTCAGATTGTATAAAAAAAAGCAAGACTCAGCCCCAATATCCTATAACCACAAATACAAGCTGAGAAAAAGCCTCTTCTGCTAAAAATATAAAACATACCATGGGCCAAGCAGCACTAAGACAGTACTCACCTAATCTAGTACAACTGTAATTCAAGTAGGTCTTTATGCACATCTCTGTAGGAGATCAACTGGGACGTTAGCACATTGAGGTGTCTAGAGAAATCTGTACTGATCATGGCCAGTGGACAGTGCAAAACTGGGAGAAGGGGGTGAGTCGTCATAGCAGAGGGATGGAGTGGGACTGTGACACAGTTTGGCTACTACTCCCAGCAGCTGAAGGGGATCTGAGGTACTAGGATTCTGAATGTGCGGGTGAAAATGAAGTCATCCAACGCCATTCATTCACATGCTCTTTACCTCCTTTGGGTCCCACAGCAGCCCTGTAAATGATCATCTCCTTTTACTGAGTATAGTAAACACTATGGCGTTACCATGGTAGTAACTACTAAATTAATCAGCTAAAGGATCCGTAACTTGTTTGAAATTCATTATTCTTTTCAACAAATTTTTCACTCTTTTAACGGCTGACACATTAGTTTGCTTTCTCTTTTAAAAATCAAACTTTAATTACAAACTAAGTAACATTTATTAATTTAAGAAAAAATAGAAAACTTAAATTAATACTCATGTGATCTTAGGAAATAAAATAAGGTGTTGAAGATAAGATTTTAAAGCTTTCTTAATACGGTTTTTCTTCTGCTCAAAATAACAACAAAAACCACTTTAGAATGTGTTACTTTACAGTCAGAAACACAAAGTTCATTTGTGTGAAAATGATTTTTTCAAATGGGCATATATCTGGAGATTTCTGTCTTCATATGAAAGTCAGAAAAATTTGTTTTTATTAAATAGAAAATATTTTCCATCAGAGTAAATTTCTTTTTTTTTTTTTTTGAGACAGAGTTTCACTCTTGTTACCCAGCTGGGGTGCAATGGCGTGATCTCGGCTCACCGCAACCTCCGCCTCCTGGGTTCAGGCAATTCTCCTGCCTCAGCCTCCTGAGTAGCTGGGATTACAGGCACGCGTCACCATGCCCAGCTAATTTTTTTTTTTTTTTTTTTTTTTTTTTGTGGAGATGGGGTTTCACCATGTTGACCAGGATGGTCTCGATCTCTTAACCTCATGATCCACCCGCCTTGGCCTCCCAAAGTGCTGGGATTACAGGCGTGAGCACCTGTGCCCGGCCCCAGAGTAAATTTCTAAATATGCTGATTATGACTTTTCAAATGTTTGGCAAAAATATTTTAAAAATTAGATTTTCAAATTTATAGGGATGACTTCTTTATTGGGTTATGTATAGTAATATCACTTAAAAATCATTCCAGCTGGTTACAAATGAAATATTGACTAAATAACATGCTATCTTTTTTAAAATTTAAAAACTGAACCTTTCTAAGCAAAATCAGTTTATTTACTGCATAATACATGTCATGTCAGGAAAGGAGACAGAGTAGAGGTGGAATTTTGCCTATTTCATTTATGAAATTCAAAACTTTTTCTAAGATAATTTTTAGGTTTTATAAAGAAATAATTCTGTCCTATTCTATTAAATAAATGTGTTTACTTTATATTTCTAAATTTGCCAAAATGCATTTCAAAATTAGACTACATTAGATCACTGAGAATGGACTTCTGAAAGGTGATAGCTTGAGTTTTGAAAATCAGGAACTAACTGAAATCTGATCAAATGTGAGTCAATCAGCTTTGATGAGTGGAGAGGAGAGATTAGAAAAATAGTAACAAACATGGCAAGCGAAACATATTTATTCGGCAGGGACTTTGAAAGAGGCAGTGTTTCTCATAAGAGGCTCTAAGCCTGGCTTCTTCATGAGAAAATATAACATGAAGATAAAAAACTCACAAGTGGTGTCTTTGGATGACTGGATTATGGTTTTGTTTATATTCTCCCTATATTCATGATCCGAATATGCATGATGACATTATATAAGTAATTATACAAAGTATTATGTTTAGGCTGGGCGCGGTGGCTCACGCCTGTAATCCCAGGACTTTGGGAGGCCGAGGTGGGAAGATCGCGAGGTCAAGATATCGAGACCATCCTGGCCAACATGGTGAAACCCTGTCTCTAGTAAAAATACAAAAATTAGCTGGGTGTGGTGACGTGCTAAGATCAAACCGCTGCACTCCAGCCTGGTGACAGCGAGATTCTATCTCAAAAAAAAAAAAGAAGTACTACATTTAAAAATGTTCTTTGTAGCAACTTTTGAAATATGAAAGTATTAAAGAAACTCTACAGACTCAAAAATGTTGTTATATATTGGTTTAAACTACAATTCTGAAATAATTTAATAATTAGTAAATGAAGTAATTAAATGAATTATTATGTTATGAAACATCTACTATATTAGGCACTATGCTAGAAATTTAGCTCTAGGGAGATTAAGACAAAATCACTGTTGTGAAAGGGCACAGGTTGGCATAGAAATGATAATGCATAATGCATTTAATAATTTCATAATTATACATTTATTATTAATAATAAATTCATGATAAGGCATTAGTTTAATAGAATATTTGAAAAGAAGATAAAACAGTGGTGGTTTAAATATAAACATACATTGATGGTCTAATGTAGTCTAATTTTGGAATGCTGTAGTTTGAAAACATATATTCATTGTTGAATCAAGTAAGTAAGGTAATTTGGATCATGATATTTGTAAAATGGTGTAATTACTGTCAGTGTTTCTCTATGCCTATGTTGTCAAAACTCAGATGTGTGAGAATCACTTGGGAAACTGTCAAAACAGTAATTCCTGTTTCTGGTGATTCAGGTGGTGACAGTGAATGGTTGGGGGTGGGAAGAGCAGCCAACGTTCAGCATTTTTAACACTTTCCCTAAGTGATTATGATGCAAATAAGGGGTCTACGTTTCCCTAAACACTAACATATACAAGGTTTAAAAAAAAAAGTTTATAGAATTTGAGTTGGAAACTTTCCTTGCTATGTTACTTTGGAAACAATGTAATACTTTCCACATAACTAGTTACTTGCCTTTGGACACTCAGTTAAGGACAGTGAGTCAGGGACAATTTTGAGCTGGATTTCTAACGCTATCATAGTTAATCAATCAAAATAATAAATAATTTAAAATCTACTATGTCATGAACTATACCAGAAACTGAGTTCCAGGATGATTAAGACAAAATGGTTGTCTGGAGAAAAGGGCACACACTCACAAAGAAATAACAATGCCAAATACTTCATATGGTTTTTAAGAATTTATAAAGTAGTTTCATGTTTCAGGTATGGACAAGAAGGGAATGTGTTTCTGCTTTAAAGAAAATATGTTCCTCCAATGTAATTTACATGTCTGGGTAAGTCTGTTAAACTGGGTGGGTAGGCCTGCCAAGAGTCTCCTTTGAGAAAATCCATATCAAGCACAGAAACACAGGCACAAATAAAGCCTTCAGTCTGTTTGTATAGTGGAGGTTTGCAGTAACACAAATCTGGGCACACTTAGATATATTTCATGAGCTAGGCCCCAGTGCACTCGTGTCTGAGTTATTTGAAGGAGTCATGAAAGAAAACCATAAAGGATTATTTTGCTAAGAACCAATGTGATCCCAGGAAACACAAGATTTATCCTGGTTATACTCACCGAGATAAATATAACTCTCAAGTTATAGAGACATTCTCCACAATTCTATAGAGGTCAAAGGGGGGATTTGGCTCACCAGGGACTCCAGATAAATCAGTGGGGTTTTGTTACCTTGAAGACCCTAGCACCTCATCAACAAGAACAGAAACAGGATCCAGCAGAAGGGAAAGTGGCTAACTAAGAAGACAGTAATCAGCGGAGCAGGAGGATTGCAAATAACAAAAGTGACTTGGGGAATCCCACATATTGTCACTGTCTGGACTTGTAAGCATGAGTGATAATTCCTCCAATCCTCCCTAAGTACCTGGTGGGGGTCCCGGTCCTATTAAATGTTGGGGAGTTGGGGACAGAAGCCAGCCCAACATAGTTCCACATTTCATCAGTTCCACTCAGCAGCCGTGTAAGACAAGTAAGTGTTGTTCCCCATTTCACAAAGCAGAAAACAGGCTCTATAAAGGAATGTATCTGTAATAAAGGGAAGGTTTATTATTCCAGTTAAGACTGAAGGATAATTAAAGTTTATTCTTCAGATTTGTTGAGGCAGTATTGTTATGTATCTGGACTACATTCATAATCTCATTTTAAAATAATTTCCATTGCTTCTCAAACTCCAGATAAAAAAAGAAAAAAAAAGTGTCACTTTTTTGAGACAGAGTCTTGCTCTGTCGCCCAGGCTGGGGTGCAGTTGCACAGTCTCAGCTCAGGCTCACTGCAACCTCCGCCTCCTGAGTTCAAGCATTTCTCCTGCCTCAGCCTCTGAAGTAGATGGGACTAAAAACGTGTGCCACAACGCCCAACTAATTTTTTTTTTTTTTTTTTTTTTTTTAGTAGACATGGGGTTTCACTGTGTTAACCAGGATTGTCTTGATCTGCTGACGCAGTGATCTGCTGGTCTCGGCCTCCCAAATTGCTGGGATTACAGTTACCATAGAGAAATGTGCCCCAATTAACACTCTCGTGCATTTAATCTCAGATTTCTTTTTTTAGTTCATCTGTTATATATAAGGATACATTTTTAATGAGACAATACTAAATGTATAGACTGCTTTTTAAATTGCTTTATTAACTTTAAATTTTTCCATGCACATGGGTGAAACTCTACTGCTGACAGAAACTTAGACTGAGTGCAAAGGCAATCTCCAATTAGAAGCTGGCAACACAAGACCCACTTGACACATGGAAATAACATAGGGTTCACAGCAAACGGATCAGTAAAGGCATATTAGGAAAATGCAAGGAAAAGGAAAACAGCGAGAATCACAGTATTAATCTCATGATAAATGGCAGGAATCAAGGCATAAGGCAAAATTCATCATGATGGTCATGGTGATTAGAGAGCTCCCCCATAAGGATACGCAGACAATTCCTCAACTGCAGCTCCCTAAGTTTTCTCCTGATTTCTCTCATCTCCTCCATGAATATTTCCATATCATCTCCATCTCCACCCATCCCATCATTGACCTGCCTATTGGGTATGGCCCATCGAAAATTAGGGGCAAGTCGGCGAGCCTGTGCCCGTCGATTTCCTGCAGGCTGGTGGCCTTCACCTCCTCCCAAAGGGCGGTCTTCCTCTCCATTCTGCATGGGCTGCTCCATCTCTTCGTTTTCCTGGTGAATATTTGCCATGATGAGATTTTTTTTTCTGGTTGTTTTTCTTTGAACACAAGTAAGACAAAGGCAAGGAGAGAAACTGAATGCTTGGTGCACTGACCAGCAGGATTCAGAGCCCTGATATCAAAGGATTTAATTTCATTTTTTCCCGCCTTACAAGTTCCGTGCGTCCTCTAGGGGGCCTCCAATTAGAGCCCCTCCCTCCAGCTTTCTCCCCTTACCTCCCTTCCCCCAAACCCACCATTTTTCCTTTCCCAAGATTCTTTCTCAGAGCTTCGCAGGCAGCAAAATGGAGGACGGGTGTAGGAGTGGGGGATGGGGTGGAGAGGGTTGGGGTCCCAGACTGGGCTTTCCTCGCGTTCAGACCCCCGCACCACCACCGTTCCTCGCACCGACCTGGGCCTATCCTTGCGATCTCCTCCTCCTCTGGATTCTCGCCTCTAGGTGCGCCGCCGGGACACTTAGCCTCGCAGACCTGCAGATGGGCAGGGGTGGGGGAAGAGGGGGCTCCTGCAGCGGAACGCTAGCGAGGATCATCCACCACCCAGCGCCTTCCCCGCCCCGGGCCCGGGCTCTCCTCGCTGCCAGCGCCCCGAGTCTCGCAATCCGCGCCCCCACCCTCAGCCGCCCCACCCCCCCGCGGTGTTCAACGTTTTCCTGCAGGGACTCGGGGGTGGTTTTCCATCGATCTTGGTTGCTCTGCTGCCCCTGGCACCCCAGCCGCCCCTGCTTGCCCACCCCAGGGGGCCTCTATGTTCCCAAGAATGTTGGGGTGTGGAGAAAACTGGCGGGGACCTCCTGCGCTGTTGTGCGCCCGTCCCGGGGGTCCGTGAGCCGCTGCCGGCCAGGCCAGGGCGCACGGGCCCCGGGGATCTTACCTGCTCCGCTTTTCCCCGGGCCGGATGCCAGCCCGCCGAGCGCAGGGCAGCGGGGAGCTTGTAGCCAGACGCGAGTGACGACTGCACCGAAGGCTGCGTAGCTCTGCAGCTCTGGGTCACGTGAGGGCCGCGCGTCACCGCTGAGCTCGCCCCTCAACTTGGGCGGCCAGTGCAGCAGGATCTCCCCCCTTCCGCCCACCCCCACCGCCACATGCACGCGCAAAAAGCAGCCTCCCTACTCCCGTCTGCGTGAGGTGCCCCAGAGCGCACGGCCCTGTCACTCTTCTCTGTCCTCTCCAATCTGAAGGCCCACAAGTGGCATCACTGCTCTGCGGTTGGAGTTTGCTCTCCTCTGGTTACCAGGGAGGGTCTGCATTATCTTCCACCACCGCCTCCTCTCACTCCAGGCCTTGGCTTTGGCCTTTTTTGCTTTCTCTTCTTTTCTACCTAGCAACATGCTTTGCGCTGCATTCCCACCCCTACCCCTTGCATGTGCAGTCACCAATGCCCATGTAGCCCCTGAAGTCCTACCCTTCTAGAAAATTTAGAGTGAAGGCTAAGGTGGGGAGGCAGGAGGGCACTTGTCTGAAACAGGGGCAAGGAAGTGGAGTGGGCTGTATCTATTTCTTTTTATTTCCTTTTCTTTAAATATCTGCGTGCTTCAGACAATTATAAATTCCAACTTTTCAATTTTGAAAGAAATACTGGCCGGTCGCCATGGCGCACTTGCAATCCCAGCACTTTGGTAGGCCGAGGTGGGCGGATCAGTTGAGGCCAGGAGTTCGAGACCAGCCTGGCCAACATGGTGAGACCCCGTCTCTACTAAAAATACAAAAATTAGCCGGGTGTGGTGGTGCGCGCCTGTAATCCCAGCTGCTCAGGAGGCTGAGGCAGGAGAATCACTTGAACCCTGGAGGCAGAGGTTGCAGTGAGCTGGGATTGCACCACTGCACTCCAGCTTGGGTGACAGAGCGAGACCCTGTCAAAAAAAAAAAAAAAAAAAAGAAAAGAAAAGAAAAGAAAGAAAGAAAGAGAAAGGGAAATGCTTTATCCTACAGAATGAAATCTTTCACTGTTTATATTGACCTGCACCACACAAAATATTTTCTCTGAGCTCCGCACACATCAAACCATTACTTTTGATACATACTAGCTCATTTAAAATTTTATCTTCACAAAAAGTAGGCACTCTTTCTGAACACAGTTGGTGTTTTCAAAATGATCTGTGAAGTAAATTTTCAGGGAGATGTCCAGTCCTCAGATCTTCACCATTTTATGTAACTTTGATGTTTTTGATACCACAGTCATCAGAGAAAGGGGGTCTTTTATTCCCTGCTTTCCTTTCTAAACCTTTCAAACCATCCCTACAAATATGTTCTTAGAATGAAATCAGAAGTTAAGTGCATATTATTCAGAAATTAGTTTCGAAGCCATCTACTCTTTTCTGTTAATGTTTCAAAATATATTAGAAATAAGCAGGGAGTGTGTGAAACAACTTGACAAGTTGAGACTGAACCTCATCCTGAGTGCAAATGTTCCTTTCTCTAACTTGAAATCATTAAAAAAAATTATCCCAGCTAGAAAATGAGATGTCTTCAGGAAAGTGGAATTGCTATAAAAATATTTGGTATCTATTGGTTATAATAAGGAACCAAAAGCATTAAATGCAGCACTGAGATAAGAAAGGTCAGGCAAATGCCCCAAACTCCTATGTAATTTTCTGCCCTGCTAAACCAGATGACACAGTGAATAAAGGAAGAGTATATGCCCAGTGCATAGGTAGTTTGAGGTTTTGGAGATCTATGTTCCATATAAAATTACATACATATTATTCAAGAGGTATATATATATATATATATGGGTTTTGTCTCACATTTAAAAACTGTTTATACAGATTGCTATATGAATGATACCAGCTGGGATGATGCAGTTTCAAAGCATGAACTCTAGTATCAGACAAGTCTGGCTTCAAATTCAGTCAGCTGTTTACTTGATGTGCGACTTTGGATCAATTACTTATCAAGGTCTATGTGCTTCCTCTGTGAAACAAGAATTGTTAGAATTACACATAACAAGAATTTACTACATACCTAGTAAATCATAAATTTTTGTTGACATTATTTTTATTGTTATTAGGTTGTTTCTAACATGATTTGAAGAGTAGCAGAGTATGATTCTTTCCTTAGCTAGACTCACTAGTTCTTAAAATCCATGAGGGCCCAAAATATGCTTCCTGTGTTCTATTTGGCATACTCAGTGACTAATAGTGTTCCTTGCACCAAGTAGGTGATCACTGAATATTTGTTGAATGAATATGTAGTACTGAGGTGAGTTGATTGTTTTTTCATTCTGGGGACTGTATTTAAAGCAATACAGTAAAGCTTTTATGAAAATTAGGAATTACCTAGGAAAAATCTCCTGAAAGTTGAAAAGCCACTGTGATATGACTATTGGATATGAAATTTAGCAAGTGGATTTTTATTTCTTTTGGTGGCTAAATGCTTTGCTGTTTTCCTTTTGACCCACCTTGGATAAATCTTTTGTTCAAAACCACCAAATTTCCTTGGATGAAACAGACATTGGTTTGTAACATCCAGATTGGATATTATCGTATATAGGAGATTGGTTGTAATAAAGTAATGTTTTAAAGATAGGTGAAAATTGTCCTAGAAGTGCTGTTATCTTTACTAAAATGTTGTGAGTGGGAGTTGATTCAGATGTTTTCTTGACTTTGGAGTTTTCTTCGGAGTTGGAGATAGATAGCACACTGTTGAAAATAAAACACCAATTTTTTGAAGGCCAAGTTAGCAGGACACTAGATTCCGTGTTTGAAATTCATTTTTTTTCAAAGGACAGAGAGAAGGTGAACTGATTAGATGGTTCTTATCTGTACACACATCCCACACATGTTTCAAGCCCAGGGACCTTAATTCTAATCTGCCCTGGAGGAACCAGGAGGACTCAGTATGAAAAGTGAGATTGGCATTTGAAAATGAATAGAACCAAATATTTAGTCTGGTTGAAACTATTTTAATAAGCAATAGTGACTGAAAAGTTGGAGAACAGGAGAGAAATGTAGTTAAAGAAGCCCATTACACTGTGTGAAGTGGGAGAGAGGGGTGATAGAAATAACACTGTTGATAAAGCTATTGGGAAAATAAAACTGTTTCATGATTTTACCCCAACTAGTGAAGATCCCTCTATTGTATTAGTTTCCCATCAGAGGAAGCTCGTTTTTGCTGAAATCTTTATGTGTATTGCCATGACATGGCTCACATGTACTTAACTGAAATTCACCTGGTTGGACTGTGATTATTGTCCTATTTTCCTCTCATTATCTCTCTGCTAGGCTTGGGAGAAGGTAGTCTGAGCCCTAGTGGGCTCTGTGGGTATGGGTATCTCTGTTCCTGCCTAGAATAGATTCTCTATGTGCCTCCCTGATGCTTTATTGATGCTCTTTTATTGTGATTCTCTCTTTCTCTCTAAATTTAAGCACCTATTACAAACTGAAAGTAGGTATTAGGAATATAGAAAATTATGCTTACTCCAGCTTTCCTCGAAGCTATGACCATTATAATTTTGATGCTAAGATTTCCAAAATGTGGAATGAATCTAATGAAATTTTAAGGGTGTCACTGTAAGAGTTTGGATGATTTGGAAGATGCTATATTTAATTCAAGAGATCTAGCCTGAAAAAATAAAAGGGCCGTGAGACTAAGATTTCTGAATGTGAAAGCAGCAAATATTCAGCACCTCATTACCTACTGGAGAACTGAGGACTCTTCTTTTCTTTATTTCATGGGTTGCAGATAATATCTCGACACTCCAGAGACCCATGGCCACTCTTTCCTGTTGTTTAGGACTCTGGTGGAAAAGGAGCTCTGACCTGTACAGTCTCCTAAACAGATGACATTAGCTGGACTATGAATAGGCCAAGAGAACTTCCTTGCCCCTTCTAGCTTCAGGTCGAGGTGAGTACTATTCTTACTTTTCCCTGTAGGGATAAACTTTGAGGAGTAACAAAACTCATGCATAAATGTTCATGAAGTGACTTTATCTTATCTCACTATTATTACTCCCATGTAAGTTCCATTGCTAATACACACTGCAACAAAGGAAATCTGATATTTCACACAAATTTAAAAGACAGAGAAGAAATTGGAGAAACATATTTATTATGTACTATGGGTTGAATTATATCCCCCCAAAATATGTATTGAAGTCCTAAGCCTTATAAACTCTCTGTTTATAAGGCCCTGTTTCTAAACAAGGCCTTTGAAAAGATACTCAAATTAAAGTGATATCACTAAGCTGAGTCCTAACACAATATGACTGATGTCCTTATAAGAAGAGGAAACCAATCCAAAGACAGAGGGAGAGATTGTAGTAATGCAGCTTCAAACCAAAAATGCCAGGGATTGACAACTATGACCAAAAGCTAGGAAGAGGCAAGAAAAGACCCTACTCAGAGTCTCTGAGGAAGCATGGCTCTGCTGACTCTTTGATTTTGAAATTCTAGCTTCCAGAGCCAGGAGAGGCCACATTCTTGTTGTTTTAAGCCACCCAGTTTGTGATACTTTGTTACAGCCATCCTAGGAAATCAACAATAGGTGAAAGAAAGAGAAAGTTAACATCCGTTATATTTAAAGAGCTCTTACAAATTAATAAGAAAAAAATGAGCATACCAATAGGCAAATGTGCAATGGATTTGAATAAGTAGTTTACAAAAGAAATAAACATGGCCAATAAAAAACATTTATTATTTTAACAAATAATAGTTGAGCATTTATCATGTGCAAATTGCTGTTTTAGGCACTAAGGATGCAGCAGGAAACAGCACAGACAAGGGCCCTGTTGTCAAAGACCTTCCACTATGTTGGGTAATGTTGGGACTCAGAAACTGATACCCCAAGATATGGTGCTTTGACATGCTGAACTGAAGAGGAAGCCTCAACATCCGTCTGACCTTTCCCACGCACTTCCTGACTCTCAATCCTCTGTCTCTCCCAAAGCACAGGATGAAGCTGTTTTCTGAAGTTCCCTTATTTACCTAAAGTCTAAACTCATTAAAGAAGAAAACAATTACCTCTAGTCCCTGAGCTTTCATTAACTGCACTCATATATCAGGAAGAAAGACTGAAGTCTGTCAACATGCCTAGACAGACTTTCGTCACAAACCATTGTCTTCTTTGTATGCCCAACAGACTATATCCTAGGCCATTGTCTGTTCTCAAGCCCATTGAAATAGGATAATAAAATAAACTGTGAGGCCAAAAGAATGGATTAGTGGGCTTATAGAATAGTGGATTTTACAGCTGGGTTTTCTATGCCTTTGCCTAATTTTAGATTTATAGGGCAGGGTTTATGATCTCAAATACTAAGCCTTCACAGATTGTGTACTATGAAAACCAAAACAACCTTAGAAATATTTTAGTACAAGTGTCCTATTATTCAAAGTGAGAAACTGAGACCCAGAAAAATTAAGGACTTGCCCAGGTCACCAAAGAGGGTAGTGGTAGAACTAGATGTAGAGATAGCTTTGTGAAATCTACTAACTCCCAGAAAAGAAATCTTTTTCTTTTTCACTTGTCTGTTTTCTTAGTGTCTTAGTCAGCCTGGGTGGCTATAACAAAATAGCAGCTGAGTGGCTTTAAACAACAAACATTTACTTCTCACAGTTCTGGTGTAAGAACAAGATGCCAATAAATCTGATTTCTGGTAAGGACCCATTTTCTTGTTTGTAGATGGCGATTTTCTCTGTATTATCACATAGTGGAGAGCAAAAAGAGGGGAAGCAAACTCTCTGATGTCTCTTTTCATAGGAGCACTAATCCCATTCATGAGGGCCCCACTCTCATGACCTAATTGCTTTCTACAGACTCCATCTCCAAGTACCATCACACTGGGTGTTAAGCTTCAACAAATGAAGTTTGGGGGGACACAAACATTCAGTCCATAGAACTTGGCCAATTTTATTTATTTATTTACCTTCTAGGTTTGCACATATTGTGCATGAACATCTAAGGAAATCTGAACATTTTATCTATGATTGCCATCTGTCAATCTTAGTCTTCTGTCTCTCCTCTTCAGTCTTAGAGGAGGGCATATGACAGTTTCAATCAATAGGGTAGAATAGAATAGAACCGATGCTATGTGAATTCCAAGGCCAAATCATAAAAGACCATACAGAGTCACCCTTATTTACAGAAAACATTAGCTTTTGAAGCCCTGAGATGGCCATGTTGGATATGCTACACGTGAACCCTCTGGTTGACAGACCCAGATAAGCCTGTCCTTTAATGATCTAAGTCTCAGCTATTCCAGCACCCAAAGTTTTGGCTCTTTTGGTGGTGAGTGATAAGCACAAATCTTAAATCTTCCAATTTATGACTTTCCACAATTTTCAAGTATTCTACAGTAAATTAGATGGATATGAGAATAAGCAACACATTATTTCAGAATACTACTAAAACTGGTATTTTGGTATTGGTAGTACAGATGATTTTTATCTATAATTAAAGAGTCAAAGATAAATGTTCATTTATTTTCTCTTTCTCTCTGTCACACACACACACACATACACACACACACACACACACACACACACCTTTTTTTTCCTACCTGTCTTCCTCCTCCCTCACTATACTCCTGCCCCAGCCCCTGAGTTAAAGGCTATATTTCCTGTGATGACTCTCAGAGACCCAGGCAGTAGTAGCATAAACGTATCTTGTGCCACATTTTACACTTAGAAACCTTGCCTGGTGACATGGTACCCCTGCCTTCTCTCAACCCCTTCAATTTGGTTGTTTTCATATTTGAGATTAAAGATGCATTTCTGATATTGGTCATCATTACTTCTATCTTCTAAATTGTCTCCAAGGAAAAGGTATGCTTTTGGCAAGAAGGAGAAGAAAAAAAAAAGCATTAAGTATTTTGAAAATTTGAGTTATAAAATAACACATACAGAATTAACCTAGTTTTCTTACATATACAGTGATGAAAATAAAATAACATTTACATTAATGCTGATGTATGCAAGGCATTGTTGTATATGTATATTCATTGTTTCATTTATCATTTCAAAGATCCTATGAGGTAGGTGGTAGTAGTATTCTCCAGTTTACAAATAAAAGAATTGCAGGACAGTGAAGTTAAGGAACAGACAGCAAGTGACAGAGTTAGAATTCAGATTCATATAGTCTAGTTCCTAAATCTATGTTCTTAACCACTACTCAGTTTTATTTATTAGTAAGTCCCCAGTCTAAATCTCATCATTCTTTTCTTCATTCAAAATTTCTTATTTGATATTGTTTGAACATTTTTCTGTGCTAGGCACTGCCTGGCCATATCCACCTCTCAATCTCAGGTCCATATTTAGGAGTTCTGATTCCCAAAACATAGCTCTTTCCATTTGATAAAAATATAAAAATAAAAATTTAGTTCAGTAAATATTTATTGTCTACCGTGCACTAGGCAAAGCCCTGGAGATATAAAAGAGAACAAAGCAAATACAGTCTTCGTATTCTCGTGGGGCTCATGAATTAATGGGAGGAAACCATAAATTTAGTGCTGTAAATCCTGAAAGGGCACTTGGAGCACAGAGAAAGAGGAGCTAATACAGTTTCCAGTGAAGTCTTCCAAAAAGAAGTGATGTCTAGGAGATTGATTTCTGGTATGACAACAGGAAGAGCTCTGCAGACTTGCTCTCCGGTGAAACTGGTAAAAAATTATAGAACAAAACAAACGACCATGTAAAGCCTCTGGAAATTGTCCTAAGGATCAGATAAAATGTGGCACAGGATACTGTTAAATCAATGGAGAAACATCTATTCAAGAAAATCTATTAAAATGTCCATAAGAAAAATTAGAGTTTGTGGCATTTGAACTTAGATGCCTCCTCCCTTCCTACTTCTAGCTCAGAGAGACATAAACTGCATTCCTAACTTGTGGCCAAGAACACAAGACATCCCCTCCCTCCAGCTCTCAGTCAGGGACTTTCTTCCTAGGAAGTGTAGGGTGCCATCCTGCCCCCAGCTACCTGTTGCTGAGGCTGTCTTGGATAAGTGCAATCAAGAGGTTGAGACTCCCATCTTCCATCCAGTCCCCACTAATGGAATGGAAGCTATCCCCTGGGTGCGGCACTGCTGAGAATGCTGAGGCCCTAATCATCCTTGCCCTGGCTTGTGGGGAATGGTTTCACAACATGAGAAGTAAGCTGAGAGGACCTTCAGACTGTTTTTCTCTCCTCTACCTTAATGTCAGCTCCTAAAGCAGAAGTGTCACTCAGAGAGAAGAATGCTGTTGTTTCCATCCACAGATCCAGAGCCCTGGTTCCAATATTTTTACCTGAGAAGAGAAGCAAGCCATAAGACATGTATCTTGTAATATTTTACCAGTTGAACTTACTGCATTTACATCAGAGCATGGAGACGTTCAAGCCACTGTTGCTCCAAATATAGTGGAAGTTGTGGTGAGGGCATTTGGAAAGTAATTCATGGGTTTGGTAAAGTTAGCAGTTAACTATTGTCTGGTTGAATTATTGGAGAGCACCAGAGAGGGAGTTAGCTGGGAGGAGCACTCTTGGGGTCCGAACAAATATCAAACACTGATGATGGGAGCCATTCTTTCACTAGAACCCAAATTTGATCAAATTAGTCTACAGATCAATTAATGACCAAGAGTTTTGTTAGAAATAATAGACCAGTCAGCTAGCAATTAGAGGAGCCTAACAGCTGACTGTAGTCATAGAAAGACACTAGGAAAGCTCTGTCAAAACCATTGTCATCTTAGGGTGTCTGTGGGCATATCAAAAGATGAGCATCCCTGAGGGGCAACATCAGAAGAATAATGCTGGAGGAAGAGAAATAAACTTCACTAAAATAAGCCAGCCAATCACTAAAGCAACAAGCAAATAACAAGCTCTGGAAGTGGAGGACACAATAACCAGAGTGGCAACAACATATTATCTAAAATGTTTAGTTTCCAACAAAAATTACAAGACATGCAATAAACTGGAAGGAATGATCCATACCTCACTGGTTGGGGGAAAGCAGGCAACAGAAACTGTCAGTGGCCAGATGCAGGATATCACAGATGTAGGCTATTCAAAGTACCCATTATACATATATTCAAATAATTAAAGGAAACCATGACTGAATAAGTAAAGGCAAATATGATCACAATGTTGCATCAAATAGAAATGTCAATAAAGACATATTAATTATTTTTTAAAAAAGAACTACATGGAAATTGTGGAGTTCGAAAGTCCAACAATCTAAAAATTTCACTAAAGGAACTCAAAAGTAGGTTTGAATTTACAGAAAAAAAGAATGAGTAAACTTGAAGATAGATTGAATGTATGCAATTTGAGGGATAGACAGAAAAAAAGATTAAGAAAAATGATGAGTCAGCCTCAGAGAAATGTGGGACACCATGAAGTGCACCAACACATATGTAAAAGGAGCAGCAAAATGAGAGAAGAGAAAGGCAAATAAAAAAATGCTTAAATAAATAATGGCCAAAGACTTTCCAAATTTACTGAAAAACTCCAATGCACACATTGAGGAAGATTAGAAAAACTCCTAACTAGATAAATACAAAGATATTCACAAGTGGATTCTTCATAGTGAAAATACTGAAAGTCAAAAACGAGAAAATTTTGAAAGCAGCAAGAGGAAAACGAATCTTCATATTTAAGGGAACTTCAATAAGATTAACAGCTGGCTCCTCAGCAAAAAAAAAAAAAAAGAAAAAAAAGAAAAAAAAATGATGCAGGTAAGAAGACTGTGGGACAACACAATCAAAGTGCTCAAAAGAAAGAAAACCGTCTCTTACTGAACAACTGTTAAAGGAAATAGAAAAAAAAAAGTAAAACAGTCAATCAGGAATCTTCTATCAAACAAATCTATCTTTCAAAATTGAAGGTGAAATGTAGACATTCCCAGATAGACATAACCTGAGCAAAGTTGTACGTAACTGACCTTCCTTCCAAGAAATACTAAAGTGAGATCTTTAGGCTGAAAAAAAAAAAAAAAAAAGACTCCAGGTGGTAATTAAAATTATACCAGAAAACAAAAAGCAATAGTGTAGATAATATGTAATTATAAAAGAGAGTATATTTTATGCATAAGTATAAAATAAAGTTTTCTCCCTTCTCAACTAGCTTGAAAAGCAATTGTATAAAATAATGTGTACCTAATGTATTGTTAAGGCTCTAAAACATAGAAATTAATTATAATTGTAATTCTTTTTTGTCAATAACAGAACAAAAAAGGTGGGTGGGGATAAAGCAGTGTTGGTCTAAGGAAATGACTACAGAAGGTAAAGTAATAAATATAACAATGCATTACTGGATCTGTTACATTAATATATGTAACATGTGTAACAATAATGCCACAAAAAGGTAGGGGAAGGAATAGAAGTAACATTTCTGTATGTGACTATAATTAAGTTAGCAAAAATCTGAAAATGATTCTGATAAGTGAAGGTATATGTAGTAAGCTTTAGCACAACCACGGCAAAGCTCAAACATAGTAAAAAAAAAAAGCAATAAAGAAATATAAATATGTCATGAGAAATCATATAGAAATAAAAAAGAAAGTGGGAAAGGAGAAATAGAACAAAAGAAGGCATGAGACACATAGGAAACAAAATGAAAAATCAAAGACTTAAACACAATTCTATTTGTAATAACATTAATCGTGACTAGATTAACAATCTAATCAAAGGGTGGAGATTGTCTCACTAGATAAAAAACAACATTGAATTGTACGCTGTCTATAGGATACATACTTTAGTTTCAAAGATTCTGATGCTGTAGATTGAAAGTAAGAGATGGGAAAAATATATCATGCAAAAAGCAACCACAGGAAAACTTGAGTGGGCATACTAATTTTTAGACCGAATAGACTACAAAACAACAAAAAAAGTGTTACTGAAGATAGAGTGGGATTTAAGAAAATAGACGTTAATTTTAGAGCAGTTTTAAATTTATAACAAAACTGAGTAGAAATTACAGAGTTCCTATATACCCTTGATACTACGCACACACACACAGGCTCCCCCACTATCAAAATCCTGAACTAGGGTAGTACATTTGTAACAAATGATGGGCCTACACTGACACATCATCATCCAAAGTCCATAGTTTATAATAGGGTTCACTCTCAGTGTTGTACATTCTGTGGGTTTTGACAAGTATATAATGGCATGTACCCACCATATTAGTATCATATTATATAGAGTTTCACACATAGAGGATTCTAAAAATCCTCTATGCTCCACCTTTTCATCCCACTCTCCCTCTAACCCTTGGCAACCGTTGATCTTTTTACCATTCCCATAGTTTGCCTTTTCCAGAATGTCATATAGATGGAAGCAAAAAATGTGTAGCCTTTTCATACTGACTCTTTTCATTTAGTAGTATGCATTTAAGATTCCTCTTTGTCTTTTCATGGGTTGATAGCTCGTTTCCTTTTAGTGCTAAATGATATTCCATTGTTTTGATGTACCTAAGTTTATCCATTTGCCCACTGAAATACATCTTTGTTGTTTCCAAGTTTTGGCAATTATGAATAAAACTGCTATAAAAATATGTGTGCAGGCCAGGTACAGTGACTCCTGCCCATAATCCCATCACTTTGGGAAGCCAAAATGGGTGGATCACCTGAGGTCAGGAGTTCAAGACCAGCCTGGCCAACATGGTGAAACCTCGTCTCTCCTAAAAATACAAAAACTAGCCAGGTGTGGTAGTGCATCCCTGTAGTCCCAGCTACTCGGGAGGCTGAGGCAGGAAAATTGCCTGAACCCAGGAGGCAGAGGTTGCGGTGAGCCAAGATCGTGCCACTGCATTCCAGCCTGGGCAACAGAGAGACTCTGTCCCAAAATAAATAAATAAATAAATAAATAAATAAATAAATAAATAAATACATGTGCAGGTTTTTGTGTAGATATTAAGTTTTAATTCATTTGGGTAAGTACCAAAAAGCATGATTGCTTGATTGTATAGCAAGAGTATGTTTAGTTTTGTAAGAAACTGTCAAAATGCCTTTCAAAGTGGCTATATCATTTTCATTCTCACCAGTAATGAATGAGGGATCCTATTGCTCTGTATCCTTGCCAGTATCCATCTCGAAAATGTATATTAGCCATCCAACAGAATAATATTTGGCAATAAAAAGTAATGAAATACTGATATATATTAGAGCATGGATGAACCTTAAAAATATCATGCTAAGTGAAAGAAACTAGTCACAAGAGACTATCTTTTACATGTCCAGGACAGGGAAAACTATAGAGACAGAAGCTAGGTTAGTGTTTGTTTAGGGATAGAGAGATAAGGTCATAGGAGGATCATAACTAAGGGTGTGGTGTTTCTTTTTGACTTGACAAAAAGAGACTAAAATTGATTGTGGCAATGGTTGCACATATGTGTCAATATACTAAAAACCATTGAATTGTATACTTTAGGTCCATGTATTGTTTGGTATGCAAATTATATCTCAATAAAGCTGTTACTAAAAAGAAGTAGTATCTATTCTGAGATAGATGAGTAGGAGTTATCTAGGCTAAGTGTGTCAGGGGCAATTGAGGCAGTGTTTCAGGCAGGAATAAATGTGAGAACCAGGACCCAGACTTGAAAGGGCATGGAGCTTTGAGGAACTGATAGGAATTCCCTCAGCACAAGGTTATCATTGCTATTTATTAAATACCATTCATTCCAGAGCAGTGATTAGGAACGAGAACATTGACCTTAGGCAAGTATTCTATTTAATAGCTTAGTAACCTTGGCCAGGCCTTACTTTCTTTTTCTATAAAATAATAGGTTAATGTAACATCCAGAAAAGGACTCACAGTTCATGGAAGGGAAGAAAGACTCTGTGGAAATCCAATAATCATTTTGGCAATTACAACGCAAGAATAATAGAATTACCAATTGGGAAAAAATTTTTGAAATAATTATTTCTTACCAGATGGCAGGAGGCCAGATGAGAGATACCAAAATGCCAGTTAAAAAGAAATGGTCTTTCTCTTTAGCAAACTAAAGTGCTTCATCTTGATATTTGTGAATATTTGTGGATATGGGTATGTATGTGTATGTATGTATATATTATACTGTGCCTTCTGTTCTTCATTTTTCTTTTAACAATGCATGGTGAACATGTAGTACATATGGATCTCCTTCATCCCTTTAAATAGCTCCTTTACCTACATTACACTGTGCACAAAAGATTTGAATAGACATTTCTTAAAGTATGAAATACAAATCACCAATAAGCATATAAAAAAATGCTCCATACCCAATGAAATTATTCATCAACTGATGCAGCTGTTTTTGCTAATGGTCTTGCAAAAGGCTAGGGTAAGAATAACAAATAACTGCTTTTGGCTACTATTTTGTGTGTTGGCCTTCTCCCACTTACCCTACCTGGAACTTTCCTTGCAGAGAGAACAAACAAGCTTTTCTGTTAGCCTTTGCTTTTTACAGAGGCTGAGGTAATTATGTTTGGATGGGATCTGGGGCTGATTTTCAAACATACACTCTTCTGTCAGTTTCCTAGTAAAAAGTTTTCTATGAGATTACTCTTGTCATTAGCATCCTGAAGAATCCATTGGCTTTGCATTCCTACGTCTTTTATTTTGTGATATCTTGATAGCTGTGTCTTACTGTAATTTTGAAGTTCCTCAAAGGCTGTTTATCTTTAATTTCTTAGTTGATGCTCTTTTCATTCAATTAATCTGAGAATTCATTTAAAATCCCCTGTACTTAAGTAAAAACTAGAAATAGTTACAAATACCATGTTTACATTCTACAATATACATTGTTGTCTTGTATTTAATTTGGAATCATAAATCAGAGTTTTTGGTGCTAGGAAAGGCTTATCATTCACATTCAGATTTATTGTACAGAGAAAACTGTTACTGAGAGAGGCAATCTGCCATGAGGCCTGAGCATCCCTGCATATTCTTATTGGGTATGCCAAGAATGTAAGGCCCTGGCCGCTCTTTACCCAGGCAGACCATTTTCCATAGTTGTGGTTGCAACAGGCAACCCTGAGCAATAAGATAACGTCTTTCCCTGAACAAAGAGCAGGCTTGTTTCTACTATGAAATAATTGAATACTCCAAACTCAAGGTTTCTTTCCTGTAAGGCAATGCACTGCATGTTCAGGTATCAATCACAGGTCTTATGTCACCTCACGAAACTTGGGAATAATAGGGAACTAATACAAATCAATGTGAAGCTCTGGCTACTGCTTCTGTGACAATGTTATTTGATTTCCACCCAGGAGTCTAGAGTCCTCTGCTAGCATCCATTAAATGGGAATAGGCTTGTTTGTTAGGTTTTACGTAGGGTGAAATCTCAAATCCTGCACAGTTCTTGATAGGTGTTTCCAGTTGTTATCCCTAAAGTTATGCTCATGCTAGAGCAATGTTTCTCACCAGAAAGATTTTTTTGCCCTTAAGTATGTGCCACCTACACGATTAATACTGTGTTCTAAATTAGTGTTCTTCAAATGGACTCATTTATTTAATTTGGATACTTTTTTTTGGAAAACCAAAATTTATAATGCCACCATAAATCTAAACTATGATAATTTGCTTTAAAGAGAAAGTATTCATTATTACATGTTGAAATAAGTACATGGACACCACAATTTAAAAGACTTGTGTACTATCTAAAATCATTTTCTCCTACCACCAGACTCTTTTACTGTAACCACAAGTTCTCTGATTACAGCCAGAGCCGTCATGTCTGGGATAAAGTTTCTAGTAGTGAATTTTGAGATCTTCTATTCTTCCTTATAAAAATGTCTTCATCAAACCTCCTTGTGGAGGAAAAGCAAAAGGGATAAAGGAAGTCTAATGCTCTAATCTGCAAAAAGTAGAGTTGTTTTTCTCCAGGTACGTCTGTCCGGGACAGGCAAGCTAGCAGCCAAGGAGGGCCTTATGCCTAGCAGAGAAGCCAAAGTCAGACCTGTCCTAGACAGGAGTGTGGCTTAAGTGAGCCTTTCCATGTCCTTCCTGAGTGCCACCCCTGTGAGGGCCAAGGGGATGGACTTATCCTGTTTTGTAAAACTGGCAGTGAGCCTGGAACCGTATCTCACTCCAACATGGATTCCAACCCTACCAGCAACCATTAGGCTGCCATCACCTTGAAGAATGTTTTGGAAGCATGAAGAGCTCCCATAATGGCATCACAGAGGAAAATGACACATGATGAGCAGAATAGTGGGCCTTTCGTAAAGAAAGAAAGGGCCGGGCGCTGTGGCTCACGCCTGTAATCCCAGCATTTTGGGAGGCCGAGGTGGGTAGATCCCCGGAGGTCAGGAGTTTGAGACCAGCCTGGCCAACATGGCAAAACCCCATCTCTACTAAAAATATACACACACACAAAATTAGCCAGGCGTGCTGGTGTATGCCTGTAATCTCAGCTACTTGGGAGGCGAGACACAAGAATTGCTTGAACCTGAGAGGTGGAGGTTGCAGTGGGCCGAGATCGTACCACTGCACTCTAGCCTGGGTGACAGAATGAGACTCCATCTCAAAAAAAGTAAAAAAGATAGATAAATAGATAATAGATAGAGAGAGATAGAGATATGTAGATATAGATACATAATAAAGCCTACACAGCACTTTCATGTATTTCCAGCCAAGGATGGGATTATTCCCAAATCGGACTTGAATTTTCCTGTAAAATTTATACAAGTCTAATAATATCTGTTGAACTGATGAGGAAGCCCTGACACTAGTCTTCTGGGAGAGATCATTCATCCTAAGGAAATAGGTGTCAGGAAGATAAAATGGTAATCTTCAGATCCAGGGCAGCAATTCTTACTAAAGCATAATGTCTGTTACTCAGATTTATTTTCTGGTCCAACTCCCAGATGGACCTATCATGTCTGAGCCTTATGGGGAGAAAGTTAAAATTCCAAAGTTGCCAAGATACCTAAAAGACATCATGACTCACGTGGCACTGCATAAGTGTCTATCTAAATTGAAGTGATGGGAAATTTCACTTCTCTAAAGGTCAGTGTGGGAACTCAGCTTACTGGGGGTGCTAAAGAAATATGTTGTAATATACTTGAGAATTCTAGCACATCCATAGTGATAGGGGCCTGAAGGGGCAGGACCCAGCAGAAGGGGCAGAAAACCCAGTATATATGGTAGTATCAAGGGCAGGGGCATGAGAGTCTGGGCAGGCATATCAGGAAATAAACATAAAGGTGGCACCCACCTCATGGTTGTTTGGGTTTGTTCTTAGTCACAGATAATAACTACTTTCCTCACCCTTCCAAATCGCTAAAATTAATCTCTTACAGAGCTGGGATGGGAACAATACTCTGTCAAACATAGCTCATAGTCATTACCTTATTTAGCCCTCACAAAATTCTTGTGAGATTATTTTATTTTAAAGGTGAGAAAATATGTAAAATTTATTATTCTGGCTAAGTGGTCCGGTCACATTTCTTCTAAACTTCTGTCAACAAATATTAAATGCCCCAATACTTTTAGAAATAAACTAGTAAGTGCTGCTTGTTGCTTCTTTTTGTTATAAATTTTATTATTTTAGCAATAATAATGCATGTTAATTTTAGGAATATATGAAATACAAATAAGCAAAAGGAGAAAAATCATCCATAATTCCACCACTGAGAAGCTGTACTTTCTGTCATCCTTCACAGGTTATGTTCATATATGTAATATACAATTGTCCTTTTTACCTTTCAAAAATAAGATATTCACATATTACTTAGTAACCTTTTCCCATTTTGTATCCTACCAAGAACCTCTTTTCTACAAATGAGTAAAGTTCTCTTACCAAAAGACAGAGACTTGTAGATTGGTTCAAAATACAATAAACAATGAGATGCAGATAATAAGAGATACATCTAAAATCATTAACAGCAACAGGTTAGAAGCAGAAATATGGACCAAGGTATACGAGGAAAATGCTAATAAAAAGCAAGCTATATGGTAGTGTTAATATCAGATACAAATTAAGGTAAACTACATTAAGTAAGGGTGAGGATGGTTTCGATTAACTTTCCAACGCATCACTACAAGTTTGTTTCTGACTCTCCTTATCTCATCCATTTCATCCACTTCTCTACACATATCGTCATTGCTTAAATGCCTGTTGTGTATATCTTCTTTAAAATCTTGGAGCGATTGAATCAGCTTCTCTCTAAAAGCTCCTTTTGCTTTGGCCTCCTCCTCTAGCTCCTCCTCCTCCTCCGGCTTTTCCTCAGGTTTTGGCTCTTCCTCATGCTTTGGTTCACTCTCATTTTCTGGTTTTCCTTCAATTTTTTGACAGGATTTCATCTTGTATCTATCTACCTCTCTTCCTTCCTTCCTTCTTCTTTTCTTCCTTTTTTTTTTTTTTTCTTATTCCTCTTTGAATACAATGACTTCTAGAAAGCAAAAAGAAGACAGTAAGTTAAAGATTAAACACTTGGTGAGTGGACACGTGCCATGAACAGAGGTCTTAGAATTTTTTTTTTTTTTTATTCAGAGCTATTATAAAATATCTTCCACCTAAGAAGCCCAGACAGCAATCACAGCTTCCCTACTCCTGTTACCTGCACTCTCCACCTCCGCACTTCGCTGTTGTCCTTCCCTCCAACCTTTTTGCACCGCCCGCCTTTCCGCCTCCCAGCCCTCCCCAATCCTTTTTCCCCCTTAGGGCCTAATACACGGACCAGCCCGGAAAAGAGAAAGGTGGCTGGCAGGTAGAGGAAGAGGAGAAAGGAGAAAGTGGGGAGAAAAAAAGAGGGGAATGAGGTGGGGTGGAAGGGAGCCGGCAGGAACAGTGGAGCTTACAACCTTTGTCTCTACCCCTAGGAGACTTTATAATGCTCCGCTCACCTACCTGGCACTGACCGGGTCAGTTTCTTCCTCCTCCTTTTCTACCTTGGGGTCTTGCTAGAAACACAGACCTGCAGACAAACGGGAAACGGGAGGGGGCGGTGGAGGTGGGGAGAGCCCTTGGTGGGCTGACCGGCACCCGAAACTGAGACACATAGCTTTCCGCCTTTAGGGTTTCGGTTATGGAAAGTTTCCCACCTTTTGTTTCTCCCAGTTCACCCTCTCTCCACATTGCAAGTTAGTTCGTTTTTCACATTAGACAAAAGAGTGAGAAGGCAGATTATTTCCAAACTATCTTTAAGACTGAGGCGGGGTTCGGGAGGAGGGTGCGGGTCCGGAAAGCAGTCTTACATAGCAGAGGATGATTATTTTTAAACTACCACAAGTCTCCTTGATCTTCTCCTAGGATTCCTAGTCCCCTTCCCAAGGGTCATCATTTCCTGTAGTCCTGGAGGTGGACAGTGGAGAGACGGACCTGACTGGCACTCCCACAAGTCTCTGCCCTAAACCGCCCCACACTAGAAGTCTCCAGTCAACAAGTACATTTACACTAACCTGAAAAATGCCTGCAAGTTTGACTCCTTCCACTGGCCTCAGGTACCACCGCCTGCACTGCTGAAGGAGGCTGGTATCCCGACGGGAACAAGGACCAGACTAGCAGGACTTCTGCACACGTCGACTCCTGGTCACATGAGATCTACGTCACCAGTGAGATCGGGTCCCTAATTTCCACTCCCACCAAAAGCGCGGCAGAAGTCGGCCCACCCTCTGCTCCCTCCCCGCCCCCTACTTATACATTTGGCCCTGTCAGTCTTTTCTGTTGTTTCCTATCCCAAAGGGAAAAATGTTATTTGCTTGACTCTGATTACTAGGGAGGAGCTACCTCTTTTTCTAGAGCTGCTGAACTTTTCTACTTTTTCTTTCGAGAATTTTCTCTTCCAGTCTTCCACTCCCAGGATAACTCCTCCGTCAGTCGTCCCTCCCCTAGCCTCCATTTCATCTGCAATCTGGTCCTTAGCTGTTGAGGGGCAGAGTGCCCTTGGCAGCAGTTGTGAAACAAAAAAAAAAAGACCTTGGAACAAGAGTGAGATTTTTGAATGCAATTTTTACTGTTTATTCTCTGTACTTTTATATTCTTTTTTCTTTTTTTGTTTTTTAAGGTAACTTTACTCTCTCTCTCTCTCTCTTTTTTTTTTTTTTTTTTTTTTTGAGACAGGATCTCACTGTGTTGCCCAGACTGGAGTGTAGTGGTACAGTGGCGCCATCACAGCTCACTGCAGCCTCAAACTCCTGGACACAACCGATCCTCTCACCTCAGACTCCCAAGTAGTTGGGACTACATGTGTGTGCCACCATGCCCAGCTACTCTTTTAATATTTTTGTAGAGATAGGATCTCTCTATATTGCCCAGGCTGGTCTCCAACTCCTGGGCTTAAGTGATTCTTCCGCTTCTACCTCCCAGAGTGCTGGGATTACATGCCTGAGCCACTGTGCTGGGCAGCTTTTATCTTTTTATAGTCAGAAAAGACAAAGACAAAATCACTTCAATTACAAGACTTAATACGTGTACAGTGCTCAGAATAGTGCCCAGCATATAGCAACTGCTTTTAAAGTGAAAGCTGTTGTTATGTTAGAGGTTTTTTTGAGGAAAATGATTCAGTTTTTTCTTAAAAAACACTAATGTTTTGTTCTAGAGTCCTCAGGGTGGTGTTACCAGGAAGCTGTGCTGCCTGAAGAATCATCAGTTAATCAATTGTCAGGTACACATTGTGAGCCTGAGCTTCCTCATCTGAAAGAAGGGAGTAATAGCATATACTCACAGAATTGAGATCTATTGGGAATAAAAATAAGAGTTAATTTTTTATCTATACAATTAGAAAAGACAAATATTGATTATATTTGGAGTTGGTGAGGATATGGAAAAACAAATATTCACATATACTGTGAGAATATTAAATAGTACAACATTTTTAGAAGTCATTTTTGCAATATAAAACTTTAAAAGATGTTCACTTTTAGACACATCAGTTCTTGTAGAGATTTATCATACATTAATATTCCTGTGCCAAATATGCTCATTGTAGTGGTTGTGGTAATAGTGTTTTTTAAAGAGTCAAAACCTTAAATGTTTCTAAAAGGAAACCGGTTTAAGAAAAATTTGGTCATTCATACAGAGCCACATTATACAGTGATGAAAAAATGATGTGGAGTTAACATTTACTCACATGAAAAAAATGTTCACTGTAAACAAAAAAAGGCAAATTGAAAGTTAATATATGTGGTCTTACCTTTTTGTAACAGCCTACATATTTATTTTTTGTATTTAAAATATAAGTACATAATTAAATTACACCATAACATGATAAGTGAAGTCCACAAATTCATTCCTATAAAATTCCAGGTTATATTACTGAAAGATGGATGGAATAACTGATGTGACCCTATTTGGTTTGCTGGCTGCACAGCCCAAATTCATCAAGGACTCAGCTGTGATTTGTTGCCACAAACAATTGTTCAGTGGGCACTTGGACTTAAATATCAGCCATCCATTTTACTGTCTCCCCACCTGCTATCACCAGTCATATTATATCCAAACTCAAGTTGTTGCAGGGTCTTACTGTATTTTTAGGTCGTCAGAAATGTAGATGAATATATTCTGAAATATTACAGGATATACTTGAGAATGTGTATTTTATATAAAGACAAATTTTATTTTCTAAATATTGCACTTCTATATTTGAAATGTAATTTAAATTACTAATAAGTTAGTAATATATTACTAATATTCAGAAAAATGATTGAGACAAAACTGAAAAATAAAGAAGAAATAAAATATCTGACAAATATTAGACAGCCATGTATCTATTGAAATGAAAGTTTTTATAATATATTGATATGTAAAGAAAAAGCAGGTTGCAAACAGTAACCTGCAGAGGATTCCACTTTTTAAGACAATATTTTTACATGTAGGTACTTACAGGTATACATGCACAGAAAATATGGAATAACATACGTCAAAATACTAGAATTAGGTATGATTGGGTGTTTGGTGGGCTGATGGATTATATATATATTCTTTTATTACTTCATTGTAGACTCTTCTACATTTTCTCAGGGGGCATGTGTAACTTCTACAGTAAGGAAATGTCTGCAAATAGTATGGTCTTATTTTATGGCACATATTTCATATACGTTCTTCTCTGTGGCTGCACAGGGTCTGAATTAAGGGCCTCCACTACCTGTTTGAGGCTCGAGATCCTTGCCATGGTTGAATCCCTCACATTTGCTTCCTTTGCTCTGCTGACCTCCTGGAAGGACTACATGTTTGTAACTAGTATGCATTAGAAATGAGGCTATCTTCCCCTTCCTCTGACTATCCTTCCCTCCAATCAAGTTTGAGATGGTCAAGGTGTACTACTAGATTATTAACATGGGGAAGGAGGCATCTCTCTCTTAAATTTGACCTGCTGAAAATATTTTCTAGGAAAATACTTTTGCTAGAAAAAGTAATACTTATGCAACAATATAATATTTTAAACAGATTGTAAAATAGTATTCTTAGTTGCCAATTAAATTCTTTAAAAGATACGTTTGAATAGAAACGGAAAGTATTGTTGATCAGGCTCTGCTTGACATGCAGCATGTATCTGTAGTTCCCTTACATTCTTGCAGTAAAAATTTTTATTTTTTGCTAGTAAAGAAAATATTATTTAAAAGCAGGTTATAAAATGATGTATATAACATTATCTTAGTTATACTTAAAAATACACATAGAAGGAACAAAAACCCCCAAGAACGTACACTCAATTTTATTTATTTGCTGGCTCTCAAATATACATTTCATTCACTTATTGATTCCACAAATATTAATTAGGTGATTACTAGGTACTGTCAATCTAAACCCTTATGTCTTTTCTGGAGATTTCCTCTCAATTATTACTGAATGTGTTAGTGCAGTGGAGTTGCATCTTAAACTAAGGATGGATTCTAAAGTCAGTATAAAAGGTAAAATCCTACCTAGTCAAACTTACCTACTGCATAGCATATTAATGTAAGTTATAATGTTAGTGGGGAAAAATCAAAATATTTAAACTTAAAATTAAACCCCCATTTAATTTTATGGGAATATAGATTTCTAGAAACTTTCATATGTGTTTTCCAGTTTTCCCACAGTTTACTTGAATTACATACATAGAACAATGAAATACATAGTTTTAAGATAACCCAGACTTCATTCACTCCTCACTGTATATACGGGCATTTAATTTTATGTAAATAATATATATATAAAACACACACACACACACACACACACACATATAGATGCAATTTTAAAATTGAAATATGTATATATTCCAGAATAACGAAGAAGAGAGAGAGGAGGGGAGGCCAGTTTTCACTGCTCTGCTTGTGAGTGGGATGGAGATTATATGTGTGTGTGTGTGCGCGTGTGTGTGTGTATAGATAAATATATTACATATTATATATAGTATACTATATGTATTTAGTCATATTATATATCATATAATACTATATAGATATAATATAGAGAGTTAAATAGACACATAGATATAAAATGTATTTACTAGACACTGCATGAATGCATAATTCATGAGGGAGAAATGTGGCAATAGATTCCTTCAATATTTTTGACCCATAAACATTTAAAAAAATAAATAGGTATTGTACAGTAAAGAATATCTCCTAACTTGTTTACAATATAATAATCAATTTATTTTTCTCTTTTAACAAAGCTGAGATGTCTACTGGAGAAACTTAAAAAGTAAAGGGCCACCTTGTGACCAGAAACAGCACTGCAGTTTGTGCATCACCAAGCAGGGAGTCTAGGGCAGAGAAATAATGTTAATCTTGATTAATAGTGCAACTAATTTTGGACCCATTGAGACTGACACACTGTTGGAATATCCAGGAAGAGAGTTGCACTGGAGAAATGGATAAAAGTCTGTAAAGCTAGAAAGGGGTATGGGCTAGAATGTAAAATTGAATGTCATCATCCCTAGGACTCTAGTGACAACTACAGAAATGGATGCGATCAGCCAAAGAGAACATGGAGACTGATGAGAAATGGGACTTTCAACATTTAGGGCAGGAATATGGCTCAGTTGCTAAAAGTCCAGGCGTTAAAACCAAATCCAAACTCTGTTCTTTTCCAGCAGTTAAAAAACGTTATAAACTCCCTATTAGAAACTAATGAGAGCCATGAGTTCTCCTCAGCACATGCATACACCTTGAACAAATGTAAATATCCATCCTTGAACCAATGGGTATACTCACCCACGTACATATATGGGCACGCAATCTTTTTTGAGACAGGGTCTCACTCTGTCACCCAGGCTGGAGTGCATTGACACAATAATGGCTCTTCTGCAGCCTCTACCTCCCAGGCTCAAGTGATCCTCCCACCTCAGCCTTCCAAGCAGCTGGGACTACAGGTGTGGACCACCATGCCAGGGTAATTTTTCTTCTGTTTTTGGAGATATTGGGTCTCTCCATGTTGCCCCGGCTGGTCTTGGACTCCTAGGCTCAAGAGATCCTCCTGCCTTAGCCTCCCAAAGGGTATGATCCACCACATCCAGTGGGCACACAATTTTGAGTGCAAGTTTAGGAAGTGTATAGGTTTACTCTGTTAAGATTTTTTGGCCTAACTTAATTAATAGAAAATATAAAATAGGAGGGTCAAATAGAAAACAAATAGTAAGATGAGAGACAAACATAAATATATCAATAATTAGAATTAATGTAAATGAATTGAACACTCCAAAAGGATCAGGTAAAATTATAAATTACATGCTTTTTATAAGAGGCACACTTTAGATGTAAGAACAGAGGATGGCTGAAAGTCAAAATAAATACATGGATGCATATAGCAACCAAAGGAAAGCTTTGAAAAAAATCAACAATGTAGATTTTAAGACAAGAAACATTTCTAGAGAAAAAGAGATGTATTTGATAGTAATAAAATACATCATCTAATAGAAAGATATGAATATTCTGAACCAGTATGTTTCTACTAACATTACTTCAGAAATACAAAACAAAGGGTATTAGAAATAAACAGAAAAATAGAGAAATGTAAAACCACTGTGGGACATGTAAACATACCTCCTTAAACAACTGACAGAATCAGAAAAATTATCGGTTGAAGTGTTGAAGATTTAAGCAATAAGACTAACAAATTTGACTTCATTTATGTTATATAGAACATAACCTACAAATGTAGAATATAAATATTTTTCATGAGCAAATGTAGTATTTACTAAAACTGACCTTATACTAGGCGATTAACCAAGTCTCAACACATTTCAAAGTATTGAAACAATTCAGAATATTTTCTCTGATGACAGACAAATAAAGCTAAGAATTGATAACAATAGATAACAAGCAAATTTCAACATGTTTGGAAATTAAACAATACACTTCTTAATGATTTCTGAATAAAAGAAGAAATGACAATCAAATGTGTCATTCTCTTTAAATGAATGAAAATGAGAATGCAACACATGAAAATTTGTGGGAATACAGACATATCTGTGCTTAGTAAAAAATTCTATGCCCTCAAGTGCATACATTAGAAAATAATAAAGGCTGAAAAATACCACTGATCTAAGTTTGCCTGTAAATAAGTTTTGGAGAGTACAGAGCCAATGTCCAAAGACAGAGGTGTTCTAATTTTTTTGTTAGTTGGTTCATTTTTGGTTTTGTTTTTTAAAAATATATGTCAAAACACTGGCTGAAGACAAGCTAAAGGAACAGAGACTTCAGTCATGGTAAACCATAAGGAATACAGTATTTGCAAAAGTAGTTTAGAAAAGTCACTAAATAAACAACTACAGCCTTTAACACACACACACACACACACACACACATACACGCACACAAAACCTTGGAGGAAGAAAGATAATATAATTTCCAATATTAAAACATTATATTATTCAAATGTTCACTTTTCGGCAAAAAATACAATGCATATAAAAAACAGAAAACGATACTTCACTCGAAAAAAGAAAATAAATTGATAGAAATGTCCCAGACATCAGCCTTACCACAAAAAATACTTTAAAGCAATTGTTTTAAATATGCTCAAAAGCTAAATCTGATCAAAAATTAAAGAAAATCAGGAAAACAATCTGTGAACAAAATTAGAAACATAAATTATAAAAATAAACCACGAAAAATTCTACAGATGAAAAGTACGATAAATAAAAAATTTACTACAACAGAAAGATACGGATCTTTTTTGAAGTTCAATAAACTCAGAGTAGGAGAAACTAAAAGAGATCTATACCATGATATGCTGTGTTCAAACTGTTGAAAGACAAAGACAAAAAGAGAATCTCAAAGACAACAAGAAAAGTGTCTTGTCATGTACAAGTCATCTTCAAGAATATTATCAGCCAATTTCTCATCAGAAACTATGGAGACAGAGGACAGTGCAGTGACACATTTAAAGTATTGAAAGAAAGAAAAATAGCTGTCAATCAAAAATTTTATATCCAATAAAGCTATCCTCCAAAAATGAGGAAGAAATTTAGCCATTCCACGATAAACAAAAACTGAGCAAGTTTGTTGTTGCTAAGACATCGTACCTGTAAGAAATCCTAAAGGGTGTCCATCAGGTTGAAATAAAGTCAAGGGAGACAGTAACTCAAGGCTAAGTGAAGAAATGAATATCTCTGGTAGAGATAACTACATGAGCACACATAAAAGCAAATATTATTTTATTCTTGGTTTGTAAGTTCACTTTTTATTGCCTGCTTAATGTAGAAAACAAATGCATAAAAATAATTGTAAATCTATGCTATCAGACGCACATGTAGAAAGATGCAATTTGTGTCAACAACAACATAAATAAGATGGAAAGAGCTGTATAGAAGCAGAGATTTTGTTTGCTATTGAAACTAAGTTGATGTCAATTCAACTAGTTTGTTATAAATTTAGAACGCTAAATGTAGTATCCAGAATAATCATGAAGAAAATATCTAAAAAATATGTACAAAAGAAAATGAATTTAAAAAATCAAAACAGTTCACTACAAAAATATTAAGTAAACAGGAAGGAAGTAGTGGAGGAAATGAGAGCCAAAAAATTTCTGCGACATACAGCAATGAAATGGTAAGCCTTTCCTTATAAGTAATTACTTGAAATGTAAATGAGAAACTTCCCATCCAAAAGTCAGAGATTGGCAGAATGTATAAAAGCCATGATCCAACTATAAGCTGTTAACAAGAAGCTCACTTTAGATTTAAAGATACAAACATATTGAAAGTGAAAAGATGATAAAAGATACTCCATGCAAATAATAATCAAAAGAGAGCTCTAGTGTCTGTACAATTGTCAAACAAAATAGACTTTAAGTTGAAAAGTGTTACAAGAGACAAGGAAGGCTATTATATATTGATAAAAAGTTCAATTTTATCAATAAGATATCATAATTGTAAACATGTAGGCAGTAAACAACAGAGTCTTAGAATATGTGGAAAAAATATACTGGAATTGAAGGAAAAATAATAGTTGGGGACTTCAGTGCCCCACTTGTAATAATGGATAGACCTTCTAGCCAGAAATCTAATAATAATAGAGGACTTGAACAACACTACAAATCAACTAGACCTAGAAGACATATATAGAACTCACCACATAATAACAATAGAATACACATTCTTCTCAAGTGCATGTGGAAAATCCTCTAGGATAGACCATAATTTAGGCCAGAGAACAAGTCTCAAAAAATTCAAGAAGACTAAATTTTATGAAGTATCTTCTCTAATGATAATGAAATGCTTTAATATCCAGAATATATAAAGAACTCCTTCAACTCAACAAGAAGGCAAATACATATTTCATAATTAAAATGCTAAAAGGAATTGAATCTCCAAAGAAGATATACTTATAGCCAATAGGCACATCAAAAGGTATTCAACATCATTAGTCACTAGAAAATTACAAATCAAAAGCATAATGGGATAACATTTTACACCCACTAAGATAGCTATACTCAAAAAATAAATAATAGCTGTGTACACTGGTGCAACCTATTGTCCCAGCTACCTGGGAAGCCAAGGTGGCAGACTTACTTGAGCCCAGGAGTTTGAGATCAGCCTGGGCAGCATAGCAGAAATCTGTCTCAAAAAATAATGATAAAGGAAAATAACAAGTGTTAGTGAGGATGTGAAAATTGAAACTTGTGCTGGTGGGAAGGTAAAATATGGTAAAGTTGCTGTGGAAAAGTTTAGTTATTACTCAAAAATTTGAGGAGAATTACCATGTGGCCCAGCAATTTCATTCCTACGTATATATGCCAAAAAAACTGAAAACAAGAATTCAAGCAGATACTTGTAAATTAATATTCATTGAAGCATTATTTACAATAGTCAGAAGGTGAAAACAATCCAAATGGAGTATTATTCATCCATTAAAATAAGTGAGGTTCTGAAACCTGGTACAACATGGATGGACCTTCAAAACATTATGAAGGGAGACATAAAAGAACAGCATTGTATGATTTCACTTATATGAAATATCTAGAATATGCAAATTAATGGAGACAGATCATAAATTGGAGGTTATCAGGGACTGGGACAAGGAAGCTATGGAGACTTATTGCTTATAGATAACAGAGTTTCTGTTTGTGTTGATGAAAAAGTTTGGAAATAGATAACAATGATGGTTCCAGTACATTGTTAACGTAACTAATGCCATTGATTCCTACACTTTAAAATGGCTTAAGTATGGGGTCAACAGATTTAAAAATCTGTCATTTCTATGTCACTTCTTTCAGTATTGAACCTGGTGATTTGAAGTCTTGTTTGTATTACTTTTTGGCAGTTATCTCACTGTTAGTTGTTTTCCTTTGTTTATTTATTTGCAAAAATTATAGAGTAAGCAGTGGCTTACTTAAAAACAGAGTAACGTTGTGTTTTGATTTTATATGAGGAAACAAAAATAAACTGTATTTGTATACAGTATCAATGAGTGAACCAAATATAAAAATAAGAAAAAAACCCATTTCAAATGGTGTAATAGGCAGGCACAGTGGCATGTTCCTGTAATCACAGCCACTCAGGAGGGTGAGGCAGGCGGATCACTTGAGCTCAGGAATTCAAGGCTGTAGCACACTATGATTGCACCTGTGAATAGCCATGACACTCTAGTTTGGTAAAGATAGTAAGACCTCATCTTTAAAAAATAAAACTAAAGATGGAGGATCCAAGATGGCCAAATAGGAACAGCTCCGGAGTGCAGTTCCCAGCAAGAATAGTGCAGAGGGTGAGTGCTCGCCGCATTTGCAAACAAGTTTTCTCTGCTCACAGACCAGGAGATTCCCAGCCGAAAAGCACCATGAGTTTTCAGCGTGGTGGTTTCAGCCAGTCCCTGGTCGGCACACAGAAACTCACGCAAGTCTAGGTGGCCATTTTGGCTGGTGCCTGGAATGCCTGGGAGACAGAACCGCCCATTCAACTGAAAGGGAGAGGGCTGAGAGAGGGAGCCAGGTGATCTGGCTTGGTGGGTACCACCCCCACAAAACAAGCAATCTGAAATGCTCTAGATTGAGTTTTGCAGCAAGCACAGCTGGACCCAGGATGGTCCAGCTCAGTGGAGGGGAGGGCATCCCCCACTAGTGAGGTGGTTCACCACTACCAAGGCAGTTCACATAGCAGCTGGGCAGAACCTACGGCAGCTCAGCAACACCTCTGCTGACAGACTGTGACTAGACTACTCCGTGTGGGGCAGGGCATCTATGAAAAAAATGCAGCAGCGCAACAGGAACTTATAAATAAAGCTGACCTTCCTAGGACAGAGCACCTGGGAAAAGAGGCAGTTATGAGTTCAGCTGCAGCAACTTAAAGGTACTTGCCCAGCAGCTCTACATGGAACAACAGTGCTCCCAGGACAGCACTTGAGCTCCTATAAGGGACAGACTTTCTCCTCAATCAACTCCCTGACCCCTGTATACCATCATAAGGTATGATTGTCATCATAAAGAGACACATCATAAAGGAGAGCTCAGGCTGACATCTGGCAGGTACCCTTCTGGGACGAGGATAGCAGAGGAAGAAACTGGCAGCAACCTTTGCTATTCTGCAGCCCCCACGGGTGATCCCCAGGTGAGCAGGGTCTGGAGTAGACCTCCAGCCATCCTGCAGCAGAGGGGCCTGACTGTTAGAAGGAAAACTAAGAAGCAGAAAGAAATAGCTTCAACATCAACAAAAAGGACGCCCACTCAGAGACCCCGTATGAAAGTCACCAACTACAAAGACCACAGGTAGATAAAGCCACTAAGATGGGAAGAAACCAGCGCAAAAAGGATGAAAACACCAAAAACCAGATCACCTCTCCTCCTCAAAGGGATCATAGTTCCTCACCAGCTAGGGATCAAAGATGGATGGAGAATGAATCTGATGAATTGACAGAAACAGGCTTTGGAAGGTGGGTAATAACAAACTTCTCAGAGCTAAAAGAACATGTGCTAACCCAATGCAAAGAAACTAAGAACCTAGAAAAAAGTTAGATGAGATGCTAACTAGAATAAACAGTGTAGAGAATATAAACGACTTGATGGAGCTGAAAAACATAGCACGAGAACTTTGCAAAGCATACACAAGTTTCAATAGCCGAATCAACCAATCAGAGGAAAGGATATCAGAGATTGAAGATCAACTCAATGAAATAAAACAAGAAGGCAAGAATAGAGAAAAAAGAGTGAAAAGAAATTAACAAAGCCTCCAAGAAATATGGGATTATGTGAAAAGACCTAATCTACATTTGGTAGGTGTACCTGAATGTGACAGACAGAATGAATCAAAGTTGGAAAACACTCTTCAGGATAGTATCTAGGAGAACTTCCCCTACCTAGCAAGGCAGGCCAACATTCAAGTCCAGGAAATACAGAGAAGTCCACAAAGATATTCCTCCTCAAGAAGAGCAACCCCAAGGCACATAATCTTCAGATTCACCAGGGTTGAAATGAAGGAATAAATGCTAAGAGTACCAAGAGAGAATGGTTGGGTTACCCACAAAGGGAAAACCATAAGACTCACAGCAGATCTTTCAGCAGAAACCCTACAAGCCAGAAGAGAGTGGGGGCCAATATTCAACATCCTTAAAGAAAAGAACTTTCAACCAAGAATTTCATATCCAGCCAAACTAAGCTTCATAAGCGAAGGAGAAAGAAAATTCTTTACAGACAAGCTATTGCTGAGAGGTTTCATCACCACCAGGTCTGCCTTACAAGAGCTCCTGAAAGAAGCACTAAACAAGGATAGGAACAACCAGTACCAGTCACTCCAAAAATGTGCCAAATGGTAAAGACTATTGACACAATGAAGAAAATGTGTCAACTAATGGGCATAACATCCAGCTAGCATCAAAATGGCAGGATCAAACTCACACATAACAATATTAACCTTAAATGTAAATGGACTAAATGCCCCAATCAAAAGACACAGACTGGCAAATTGGTTCCTCCCACAACATGTGGGATTCAAGATGGGATCTGGGTGGGGACAAAGCCAAACCATATCAGGGTATGTAGTCTCTAGACACAAATTTCCTCTTGCACCATATCTACCTTCTCATTTCATTCTTCCCATCATATTACACATTTTTGTTTTTGGCAGTCTCAGAGGTCAGAAGTGGCACCTTCACCTCAGGGCATTCATTTCCCTTTCTTTGGTTACCAAAGAGAGACTACAGGTTTTCTTTGGGCTAGCAGCCATTTGCACATCTTCTCTGACAAATTTTCTTTTTGTTGCTTATGCTCCCAAAGCATCTACCTCCGACGTCCACTTTTTAAAAAATAGTCACTGATACTCATTTCATCTCTGCTTTGAGAATGCATGAAATTAATACAGAGCAGGTGGATAGGATGAGTGTAATTGAAGTAAGATTTTTTCTTTTGAGTATTTTCTGGCCAGCTTCTCTTATTCTGATAATAAAACATTTAACAAAGCTTTCTTTTTAATTTAGTGAAAGAAAGCATTCAAGGTAAGAAAAAAATACATGTTTTCTAAAGAAAATCATTTGTTTCAGTAGAAAGATGATGCTATCTTCATTGTCTAAATTTGCAGTAAGTACAAAATGTGTTTGATTGGCTACGTATATAATAAAAGTTTTCAGGTTTTTAAAATAAAATGAATGCACCTGACCTGGAACATGTATCATACTATCCCACTCACATATAACCTACTGTAGTTCACTGGGCCTTTTAGACATCCTTCAATCCAAGGGGCCACAAGTGGTATCTCCACTCTGACTGGTGTTTGCCTCTTCTTTAATTACCAGGGAAGGTCTCCTGCACTCTCTGCCCCACCTCGCCGCAGCCAACACACAAACCCTAGGCATGCTTGTTCTCTGCCCTTATTTACAGTGCTCAAGTGGAAGCTGTCCTGGACCCTGTCTACTTTATCCCACCTAACTTGGGGAGCACAGTCTACTAAGCCTTTCACCCCTGAATTCCACATCTCTAGAGCCCTAGGAGGTGCCTTTCCTTGCGGCAGTGCTCCTGCCTGCAAGCCCATCTCCCTGGTGGCCCCTCAACCAGGCTTAGGTCAGTGTTTAAGAAGCTCTCACCTGGTGATCACATTGATTAACCTAGATCAGGTGTTCTCAACTGAGATGTTTGTGAACCACTTGAAATTGCATCAAAGTTACCTGTGAGTGTGTGTGTGTGTGTGTGTGTGTGTGTGTGCACGTGCGCACGCATGCATGCACATGTCTATTAAAACCCTTTGCCAATTTTTAGGTCCAGGTGTGATGACTCATGCCTGTAATCCTAGCACTTTGAGAGGCAGAGGTGGGTGGATCACTTGAGCTCAGGAGTTCAAGACTAGCCTGGGCAACATGGTGAAACCCCATCTCTAAAAAAAGAAAAAACAAAAATAGAAAAAAAATTCTTTACCAATTTTTAAATTGTATTATTTGTATTTGAATTGTATGTTGCTGTTGAGTTGTAGAAGTTCTTTATGTATACCAGATACTTGAATATATAAATTTATAAATAAAATAAATACATAAATATACCTACCTTATCAGATATGTGATTTGCAAATGTTTTCTTCCATCCTGTAGGTTGGCTTTTCAGTTTCTTGATGGTTTCCTGTGAGGCACTAAAGTTTTAAATTCTGATAAAGTTCAATTTATCTATTTTTCATTTTGTTTATCATGCTTTTGGTATCATTTCTAAGAATTCATTACCAAATACAAGGTCATGAAGATTTCTTAATATGTTTTCGCTGGAAAATTTAATTGTTTCAACTCACTGTATTGATGTCTGAGCATTAGACAAAGCAGGCACCTCTCCTAGTCTTCACAGACTGATTTCACGCAGGAGAAGACCTCCACCAATCTCCCCAGCCAGAGATTTTGGAGACTTCTAACAACTGTTCCCCTCCCCATGGGGAAACAGACAACTGTAGTTTTTAATCCTCTCACTCTGTGCTGCACTGTGGGATTGGGAGAGGATCAATGGTGTCTCTCAGTCCAAGCTGCCATTTTCATTGTCCTTTGGGCATCTGGAGCTCTAGGCCTAGCAATACAATGCTATTTCTTTGGTCAGCTTCAGAGAAATTGGGGTACTGGTCACCTCTTTCCCTCCCTAGGGGAAAGCCAAAAGCTGGAATTTTTCATCTGCTAGTTTTGTGCTTAGCAGGGGCTAGAATAATGGAATCATCAGCCCCAACCACCACCTCTGCTCTTCGTTGGGTGGCTAGACTATGCTGAAGCAATCAGAGCTCCAAAACTGGCAAGACAGGAGCCAGTCCTCTGTGGAACCCCTTGGAAAAGTAGGGGTACTGGCCATTTGAACCAATCCTTTCTATCCCCTGGATGAAGCTGGAAGTTAGAGGGTTGCTTTCTGACTATATGGCACTGAGCTGGGGGCAGGGTATCTAAGAGAGGGTGTCCCAAATCTCCCTATCAACTTATTTGCATTCTCTCAGAGTGCAGGAGCATTTCAAGTAGCTTCTGATTTATCCCAAAGGAAATTTGTGAATTGTTGCTGAAACAGCATATTTATTAGCAAGGAAGGAGAGCTTTCTATAATGCCATCTAGCTGACATCACTCCCTTTATTTTATTTATCTTTGTTCTAATTTCTACTATTTCTTTCCTTCTGACAGCTGAATATGTAGTTTTCCCCTTTTTTCTAGTTAATTCAGGTATAATGTCAGGTTGCTGACTTGGAATCTTTATGCTTTTTAAATATAAGTGTTTAAAGCTATAATTTTCCTTCTGAGCATTGCCTTTGCTGCATCCTATATGTTTTGATAAGTTGTGTTTCAATTTTAAGCCATCTCAGAGTATTTTCTACTCTTACAATTTTTTTCTTTGAGCCATTGGATTTTAAAAAGTGTGTGGTTTAATTTCCACATATGTGGAATTTCCAGTTTTCTGTCTGTTATTGACTTCATATTTCATTCCATTTTGGTTGGAGAAAATGCCTTGTATGATTTTATTGTGTTTAAATTTATTGAATTTTGTTTTGCAGCCTCAATATAGTCTTATCTAGCATATAGACTATATTGAGGCTGCAAAACAAAATACATGCAGTTTCATCTGCTCCTAAAAAGAATGCGTATTTTTCTGTTATTAGGTGGGATGTTTTAAATATGCATGTTAGGACTAGTTGGTTTATAGCGTTGTTCACGTCCTCTCTTTCCTTATTGAATGTCTATCTCGTTGTTCTATCTGTTTTTGAGAATAGAGTACTAATCTAACCCTATTTGAAGCAAGAAAAAAAAATTATAAAACAGAGAATAAGATACTGAAATTTCCAACTGTTATTGTATAACTATTTATTTCTCCTTTCAGTTTGTCAGTTTTGCTTCATGTAATTTGGGGCTCTGTTATTAGGTGCATATATACTTAAAATTATAGTATCCTCTTGTTGGATTGACACTTTATCAATGTATAATTTTCTTCTTTATTTCTATAACGATTTTTATTTAAAGTCCATTTTGCCTGGTATTAGCATAGTCACTTCAGCTCTCTGTTGGTTGTTATTTACATGGAATATCTTTTCTCATTCTTTCACTCTCAGACAATTTGGTCTTTGAATCTAAAAAGAGTCCGCCTTAGACAGTGTAAAGCTGGATCATGCTTTTTCAAAATCTATTCTGCCTATGTGCCTTCTAATTGGAGAATTTAGTTCTAATAACTATGTTTTCTAGTTTCTGTATTTGATAACTGTGACATCTGAGCCTTGTTGACCCTAAAGGAACTGCTCCTCCCGAGGTTAGCTAATTCCTAGACACAGCAAACAACTCAGCTGCCAGTACCCCTTTCATTTGCAGACCAACCAATCCAGAGCACATACCATCAAATATTTCCCTTATCAGTCTTTCATATTCTGGACCACTATTCACCAGCTCTAATCACACTAGGGCCAAGTAGCAGACATCTAGAAACAGACTTTTATCCCTGAGCCATTGAAATGGTTCAAATTAGCCAATTCCAAACCTACTTATCCTACCACACTTGTTTCTTCTCACAAAAAAACACAATAAAGCCTCTTGCCCTCATTTTTTCTTCACTTGCTCTGCCCATGACTGATCCTGGTGTTTCCTCATGTGGCCCTGTGTGTCATGCTGTACTTTCTGTTTCTAGGTATCTGTGATTATAAAAACTTATTTCTTCATTACAGTCATTTTTGTGCTGGTGCATCTTACCATACTTGATTAAAACAAATCCTGGGTACTTTTAAAACACTAATTAAAAAAGAAAAGAAAAGAAAAGGAACACTAACTCATTTACACTTAAAGTAATTATTGATAGGGAAGAATTTACTTCTGCCTTTTTGCTATTTGTTTTCGATGTATCTGTACCTTTTTGTTCCTCAGTTCCCCATTATTGCACTTTTCTGTGGTTAATCAAATTTTTTTCTTGTGTACTCATTTGATTCTGTTATTTCCTTTTTGTATATTCTTAAGTTTTCTTCTTTAGTGCTTTCCCTGGGAAACACAATTAACATCTTAACTTTGTAACACATTTTTCTTTTATATAACAATACCAATTTATTTTCAATACAAGAACTCTATTTTTATAGCTCCTTCCCCCCTTTATGTTGTTATTGTTACAAATAAATATATTTTTACCTAGTGTGCATATTAACATAGTTTTATAATTTTTAATGCATCTTTTAAGTTATATGGAAAGAGGAGTTACAAGCCATATATGCAATATTACTTGCTTTTATATTTTCCTGTGTAGCTACCCTTTCTGTTGTTCTTTATTTTCTCATATGTCTTTGACTTACATATCTTGCATTCCCTTTATTTCAGCTTGGAAGTCTTTGTAACACTTGACAGAGGTCAGTAAATACAGATGCAAATGAATCTACCTTCTATAGTATAAATGTACATGAAGTTATTCAACCAATTCCTCATTAATTAACATGAAATTATTTCTATGTTTTGCCACTAAAAGCAATGCTGCCTGCAATGAACACGCTTGTATACATACTTTTGTTTTTATAGATTAGATGCCTGAAAATAAGATTGCTTGGTCAAAAAGAATGTGTTTTTTTTACATTTCCTAGACTCCCTTGCACATGTGTTGCAGCTATAGAATGTAAGACACTTCTAAGGCTTATAAACAACCCCAGGTGATCCTTCTGCTATCCTTTTGGTAACCTTGGAAACCATGTACACCATCTGGAATACCAGACTACAGGACAAATGCAGTCTAGATTCCAAAAAAAAAAAAAAAAAAAAAAATCAATGGAGCAAAGCCATGCATGAGAGCCAATAACTCTCATTGAAATTATGACATGAAAGAATAATCAAGTGGTTTTAAAATATGGATTTTGCGTTTTAAAAACATTAAGCATAGTCTAGTCCATTCTAAGTATTTTAACTAAAGGTTATCATAGTGAATCAACTGTCTTACTGCCTTTATTCAGCAATATTCCTGGAGATGCTTCAATATAAGAATAGCATTCTCAATTGCCGGGCGCGGTGGCTCAAGCCTGTAATCCCAGCACTTTGGGAGGCCAAGGCAGGTGGATCACGAGGTCAAGAGATCGAGACCATCCTGGTCAACATGGTGAAACCCCATCTCTACTAAAAATACAAAAAATTAGCTGGGCATAGTGGCACGTGCCTGTAATCCCAGCTACTCAGGAGGCTGAGGCAGGAAAATTGCCTGAACCCAGGAGGCGGAGGTTGCGGTGAGCCAAGATCACGCCATTGCACTCCAGCTCGGGTAACAAGAGCGAAACTCCGTCTCAAAAAAAAAAAAAAAAAAAAAAAAAAATAGCATTCTCTTTTTTTTAATTGTATTTTATTTCTTTTTTAAAAAATTTTACTTTAGGTGTATACTATATCCAGCATTTCTCCCCATGTTACCCCTCCCCACCCTCCGCACCCTCCTCACCCCCTGTTGTCCCTCCCCTATCCCCCCAACTGCGCCCAGTGTGTGATGCTCCTCTCCCTGTGTCCATGTGTTCTCATTGTTCAACACCCACCTATGAGTGAGAACATGCGGTGTTTGGTTTTCTGTTCTTGTGTCAGTTTGCTAAGAATGATGGCTTCCAGATTCATCCAAGTCCCTACAAAGGACATGAACTCATCGTTTTTTATGGCTGCATAGTATTCCATGGTGTACATGTACCACATTTTCTTTGTCCAGTCTATCACTGATGGGCATTTGGGTTGGTTCCAGGTCTTTGCTATTGTACACAGGGCTGCAATGAACAAACATGTGCATGTATCTTTATAGTAGAACGGTTTATAGTTCTTTGGGTATATACTCAGTATCGGATTTCTGGGTCAAATGGAATTTCTATTTCTAGATCCTTGAGAAATCGCCACACTGTCTTCCACAATGGTTGAACTAATTTACATTCCCACCAACTGTGTAGGAGTGTTCCTATTTCTCCACATCCTCTCCAGCATCTGTTGTCTCCAGATTTTTTAATGATCGCCAAGAATGGCATTCTCTTTAACTATTGTGTAGTTTTTCTTTTTATAGATGAGCCACAGTTTGTTTTACTATTTTCTTCTTGGTATCTTAGTCTGTTTTCAATATTTTGGCTCTAAAAAACAATGCCTCAGTAAACATCATCTTTTCTGTGCACATCTGTAAATATATCTGTACAGTAATTCAATGTAATGGAAGTGCTGGGTTGCATAGTCTGCACATATTTTTACTGGCTTATCTTTTTCTTTTCCATTTCTAAAAGCCATTGGGATACTAGGGATATTTTCCTATTATCTGTCAGGGTATTACAAATATTTCTTCTCAGGTGATTTCTTGTCTCTGCACCTTTTATATTTTTTCCTTTATAAACTCTGGGTTTCTTTCTGGCTTAAGAAGATAATCACTCTCACTAGATTGTAAAATTGTTTTTCTTGATTTTTATTGTGATATTTTGTTTTTGTTTTTCATATTTTTATATTTAATCCACTTTGGATACATTTTTGTGTATGTGGGGGTGTAGGAATCTATGTTCATTTTTCTTCTGATTGAACAGTCCATAATGCTTGATTCTTAGGTTAACTTTTTTTGTCAAATATGCAAAAGCCTTAAGTAAATATGCATATAGCTAAACATTTGCTCATAACTATAATTACTTTCTTAGGACAAATTCAAAGCAGTAGAAAGAAGTTAGGTGGTGGAATATGAAAAATAGACAGCATTTGGAACTTATTGTGAATAGAAGTGCAAAAGTGGATGCCATTATTTACTCTCTATATCTGCAATAAAATTATCATTATCGTAAGTAAACATTTGTTTGCCTATTTGATAGCAATATCTTGTCATTTTTATTGTTGCTTTTTAAAATTGTCTTATTGCCTCCTAGTAAAGCTAAATAATGTTTATTCTCCAAATAGGTTTATCTGGGCATTCTATTTATATGGGTACCCTATTTATGTCCTTTCCAGAATTTTTAGGGTATACCACCATTTTACTTTTTAGGAGCCCTTAATTATGAATTATTAACCAGTATGGTCTTTAGTTATAAAAAGACTCCCTCTGCATGGCCCAGATGAAACAAGGTCTATGATGTTCATCAGGAAGTAGTGGAGACCATGATTTCATGGGAACCCCAACATGGAGATTCCAGGGCAAAATGCACAGAGATTCTGTTGCAGTGTGTTTGCAGGAGTATGTGTGTATATGGAGAGATGTGTGTCAGAATTTCGCATTTATTTTTATAAGAGATGTGGTGTCGCTATGTTGCCCAGGCTGAAATGCAGTGGCTATTCACAGGAGTGATCATTGCACACTTCAGCCTCAAACTTCTGCGTTCAAATGATCCTTCTGCCTCAGCCTCCCCAGTAGCTGGAACTACAGGTATGCACCAGCTTGGGTAGAATTTTGCATTTTAGAAGCACTCTAGATGATTATAATGTAAGAAGATGACTTTTTGAGAGTGGCCAGCTATTTAGCATTAGAATAATTTTATAGATTGAATTTGGGAATAATCCCTTTCTTACTGGGCTCCTTTAAAAAATATAAGTTATATTGTGTGGCATCTGCACTAACACAAAAAAATATATAAGTTACAGTTTCTAGACGAGTTATTGCAAATTTAATATAATCAGAAGTAAAACTGGGCACTATAATTCTAATTAAGTAAACATTTATTAAATGCCAACTGTGTTAATGATAAGACTAATCAATAGAACTGTAATGAAAAAATATGATGTAGTCTTTACTTTGAGATGCAAAATGTGAAACATCCTGTTTAGAAATAGTGCTTGAATTTCTATATATTTACATATATATGCTTTGTAAGACTAGTATGTATACTAATTTATATTGACTATATATTTATATGTACTTCTATATACTTATATAAAATAGATAATATAGACTTTTATATATTATATATACTAATATATATAAAGACTCTATATATGCTTATATATCAGTCTTACAAAGCATGTATATTAAGCTTAATATATATGTATTAGTATGTATGTCTTACAAAGCATATATATTTATATATGTACATGCACATATACACTATTGTGTGTGTACACACACACACACACATACACATACATCTTAGTCTCATGAAGCATTTTTGCATGTTTCCAGGGGAGAAAAAAGGAAGAGCAGGGATTTGTTTTTAGATTTGTTTCCTGTATCACATTGTGCAATTTACACGTCTTCCAAGACTATGCTGAACACAGTAAGTCAGTCCTGCCAGGAGCCTTTGGGAAGAGATCATCTCACAAGAGGAAAAACCTCATTCCTTAGACTTAGAGCAGCAACTCTTACTACAGCATGATGCCTTTGACTCAAATTTACACCCCAGTCCAAATCCCAAATGGACTCATCACATTTCGCTTCTATGGAGAGGGTCTTGTGATTGAAAACAGAAGGGGCTGTTTTGCTAAGGGCTCTGGAAGACACTGTGGCCCAAGCAACCCTAGAGAAGTCCCGCTTGTGTTAAGTGTCACTATAAAGCAGAGAGAAGCTTCAGAAGAGTGAGAATTCAACCCACTGAGGACTCCACGGGACTCAGTGGGGTTTTGGCCCTCAAGGACTGCAGTGTACCAGCAGAAGTGGGGCCAGCAGAGAGCACAGGGTCCAGCAGAAGAGGCAGCAGTGTTGGGCAGGCGTGGCAGGACCCAGGGGAGGAGACAGGGCTCAATAGCAGAGGACTGATAGGGAAGCCCCCACCTCTGCTACTGGACTTGTTCCTGAGTACAAGTTGAATTATGCCAGGTCCACCCTCAAGTGATTGGTGCTTCTATAGTGGGTTGGGGGTCTGTATGCACAGGGGGAACAAGATCCCACTGAGCACAGCTGTTACTGCCTCATTTCCTCCCCACAGCAGCCCTGTGAGGCAAATATTTTCCCCATGAAAAGACTGAGTCTTAAACATGTGTATCTGTAATAATTGCCAGTTTATTCCTCTGGCTAATAGATCCAGAGGTAATTGGAGGTTTACATTTCATTTTTATGCTTCTGTTATTGAGAGTTTATTAAGTGTTTCATTGCCTTCCAAAGGTGATTAATAAGTTATTTTACTGTGTCTACTTTAGGGTTTTTTTGTGACACAAGTAATATACACACATAAACGTATAACCATTTTTTGGCAAGTGAGAAGATGCAGATAGGCAAAAAGAAAAAAAAGAAAAAACAGACAAAAGAGATTCACTGTTAACCTTTGGTGTATAATAAAATCAGACACTTTCCTTTGTATTATGTCACATAGAAATGTACAAATAAAGTGTATGTATATACACACACACTATATGTATACACTGTTTTGCAACTCATTATTTTTACTTTGCAATATACAATGAACATTTTTCCATGCAAATGAATGAGAGCTCTTTATTAAATGAATAAGATTGGGTAAAAAGATGAGATGTTGACAGGAGTCATATGTAAATCTCAGCAACATCGAAGGATTGGAGTAAAATGATAGCAAATCTTTAACAAGAAAATACAGACAAACAGAAAGCAGTGGCAACATTAATAACAGAAAATAATGACTTCTCAGGGAAATGAATTACATGGGATAAGGGCGGTCCCGAGAATGCCTATGGTTAGAATGCAGAGCCCTAAATTTCTTTCTCAGACCCCTTATCTCTTCCAAACACCTTTCCATCTCATCTCCCTCCCTTGTCATTTCTTCATCCTTAAAATGCCTATAGTCTATGTCCTCTTTAAATTCTTCGAGAGATTGAAGCAGCCTCTGTCTGAAATTCCCTTCCGTTTGCTGGCGTTCAAATTCTCCATAGGGGCGTTCTTCCTCCCTCTTTGGCACGCTGCACTTTGGCTTTCCTTCATTTTCTTTGCAGGGCTTTTGCATGATGTTGTTGTTGTTTCCTGCTTAACTCCAGGGAAAAATGGAGAGACGAATTGCTTCGTTACTTTTGAATCAGGGTTGTCAGTTTCTCTCTGAGGCAAGATACTTGCCTAATTTCCCATCCCGGCCCCACAGGTCCAGACCTCAGAAGTCTGCCGCAGCTCCCTCCACCCTCTCATCTCCCTCTTTTCTCCCCTCCCACCTCAGGAACCCACCATTTCCCCAGAAGACAGGGCGAATGGCCTCTCCAATAGGCGGGAGAGGGGAAGCAGAAACTAAGATGGACCGTGAAGCCGCAAATTTCGCGCCTAGCTTTTGCCCTTCCCGACTCTCACCCTCAGAGATCTCAGTCTAGGTGCCTCTTTCACACTGACCTGTGCGGGATCGTTTCCTGCTCTTTTTCTTTCCCCCAGAGGTCTGTGAACGCAGACTCGGTGACCGGCAGACAAAAAGGAAGGGGCGGGGAGGAAGGCGCTATCTGTGGATCAACCAGCCCCAGAGACAAGGCAGATGTCATTATTTTGAACCTGGGATTCTCATCATCAGCATCATCGCCCCCAGATTTCTACCTCCTGGTCCCTCCTTCCTGTCTCTATCCTTTCCTTCACGATTTCTGTTCCCACTCCCCACTCCTGACCCCCAGGCCTGGGCCTTGCAAGGCCCGCGTCTCCCTCCTTCTCTCCATCCCGAGACCTACCCCACCACCACAGGCTGGCATTGGCATTAAGGGAGGCGAACTATTTTCGAATGATCTCTAAATTTCTTTTGTCTCCATCCCGGGATTTCGGCCTTTCTCCACCCACCAACCCACATCCCAGGACTAAAATTTTCTCTAACAAAATTGGAGAAAGACCGGGAGAAGGATAAAAAAGAAAGCATGCCAAGGTGAGAGAAGCCGATTATTTCGGAGCTATCACTAAATCCCTGGGTGTCTCTCAAAAGATTTCGACCTACCCCCCTGGTTTCTCTACAAAAGATACAATCTCCGACGATTTTTCAGGGGTTTAGCGAAAGCAAGCCCGGACCTATTTCAGTCATTAGATCCACCCACTACTGACCCAGGGTTCCTTCAGTCCAACCTGCTGGGATTTAAAGAATTTACCTCTTCCTTCCCTTGGCAACAAGCACGCACGCTCGTTTGCAGGGCAGTAAAGAGCTGGTACCCAGAGGAGAAAGAAGCCCAGGAATATAAGGACTTCGGTTCACGTCAGCTCGTGATCACGTGAGGATTATGTCATCCCCCATCTCTGGTCCCCACTTTCCCCTCCCACCAGCAGCGCTGCAGAAGTGGACCTGCTTACCAATTCCCACCCCCACCACACCAGGCCCTGTCACTCATTTTTGTCTTTGCTAATTCCAGAGTCAAAAGTGGCCCCTTCTCCCTGTGGTCAGAATTTGCTTTTCTCAGATTACCAGGGAGAGACTGCATTTTCCCAAAGTTATATTAACGATTGTTTTGTGTGTGTGTGTGTGTGTGTGTGTGTGTGTTGGTTGTGCTGAAAGGATTACTTATCCTTTTTTAAGATATAAGAAAAGAAAAGTGGTAGTCTTTCCTCCACCCAATCTCCCCTCAGCCACTAATAACCATCATTTCCCTTGCAGTCCAATCCTTGAAAACAGATTGTGGGGAATGGCGTGAATTAGGAAAGGAGGTAATGATTTGGATTGTGTCTCTTACTTTTGTTTTGATAATTTCTTATTCTTCTCCAATTTTTCCATGCACTATATACTTTTAATAATCAGAAATATGATAAAGATATGTACCTTTGGAAAAAGATTCAAGATAGGAGGATAAAAGGGCCAGCCACCTGTTTCTGCTGCTGAAGTCATAATATAAATATAGACCCTCTAGGCAGAAACATTTCTTGAAGTTTAAAATGTACAGGGCAGTTGGAACCTACCCTTTTGAGGGGCTCCTGGGCATGTGAGGTCCTTCCATTAGGTGAGTTACTGAGACCATAAATCCACAGCACTTTGCCCTTAGATTTTCAGATCTCAACAGTGACTCACAATTTTTACGAATTTGTGCTCAGTATCATGCCCTCTTTCTCCCAGTTTATACCATGCCCATTACCCTTTTTCTTCAATACTGTACCTCAAAGATCCCAACGTTTTTCAACACTTTCATTCAGAATAGAATAGTTTTTCATTTTTCTCAGACATCCTCCTCCTATTTATGTTTTCCATGACCTTATTTAGCCATATTGATGTATTGAAAAGTTACTGGTAGTACTAACAAAAATTAGCCCCATTTAGTCACCCAACACACTAAACTTTTCGTTGCTAAGGATTTGGGTACTTGTCTAAGTAGATTTTCTCTTAATTTGTTAGCTTGAAATATATGCAACAGAAAGGGGGATGTGTAAACTTCTTATAAGTTGTTTTTAGGGAGATTGCAGCTCATTATGAATGTAAAGTTACCACTGATCAGTTTGATGTAAATAGCTCCAGAAAAAAGGTAAATGGACATTAAAAAAATTCTTAAAAAGAGTACAGTGTTATTGACACAGTTATTAAGTAATGATTAGTTGTGATCGAGGCAAAAAATTCTTTGGTGGGGAGAAGAATTCCTGAATCCTCTGTGAACAGCTTTTAATGCAGATGGTTAGACTCAGAGTTACAAAATGGGTAGAAGGATCCAGGCATGGAATACTTTGCCTATTAGTAATAAGAATGGCATTGGACAGATCCTAGTTTGAATTAATAGTACTTACTTACTTTTTGTATAAACTTGGATGTAAAACTTGGATACTGAAACTTCTCTACACTTCGTCTATAAAGTGTGCCTAATAGTTTCAAGTATCTCACAGAGTTTTCAGGACTAAATTACATATTTAATATGTGTAAAACATTTAATATATGACTGACAAGTACCAAGGGCAGGCTTAAAGCCTAAGTATGTGGGGGCAGGTCTGGCACCAGGGATGGGGGGTGAGGCTGAAGCCCTGAAGCCCAGAGGGTCAATTTGACAGTGGGGCAGGCCTAGTCATTGAGTTTTTAGAGCAGGCCTGGAACCTGGGGCTGTGGGATCCAGACTAGTGCTAAAGCAGACCTGGAGGCTCAGTCTGCAGGTACTGACCTAGAGTCTGGGACCATGGGGGCCTGTCCTGTCCCTGGGTATTACTGGGATAGGCCTAGTGTTGGGATCCAAGAAAAAGTCTGGTGTTCACTTCCCTCTCCTTCCCCAAGTGAATGGTAGCTCCAAGCTGTACAGCCTGGGGTTCAGGAAGAGGTGATGTGGGTAATGTAAAACTATCCTTCCTATCCTTTTCAATGTATATTTTCTTATTTCTATTCTATACCCAGGTGCTATAATTTGTCAACTGTTTTCCTTAACTCTTGTGAAAGTATTTTTGTGCCCAGATAGTTGTTCAAATTGATGTTTCTGTGGGAGGTTGAGTGCAGGAAAGTCCTGTTCTGTCATTTTGCTGACATCTAGCTCCTCACATCTCAATTAATTATTAAAAAGGCAGGAGAAAAGGGTAAAAAGGAACAATAAAAAGATGGAACATCTGCAAGCAAATAGCAAAATACTAGTTTTAAATCCAACTGTACTACTCATTACATCAAATATTAATTTCCTAAGCATGCCATCTAAAAAAAGAGAGTGTAGTGGTTGATTTTGGGTGTCGGCTTGACTAGATTAAGGGTCACTCAGATAGCTGATAAAGGATTATTTATTCTCAATGCTTCAGTGGGCACTGAGCCAGTCTCTCTCCTGCTCAAAGGGAAACCTAGGCGATTTTGCTTTTTATTAAAATGATTGGGCCTCCTCAGGTGTGTCTGTGAGGGTATTTCCAGAGGAGATTTACATGTGAGTTGGCGGATTGAGTGGGGGAAGATCTGCCTTCAAGGTGGGTGGGCACCATCTAATCGGCTAAAGGAGCAAATGGAACAAATAGGTGGAGGAAAGGTGAATTTTCACCATTTCTCTACTGGAGCCAGAACAATCTTCTTCTCCTGCCCTTGGACACCATAACTCCAGGTTCTGTGGCCTTTCGACTCCAGGAACCAGACCAGCAGCCACCCTCTGCCACCCTTACCACACACCTCACATGGGGCTCTCAGGCTTTTGGCCTCAAACTGATAATTACACCATTGGATTCCTTGGTTCTGAAGTCTTCGGAATTGGATTGAGCCACACTATCAGCTTTACTCATTCTCCAGCTTGCAGACAGTCTATCGTAGGACTTCTCTGCCTCCACAATCAAGTGAGCGAATTCCCCTAATACATCCCTTTTCATATATGTCTTTATCAGTTCTGTCTTTCTGAGGAACACTAACTAAAACAGAGAGATTGAAAGATTGAGTAAAAATGCCAAACCATTTCTTTGCTTTTTTTAAGAAACTTTTTTTTTTTAACTTTTATTTTAGGTCCATCAGTACACATGCAGGTTTTTTATATAGGTAAATTGCATGTCACAGGAGTTTGGTGTATAGATTGTTTTGTCACCCAGGTTAACAAGCACAGTACCCGATAGGTAGTTTTTCAATCTTCACCCTCTCCCCACTCTCCACCCTCAAGTAGGCCCTAGTGTCTGTTGTTCCTTTCTTTGTGTTCATATGTATTCAATGTTTACTCCTACTTATAAGCAAGAATGTGTGGTATTTGGTTTTCTGAAGAAACATGCTTAAAGACACATATTGGTTAATAGTAAAAGAATGAAAAATGAAATAGTATGGAAACACTAATCATAAGAAAGATGGAATGGTTAGATTAATATGAGCACAGTAGATTTCAGAGCAAGAAATGTCCATGGACAGATGAATGAATAAATGAAGTGTGGTATATACATATAATGGGATATAGAAGACTTAAAAAGAAAATAAATTCTGATACATACTACAACATGGACAAATCTTGAAGACATTATGTTCAGTGAAATAAGCCAGAAAGAAAAGGATTGATATTTTATGTTTACACTTATATGAGGTACCTAGAGTAGTCAAATTCATAGAGACAGAAAGTAGAACAGTGATTGCCAGAAGGTGGGGGAAGCAAAAAGTGGGGGGTTATCATTTAATGGGTACAGAGTTTCAGCTTAGGAAGATGAAAAAGTTCTGGAGATGGATAGTAGTGATGGCTGCACAACAATGCCAATGCACTTAATCCATTGAACCATACACTTAAAAATGGTTAAAATGGTAAATTTTAAGGTATATATGTTTTACCATAATAAAAGCATATTTTATAAAAACGAATGGGAAACTTTGGATTAAAAGAGAATTAAGAGACATATCAAGCAAGGGTAAAGTGTTGAATCCTCACTGAAACAAATGCAACAAAAGAAACCATGATAATTTATGGGACAAATGAAAATTTGAACACTGAATAGATATTTGATATTAAGGAGTTATTTTTAGGTGTAATGATGATATTATGGCTAAATTTTAAAAGATCTCATATTTTAGTTATACATACTGATATATCAACAGATGGAAAATATATGCTGTCTGGAATTTGCTTTGAAATAATATGGTAGAAAAGGAGTGGTTGGGAATAAAAACAGGTTGACCATAAATTGAAAATTGTTCTAGCATAAAGGTGGAAACACTCAGGTTTTGTTTTATTTTTCTAAACTACTTTTAAATATATTTCAGATATAACTCAAGAAGAACTAGTATCCAGAAAAAAAAATGTTCTGACGGGAGTGTAAATGATGCAATCACTTTGGAAAGCATTTTGGCATGATCTAATTAAAGGTGAAGATATGGATATTTATAACCCAGTAATCCACCTTCTAATAAATACCCATCAGAGATGTATATGAATGTTAATAGAAATATCATTTTTAGATAACCAAAAATTAGAAAATAATATTCATAAAGATGAGAATGAATAAATATGTTACATTCATTCAGTGATACAGTAAATGGCGATGAGAATGAAATAAATCTATACATAAAAACATGGATGGACTTAACTGACATAATTTGAGTAGTATAAAGACCAAATAAATAAAAGCAGTATGATTGAGTTTACATAAAGTTAAACTGCAAGCAAAAGTAAATGGTTGGAAGGGCATTCATAGGTGGTAAAACTCTGAAGAGCAACAAGGAAATAATTACTGTACTAGTTAAGATAATGGTTACCTCTGGGAAGAAGGTAGTATTTTGTAATCAGTAAAAAAATCACCTGAGGGGTTAATTTCTTGACTACAACAAAGAGTTTGCCTTTGTCCAGATGACACAATTTGGTAAGTACAGGTCTATGGGTGCTAACTACACTTTTCAGTCCTTTGTTGCTAATTCAGTCATCTTTGACTGAGGTACTGGACTCTTAATACAAATTAACCCTGCCGGGCACGGTGGCTCAAGCCTGTAATCCCAGCACTTTGGGAGGCCGAGGCGGGTGGATCATGAGGTCAAGAGATCGAGACCATCCTGGTCAACATGGTGAAACCCTGTCTCTACTAAAATACAAAACAGTAGCTGGGCATGGTGGCACGTGCCTGTAATCCCAGCTACTCAGGAGGCTGAGGCAGGAGAATTGCCTGAACCCAGGAGGCGGAGGTTGCGGTGAGCTGAGATCGCGCCATTGCACTCCAGCCTGGGTAACAAGAGCGAAACTCCGTCTCAAAAATAATAATAATAATAATTAATCAATTAACCCTACCTGTCATATTAATTTTTCTGGTCATTCTGTCTTGAAATCTCAGAGCCTTGTTTGATTTTTACTCCTTCCCTAAGCAACAAGTCCCTGTCTTTCTTCACTGTGACAGCTGGATCTGTCCTTTAGGCCCTTATCATCTTATATATAAACTATTAGAGTGGCCCATTCTCTGGTGTTCCTCCATTCTCGCCCCCTCTCCCTCAGAGAAATTTAAGTAAGATGTCCAAGGTTACATAACTAGTTAGTGCTCAGCCTGGGAACTAATCCAGTTTTAGAATGAGGACTGTCTTAATACATGCCTATGTTTTCTCCCATCTTCATTCAACCTCCTTCCCTTTGTTCACTGCTGAGTCAATAATTATTTTGGAGGCTCCCCAGATGCCTAGAACTGCCCTGTGTACTTTGGATGGAAAGTGCTGGATCTCAGAGGAAGGGTCTACCCTGTTGAGAATTCTACTGTCTCTGGGTGGGCTGAATACCTTTTACATGAGGCCACATGGAGAAAGAGCTAACGGGAGGGGTTGACTGTCAGGCCAAGAGGTTCCAGGGGAAGGCAATGCCAGATTGGTCCCAAATAGAAAAAGCCTCAAGGAGGAAAAGTACTTTGACCTGAGTCTCAGAGGATGGGCAGGATGTAGAATTAGGATGGGAAGAAGAAAGGAGACCTGTCTGAAGGGACCTGGGCCCAGCATACCTCCCATTAGTTGCTTTGTCCTATTTCATGCTGCTTGTGGATAGAAGTCCACTTTCTCCTTCTTTAGAAGTGTCTATGGATGATGTCTATTGTCTGAAAGTGGTTCACTGCAAGCAGTTTGTGACATGAGTCAGAAAATCTGTGTTCTGCACTCTTATAAGGCCTTTCTCACTTATTTTCAAGTCATGAAATCTGGATTTTTCAATCTTACTGTATAGAACTTAGACCCATGCATTAAAAATATACATTTACCTTAAGCTCAGAAATCCATTCCTAGATATCCATAATCGATGATACTTATAAAATTTAAGTACTGTACAACCAAGTTATAGTGAATATGGTTGATCGGAGTTGCCTTATGCTATACTAATGTTCTTAGATAAAAATAGAGAAAACCTTATGTTTTACACTATGTTGAGTTTTGTGTGAATGTATTTCAGATGATCAACTTTGCCAAAGTTTGGTTGCTGAATAATTTTATTGCATCATTCATTTTAGCCAAGAGCACTAATTGTCCCTAGTGACAATTTATTCTGTCCTCCTTTAGGTAATAGAACTTTACTCCCCAACATTTTAGAAGACCTCTTGCTTTTGTTTGTTTGTTTCTGTTTGAGAGAGGATATCCCTCTGTCACCTAGGCTGGAGTGCAGTGGTATGCTCATGGCTCACTGCAGCCTCGACCTCATAGGCTCAGACGATTCTCCCACCTCAGTCGCCCTAATAGCTGGGTCTACAGGCATGTGCCACCATGCTTGGCTGATTTTTTGAAAGACAGTGTCCCGCTATGTTGCCTAGGCTAGTCTCAAACTCCTGGCCTCAGCTTCCCAAAGTGCTGGGATTACAGGCTTCAGCCACCTTGCCTAGAAAAACTCTTCATCACTCAACTAGAAACTAACATTCCCCAGCATCCTTCGAAACCAAGTATGTCTACTTGTCCAAATTCTTTGCAATAGAATGTGAGTAGATGTGGATTGTATAACTTCTGTATCATTTCTTCAAAAGAGAATAGTTTGTTTTCTACTTCCTCCTTCCTCTCTCCTGTATTAAAACTCAGAAGAAATATAAGATCAACACTCTAGGAAATGGTAGAGCAACAAAATAGAAGGCCCCTGACCTCATATAGTAGACAAATCCACTTGCCCCAAACTCCCTTTCTATCTCTGGTCTATTTTGTGTGAAAAACTACATTTTTGTCTGAGAGAAGAAATTATCTCACGGTGAACCATTGTATGTTTGGGGCTGCTATATTATAGTAGCTTATCCTGTATTCTAAGTACACTTGTGAAAGTAGTGATAGAAATTGATCATCACTTTTTTTCTGATGGAAAAATGAGGTTAAAATGAATTCATGATATATGTTCTGCACATTTTTCCTAGTTTGTATTTATTTATATTTTTGTTTCTGGTGGTTTCATGTGTAGAAATTGTTTTAATATCCTTTTACATAAGTATATTCAGAAATAAGGAATAATTATATTTTATCTATTACATTCCATGTTTGCACATATATATGCGTATATATTAGAATCCCATTGAGCATGCTGTTTTTAATTTAATTTGCTATTATTTAAAGTATTAATAATGAATAGTTTTCTTTATCATAAATACCCATTTGTTTTATGGAGCTCAATGATATGAATATGAAATAACTTCTTTAAGCCAAATAATCAATATTGGCATATTTTGTTTTTTTCCCATTGTTTTACTATTTGTTTACTACCATGAATATCTTCATGCATAAACCTTTTCACACATTTAGATAATTTTTGTAGAACAATGTAAATAGTGAAATAACTATATCAATATCAAATAGTACAGCTATTTCTAAAAATTCTAATAATTACTGTTAAATTGCCCTCTATAAAAAATGTACCAAATTACATTCCCACCTCTAGTGTGAAAATTGTTTTAGATTTAACAATTTACTATGACAAGAAGGATATCTGTTTGTTTTGCATTTAGTGAATAAAGTATAAATACATATGTAAATATGCCCAAATTATAAGTTTATAGCGGCTGGCACAGTGGTTCACACCTGTAATCCCAGCACTTTGGGAAGCTGAGGTGGGCAGATCACCTGAGGTCAGGCGTTTGAGACCAGCCTAGCCAACATCGTGAAACCCCATCTCTACGAAAAAGGTACAAAAAATTAGCTGGATGTGGTGGCACACACCTGTAGTCCCAGCTACTTGGGAGGCTGAGGGAGGAGAATCGCTTGAACTGGAAGGCAGAGGCTGCAGTGAATCGAGATCCCACCACTACAGTCTAGCCTGGACAATGGATGGTATGAGACTCTGTCTCAAAATAAACAAATAAAATAAAATATAAGAAGTTTATAGCTCAATGAAGTTTCACAAAGTAAAACCATTGAACCAGCATTTAAAACAATAAAGAGCAACTGAACATTACCAACACTGTAAAATCCTCATTCCAGTGATTACTAAAGAGTGCTACTACCAAGAATTCGAACATTACACATTAGTTTTGCCTATGTTTAAACTCATATAAATGAAGTTATACATTAAATGCTTTTTTTCTCTCTGACTTCTTGATATTAACATTATGCTTATAAGGCCCAACCATATTGCTTGTAGTTGCAATTTGTACATTTTCATTGTTGAATAAGATTCCACTGTGAAAATATGTAATTTATTTATACATTTTGCTGATAAAAAACATTTGGGTATTTGATAATTGTTAGCAATTTTTAAAGTGCTATTACAGATATATGTGTAAATGCTTATGTTTCACAGGTCCATATAATACAGACAAACACATACAGACACAGACACATTTTAATCCTTGAGATAATATTATACTAATATAACTGTATTCAATTTTGATATCTAGTAGTGGACATTTTGGAGCGTTCTTCATCTAAAGGCTGCCTTGGCTATATTTGGCTCTTTGTATTTTTGTACGCATATTTGGAATTTGATCATCAACAAAAAGTGATATGTTGAAGTTTTCATATGGATTGCCCTGAATTTATAGATGACTTTGGATATAAGTGACATCCTTAAAATATTGAGTATTTCAATCCATGATCATGGTAATCCCTACATTTATTTAGTTATTCTTTAATGTTCTTGAAACTATTTCATAATTTTCAGTGTATAGGTCTTGGAAGTATTTAATTAGATTTATTCCTAAATATTTTATTTTTAGCCAATCTTATTGGGCTATAATTTATGTACAATAAAATACGCACCTTTTAACTGTATAGTTCAATGCATTTAACAAATGTATTTGCCAATGGAGTCACTACCCTATTAAGATACAGAATGTTTTCCTCAGCTGAGAGAGTTCCATTATGCCTCTTTGCAATTTAAAGAAACCCAACTTTCAAGCCAGGCAAAAACTTATTTGATCCAACTTGTATCAATATAGATTAGTTTTGCCTGTTGTAGAACTTCTATAAATGCAATCATGCAGAAAACACTGAATTGTGGCTGGTATCTTTACAGACAGAATTTTCTTTTTCATTTTTTTTTGAGATTCATATACAGTATTGCTTGTATCAATAACCTTTCCCTTTCTCATTGTTTAGCAGCATTAAAATGTATGACTACATCACAATTCATCAATTCACTTATTGGACATTTGGATTTTTATCAACTCTGGGAATATCATAAATGAAACTTCTATAAACATTCCTATGCAAATATTTTTGAGAAAATATGTTTTAAATTGTGTTGGGAAAATTCCTAAGACTGGAATTACCAGAACATATTGTAAATCTAAGTGTAACTTTTCAAAAAACTGCCACAAAGTCTCAGAGTCGTTGAACCTCTTACCAACAATCAATGAGGGTTTCTGTTGTTTAGTATTTTCAAAACTGCTTGGGACTGTCAGACTTTTTAAGTTTAGCATTTATAATGGGTGTGCGGAGGTTTTTCATTCTAGATTTATTTTACATTTCCCTGATAGTTAATGAGGTTGAACATCTTTTCATGAGCTCATTGGTGATTTGCATATGTAGTTTTGTGAAATGTTTATTCAAATCTTTTGATTAGTTTTATTGCATTATTTGCCTTCTTATTTTGAGTTTTTGAAGGTCTTTATACATGCTATGAATTCAAACCCATTGTCAGATACACAGATTGTCAATATTTACTCCCAGCTTCTCACTTCATTTTTGTAACCATGTGTTTTAAATGGTAGAAGTTTAAAATTTTGATAAGTCCAATTTTTCATTTTTTAATTTTGTGATCTGTTCTTTTTGTTTCCTAAGGAATTGTTTTCTCAAAGATTGTAAAGCTTTTCTCTATGTTTTATACTAGAAGTTTTCTAACTTGAGCTTTTACATTTAGGCATATGATCCATTTTGAATTAATTTGTGTATAGTATAGGTAAAAGGCAAAGCTCCTTTTTTTCCTTTAAGAATACTGTCATTCAGACTTTAAACCAACAAAGATCAAAAGAGACAAAGAAGGGCATTACATAATAGTAAAGGGATTAATGCAGCAAGAAGAGCTAACTATCCTAAATATATATGCACCCAATGCAGGAGCACCCAGATACATAAAGCAGGTTCTTTTTTTTTTATTATTGCATTTTAGGTTTGGGGGTACATGTGAAGAACATGCAAGATTGTTGCACAGGTACACACATGGCAGTGTGGTTTGTTGCCTTCCTTCCCCTCACCTGTATCTGTCATTTCTCCCCATGCTACCTCTTCCCACCTCCCCACCCCCTCGTCCCTCCCCCATTTCCCCCCAACGGACCCCAGTGTGTGGTGCTCTCCTCCCTGTGTCCATGTGTTCTCATTGTTCAACACCCGCCTATGAGTGAGAACATGCAGTGTTTGATTTTCTGCTCTTGTGTCAGTTTCCTGAGAATGATGGTTTCCAGGTTCATCCATGTCCCTACAAAGAACGCAAACTCATCGTTTTTGATGGCTGTGTAATATTCCATGGTGTATATGTATCACATTTTCCCTATCCAGTCTATCGTTGATGGGCATTTAGGTTGGTTCCAGGTTAAAGCAGGTTCTTAATGACCTCCAAAGAGACTTGGGCTCCCACACAATAATAGTGGGAGAATTTAACACTCCACTATCAGTACTAGACAGATCAACGAGACAGAAAATTAACAAGGATATTCAGGACTTGAACTCAGATCTGGACCAAGTGGACGTAATAGACATCTATAAAACTCTCCACTCCAAAACCACAGAATATACATTCTTCTCAGCACCACATGGCACTTATTCTAAAATTGACAATGTATTTGGAAGTAAAACACTTCTCAATGTTTTACTGTTTGTTATGATTTCCATAACAAACAGCCTCTCAGATCACAGTGCAATCAAATTAGAAATCAAGATTAAGAAACTCACTTAACACTGCACAACTACATGGAAACCAAACAACCTTCTCTTGAATGACTACTGGATAAATAATGAAATGAAGGCAGAAATAAAGATGTTCTTCAAAACCAATGAGAAAAAAGACACAATGTACCAGAATCTCTGGGACACATTTAAAGCAGAGTCCAGAGGGAAATTTATAGCACTAAATGCACACTACAAAAGCAAGGAAAGATATAAAATCAACACCCTAACATCACAATTAAAAGAACTAGAGGAGCAATATCAAACAAATTCAAAAGCTAGCAGAAGGCAAGAAATAACTAAGATCAAAGCAGAACTGAAGGAGAGAGAGACATAAAAAACCCTTCAAAAAATCAATAAATCCAGGAGGTGGTTTTTTGAAAAGATCAACAAAATAGATAGACTGCTAGTCAGACTAATAAAAAAGAAAACAGAGAATATTCAAATAGATGCAATAAAAAGTGATAAAGGGGATATCACCATCAATCCCACAGAAATACAAACTACCATCACAGATTACTACAAACACCTCTATGCAAATAAACCTGTAAATCTAGAAGAAATGGACAAATTCGTGGACACTTACACCCTCCCAAGACTAAACCAGGAAGAAGTTGAATTCCTGAATAGACCACTAACAAGGTCTGAAGTTGAGGCAGCAATTAATAGCCTATCAACCAGAAAAGTCCAGGATCAGATGGGTTCACAGCTGAATTCTACCAGAGGTACAAAGAGGAGCTGGTACATGCCTTCTGAAACTATTCCAAACAATACAAAAAGAGGGAGTCCTCCCTAACTCATTTAATGAGACCAACATCATCCTGGTACCAAAACCTGGCAGACACGCAACCAAAAACAGAATATCTCAGGCCAATATCCGTGATGAAGATTGATGCAAAAATCTTCAATAAAATACTGGCAAACAAAATCCAACAGCACATCAAAAAGCTTATCCACCATGATTAAGCCAGCTTCATCCCAGGGATGCAAGGCTGGTTCAATATCCACAAATCTATAAACATAATCCATCACATAATCAGAACCAAAGACAAAAACCACATGATTATCTCAATAAATGCAGTGAAGGCCTCAGACAAAATTCAACAGCTCTTTATGCTAAAACTCTCAATAAACTAGGTATTGATGGATCATACTTCAAAATAATGAGAGCTATTTATGACAGACCCACAGCCAATGTCATACTGAATGGGCAAAAACTGGAAGCATTCCCTTTGAAAACTGGCATAAGACAAGGATGCCCTCTCTCACCACTCCTATTCAACATAGTATTGGAAGTTCTGGCTAGGGCCATTAGGCAAGAGAAAGAAATAAAGTGTACTCCAATAGGAAGAAAGGATGTCAAATTGTCCCTTTTTGTGGATGACATGATTGTACATTTAGAAAACCCCATCGTCTCAACCCCTTAAGTTGATAAACAACTTCAGCAAAGTCCCAGGATACAAAATCAATGTGCAAAAATCACAAGCATTCCTATACACCAATGACAGACAAAAAGAGCTAAATCATGAGTGAACTTCCATTCACAATTGTTGCAAAGAGAATAAAATATCTCGGAATACAACTAACAAGTGATGTGAATGACCTCTTCAAGGAGAACTACAAACCACTGCTCAAGGAAATAGGAGAGGACACAAATGGAAAAACATTCCATGCTCATGGTCAGGAAGAATCAATGTTGCAAAAATGGCCATACTGCCGAAAGTAATTTGTAGAGTCAATGTTATCCCCAACAAGCTGCTAATGACTTTCTTCACGGAATTGGAAAAAGCACCACCTTAAACTTCATATGAAACCAAAAAAGAGCTTGCATAACCAAGACAATCCTAAGTTAAAAAAAAAACAAAAAACAAAAAACAAAGCTGGACTCATCATACTACCTGACTTCAAACTGTATTACAAGGCTACTGTAATCAAAACAGCATGACACTGGTACCAAAACAGAGATATAGACCAATAGAACAGAAGAGAGGCCTCAGAAAGAATGCCACACAATAACAACCATCTTATCTTTGACAAACCTGACAAAAACAAGCAATGGGGAAAGGATTCCCTATTTAATAAATGGTGTTAGGAAAACTGGCTAGCCATATGCAGAAAGCTGAAACTGGATCCCTTCCTTACACCTTATACAAAACTTAGCTCTAGGTGGATTACAGATTTAAACATGAGGCCTCACACCATAAAAGCTCTAGAAGAAAACCTAGGCAATACCATTCAGGACATAGGCACAGGCAAGGACTTTATGACTAAAACATCAAAAGCAATGGCAAGAGAAGGCAAAATAGACAAATGGGATCTAATTAAACTTAAGAGCTTCTGTACAGCAAAAGAAACTATCAATAGAGTGAACCAGCAACCAACAGAATGGGAAAAAATTTTTGCAATTCAAACTGACACAAGAACAGAAAACCAAGCACTGCATGTTCTCACTCATAGGCAGGTGTTGAACAATGAGAACACATGGACATGGGGAGGAGAACATCATACACTGGGGTTTGTTGGGGGCTGGGGTCAAGGGGAGGGACAGCAGGGAGCGGGGATATTGGGGAGGGATAGCAGTGGGAGAAATGCCTGACGTAGGTGACTGGGGTGGGGATGGAGACAGCAAACCACTATGGCATGTGTGCACCTATGCAACAATCCTGCAAGATCTGCACATGTACCCCAGAACTTAAAGTAAAGTAAAAAATTTTTTTTTCAATCTACCCATCTGACAAAGGGCTATATTTAAAATGTATAGAGAACTTAAACAAATTTACAAGAAAAAACAACCCCATCAAAAAGTGGACAAAAGATATGAACGGACACTTTTCAAAAGAAGACATGTATGCAGCCAACAAACATATGCAAAAAAGCTCATCACTAGTCATTAGAGAAATGCAAATCAAAACCACATTGAGATACCACCTTACGCCAGTTAGAATGGTGATCATTTAAAAATCAGGAGACAGGGCCGGGCGCGGTGGCTCAAGCCTGTAATCCCAGCACTTTGGGAGGCCGAGGCGGGTGGATCACGAGGTCGAGAGATCGAGACCATCCTGGTCAACATGGTGAAACCCCGTCTCTACTAAAAATACAAAAAATTAGCTGGGCATGGTGGCGCGTGCCTGTAATCCCAGCTACTTAGGAGGCTGAGGCAGGAGAATTGCCTGAACCCAGGAGGCGGAGGTTGCGGTGAGCCGAGACCGCGCCATTGCACTCCAGCCTGGGTAACAAGAGCGAAACTCCGTCTCAAAAAAAAAAAAAAAAAAATCAGGAGACAACAGATGCTGGAGAGGATGTGGAGAAATAGGAACGTTTTTACACTGTTGGCGGGAGTGTAAATTAATTCAACTTTTGTGGAAGACTGTGGCGATTCCTCAAGGATCTAGAACTAGAAATACCATTTGACCCAGCAGTCCCATTACTGGGTATATACCCACAGGATTATAAATCATTCTATTATAAAGACACATGCACACGTATTTTATTGCGGCACTGTTCACGATAGCAAAAACTTGGAACCAATCCAAATGCCCATCAATGACAGACTGGATAAAGAATATGTGGCACATATACACCGTGCAATACTATGCAGCCATAAAAAAGGATGAGTTCATGTCCTTTGCAGGGACATGGATGAAACTGGAAACCATTATTAGCAAACTGACACAAGAACAGAAAACGAAACATCGCATGTTCTCACTCATAAGTGGGAGTTGAACAATGAGAACACATGGACATAGGGAGGGGAACATCACACACTGGGGCCTGGGGGGCTGGGGGGCTGGGGAGGAATAGCAGGGGGTGAGGGGATTAGGGAGGGATAGATAGCATTAGGAGAAACACTTAATGTAGATGATGGGGCGATGGATGGAGCAAACCACTACCATGGCACACACATCCCTATGTAGTAAACCTGCACGAACTGCACATGTATCCCAAAACTTAAAGTATAATAAATTAAAAAAAAAAGAATTCTGTTATTTCAGCACCATTTGTTAAAACACTATACTTTCCATATTGCATTATCTCGACATCTTTGTCAAAAATTAGTTAACAACATGTGTGTCAGTCTATTTCTGGACTCCCTATTCGGTTCTATTGTTCCACAGGTCTGTGTTTACTACTACATTAACTGTATTATTACAATTTAAGTCCTGAAATAATATAATGTAACTCTCAAGATCTGTAGGATTTTTGTTTTACTTTTCCTTTTTGAGTCTGAGTCTTGCTCTGTCATCATGCTGGGGTGCAGCAGCGTGATCTCGGCTCACTACAACCTCCGCCTCCTGGGATCAAGCGATTCTCCTGCCTCAGCCTCCCGAGTAGCTGGAACTACAGGTGCGGGCCACCAGGCCCCGCTAATTTTTGTATTTTTAATAGAGACGGGGTTTCACCATGTTGGCCAGGATGGTCTCGATCTCTTGACCTCATGATCCGCCCATCTAGGCCTCCCAAAGTGCTGGGATTACAGCCGTGAGCCACCGCGCCCGGCCTAGGATATTTTTTAAAAAGTATTTGTCTATTTTAGGTCCTTTGCATTTCCAGATAAATTTATGAGTAAGTTTGCAATATTTATCTTGTATCTGCAACCTTCTTAAAATCAGTTCTTACTCCTATAGTAGATTAACCGTAGATCTCTTTGGATTTCCTGAATTCATGATTATTTGATCTGCAAATAAAGACATACTTATTATCATTTGAACCAGAAATTTGTGAAAAAGGTCTTTTTTTTTCTTTTAGTTCTGAAAACCCAACAAAGCTCTGTAGCACTACAACTCACTAGTTCATCTCATAGAAGGTCCTCATATGTCCAGGGGGGCCCCTCAAAAGGGGAGTCATCAGCTGCCCTGTCCTTTTTCAAGTTCTAAAAAAGCAGCTGTCTGTAGAGTCTATATTTATATAATGATTTAACAGGACAGGTGGTTAGGATGTTTTCCCCAACTTTAATCCCGTTTTTCAAGTAAAAATAACTTTTTCCTTTTTTAAGACATATATATTTTTTGTTTCATATGAAAAAGTACAGAAAGGTATTAAGAATGAGAAAAGTCTACTCTCTTGGGCTCCTTTTCTGATATACCTCTTCCACTAGTTTTAGTGGAGGGAAAACAAGAGTATTGCTAGGAGAGAGGACAGAAGGAGGTGAAACCTGGGAGCCAAGGGCAGAGAGAGGCAAGTCCCCAGAGTGGGAACGGCTAACAGCTCCCTGAGATGATATGTTCCTTCCTGGGCAGGCAGAGGAAGTCCGAAGAACACACAAAGAAGGGAGAGTGGCAAAGCCCAGGCTGTGGATGTTAAAAGGGACTCCCAGTGTGGATGGGGGCTGGCCTGAAAGCCCCGCCTGACTCGGGGCTGCAGGAGGGGGCGTGTGACGGGGGCGGAGCCGCTGGCGATGACAACAGCCCCACGTGACCTGCCAAGCGCGTCTGGTCTCGCTCTGGCGTCAGAGCCGCCGTCGCTCGCTCCCTTCTCGGCAGCGGTACCTGCTCCAGGTGGCCCTGAGGACCCCGAAAGTAGGAAGCGGAGGGGGAGCAGGTGAGGGACCCGGAGGGGATCCCCGGGGTTGGCGTCGGGGAGCGGCCCGGCCTGAGGATGACCCACCCGGGGGAGCCGCGCGGTGACGCAGCCGGCCCACCGTGAAGCAGACCCCGGGCCCCCCCGCCTTCCGTGAGCCGAGCGGTGCCCGGCCCCGCGGGAGCCGGCGGTCCTGCGGCGACGACCCTGCGGAAACACCTGCCTCCGCCACCTGCGCAAGCTTTTCCGACACCCCTGCCCCGCCCTTCTGGGTGCAGAAAATGGTGGTCAGCTTGGGGGGCGGGGCGGCTGGGGCGGGGGGCGGGGGGCGGGGGGCGGGGGGTGGGAGGCGAGGCGAGGGCGGCGAGGAGCGCCGGGCCCGCGACGGGGGGGAAGGGGCTGTGTGGCGCGGGTCCTCGCTCGCGTTCCGCTGCAGCAGCCCCCGCTCCCCGCCCCCCGCCCTTCTGCAGGTCTGCGGGACTGAGTGTGGCTGCGGCGCACCTCGCGTCGAGAATCGGGAGGAGGAAGAGATCGCAGGGATAGGCCCAGGTCGGTGCGAGCGACGGTGGTGGGGCGGGGGTCGTCGGGACGTGAGGAAAGCCCAGTCTGAGACCCCAATCCATGCCTTCACCCCACACTTCTCAATCCTCCCCCTCCCCCGCCCCATCCTCGTCCTCCATTTTGGTGCCTGCAGAGGCCTGGAGATGGATCTGCAGGGAAGATGGTGGGCTTTGCCGGAGGGAGGGGCTTGGACTGCCCCCCCTCGAGGACATACTGGGCCTCTCTGGTGGAAAAAAAAAAAATGAAATTTAAAAAAGGCCTTTGAAGTCCAGGGCTCTGAATTTTGAAAGGTGTGTAGTAGGGTCTCTGTCCTCGGTGCTGATCAGTTCACCAAGAATTGAGTTTCTTTTTTCTCTCGTCCCCTAGGAGTAATGGAGTACAAAGAGGAACAAGCGTTAAACAATCTCAACGTGGAAAATGTCAACCAGGAAAATGAAGAAAAGGAAGAGAAGAAGCAAGTTGCTAATAAAGGGGAGCCCTTGGCCCTCCCTTTGGATGCTGGTGAATACTATGTGCCCAGAGGAAATCGTAGGCGGTTCCGCGTTAGGCAGCCCATCCTGCAGTATAGATGGGACATGGTGCATAGGCTTGGAGAACCACAGGCAAGGATGAGAGAGGAGAATATGGAAAGGCTTGGGGAGGAGGTGAGACAGCTGATGGAAAAGCTGAGGGAAAAGCAGTTGAGTCATAGTCTGCGGGCTGTCAGCACTGACCCCCCTCACCATGACCATCACGATGAGTTTTGCCTTATGCCCTGAATCCTGGTGATTTCCCTGAAGTTAATAGGAAGACCCCTGCTTCCTAAACTTACATATTTGTGGTGTACCTTTGTTGCAAACCTTTTGATGTTACTTACTTCTTGTGGGTCTCCTGATACCAGCTTCTAACTGAATGTTGTTTCTGACCCAGTTTGTAAGTTTCTGTCAGCAGGGGAGTTTTACCTATTGCATGGAAAGATGTTCATTATATATTGTGAAGTTAATAAAGCAGCTTTAAAAAGCATTCTCTGCATTCTTTTTTACTTTAAATCTTAAATATGAACATAAACCGTCGTGTATATATACATATATATGCACATATGTAGTAAATAATGTTTATCTCTGTGGTAGAATTAAGAGGGAGTTTTATTCTTGCTTATCCATCATTTCTTATTTTTCAAAATGGAACTCATATTACTTATATATGGCCACCTTATAAAAGCAATGTGAACACTTACTAAACATTTGTGACAGAATCTCAATTTCAGCTTACCTCTGGGATCTCTTTTTGGAAATGTAAGAGACATATCTCTCTGAAGATCAAAATATTTATCAGTAAGATGAAGACAAGCAACCTCCCAGGGTTGCTGTGTGGACCAGATGAGAGAATAAGGTTGTGAACTTTCTCCCAAGTTCTTGCTCTTAGCGACATGCATGACCCAACCCTTTAGATATTTCCTTCCGTTATTAGAGGAAATATCCAAGGTGAGGCCTTCCCTATGCTTACAAGTCCCGTGGGCTAAGGAGTAGGTACTTTCATTCCTCTGCTGCTGTGCTCTATTCTCATCTCCCCTGGGTATTATTCTGTCTGCTAGGTTTTGCTCCTACACTGGCTCCTACCACTGCAGATGTTCAGGAATCCTCAAAGTAAGAAAATCTCGCCAATTTCTCTGGAATTTCCAGTGGATTGAATTCTTGCTTTACTTCACAAAAGTGTGGACAAATTCCCCCTCCCTGTTCTGTTTCATGGAAAAACATTGTCTGTCTAGCTCTTTCCTTACAGGTAGTTCTCTCCCAGGCAATCTCTTCCTCAGTATAGCAGACTATGTAAGATGTGTGAGGTTCTGGGACAAAGATAGCAGAAGAGGAAACTGGTAGCAACAAAACGAACAAAAAAAACAAAAAACAAAAACAAAACAAAAAAAGATGTGTGAGGAAACACAGCCCACTTTTAATCTGAGGCACTCCCACCTCATACTAGCTCACATTCACCTGAAATCCATAAATGTACAGAATTTTGTTATCTATATGGAGTTGGACATCAGGATATCATGTTAGTGAATCAATGTATACACAAATGACATCTTTATGGAAAGTCTATGGGAAGACAATTGGGGCTAAGTGTCCCAGCAGAACTAGGGAAATAAAATCCCCCACAGTTTGTACTAATCAGATGAAATATACACATTTTATATATGAAGACAGTCTTACAAACTTAAAGTTAGGATTCTAGAACAGGGGTTGGCAAACAACCCATGGGCCATCTGGCCCACTGCCTATTATTTGGCATGTAACTAAGAATGATTTTTACATTTTTTAAAAGTTGAAAAACCTGAAAATATGACACTAAAACCATGAAATTTAAGTTTTGGTGTCCATAAATTTTTATTGGAACAATGGCATGCTTATTCATTTACATGTTATCTATGGCTGTTTTTGTACTACAGTGGCAGAGTTGAGTAGTTGTGAAAGATAGTATAGCTTCCTTTCAGTTGACTACATATTTTTTTATCTGGTCCTAACAGAAAAACTTTGCCACTCCTGTTCTAGAATATAATACTGCAATAGAACTTATGGAACCAAAGGGGAAATATGGATAAGCAGGTGAAAATGTCACATAACATCACAAACCCCAGACATCATGAATCAGATGCCTAAGTAATTTCAAAGCTTTTTCTCCTCCTGCAGACACTTAAGACACAAGACAGAAGATTATAGAGAGACGCTAGAGTTGAAAGGGGAGGAAAATTGATGAACAGAGAGGCTTATGTTCTACCAGATTGTTATTCTTGATTGTCAGTGTTAGCATCAGCTTCAGTGGAAAAAAAAGAAGTGTTCATGAGGAAAAATTAAGGTTATTGTATGACCAAAGAAAGTGCTGCAGTTTGAACATTCTAGTCAAGGGTAAAGCAAGAAGGGACACAGACGTTGGACTCTTCCAGGAATTCCAGATAGCATGGGAAGTACACTTTGGTTAGAAGTAAAACAAAGCCTTCATGATTAACCACCATTTAAAACACTAATCCACATTTATGCTTTCAGTGAAAATGGAGTAACAGGGACTGGATTTACCTCCCTAACTGAAACAGCTAAAACCTGAAAGAATATATGAAATAACACTTTTCAGTCACTGAACACCTATCAGAAAGTGGAGGGCAAAGCTATCTGAGAGAGGGTAAATAAATAACATGAGCTTTATGATTGTCTCTGACTTACTGCATATTAGGATTAAAATGTATACTTTAGCACAAATGCCAGAAGAGGGGAAAATAATAGCACAAAGGCCAGAAGAAGGGAAATGAAAGTACACAATTTTAGGTTCTTATTCTATATATTAATATCACTTAAAGGTAGATTCTGATACATTACAGATGTGTACTATAAACCTTAAATCAACTGGTAAAAAAGTTATAGCTAATAAGCTAATATATAAGGTAAAATGAAATCCTTAAAATAACCTCCAAAAGATAAAAAAAGGAGAACAAAGAAAAGGCAGAACAAATGAAAACAAATAATAAGATGGTTGATTTAAACTCAAACATCAATAATCACATTAATGTAAATGGTTTAAATGCCTCAATCATAATGCAGAGATGGTCAGCTTGAATAGAAAAGAAACTCACAAACATGTGCTGCCTATAGGAACCTTATTTTCAATTTAAAGATACAAATTGTTTACAAGTAAAAAGATGGAAAATATGAATAATTTTATCATGAATCAAAACAATGCTTGATATCAGATACAATACATTTTAGAGCAAAGAATAATACAAGGAATAAAGGAGGTCATTATACAATTTTAAGTGGTATATTTATCAAGAGGACATAACAATCGTAAGCATTCTTGTATTACAGCACTTCAAAATACATGAAGTAAAAACATGGAACTACAAGGAGAAATAGACAAATCCAGAATTACAGGGATTTCAAACCTTCTCTAAAAATTTGATAAAATGGAAAATCAAGTGTCTATAAGTGTTGGGGTCTCTACTTTCGGGGTGTCTGTGTTGCAGACTTTAAATTAGCAACAGATGAATAACGTGCACTAACACACAGATATTATGTTTTGCTAGTTCATCTGAGGGTCTGTGGCTGCTTACAGGCACTTTGGACAGTGCTATAAACAGTTGCAACTGCCGCCCTTCACTAGCCAGAGAGACTTGCATTTATTTAGTAAAGTTTAACTGACAAAGACTTGAGACAACACCACTAGAGAGAAAATTAAAGCACAAGTTCTGATGCTTAAAGCAAACACTATTAGAGGATAATGTCTTTGGTCAACCTCTTTCTGAGAAGACCATCTAGCTCAAAGGTTAGTTTTAAGACTACATGAGTAAAGAATTTAGTCAACTTTTCCACATACTTTAGCTATTTTATTTACTTATTAACTAAATGTAAGGGGGATTTAGGCTGCCTTCAGCTGAAACTTCTACTGAAATCATGAAAAACCTTTTAGGCCTTCTAAAAGGGTATATTCTATAACTTTCTCTACTATTTTACTCTGAATATTTTTCACCACCACCTTGAGTGAATTCCCACATATAAGACTTGAACAACTGCATAGAACTTGCCACCAATAACAGTAATATATACATTTGTTTCATGTATGTGGAACATTTATAAAGGTAGTCCATATTCAGAGTCATAAAATGAATCTCAATAATGTTAGCAGAATTCAAATAATAAAACCTATTTTCTCTAAGTATAATGGAATTAAATGAGAAATCCATAACAGAAAGATCTCTGGAAAATCCTCAAATATTTAAATTAACACCGAATAACACATGTCTAAGTAACCCAAGGCCCAAAGAAGAAATCAAAAGGGAAATTAGAAGGTACTTTGAACTGAGTGAAAAAACCCAACATATGATAATTTGTGGGATGTGGCAAAAGAATTACATATGGAGAAATTTATAGCACTAAACATATATATTAGAATAAAAGAAAGCCCTACAACCATTAAATAATGGAAGTTTTATTTAAAATCCTCCTTCCGGCTGGGTGCGGTGCCTCACACCTGTAATCCCAGCACTTTGGGAGGCCGAGGTGGGTGGATCACGAGGTCAAGAGATCAAGACCATCCTGGTCAACATGGTGAAACCCTGTCTCTACTAAAAAAAAAAAAAAAAAAAAAAAAAAAAAAAAAAAATTAGCTGGGCATGGTGGCGTGTGCCTGTAATCCCAGCTACTCAGGAGGCTGAGGCAGGAGAATTGCCTGAACCCAGGAGGCGGAGGTTGCGGTGAGCCGAGACTGTACCATTGCACTCCAGCCTGGGTAACAAGAGCGAAACTCCATCTCAAAAAAAAAAAAAAAAAATCCTCCTTTCAAAAAAACCTCTAGGTTGAGATGGCTTTACTGGTAATTCTATCAAATATCTAAGGATGACATAACACCAATTCTATGCAAAATCTTCCAGAAAATTGAAGAGGGTGAAATACTTTCCAAGTTACCCCATGAGGTTAGAATTGTCCAGACAACTAAACCAGATAATTATATTACAAGGAAATATAACTATAAACCAATATCCCTCATGAACCTATGTGCAAAAATTCTCAACAAAATATCAGTAAAATTGAATCCAGTGATACATAAAAAGCACAATACACCATGACCAAAAGTAGGTTTTATGCTAGGGAATCAAGGCAGGGTTAATATTAGAAAAAAATGATAATTTGCAAAGTTAGCATAGGAAAAAAGAAAAATGGTGTGATCATCTCAATGGATAATGAAAAAAACAGTTGCCAGAATTGCAATATTCATTATAGATTAAAATACTCAATGGCCAGGTATAGATAAAATACCTCAACCCAACAAAATGCATCTACAAAAAACATATATAATGATGTGTACATAAAGTCTAAATGCTTTCCCCTCCAAGATGGAAAACAAGGGAAAAATGGACACTTTCTCAAAATTGACCCAACATTGCATTAGAAGTTCTAGCCAAGGCAGTAAGACAAGAAGAAAAAATTAAAGTATTACCAATTGCAAAGGATGAAGTAAAACAATCTTTATTCATAGAAAACATAATTTCCTGTGGAAAAACTCCTAAAGAGTATACAAAAAGCTACTAGAGCTAGTAATGTGAATTTAGAGAGGTTGCAGGATATAAGACACAATATACAAATTAGTTGTACCTCTATATACTAGCAATATATTAAGTTTCCTGAGATTTCCTCAACAAATTACCACAAACTTGGTGGTTTCAGAGAAACCTAGAAATTTATTCTCTCAGTTTCATAGGCCAGAACTCCAAAGTCAAGGTGTCAGCAGGGCCATGTTCTCTCTCATGGCTCTTGGGAAGAATTCTTCCTTACCTCTTCCAGCTTCTAGTGGTCACAGACATTTCTTTGTGGCAGTAAGCCTCTCATTTCTGCTTCTCCTCTCTGTGTCTCCCTGTGTATTCGTTCTGTCTCTTATAAGGATCTACCCATTGGTTTTAGGACCCACCATAATCCAGTAGGATCTCATTTCAATCCTTAATTAATTAGATCTGCAAAGACTCTATTTCCAAATAAGGTCACATTCTGAGGCTCTGGGTGGACATGGATTTGGCGGGGAGGGAAATATTCCACCCATTACAAACAATGAATAACTAGACTAAAATTTAAAAAAAACGTAATTTACAATAGCGCTAAAAATTTAAAATACTTTGGGATAAAATTGACAAAAGATGTACAAGACCTGTACACTGAAAATTACCAAACACTGATGAAATAAATTAAATCCTAGCAGTTTCTTATAAAAATTGATGACTTGATTCTAAAATGTATATTAAAAAGTCTAAAAGACTAAGAATAGTCAAAACAACTTTGAAAAGAGGAATATTTTTGAGGACTTTCACTATTTTACTGCAAAATATATTATGAAGATACAGTTATCAAAACACTTTGCACAGAATATTGCAATCCTACAATATTTATCAGCATAAATATAGACAACTTGATCAGTGGAACAGGGTAGTGACAAAATAGACCCACACATATATGCTAATTGTTTTAAAAAAAATAGACACAGAGTCTTACTGTCTTGCCCAGGCTGGAGTACTGTGATACAATCATAGCTCACTGTAACCTCGAACTCCTGAGCTCAAATTATCCTCCAGCCTCATCCTCCAAAGTAGCTAGGATTACATGTGCATGCCATCACAGCCTATTGATTTTTAAAATTTTTGTAGAGATGGGGTTGTCCAGGTTGGCCTCAAACTCCCAGCCTGAAGTGATCCTTCCGGATCAGCCTCCCAAAGTGCTGAAATTACAAGCATGCGCTACTTTGCCCGACTCTCCAATTGATTTTTGACAAAGATTCCAAGGTAATTCCATGAGGAACAGACACTCTTTTCAACAATGGGTGTTGGAACAATTGGATAGCCATTATCAATAATAGCAATACTTAGAATAACTTTATCTCACATCATATGGAAAAGTTGAGTCAAACTGTATAATTGACCTAAATATAAGAAGTAAAACATAAAGCTTCTAGAAGAAAACAAAGGAGAAACTCTCAGTGACCTTTAATTGATAGAAATTTTAAATTAGAACTCAAAAACACAGGCTCTAAGAAGGACAGATCAGATCAATATGTTAGATTTTATCAAACCTTAACATTTTTTTCTCTTTGAAAGACACTGTTGATTCTCACAGAAGGATAGAGACAATTTGGTAGGAATCCCTAGACTCCTCCCTAACACAGCAGTGAGTTCCCTTGATTTCCTTATTATCCCCTATATATAATGAACAGGACTTTGAGAAAGTCTCCTATCAGGAGCATGCAGCAGTCATGAACACAAAAAGCTTCAAGAAAAACCTGTTTCCTCTAGCCAAATACAGAGAAAAAGGTTATTTAACAGAAAACATTTTTGGATATGTTTATGCTGTCAAGAAAAATCCCAAATGGCACAGTATGATTTCATTTATATGACATTCTTGAAATGACACCATTATAGAGATGGGGAGCAGTTTTGTGGTTGGCAGAAGTTAGCAGGAGAGAAGGAATGAAAGGTGGCTTCGGTTATAAAAGGATAGGAGCAGGAATGTTTATGATGTATCTTGCCTGTGGTGGTGGTCATACAAATTGATACATGACAAAATTAAAATTAAATATACATGTACACATGCAAATGAGTACATGTAAAAGTGGTGAAATCTGAATAAGGTCAATGGATTGTAACTATGTCAGTTTTCTGGTTGTGATATTGTACTATAGCTATGCAAATGTTACATGTGAGGGAAATTGGATAAATGGTACAGTGGCTATCTCTACATTATTCCTTTTTGTTTAATAATAGCATTATTAAGATATAGTACATAAATTATAATATTTACCCATATAAGGTGTATAATTTAATACTTTTTCTATGTTTACAGATACTTACAACCAACATCACAATCAGTTTTAAAACATTTTCATCACATCAAATATAAACCCCATGCTTTCTAGGTATGACCCCTACCTCTTCCAATCCTAAAGTCCTAACTGACCACTAATCTACTTGCTTTCTTTATGAGTTTGTTAATTCTGGACATTACATATGCATGGAATCATACAATAAGACCATTTTTCATGGACATATTGGTCACTGGTATGTCTTCTTTTCAGAGCTGAATATTCAGAACCTTTGCAACATATTTTGTTGGGTATTTTAAATTTTGTTTCGCTTTTATTTTGGTAAAATTTACATAACATAACTTTTACCATTTTAACAATTTTTAAGTATATAGTTCAGTGGCATTAAGTATATTCATATTGTTGTGCAACTGACGTAGGAGATGAGACTCAACTCTGGAAGCATGGCTCAGACACTGGACGAAATTAAAGAGTAGTTAAAAGAAAGACAGGGTGGAAGCAGTTTTCAATAAGACATGCTCACCAGTGTGCCATGTCAATTTACCATTGCCATGGCAACACCTGGAAGTTACCACCCTTTTCTACGGCAGTGACCCAATGACCCTGAAGTTACCACCATTTCTCTAGAAATTTCTATATAATCCACTCCTTAATTTGTATATGTGTAAAAGTGGATATAAATATGACTGCAGAACTGCTTTGGGGCTGCTACTCTGGGCACACTGCCTATGGGGTAGCCCTGTCCCACAAGGAGCAGTTCCTCTGCTGCTGCTGTACACTGCTGCTTCAATAAAAGTTGCTGTCTGTATTAGTCAGGGTTCCCTAGAGGGACAGAACTCATAGGACATATATAGGGGTATATATGGCATCTTTGGCCTTTGGAAGGCCTCCACTAATAATTTAAAAGAATCAACACTCAGCCAGAAGTGGTAACATGATGCTGTGGGTGGGAACAGGAGCATTAATTTTTCTCTCCTTGACTATAATACTTCTTTTTATGGCTTTAGACAGTTGCCTTCTCCTGGGAACCATCTATTTTATCCTTGTTGAGTTTAGAAGCCATTCCAAGGTCCAACCGGATACCATGCTGCTACTGTTAATACTGTTTGCTTTCCCAATTACCCTGATCCAGTGTGGGTGGGAAAAAAAATCTATAGTAAATATTTCAAAAAGTATAGCATCAGAGAATCATCTTCATAGTTGCTAGATTTGTCATCAACATCCCCAGGATGGAGAATTCCATCTTCTGACCTATCCCGAAAATCTCACAGCCATGTTCCCAGACCTCATAACATAGTGATCCCAAAGTATCCAAATCCCTACTTGTTAAATAGAACTCTGCCCTGACTTAATGGATTCCACCTGAATCACCCCCCTCCCGCCCCCCCAGTATTACCTGGGTCTGGGAAGTTGAGTATCTATATCTCCAGTGCACTAATGATTCTATCTTTTGCACTCACTGTTGTGTTAATGACAAAAAAGCACAAGTCTCCCTACAACGATCAGATCCAACTCTGGTTGCCATGTTCTCAAGGCTGCATCAAGGTAATGGGATTCCACTTGTGAGAAAGGAAATCATATATGGTGCCTTCTCCCAATCAGAACAAATGGGGAAAATACAGAACCGCATAATCTGGGAAGGTGGGAGTACTGCCCCCCTTTGTAAATCAAAAATTGTTCCACCATCCCCATTAGAACAGGGGAAAAAAATCTCCACAGACCTAACTTGGCAGCAAGGAATAAACATCACACCCCACAGAGCCTCTGTTTGTGTCCCAACTGGACTCATTGTTTGTAGTCATAAACGGAGAAAAGTCACACCTCATAACTACTCCGGACTCTCCAGAGAGTCACCTGTTCTTTTAGGAAAAGCTTTCCCTTATATATAAACAACTTAAAACAGGGGTAAAAATACTTTGGCCACCCTTGTCCCTCCAGGGGTCACAGTCTGTAACCCCATAAGACTCAAGAACACATGAAGTAAATGAGCCATTGGATTAATTCTGGTGGAAATTGGGGCAGCAGTAGGACTAGCAGCACTGTGGGGTAGCTTTGCTTACCACAAGTCAATTCTAAAGAACTTGACTCAAGCCCTAGAATTCTCAGCCACCAACAGAGATCAGGCACTAAACAGAATTCAGGAGTCCCTAGACCCTTTGGCAAATGTAATTCTCAAAAAGAGACTAACATTGGATTATTTACTAGTTGAACAAGATGGCGTCTCTGCAGTTATTAACAACCTGCTGCACATATATTAACAACTCTGGACAAGTTGACATTAACATTCAAAAGATATGTGAGCAAACTACCTGTTTATATAGATATAACCAGGGCACTGACCCCAACTATATTTGGTAGACTATCAACAATGCCTTCCCAAGTCTCACCTTGTTTTTACCTCTCCAAAGACCTTTGATACTATCATGTTATTATCAATTTTTGGCTCTTTCTTGTTTAACCTGTATGCAAAGTTTGTGTCTTCTAGATTGCAACATTTCCAGGTAAAAACAATGCTGGCACAAGGCTTCCAATTCATTCCATCTACTGACCTAGAGAATCAAAGTGTCCTGCCTCTGTGCTCCTTGGATCCGATATCCAGAGATTTTTTTAATCCTTCAGTGCTAGGCAGGGCATATGCCCATAAACTCAGCAGGAAATAGTTACAGAAGATAGGCCTCCATCCTTCTGCAGCCCCCTTAAGATTTAAGAAGGAATATCTAATCTCTGAGGGTAGAATGAGGTAGAAGGAGAGACTGAACTCCAAAAGTGGAGCTCAAATACCAGACCAAACTGAGGGGTAGTTAAAACAGGGACAGTAGAAGCAGTTTTCCATAAGACATACCAATCAGTGTGCCATGCCAGTTTAGCATTGCCATGGCAACAACCAGAAGTTGCTGTACCTTTTTATGCCAATAACCCGATGGCCCGAATATTACCACCCTTTTTCTAGAAATTTTTGCATATCCACTCCATAATTTGTATATATTTAAAAGTGGTTATAAATATGACTACAGAACTACCTTTGAGCTACTCTGGGCACACTGCCTTATCAGGTAGTGCTGTTCTACAAGGAGCAGTACCTTCTCTGCTACTGCACATTGCTGCTTCAATGAAAGTTGCTAATACCACCTCCTTACCCTTGAATTTTTTCCTGGGTAAAACCAAGAACCCTCCGGCTGTAATCCCCAGTTTGGGACTTGCCTGCCTTGCGTCACGATTATCACCGCTATGTATTTCCAGAAATTTTTCATCATCCAAAACTGAACCCAGGATAGAACAACCCTACTCCCTGAATATTAAGGGATCTAAAAATCTTGGTGAAGAACACCACAAGAACTGGTTCTGACGCAGATCAAGAATGATAGCTGTAAGATGTTCTCTGTTAGTTCCTGCTACTTGGATTCCTGGCCTTACTGGGTCTAGTTCCTCAGATTACCCCTCCATTCTGCGGGCTAACTCAAGTCCTTCCCATCATTTCACTGTTCTCTCTATATTATCCTGATAATTTGATTTTCTCTATTTTCCTACAACTACACATTAAGGACAAAGATCATTTTATTTTGGAAATGTTGTTGCTTTCTGAAAAATAAAAACTTTCTTCAAGCTGTACCTAATACATAGGGGCTATTTTGAGGAGTAAATGAGAAAACGCAGAGTGGTTACATAATTATGTTTTGTAATGAGGAAATGATCACTCTCTGTGAAAAAAAAAAAAAATCAAAGCTTTAGGCAGGACGACCAGCAAGCAGGCTCTTATAGGTATATGATGGTGACCTAAACCTGAGGAGACATCGTGAGGATGGAGAAAAGTGTATTGAAGAGATATTAAGAAGGAGCTGCTTTGGCAATTGATTGGATGTTGGGAGTAAAATAGAGCAAGGGATCATGCCCAGTTTTCTGGATTTTGACAGCAGAATAGATGATTGTGCCGTTCACTGGTAGAGCAAATGTATGATGAGGGAACATGCTGGAGGTTAGGAAAGAAGAGCTTTTTTTTTAAGAGATAGGACAAAAACAATTTTGGACCTCTTGATGTTGAAGTACCCTTGTGACAGCCACAAGAGATCCAGTAGAGAACTGGATAACTGGGAGCCTGGAGAAAGAAGTCCGGGCTGGAGATAAGGGGTTGGAAGTCCTCATTGCTAGAATGATAGTAAAAACTATGGAAGTGGGTGAGATCAGTCAGTGAAGATGGAGCCTGGGGATTCTGACATTTAGGGAAACAATATAGCTAAGGTTCTAAGAGCAAGAGTTCAATCTGTCAGATGTAGCTAGGTCCGAACTCCTTCTCTGTCTTTTACTAGCCCTATGATCCCAGGCAAATATTTCAAACTATTTGTGCCTCATTTTTCTAATCTGTCACAAAAAGAGTTATTGACCATACATTATAGGATACTTTTCAGGATTCAATGAAAATATTTATTTATGGAAAAGAGTACAGAGGAAGGGTTTTGTAACTTGCAGTTCTAGTGAGCCATAAACATTTCTTATGTTAGCATGAAGACTGTTATAAGTTAACTAAGCAATAAAAACATTAAGTTTTTATGAGAGCATGTTGAACACTGAATGCTATTCCTTAGTATCTGTTTCATTCAGCTCACCAAGGAGAGGGAACCACAGGGACTCTGAGACAAAACCTGGCATGTTTTATTAATAAAGTTTGTATTTGTCTGGATTTCCCCTTGTGTTGTATACACTGACACTTTTAAGATGGCTAGCACATATTTTTCTAAGATAATGAATGAATACATTTGTGCACTGATGGATATATTTCACAATAACTGTGTACGACCTTCCATGTCAAAAGAAAATGAATTATGTCAGTGAAAACGGCAGAGTAGAAAACTCCAAGGGCCCGTCCCTTCATAGAAACACTGGAACAAAAGCAGTAAGAATAAACTTTACCAGGTTTCTGGAAAACAGTCAAAGGTTTATGACTTTGACTGAAGGCAAGCAAATGTTGAATCAAGAATATGGCAACTTAGCCATGATAGAAGAACTTTGTGACATTTTAACTTAGCCTTGCCTCAGCCCACTTACTGGTGCTGTGGTGGTCTTGAATATAGGAGCCTACATTTCTAATGTGGGTACCTGGGTTTAGAGGTAGCAGAGCAGACTTTGTTCCCTAGGATTTGTGTTTGAGTGTTTTGACCTGTTTGGGCATTACCTGAAGGACTGAAATAAGGTGCTTGCCTTCCTTTTGAAGAGCTGGAGAGAGAGTTATTTTGGTGAATAAAGAGTTGTGTGCCGGGCGCGGTGGCTCAAGCCTGTAATCCCAGCACTTTGGGAGGCCGAGGCGGGTGGATCACGAGGTCGAGAGTTCGAGACCATCCTGGTCGACATGGTGAAACCCCGTCTCTACTAAAAATACAAAAAATCAGCTGGGCATGGTGGCGTGTGCCTGTAATCCCAGCTCCTCAGGAGGCTGAGGCAGGAGAATTGCCTGAACCCAGGAGGCGGAGGTTGCGGTGAGCCGAGATCGCGCCATTGCACTCCAGCCTGGGTAACAAGAGCGAAACTCCGTCTCAAAAAAAAAGAGTTGTGAAGATACTCCGTATATAATAAGTAATCTAGACATTCACATGTGTGTCCAGGGAAGGATATGTGTTCACAAAAGACTTGAGATAATCCTAAACTTTCATCTTTGACTTTTCTTTATTCCCAATGCAAGCAGGAAGTGACAGCTAAGGCAGAACTGTAAACAAACCAGTTGAGTATTGTATGAGTATTGAATTTACATAGATTGGAGATGATTTTTTCTTTCCTGCTTTACTCCTCCCTCCCTCCCCCCCTCCTTCCTCCCTTCCTCCCTTCCTCCCTCCCTTCCTCTTTCCTTCCTTCCTTTTTTTTCTTTCTGACAGAAACTTCATAGACTACAGAATACCATCTTTGAGAAAAGTTCAAAACAACCACTAAATAAATAACCAACCATAACTCACAGTAAGTGGTGACAAGAAACTCTAAGGAAGAGGATTAATTGAATATCTATAATTACACTTTAAAATTTCCATAGTTATAAAACATACAAAGAAACAAAAAAGCATAGCTCATTCTACATAAAATAGAAATTAACATAGACTCTTCTTGAGGAAGCCCAGAAATTGCACTTACTGGTCAAAAACTTTAAATCAACTGTCTTAAAGATGCTCAAAGAGCTAAAATACCACATACAGATAACTAAAGGACACTAGGAGAACAATAATCTCACCAAATAAAGAATATCAATAAAGATATATAAATTACCAAAAATAAATTACTTAGAAATTTGGATCCAAAAGGTACAATAATTGCAATAAAAAAATTCACTCAAGGTTTTCAAACACAAATTTGATCAGGCCTAGGGAAGAATCTGTGGATATGAAGACAGGTCAGTTGACATTATCCGATCTGGGCATCAGAAAGAAAAAAAGAATGAAAAGGGCCACAGTGACCTCTGGGATACTGTCAAGCATACCAACATATTCATAATGTGAATTTTTGAAGTAGAAAAGAGAAATAAAGAGACAGAAAGAATATTTGAGAATGATGACAGAGAACTCCCCAAATTTGATAAAATACACAAATTTACATATCCAAGAAATTTAATAAACTCCAAGTAGGATAAACACAAAGAGACACACTCTTGAATATTGTAATTAAACTGTCAAGATACAAAAAAAGTATCTTGAAAGCTGTAAGAGAGAAGCAACTTACCGTGTACAAGGGATCCTTAACAAGATTAGCAGCCAATTTCATAGCAGAAACCTTTGACGTCAGAAGGCAGTAGGATGATATATTTGAAGTGCGGAAAGAAGAAAAACAAACCTGTGAACCAAGAAGTTTACATTGGTCAAAATTATTCTTTAAAAATGAGAAAGAAATCAAGACATTCCAAAGAAACAAAATCTGAGGGAGTTCATTAACACTAGATCAACACAACCAGAAAATGCTAAAGGGGTTCTTTCAGGTTGAAATGAAAGGACATGGGCAAATATAAAAATCAGTGCTATTGTAATTTTGGTATGGAATTGCTCCTTTTTTCTATATGACTTAAAAGATAAAAGTATAAAACAATAATTAGAAAAAATGGAAGACCTGAACAGACCTTCAATAATTAGAGATTAAATCAGTAATTACAAATTCAGCAAAATTAGAGGATAAAATGTAAATACAAAAAGTAAGTTGTGTTTCTATAAACCAGCAATGAACAATCCAAAAAGGAAATTTAAAAGCACCTTCATTTATAAAAATATCAAAAACAATAAAATACTCAACAATAAATTTAGCCAGGGAGGTGTAAGACTTACATGCTGTAAACTGTGAAAGATTCTTGAAAGATATTTAAAAGATACTAAGTAAATAAAAAGACATTCCATATTTATAGATTAGTAGACCTTCTACCATTTAAATGGTAATGCTCTCCAAATCAATCAACAAATTCAATGTAATTCCTATCAAAATTCCACTGCCCACCCCCTTTTTTGCAGAAACAGAAAAGAAAGAAAATCTAAATATACGGAAGAAAAATGGAAATAAAAAATAAATAAAAACTAGAGTGGAAAAGCCAGTACTAGAATTCATATGGAATCACAAGTATTTGTGTGCGTGTGTGTGTGTGTGTGTGCACTTACAACATAGATTCTGAATTAACTTTAACATTTGACAAAATGCATCAGTTGACAGAACTTCATGGACTTAGTACTGGTGTTCAAAAGACAGTTATTCCTGGGGATCCCACTAAATTTAAACATGATATTCCCTAAAATCTTATGAAAGTAAGATAAATGTAAGATAGTGAAAAATAGGTATGCCTCATTTTGCCTATAGCCTTGTCAAAATTTTCCATAGTAAGCCAGCATTAGATGCTGTTGCTCATACCTGTAATCTCAGCACTTTGAGAAACTGAAGTGGGAGGATTACCTGAGTCTGGGAGTTCAAGACCAGCCTGGGCAGCATACTGAGACTCCATCTTCACAAAAAATAAGAAATTGGCTGGGCATAGTGGCACATGCTTGTAGTCCCAGCTACTCAGGAGACTTGGGTAGGAGCTTGAGGCCAGAAGGTTGAGGCTGCAGTGAGCCTTGATTGTGCCACTGCGCTTAGCCTGGGTGACAGATTGAGACTCTGCCTCAAAAAAATTCCCATAGTAATAAAATCCATTGTCCTAATTCTGAATAATTAAAAAATTTAAATTAAATCCTTTGCTTTTACAAATTGACTTCATCCTCAGTCAAAATAGCAAAGATAGTCTAATATAAATTAAAACAGGGCCTTCAAGGATTAAAACTTACTGTATAAGACATAATTAATTAATGAGTAATTATCTTCACTGCTTCTCCATTTGTAGCCCAATCTTGCCTGTTCATAAACCTGAAGAAAAACAGATGGTTCCTCATGGTGATTACTATAACTCTAATGCTGTCATCCTATCCATTAAGGCTGCTGTATCCCATCGTTGATATTATATTATTAAAACTACTCACTCCATCTAATCAGCAGGCGGTAAACATTTTGCTATTATAGCCTTGACTAGTATATTCTATTCAGTGACTGTTTCATCAGCCTCTCACCTGCAGTTTGCCTTCCCTTTCAAAGAGATACGATACACCTTTATTAGGCTTCTCATGAGATACCACAATAGGTTTGTCATCATGCACAATCTTTACAGACAAGATCTTTTTTTTTTTTTTTTTTGAGATGGAATTTCGCTCTTGTTACCCAGGCTGGAGTGCAATGGCGTGATCTTGGCTCACAGCAACCTCCGCCTCCTGGGTTCAGGCCATTCTCCTGCCTCAGCCTCCTGAGTAGCTGGGATTACAGGCACACACCACTATGCCCGGCTAATGTTTGTATTTTTTTTTAGTAGAGACAGGGTTTCACCATGTTGACCAGGATGGTCTCGATCTCTTGACCTCGTGATCCACCCGCCTCGGCCTCCCAAAGTGCTGGGATTACAGGCTTGAGCCACCCAGCTTTCTCCAGGAATACAGCTATGTCATTACATTGATAACATCTTCTTCCCAGGAGATTCATTTGACATATTCATTAAGGACATACAAGTCCAACATCCTTAAGTTATTTTGGGGTTCTGGAAATAACATATTCCTCATTTTCAAATTTTACTTAATCTCACTGATGCTGCCACTTAGAAATCAGCCCAATCTAGATGAGGTATTCTCTAACAAAAGGCTCTAAAATCTGTCCAGATTAAAATCAAGAGACACTTCCATTAGTGCTCTCAGAGATTCCTTCACTGGAAAGACTTCACCAACTTCTACTTCTTCTCATGCCTCCTGTTATTTCTGAACTACCTATAATGGCCATAAATTTCCCATAGCCTTCTGATATGAAAACTGCCTTTCTCAGCTCTGTGCTAGACACCATGAGAGCAAAAATTGATGGGTATATACAAGGCTTCCCTGAAAACAGAGGCTTTCATAGACCTGGAGCCTGTGATCTTTTTACCCAGTTGCTCAATATGCCCTGGATAATGGAAACAGCATATCACAAGCTTGGCATAGTGAGGGAGCCTTCCTTGATACAGGATGGAGCCAAACCTGGGTCCTCTAACATATTCCACCTGCAAAAGGGGATAGCATCCTCTGTCCTCAGGCCCTTGCCAGATGCTATGTTCATGGAGGTCACCCCTCTCCAAAACCCTTAGCTACCTGGAGACACCCTTAGGATTAACTGAATGAAAAACAAAGAGAGTTCATAGACTATAGGGAAGGCACTGCCACTATCACAAGTTATGGAACTCAGTGGAATGTGTCTGCTTTTCATCCCTTAACCAGGAATTTCCTGATAAAGAATGTGAGCAAGGATCAGCACAATTGGCCAAACTACAGGCAGTCATCTTAGAACTGGATGCCCTGGTTAGCAAATGATCTGCATATTTTTACAAACTCTTGGGCTATTGCCCAAGAGGTTTTCCCTTAAGAGTAAAGAAATTTGGAATTCTCTAGCCTCACAGACACCGAAAATACAAATCAAAATCCCACATGTCTCTGCATATACTAAGGCCACAATACGAGTTCTCACCAGGGCACTCCTTTTCTTCTTTGGAGTTTCAGACATTACTGAGAGTAACCAAAGTACATATTTTGTATCTCAAAATACATAATTCTGGGCTCTTGGAAAAGGCATTTAATAGGACTTTTGACTCCCCGAAGGGTCCCAGCTAGCCAGTTTTATCAAAAGAGATCTAATGGTTTCCTCAAACAATCCATTTTAAAACTCCAGTCTGGCAGACGAACCACTAAGTGGGTTTTGCTGTTGCTCCAGGTCTTAATCTCTCTTAATTCAAGGCTTTTGGCCATCTCACACCTCACACCATTAAAAAAAAAGAAAACCTTTTCATCACCTTTTTGTGTATTCAAAAAGGGATATATGTTACCTCCATTCTTGTGAAGAGTCATTATATATTTGCAGTCCTTTAATATTATCTCCTCCGATCTATGTGGATTTTTAATCCTGCACCATCCTATAAGTGCTGGAGGCCAGGTCAAGGGTGCATGCTCTCCTAACATCTGTTAACCATAGATTGTCCGGTGGGTCAGGCACCTGCCCATCCTATCTGTGACCCATTTGAAAATAAACTTCTACCACTCAAAAAACCATTTTCAACATTTGGGTTATAAGGTGTGGATAATTAATCTGAGATCTACCTCTGATCCCCTCCAGAAAATTAAAATTAGTGCTCAAGAGCTATTGCCACAGACAGTGTGAACTACCAAGAAGGGAGATAGAAAACTCCTCTTAGCAAATAGAAATTACATTTGGAAAGGGTAATGGAACCAACACCATATCTCATAATGACAAATCCAGACAACCCCTCCTTGATAATAATACTTGTGAGGGGAAGAGAATGAACATCAAGAAACAAAAGTCTGTCATATACAGCTACACATCATTTTATTGGACATTTATCTTATTACATTGGTCTGGATGCTTCTGATGGTTTGCAATCCAGAGGCCAAAACCCTAAAATAATTCATTGTTTCAACTAAACCTGGCAAATGCTGAGGCCCACAGGCTGTCAAGATTGGCTAATACAAGCCCTGCAGCCCAAACAGCTCACTGGCTTTTCCTTCGCCAACTGAACTGACAACTGAGGCAAAGATCCCATGGTCATTGGTTAAATGGTAGGAACTGACCACAGACTAATACTGAAATTCCAACCTTGACCAAAGATATTTCAATTGGCAAACAACCTGACACCATGTTAACAACATGCTCCCAAATCAAGCCATATGATTTAAAGTCCTTTTACAGCAGAAACCCTCTCCTCAGTGATCTGGACGAAACCTCAGACTGTTGGGAGATTTGAGATTTAGCCATTCTCAATTAGGGCTTTATTTGTGTCAGTCAAATTCTAGCACTTTAGTCCAATTACAACAGTATTGTGCATACTGACATCACTTTTTCTACTTGTGCATCCACAAAGCCCCCTGACTTACAAAATATCTGCAAGATCTCAAGATAGCTAACTAACCTTATGACTTAAGGAACTAGAAAAAAAAAAAAAGAACAATCTAGTCAAAGTTAGCATAAAGAAATAAGATTAGAGCAGATATATATAAAATAGATTAGAAAAACAAGAAAGAAAATAAACCAAACAAGAATTACTTCTTAGAAAAGATCAAGAAAATTGACAACATGTAGATAGGTTGACTAAGAAAAAAAGACTCAAATTAATAAAATCAGAAATGAACGTAGAACATTACTGTTGAATTTATAGAAATGACAAGAATAATAAGTGTACTATGAATAATTTGTATACTAAAAAATTTGATAACCTAGATGAAATAAAAAAATTCCTAGAAATGCAAAGCCTACCAAGAATGAATCATGAGCAAATAGAAAATGTGAATAGATCTATAATTAGTAGAGATGTTGAATCAGTAATCAAAAATCTGCCAACAAGGAAGATTTGGACCAGAGACGTCACTGGTAAATTTTATCAAACATTTGAAGAATAATTAACACCAATCCTTCTCAATCTCTTTCAAAAAATTGAAGAAGGAACATTTCCTAACTCATTCTATCAGGCCAGCATTACCCTGATATCAAAGCCAGATGAAGACAAAACAAGAAAAGAAAAATACATACCAATATCCCATATGAATATCGATGCAATAATACTCAACAAAATACTAGTGAATCAAATTAAGTAGCATATTAAAAGGATTACACACTATAACAACATGGGCTTTATTCTGTGGTTCAAGGATTGTTCAACATATGAAAACAAATTGATGTATTAAATCATATTAATAGAATGAAGGAAAAAACACATAATCATCAAAATTCATACAGGAAAAGCATTTGACAAAATTCAACACATATTCTTGATTTTTTTTTAAATTTAACATACTGGGTGATATAGTTTGGTTTCCTTGACCCCATTAAATCTCACTTGATTCCAAGTGTTGTTGGAGGTGGAACCTAACAGGAAGTGTTTGAGTAAGGGGTAGCTTCCTCATGAATGGCTTGGTGCTGTCCTCAGTAATGAATGAGTTCTTGCTCTATTAGTTCCCATGAGAACCAGTTGTTTAAAAGCCTGGCACCTATCCTCCCTTTTCTCTTACTTTCTCTCTCTTACCATGTGACCTCTGCACATATTGACTTCCCTTCCCCTTCTACCATGAGTGGAAATAGCCAGAGGCCTTTCACCAGAAGCAAATGCTGGCACCATTCTTCTTGTGCAAACTGCAGAACTATGAGCCAAATAAACTTCTTTGCTTTATAAGTTACTCAGCATCAGGCATTCCTTTACAGCAACACAAAACAACTAAGACACTAGGAATAGAAGGAAACTACCTCAACAAAATAAAGACCATATATTAAAATCCCACAGTAAACATCATACTCAATAATGGAAGACTGAAAACTTTTATTCTAAGACGGGGAAGAAGAGAAAGATGACTGATTTTGTGAGTTCTATTCAATATAATAATGAAAGTTCTACCCCGAGCAATTAGGCAAAACAAAAAAGTAAAAGTCATCCAAACTGGAAAGAAGGAACTAGAATTCTCTCTGTTCACAGATGACATGACCCTATGTGTAGAAAACCCTAAAGATTTCACATAAACTGTTATAACTAATAAATGAATTCAGGAAATTTCCAGACTGTAAAATCAACATCCCCCAAATTCAGTTACATTTCTATATAATGACAAAAAGAAGTCTAAAAAGAAATTAAAAAAAAACAATTGCACTTACAATAGCATCAGAAAGAATAAAGTATGTAGGAATAAACTTAACCAAAGAGGTGAAAGATTTGTACAATGAAAAATACAAAATATTGCTTTAAAATTAAAGACATAGATAAATGGAGAGATATCTCATGCTAATGGATTGGAAGACTTAATATTTTAATACTGTTAGGATGTAAATACTACTCAAAATGATATGCAGATTCAGTGCAATCCCTACCAAAAATCAAACACTTTTTAAAGAAATAGAATCATCTTTCCTAAAATTAATATAGAATCAATCTAAAAGGATCTGAATAATCAAAGTAATCTTGAAAAAGAACAAAGTTGGAAGTCTTACACTTTCTGATTTCAAAACTTACTACAAAGCTACTGTATTTGTCTGCTTGGGTTACTATAACAAAATACCATGGACTGGGTGGCCTAAACATAGAAATTTATTTTCTTACAGTTCTGAAGACTGGAAGTCCAACATCAAGGTGCAAACAAGCTTGGTGTTTGGTGAAGGTTCTTGCTTTGTGTTGCAGATGGCTGCCTTCTTGCTGTGTGCTTACAGGACTTCTTCTTCATGTGCGTGCTGGGTGGGTTGGAGGGAGGAGAGAGGTCGTGTGAGAATGCTTTCATGTTTCTTCTTATAAGGGCACTAATTCTGTAGGATCAAGGCCCTACCCTTATGACCGAATTTATCCTTAATTATCTTCTTATTCCAATACAGCCACACTGGGGGTTAGAGCATCAATATATGAATTTTGGGTGAACATAAATATTCAATCCATAAGACTCCCAATAATCAAAACAGTGTGGGTGGTACTGGAAGAAAGACAAACATAAAGACCAACGGAATAGAATTGAGAGCATGAAATTAACCTTCACATATATGGTCAAATGATTTTTGACAAAGGTGCTAAGACCATTCAATGAGGAAAGGTCAGTCTCTTCAACAAATGTAGTTTAAAAAAAAAAAAAAAAAAACACCTCTAAATATCCACATGGGAAAACATGAAGTTGGACCATTGCCTTATACCATATACAAAAATAACTCAAAATGAATCAAAGACCTAAATGTAAGAGCTAAAATTGTAGAACTCTTAAAAGGAAATACAGGCGAAAAACTTCATGGCATTAAATTTGGCAATGATTTCTTGGATATGCCACCCAAAGTGCAGGTAACAGCAAAAAAATAGATAAATTTGACTTCTCTAAAATTAAAAGCATTTGTGCATTAAAGGAGACTATCAACACAGCATAAAGGCAATGCACAAAATAAGAAAATATTTACAAATCTTATATCTGATAAAGGGTTAATATCCAGAATATATGAAGAACTCCTACAAATAAACAACAACAAAAAAGCAAGAAATCTAATTTAAAAGTGAACAAAGAAAATCATACTGAATGGGCAAAAGCTGGAACTATTCCCTTTGAGAATTGGACCAAGACAAGTATGCTCACTTTCACCACTCCTATTTAACATAATACTGGAAGTCCTAGCCAGAGCAATCAGGCAGGAGAAAGAAATAAACAGTATCCAAATGGGAAAACAAGAAGTCAAACTATCTCTTTTTGCCATAGATGTGATTCTATACATAGAAAACCCAAAAGACTCTGCCAAAAGGCTTCTGGAACTGACAAAGGAATTCAGTACAGTTTTTAAAATTTTTTTAGAGATGTTGTCTTGCTATGTTGCCTAGGCTGGTCTTGAACTCCTGGCCTCAAGTGATCCTCCTGCTTTAGCCACCCAAAGTGCTGAGATTATGACAGGAGTCACCTCACCGGGCCTCCACTATCCAACTTTCTATCACTACCTTCTGCTCTACATCTTCAACCATGACCATTTGTGCTTTTTATTTGGTTACAAACAAATACCACTAACCTTTACATATATTTTTCTAAACTATTAGTTCATAACTTGCAAAAATATTACTGGCCCTGTCACCTTGACCTAATTAATACACCAAAATATTGTTATAATAAAATATATATAATTTATGCTTAAAGCACACTTTGCAATGCCACTGAAGATGTTGTTAGGGATCCTGAAAATGTCAGATCTATTTTCTTGCCTGATACCATATAAATAGGGGACTTGGTTATAACTGGCTGACAAAAACTTTGCATACTTCCACATATTTTCCTCCTTTTTACTTTCATAATAAAATGTTTTAAAATCTGTTTAGGGCAACTTTTGTGCTGATATCTGAACATCTCATCTACACTTCAGGCCACTCAAATGCCCCAAATAATTGAACTCAAAATGAATGGCAAGACATCAAGGAATAAATTGTAATGTATTTTTTATATTAATGCTGTCATGGCCCATTGTTGAGGTCCTGTTTAGAGGCCTATCAGTTCCTCTTCTTGGGCTGCTGATTAACTCCATACTCTAACCACTTCCTTTATCAGGTGTTCATGCTCTGGGCCACTTCAAACCAGCCCTAACCACCTAGGGGCCAGGTATGGACAGCTAGGGACAGCCCTTATACCCTGGAGCCTGAGAAATTACTGAAATTAGCCAAGGAGGCAGTAAAACCTAACTAATTCCACCCACTTGCCATAAATAAGCTACTCCTTACAGCTCCAATTTGCTGTTACCTAGATGCAACCCCCGTGTGGCCTTGCCTGGTAGCCTTCTCTAGTTTAGAGCCATAAGTAATAACAGTTCTGCCTCCATTTTTCCAAGCTACTGTATGTTGTGTCTTGCCATCAAAATAATCTTAAAATCTTACAAAACAACACGAAATTACACCATATACAATAATTAACTCAAAATGAATCAAAGACCTAAATGCAAGAGCTAAAACTATGAAACCCTTAGAAGAAAGCAAACGGGTAAATCTTCATGACCTTGGATTTGGCAATGGATTTTTAGATATGACACCAAAACCATGAACAACTGGAGAAAAATAGATACATTGGACTTCTTCAAAATGAAAAACTTTTGTGCAAAAAAAGGACACTATTAAGAAAGTGAAAGAGAACCTATAGAATGCGAGGAAATATTTACAAACTATATATCTGATAAGGAACTAATATCCAGAATATATAAAAAAACTCTTACAACTCAACAACAAAAAGCCAAACACCCTAATTTAAAAATGGTCAAGGATATGTAGAAGGTTGAGACTGAATCCCTGCTTCCTTGCGCTTCCTTGCGCCATATACAAAAATCAACTCAAGACGGATTAAAGACTTAGATGTAAAACCCAAAACTATAAAAACCCTGGAAGACAACCTAGACAACACCGTCATGGACATAGGAATGTGCAAAGGTTTCGTGACAAAGATGCCAAAAGCAATTGCATCAAAAGCAAAAATTGGCAAACGAAATTTAATTAAACATAAGAGCTTGTGTATGGCAAAAGAAACTATCAACAGAGTAAAGTGACAACCTACAGAATGGGAGAAAATATTTGCAAACTATACATCTGACAAAGATCTAATATTGAGCATCTATAAAGGACTTAAACAAATGTACAGGAGAAAAACAACCCCATTAAAAAGTGGGCAAAGGACAAGAACAGACATTTTTCAAAAGAAGACAAACATATGGCCTATGAGTATATGAAAAAAAAAAGCTCAAGATCACTGATTAAAGAAATGCAAATCAAAACCACAATAAGATACCATCTCACACTAGTCAGAATGGCTATTAATAAAAAGTCAAAAATAATAGATGCTGGCAAGGTTACGGAGAAAAGGAAACACTTAGACACTGTAGGTGAGAGTAGAAGTTAGTTCAACCATTGTGGAAAGCGGTGTGTCGATTCCTCAAGGAACTAAAAACAGAACTACCATTTGACCCAGCAGTTCCACTACTGGATAATTACCCAGAGGAATATAAATCATTCTACCACAAAGGCACATGCACCCTAATGTTTACTGGAGCACTATTCACAATAGCAAAGACATGGAATCAACCTAGATGCCCATCAATGACAGACTGGATAAAGAAAATGTGGTACATATACCCCTGGAACACTATGCAACCATAAAAAAGAATGAGATCATGTCTTTTGCAGGAATACGGATGGAGCTGCAGGCTATTATTCTTGGCAAATTAATGCAGGAACAGAAAACCAAATACCACACGTTCTCACAAGTGGGAACTAAATGATGAGAACTCATGAACACAAAAAAGGGAACGACAGACACTGGGACCTATTGAGGGTGGAGGGTGAGAGGAGGATGAGGATTAAAAAACTACATATTAGGTACTATGATTATTATTTGGCTGATGAAATAATTTGTATACCAAACCCCTGTGACATGCAATTTGCCTATGAAACAAACCTGCACATGTGCCCCCAAACCTAACATAAAAGTTAAAAAATAAAAATTGGCAAAGCACTTGAATAGATATTTCTCCAAAGGAGATATACAAATATCCAACAAACCCAAGAAAAGATACTCAATATAATGGGTCATTAAGAAAATGCATCCCAGCACTTTGGGAGGCCGAGGCGCGTGGATCACGAGGTCAAGAGATCGAGACCATCCTTGTCAACAAGGTGAAACCCCGTCTCTACTAAAAATACAAAAATTAGCTGGGCATGGTTGTGCATGCCTGTAATCCCAGCTACTCAGGAGGCTGAGGCAGGAGAATTGCCTGAACCCAGGAGGCGGAGTTTGCGGTGAGCCGAGATAGCGCCATTGCACTCCAGCCTGGGTAACAAGAGCGAAACTCCGTCTCAAAAAAAAAAAAAAAAAAGAAAAGAAAAGAAAATGCAAATCAAAACTACTTCTCTCCCACTAGGATGATAAATACAAAAAATAGAAATTAGCAATTGTTTGCAAAGATACGGTAAAATTGGAACCTTGCTGGTAGAAATGCAAAATGCTACAGCTACTGTGGAACAGTTTGGCGGTTCCTCAAAAATGTAAACATAGAATTACCATATGAACCAATGATTACACTCCTAGCTATATATGCAAGAGAAATAAAGACATACACCCACACAAAAGCTTATACATAATTGTTTATGGCAGCATTATTCACCACAGCCAAAAGGCAAAAACAATCCAAATATCCATCAACACATAAATGAATAAACAGAATGTGGTATGCGTATAATATTAATCCACAAAAAAGAATGAAGTATTGCACATGTTACAATGTAGATGAACCTTGAAAATATTATGCTAAGTGAAAGAAGCCAGACACAACAAGTCACATATTGTACAATTCCATTTATAGGAAATATCTAGAAGAGGTAAATTCATAAAGACGGAAAGCAGATGAGTCATTGCTAGGGACTAGGGGAAAGAGGGAATTAAGAATGACTGCTTAATGGGTATGGGGTCTCTCTTCAGATTGATAAAACTGTTTTGGAACTAAATAGAGGTGATGGTTATATAATATTTTGAGTGTACTATACATGTCACTGAACTGTACTGTTTAAAATGGTTAATTCTATGTTATGTGAATTTCTCTTTAAAAAAGAGAATAAAGATAGCACGATTTGAAAAAAGTGTATACAGAAGTATATTCTTTAGGTCAATGGCCTTCATCTTTTTAATATTACATACCTCTTTGAACATCTAATGAGAGCAATGGACCCTTTTCTCAGCAAATGTGCACATACAATAAAAATGTATATATCCAGTCTGGGTGCAGTGGCTCATGCCTGTAATCCCAGTGCTGCGGGAGGCTGAGGCAGAGGGCTTACTTGAGGTCAAGAGTTAGAGACCATCCTGGGCAATGTAGGGAGGTCCCATCTGTACAAAAATTTAAAATTAGCTGGGAGTGGTGGCATGTACCTATAGTCCCAGCTACTCCGAAGGCTGAAGTTAGAAGATTCCTTGAGCCCAGGAGTTCAAGGCTACAGTGAACTACAATTGCACCACTGAACTCCAGCCCAGATAACAGAGTGAAACCATCACCACCACCACCACACACACACACACACACACACACACACACACACAATTTTGAACATAATTTTAGAGGATTAATAGGTTAATAATGCCTGAATCCAAGGAATAGATGAACTCTCTTTAACATGGCTCAGCTGCTATTTGTCCCTTTCCCTTCCCATCTCTTTCTCAAGTAGTGTCTTCTTTCTGTCCTTACCTTATGGTTTCCTCTTTTTCATGATGTCAACTTGCTTATATAAAATAAAAACGTACATCCACACAGAAACTTATAAGTGATTGTTTATGGCAGCATTATTTACAACAGCGAAAAGGTGAAAATGACCCAAATATCCATCAAAATATGACGGATAAACAGAATGGGGTGTGCACATAGAACAAAATATTATTCAGGTTCCTAGGGTACAGAGCTTATTCTCACAAGAGTGTACATACTCCACTACTTCCTAAACATATGTACATACTCCACTACTTTCTAAACAATTCTGCATACCATTTCAGGTGGCCCACTGACTTCGTCAGCTGGGAATATTTGGTCTAGGTCAATATGTACAGCATGGCACACACTGGCCTAAATTTGCTGAGATAGTCATAGGTTAGTATGGACTGGCAGGCAGCAACCCTGCATCAAGGCCAGACTGCCTCTGGGTTCCTGGAAGACACAGTTTCGGGGTAATAGGCACTGTGAATAAGGGCAGAGAGCAGGCAGGGTGCAGGGGACTCTCCCCCAGCAATCACTTCTTAAGGCCTCAGGAACACTGTTAGCTGCAAGAGTCTAGAATAGATTTGTTCTGGTTTTCTAGTGGCATGAACAGCGCTTCACTTTGCTGGGGCTTGGTTATCCCTGTGGGAAGTAAGGGGAGGGAGGAGGGAAGGAACCGAAGTCATGTACTCATATCACCACCTTGGTCACCTGTCCAGGTATATTCTTGGAGTGAGCAACAGAGTCATGTGCCTGAACGCAGGGGATGAGAAATTCTGGAATATGAGAGGGGGTGGAGGACAACACATTCCCCTGATCTTGGCAGGGCAGGGAGGATAGGACCATTTCTGCATCCGTCACATCTGCTGCCTTGGTCTCACAGCTCTTCCCTTTGCCTAGAGTTAATACTTTGAATGAAAATAGCCATGGGCCAAATTTTTTAAAGTGAAAATTTTGAATTTTCTGTCAACCATCAGATTCCAGAAAGTCTATTTATCCCTCGGTAATTGTTTGGGAACATTGTGTGTGTGTGTGTGTGTGTGTGTGTGTGTGTGTGTGTGTGTGTGTGTGTGTTTTAAATAGAACATGAGAGAACCAGCTATTTATAAAAATTTTTTGAATGTACATTTTACTTGCTGCCAATTGAATTCCTTGTGTATGTGGCAAAAGTTAATATTATGAACTTAATTTGGTCTCTCTTCTGAGTAGAAAATTTTGAAATATTTTACGTTTTTCTCTCTCTTAAACACTTTCTCCTAAATGAAGTAGTGTTATTTAATTTTGTGCTTGTAAGAATAACCTATGCTGAGGGGAGTGAATTAAATAAGACCGAAAAACATATTTAAAAAAACAAAATCCCTATTTTAACTACTGGTATACCTACTTGACAATCCACCTTATAACTATTATGAGAAGATGTGGTCCACAGGCAGAATGAACATAAGTGGCTGCGTGTAGAATTAGATCAAGTAGGTGCCTTCGGATAAAAGGAGAGAAAGAAAAAAAAAAAATCCTCCTAGATGTATCAGTGGCCAATAGCTGTAGAAGAAAGCGCAGCCCCTCCCTGATAACCACAGAAGAATAAATACACACCACAGAGAGAAAGGTCCACATTTGACCTCTGGGATTAGGAAAGACCAAAGGGCCCCATGCCGTGAGGCGAGAAAGAGGGCTGTGGGGGGCGGGGGAGCGCGGGGAGCTCAGACGGAGAGACTAGTGAAGGGAAGAAGTGGGCTGGCTCCTGACGCACTTTCTGCGGGTGGGAGGAGAACTAGGGACCCGAGCCCACTGGTGACGTTTTTCTCACGTGGTCAGAAGCCGACGTGTGCAGAAGTCCCTCTCCTCCAGGTACCAGATCCCTGTTTCCGTGGAGGAAGGCAGACAGACTTCAGACTCAGAGACAGAGAAGGCAACTGCCCTACAGCCCTGCAGGTCGGTACAAGCTGGGGATCCCTGAGGTAGGGATGGTAATTGTCACAGGCTACAGAGGATCGGATCTGCTTTCTAGATACCGCCCCATTCCACCCCTATTCATTTTGGCGCAGGAAATTTTTTGTGTTGGGCAAGAGGTATGGGTACCGGCTCTTATTTCCCTGGAGAAGTGCAGGCTTCTGGCAGAAGGTAATGTGAGAAAGAGTCATTTCCCAGAGATGGCTACGAACCCATCCCCGCGTGTGGATCCCTGTGGTCGGGATGTCAGAGGGCAAAGACCGGAGCGGGTCCAGGACTGACTGGATCGTCTTTACTCCTTTTCCGATGCTCACCCATTTGGTGCAAGAAATGGAGGGCTTGGTGCGCGGCGGGGAGGTGGGAGCGGAACTCGAGAGAGGTCAAGGGTTGAGAATTGGGTACCAGTTGGGAACTCCTAGGAAGCGGGGGACCTGGCAACGTCTGATGGAGGAGGAGGAGGACCGGGGAAGAGGACAGCGACAAAACGCAAGAAAGCGGCCTGATCCCTGCAGGGCAGCGGGAGGCGGGCGCAGTCAGTGACCCCGAGCTGCAGAGGGCGGACCCTGCAACGGGTCCAAGCCTGAGTTCCTGGTGTCTTTTCTCCATCCTTCCTCCATTTTGGAGCCGGAAATGGTGGGCTAAGGGGGTCAGGCGAAGGAGGTGCTGTTTGAAAAGGGAGACAGAGGTTTGATCTGGGGATCAGCTCCCTATCCAGGGAGAGTGGTTTCTGAACCAGGGAGGATTGAGATGAGGTAGCAGCAAGACCAAAAATGTTACTGAGTTTGGAAATAATTTGTCTTTTGCATTGCAGAAAAATGTGGGCTTTCTATGTATGTGGGGAGGGAGGAGGTGGCAGGAGTGTTTTGGACATTTCTGCCCTGCCCCCTGTCTCTGTCATCACCATTTTCAGAGAAGTGGTGGGCTCTGCTATTTGAATACCCTGAGGTGAGGGATTTGGAATGTAGAGATCTGAGTGCACCAGAACGCTCTGTCTTTGGAACATCCTTATCTGAAACCCCACTCATTTTTGTGCCAGAAAAGTGAGATAAAAATTTGGGAAGAAGATTCAGAAACATAGAAACGCTTTGGAAATCATCTTTCTTGCCTATTTCCCAGAAGTAGAACAATGGAGGGTCTTAAGAAGGAGCTGCGGAGGGGGAATCAGAAAGCAAGGGAAAGGGCAAGGAAGTGATAAGGGCTGGGAAAGTCTTGACAAATAGGGTCCCAAAGAACCAGTGTCCAAGTTGCCAGTCATTCACTTTCTCAGTTTCTCATTCAACCACCTGTTTTTTGTCTCTGCAGGTCTTCAGGTCTGTGGCTGTGGACGCTAACCCAGATAAGAAAAGGAAAGACGTGCAGTATCAGTGCAGGTCAGTAGGAGAGGACCCTTGCAAGTAGGAGTGACTTAGGCCAGAGCAGAAGTTGGGGAGTCCACTGCCCACTGCCCCTCCTCCAAGCCTTCCTCTTGCAGTTTCAGAATACTTGACTGTTGTCAAGACCCTAAGAGAGTATGGTGACGTATGGCTGGTGAGAAGAGAGGGGAGAATAAGAAAGTAAGAGAATGGATGTGTAGCATCTGTGATGCCCCTGCAGGATAGAAGAGTAGCCCTGAAATCTGAGAACTGGCTATGGTTCTGTTCTGTCTGCAGTTTTACAAGTCTTACAATTGCAGGCAAGGAGGAAAAGAAGAAAACTGCCTAGGATTCCCACAGGTCAGTGTAAATTGGAACTCCCCAGTTAAAATTGGTATGAGCAGGCATAGCCAAGGCCAGAGCACAGCTTAGGGACCAATATGCTCCTACACACTTCTCAGCACACTCTCCTTAAATATAGGGAGAAGCATCTGTGTAAGTTTCTGTAAGGGAACATGTGTAAGTTTCTGTAAGGGAGCATGTGTAAGTGTGAAGGAAACGAAGGAACGTAAAGGTGGCAGTGCACCTGGAAGATGGGATAGGGTCAGGAAAACCCTAAGTCAAGAACGGCAAGGACTCTCAGGACCTGTGTTTAACCTCCAAAGCCCTCAGTATCCTGTTCTTCTTTTTGTCTCCTAGGAAAGGCGAAGAAGGGAACATCTCAACATGGAAAAGCTCTGCAAAGAACATGAAGGAAAGCCAGAAAATGAAAGAAACCTAGAAAGTGAGGGAAAACCTGAAGATGAGGAGAGTACAGAAGAGGAAGGCAAGTCAGACGAGGAAGAAAAGCCGGACGTGGAGGGGAAGACAGAATGCGAGGGAAAGCGAGAGGATGAGGGACAGCCAGGTGCTGAGGGACAACTGGAAGATGAGGGAAGCCAGGAAAAGCAGGGCAAGTCCGAAGGTGAGGGCAAGCCACAAGGCGAGGGCAAGCCAGCCTCCCAGGCAAAGCCAGAGAGCCAGCCGCGGGCCGCCGAAAAGCGCCCGGCTGAAGATTATGTGCCCCGGAAAGCAAAAAGAAAAACGGACAGGGGGACGGACGATTCTCCCAAGGACTCTCAGGAGGACTTACAGGGAAGGCATCTGAGCAGTGAGGAGATGATGAGAGAATGTGGAGATGTGTCAAGGGCTCAGGAGGAGCTAAGGAAGAAACAGAAAATGGGTGGTTTTCATTGGATGCAAAGAGATGTACAGGATCCGTTCGCCCCAAGGGGCCAACGGGGTGTCAGGGGAATGAGGGGTGGAGGTAGGGGCCAGAAAGACTTTGAAGATATCCCATATGTTTAATGTCCTTGGCCTTTAATTCTGATTTATCTGATGGGAATATTGCCAGACCTGCTTTCCCTGGCAGGCATTTGCCGGGCTATGTGCTTTAACCTTAAGCTGATACTTTCCTTTAGGTGTCACTCTTGTTACCAGCAGACTTTTGACCTACCTACAGTGCTCTGTCTTTTAGTAGAGGATTTTCACCCATGTGCATGGAATAAATGTTCATGGTACATTGTAAAATAACAATAAAAAAGAGTTTTCAGAACCACGTATACAGTATCAGTCCATTTCTGAAAAAATATATATGTTTACATAATATATCCATACATGGGGGACACTACGCAATTGAGTAGACCAAAGAGAAATAATGATTTTCTTTGTGTGGTGGAACTGGAAATTATTCTTTTTCTCACCTGCACTTTTTAAAATCTAAAAACACAGGTTATTTTTGTTATGAAGGAAGTAATAGAAGGTAAACAAGATAGGAAAACCATAAATACTAGGCAATCAAAAGAACTATTCATTCAGCATATGAAGGTAGTGGGACACTTAACAATTCTTTCTGTTAGAACACAAAATGATAGATAAAACTCACATTACCCCTGGGACTTGAAGCCGGAGGAATCAGCCTGGTAGATTCATTGCTGTAAGAGACAGCCTTGTGTGAAATGGTGCTAAAACTTACCTCCCAGGGCTGTGGAGTAGAACAGATGTGACACTAGTCTGTGGCCTATGTTAGGCTGGCTCCTGCCTGCTCCCCTGTACTAGCAGTACCAGGTCAGACAGTTGTTGAGGGTGGGGAATGTTGCTGAGGGAGGTCTCACCTGTGCCTACAAATAGATACAGGAAGCTGAGAAGGAGGTGCCACTTTCCCGTGGGTAATTTCACATCTGTTGGGTATTGTGACCCCTCTCCAGGGTCCTGTACCCTCTAAGGCCCCCATTGTTGCTGGTGGGCTAGAGTCTTCAAGGTAACAAAGCCTTTTAGATTCACCTGAAGTCCCGGGTGAATTGAATCCCCAATAGGTTCCTTTCTGAATTGTGGAGGATGTCCCTCTTTTCTCTCTCTTTACAGTTACGGTAATACTGACATGAAATCTGGGGGAAAATGCTTCATAAAATCTTAACTAATATTTTTGTCAGGCATTATTATAATTACCCCACTAGACTCACCCTTTAATGCAAAGAGTTTATCTTACTCATTTTGTTACTCCATAGCACATAATAGAAGCTTGAAAAGTAACTATGTTAATTCTTGAGTCAGAAGGCCTCAGTCCTTGGCCCAGTTCTGCCCGGATTGAATACATAGCCTTGAAACTGTAAGTTTATTCTTTAGCAACAGAAACTTGTCACTTCAAAAGGAATACAGCAGAAGATGGATTATATCAAAATTCTTGTTAAATGATTTTAACATTGGATATAGTCGTGTTTTTCAAAGTTTGCTACTTACCAGCAGAACTCCTGCATGGTAATCACCTATCATGTTGAAAATGCAGCATCCTCAGACCCAATGTATCAGAATCTCTTTTGATCCACAATGTGTGTGTATGTGTGTGTGTGGGGGGTGGGGTGTGCATGTGTCTTTTACTTTTATCTCATATTCATTTTTATCAAATGAATATACACACAAATTTTTTAAATCCTATAGTATGAGGGTTTTTTTGTTTTTGTTTTTTGTTAAAACCTGCAGTTTTCCTTGCCATTCCACATTTCCACTCCCCAGAGGCCACTACCATAGGCAAGTACCACGAACATCTTGTTTTATTCCGGCATTTACCTCCATATTTCTGAATAATATGTATATGCTGCTATTTCTTGTTTTAGCACCTTTATTAAAAGGTAGTTTGCATGCCATAAAATTCACCCTTTTACAGTATACAATTCAGTGGTTTTTAGTGTATTAGCAGACTTCTGAAGTCATTATCACTACCCGGTTCCAGGATATTTTCAGCACCTTAAGAAGAAATCCCACATCCATTAGCACATAATGTCATGCCCACTCCCCTGTTCCCCTAGCATCTGGCAAGCACTGACCTCCTTTCTGTCTCTGTGGATTTGCCTATCCTGGACATTTCATATTAATTGAATAGTACAATATGTGGCCTCTTGTGTCTCGCTTCTTCCACTTACCATAATATTTTCAAGGTTCGTTCATGTTGTAACACATATCATTAGTAAACATTTGCATACGAATTTTGTGTGCAGATATATATATATTTTTTTTTATTTTTATTTTTATTTATTTTTTTTTTTTTGAGACGGAGTTTCGCTCTTGTTACCCAGGCTGGAGTGCAATGGTGCGATCTCAGCTCACCGCAACCTCCGCCTCCTGGGTTCAGGCAATTCTCCTGCCTCAGCCTCCTGAGTAGCTGGGATTACAGGCACGTGCCACCATGCCAGCTAATTTTTTGTATTTTTTTTAGTAGAGACGGGGTTTCACCATGTTGACCAGGATGGTCTCGATCTCTCGACCTTGTGATCCACCCGCCTCGGCCTCCCAAAGTGCTGGGATTACAGGCTTGAGCCACCGCGCCCGGCCAGATATATTTTTTATCCTCCTGATTATACACCTAAGAGTGGAATTGCTAAGTCATGATAACTCTATATTTAAATTTTGAGAAACTTCCAAACTGTTTCCCAAAGCAACCATGGTATTTGACAATCCCACCAGCAGTGTAGGAAGTTTCCAATTTCTTCATATCCTCACCAACACTTGTTATTGCCTGTATTTTTTATTAAAGCCATCTTAGGGGATATGAAGTGGCATCATATTGTGGTTTTGATTGGCATCTTTCTAATTGCTAATGATGTTCATCATCTTTTTATGTGCTTATTGGCCATTTGCATCTCTTCTTTGGAGAAATATGTATTCAGATTTTTGTCCCTTTCTAAATTGGATCGTTTTCTCATTGATGAGTTATAAGAGTTCTTTGTTTATTCTGGATATAAGTCTCTTATCAGATATATGACTTGCAACTGCTATTTCTTGACTGTTCATTTTAGTTATTAAGATTTTCTGATAGGATAATGGAGCAATTCTTTCTTCCCATTGTAATCCCCATTATCTATTGCCTACCCCCAATATAGCTTTACCACATACAATGCTTATTTTAGCAAGCATCCCAGTGACTCTGTTGCTTAATTTTGAGGACCATTTGTGTGTTTGTCAGGTTAGGCTAAGCTTATGCTGGGGTAGCTAACAGCTCAAAAACCTCAGTGGCTTAACACAACAAAAGTTTCTCAAACTTCATAAAGTTTGGGGATAGAGAAGCTCTGCTCCTCATAATCTGTCAGGGATCCATTGCAGCAAAGAAAAAGAGTGTATGAGGATCTCACAGTCACTTTTCTATACTGTGGTCTGGAAGTGGCATAAGTCACCACTATTCAAAGCCCACTTCTTCATATTTCTAGCTCCTTTAATTCTGACAAGATTTCTGAGAGGGCTACTATTTATGCCCTCTATATAGGTGATTGAACTGAGGCTCAAAGAGGAAAGCGATTTATTCAGTGTTCCATACCAATAAAGAGAAGAGCCCAGATTGAAATCCAGGTTTATCTGGCTCTAATGCAATGATTCTTAACCAGTTTCCTTTCCTTTTTTTTTTTTTTTTTTTTTTTTTTTTTTTTTTTTTTTTTTTTTTTTTGAGACAGTGTCTCATTCTGTCACTCAGGCTAGAGTGCATTGGCACAATCTCTGCTCACTACAACCTCTGCCTCCCAGGTTCAAGTGATTCTCCTGCCTCAGCCTCCCAAGTAGCTGGGATTACAGGCACCTGCCACTATGCCCGGCTAATTTTTGTATTTTTAGTAAAGATGGGGTTTCACCATGTTGATCAGGCTGGTTTTGAACTCCTGACTTCAAGTGATCCATCCACCTCGGCCTCCTGAAATGCTGGGATTACAGGCATGAGCCACTGCACCCAGCCAGTTTCCTTCTCTAAACCAAGGATTTCATTTTCACTTTATTGTTCAACCAGTCCTTTAGGATGTCAAAAAAGTGGTAATGTTTCCTTGGATGACATACCTAAAGAACAAGGTTCACAATGGCATTGTTTCCTCCATCATCAATGCCTTAGAAAGGCATTTTCACACCAGTTCACAGCTTGATTATACTGGCTCCCAAATTGCAAACTGTTTCTGCAGTGAATGTGGGTGTTCAGATAGGGGGTAGCATCCCTTTTTGTTTGAAGTATAGGAACACATGCTCCTACAGCCAAGGTCTTTTTGCTTGGGGTGCCTTAAATTTTGGGGCCTGAATTGACTCGAACATCAGAAGCATTGTTCTAAGCAAAGACAGAACTGAAATCACCATATAAACACCAAAACAGGCCCAGGCACAATCAAGGCTCTTCTGAGAGTCTGAGCAAAATGAGTTGGGATTATTTTTCCAACTACATCCGTACCCTAATTGTCCTAGGGGCTGTTTCACTGCATTCTGAGAGAATGGTTCAACCCTCCTACCTTAACCCCAGATTATCTTGTAGATTGTACAGCCAGATTGTAGCTGGCTGTGACAAGGACAAATGCTTTAATTTTTTATGCTGTTAAGTTTTATATCCATCCCTACAAAAGTCTCCTACATAACCCAAAAGGAAAGAGGACAGGGAAAAAATGCAAAACTTGATGACAGAAAAATGAAAGCAGTTCTTAACACTGCAGACTATTGAATCTATCACCAGTCCATTCAAGCCAATAGACATCGGCCAATGTTGCTAAGCACGACCATATAATAGAGGATATGTACTTTACTTCTCCCTTACTTCTCTCCCAAACCTAAGAAATGGCTTTGGGATAAGGAGAAAAACTCACACTTGAAGGGTCACAGTATTTTTCCCAGATAGACATAAGTTCTCATCCTGCCTTGAGCTATCTGTTGCAGAAGCTAAATCCTAGATGAGTGTTTCCAACAATCTTCCTAAGAACAGACGCCAACTGCCTGTCCACTACCAGCCCCTAGAGAGAAAGGGTTTATGTTGCTTATGGGAACCAAAGGGAACCTGAAATTGAATATACTACTTAAGTCATAAAATGAACAAGACAATTGCCAGGTTCAGCTCAAAATGGAGAGCTGAAAAGAATATAACTTATACATTTACAATGGGGGGAAAGTTGGATAAACTGCAATGTAACAATTTTCCTTAAAACCACTAGAGAACTCAGATCACAGAGCAAATAATTATCCTCAAATCTAGAGAAAGACACTTGGAGGGAGAAATAGTGGTAACCAAGCATTTCCTTACCTGAAATAAATACAACCAAATGCCACGTAGGTCAGCTAAATTGAGCTAGAAATTGTTAACGGATTTCTAAAGACTAAGTGAGAGCCAGCATGAGAGTATGTGGTCTCTGAGGGTCACAGACATAAAGGAATTTGCACCCTCCATCAGGCTTATCTCTGGAAACTCCACTAGATGTTCCCAGGGAAGATCAGTGGGGAATCCAAAAAAAGCTGGCCCTATAGTGCCAGCTAAGAGAGGGAAATAGCAGACCCTGCTGACCTTTCAACTAGATCCATCTCTCTTAGTAAACAAAAGTCTTAATCTGCAGGAAGAAGGACAACAAACCCATGTCATGAAGTTACTGGTGGAAATCCGCTGCAGCTGATGAAAGGAAACAGAAAAATAAAAGCTACTTGAAGGGGAGGGTGAAGGCATGTGTGTTAGGTCCAGCATTCCGTGTGGAAGAGAGGTATGAACACATGTGAAGTCTACACCACCAAAACTCACACTCTCAGTGCTTACCTAAGGTGAAGTCCTGATCAGAACATCGGAGAATAGCCTTTCTGTTCCCCAACACCATGTTAACAAATATTGAGTAAAAATATAGTGAATGACAGCAAGAGCCATATCCTTCCTGGGGAGCAGTAGAAAGGGAAAATGTAAAGCCATGTGGAAAGAACTAGATATATATGGGAGAAAAAAAAAAAAACTGTCAAACTCAGCCCAACTTCTGAGTAGATTTAAGCGAACCTCCCCACTAAAACTAAGCAGAAGGAAAGACATAGACATACCCAGGCATAAAATCTATTTACCTCAGCAGTTATTGTCTTATACATAATCCAACTTTCAAGTACCAATTATAAAAAACACAAAAAGACAAGAAAATAAAACATTCTGAATAGACAAATCAATCATCAGAACTAGGATTAGATATGACAGATTTTGGAACAATAAGACCAAGAATTTAAAATAACCATGATCCACTGCCATGGCAACATGAGGAGGTCTGAGGATACACTCCTCAGTGAAACTGGTGAAAGAATATAACTATTTAGACTCTTTGGAAATGGTCCTAAGGGCAAATAAAGAAACATTTCTCCAAGAATATCTACTAAACTTAGTAAGATGAAATCTGTGGCATTTGAACCAAGATTTTCTCCTTTTCTTCTCACTACCAATTCCGCACGATGAAAACACTCCAGAAGGGTACAGTTGAAAACACAGATCTCCCTTCTCTCCTGCCAGCTCACACTTGGAGGGTCAACAGCATTTTTCTCAGACAGAGATAAGTTCCCATCCTGCCTTAAGCTATGTATTTCAGAAGCTTAACCCTGGATGAGTGTGGCTGAGAGGTGAGGGCTTCCTTCTGCCCACTCATTAGAAGGTGCTGAGAATCTTGGGGCACCAGTTGCCTGGGAAGGGCAAGCTAAGAAGACGTGAAGTTAATGCCCATTCACAGTCAAGTGCCCAGCTCCTAAAGCAGAAGTTCCATTTGGAGAGAATTGTGCCACAGATTCCATCCCCAGCTCCAGAGCCTTGAGGAAGAGCTTTGGGCCAGGGAAAGAGGCATGCTTTAAAACGCAGAGCTGGCCGGGCGCAGTGGCTCACCCCTGTAATCCCAACACTTTGGGAGGTGGGTGGATTACCTGATGTCAACAGTTCAAGACTGGCCTGACCAACATAGTAAAACCCCGTCTCTACTATAAATACAAAAATTAGCCAGGTGTGGTGGCTGGCACCTGTACTCGCACCTATTTGGGAGGCAGGGGAAGGAGAATACCTTGAACCTGGGAGGCAGAGGTTGCAGTGAGCAGAGATCACACCTTTGCACTCCAGCCTGGGCAACAAGAGCAAAACTCGGTCTTGAAAAAAAAAAAAAAAAAAAAGGCCACCAGTACTTGGGGAAGCCAAGGTCAGCAGATCACCTGAGGTCAGGAGTTCAAGACCAGCCTGACAAACACGGAGAAACCCCGTCTCTACTAAAAATATAAAATTAGTCGGGCGTGGCGGCCTATGCCTGTAATCCCAGCTACTAGGGAGGCAAAGGCAGGAGAAATGCTTGAACCTTGAGGGGCAGAGGTTGCAGTGAGCAGAGATAGAGCCATTGCATTCCAGCCTGGGCGACAAAAGCAAGACTCCATCTCAAAACAAACAAAAACAAAACAAAACAAAAACAACAATAACAAGAAAAAATGCAGAGCTCTAAATCTCTTTCCCAAAGAACTGATTTCAGCTGTCATTTGTCACACAGTATGGAATAATTGAAGGCTAAAGGTGCTATAAAAACAGAGATTGCGGTGAAAAGCAATTAAGAGGAAGTCAGTAGATTCATGAGAGATGTAAGCTAAATGTTAGACCAGCTAGTTTACCAGAGAGAATCAGGGAAAGACACGGCTAAGTAGAGTCCTCTTGTGGTCAAAGCAAACCTCAAATACTCACCTCAGAAACTGTCTCTGCCGGCCGGCACGGTGATTCATGCCTGTAATTCCAGCGTGTTGGGAGGCCAAGGGAGGCAGATCACTTGAGGCCAGGAGTTCGAGACCAACCTGGCCAACATGGCTAAACCCTGTTACTACTAAAAATACAAAAATTAGCTGGGTGTGGTGGCACATGCCTGTAATCCCAGCTACAGGCAAGGCTGAGGCACGAGAATCATTTAAACTTGGGAGGCAGAGGTTGCAGTGAGCCAAAATCGTACCATTGCACTCCCAGCCTGGGCAACAGAGTGAGACTCTGTTTCCAAAAAAAAAAAAAAAAAAAAAGAGGCCTCCCTGGGTAACAAGAGCGAAACTCCGTCTCAAAAATAAATACATAAATAAATAAGGCTATCTCTGCAAAGAAGTCCAAATTTAATTCCACAAACCTGTGGAACATTCTGTGCCCTAGGGCACTGTCAAAAACAATAGAGCAATCAACCAGCACTCTGTGTAGCTCAACAGCTGGGTGTATCCAGGGAAAGAGATGGTGAAAGACAAAATTGCAAAAACCCAGATTGACTGGACAAATTAAAGGCTGTGCCCTAATATTCTATAAATACATACTTGCTTTCTTTTCTTTTTTCATCTTCCATATAAGACATAAAATTATATAAAATAACAATGATAACAATGGTTGGATTTATAATATTTATACATTATAACATTTATAGATGTAATATGAAAACAATAATATCACAAAGAGTGGGATATGGGAATAGAGCTATATAGAAGTGAGGTTTGTATATCTCAATAGAGTTAATTAGTATAAATCTGAAGTAGATTCTGATAAGTTAACATGTATATGCCAAATCCTAAAGAAGCCAGTAAGAAAATAATTCAAAAAATATAAGGAAAAAAATTATTAAAGACATTAAAATGCTTCCTCGAAACATACTCACTCAATGAGGGAAAAAAGAAAAAAAGAAACAAAAAAGAATGAAGACATATGATAGACAAAATGTAAGGTGGCAGACATAAATCCAATTATATCAACAATAACATTAAATGTGAAGAATTAAACAATTCAAACAAGAGGCAGAGATTGTCAGACTGGATTTTTTTTTTTTTTTTTTTGAGACAGAGTCTCACTCCATCACCGGGTGCCAGGCTGGAGTGCAGTGGCACGATCTCGGCTCACCGCAACCTCTGCCTCCTGGGTTCAAGCAATTCTCCTGCCTCAGCCTCCCGAGTAGCTGGGATTACAGGCACGTGCCACCGTGCCCAGCTAATTTTTTTGTATTTTTAGTAGAGATGGGGTTTCACCATGTTGACCAGGATGGTCTCGACCTGTTGACCTCGTGATCCACCCGCCTCGGCCTCCCAAAGTGCTGGGATTACAGGCGTGAGCCACCGCGCCCGGCCCAGACTGGATTTTTTAAAATATCCAACTGTATGCTGTCTACAGAAGTCACACTTTAGATTCAGAGACACAAATAGATTGAAAGTAAAAGGATATATGCATACACATACATATGTACATGCATATACATACATATATATGTATATACTGTAAAGAACAAAAATAAAGCTAGAGTAGTTATACTATTATCTGATAAAATGGAATTTAAAATAAAAAGTATTGCTAGAGATAAAGAGTGATGTTCTATAGTGATAAAATTCATTTCAACAGAAATATGATGCAATCCATCAGAAAGATACAAGAGTATTACACATATATGCAGTCAGCAACTGGGCCCCAAAATGAATGAAGCAAAAGGTGACAGAATTTACAGAAAAAAACAGACAATTTAGCCATCATAATTGGAGAGTTCAATATTCCATTTTCAATAGTTAATAGAACAAGTAAGCACAAGATGAAAAATCAAATTTGAACACTGAAAAAATACTGTAAGCTAACTATATCAATAGAATACAAAAAAACAACCTGCACTCTTCTCCAAAAATGCAGAAAATAATTTGACAAATCTAACACCCTCTCATGATTGCAACAAACATGCAACAAATTTTGAATAGAAGAAAAGTTTCTCAACTTGATTAAGGGCATCTACAAAAATCCCACTGCTAATATCATAGTTAGTGGTGAAGCATTTGATGTTTCCCCCTAAAATGTAGAAAAAAAACAAGAATATCTCCTCTTATGACTATTCAACATCATACTGGAGGTTTTAGACAGGGCAATTAGACAAGAAATAGAAAGAAAGGGCATTCACATTGGAAAAGAAAAAGAAAACATTTCTATTTGGAGATGACATGATCTTGTATTAATATATAGAAAACTGTAAGGAATAAACTAATAAACTATTAAAATTAATATACAAGTTTAGCATATTGTAGCATACAAAATCAACATACAGAAACCAATTGTGTTTGTATATGGAATCAATAATTGGACTGAAAATGAAATTAAGCATACAGTCCTGCCACCCACACCTGTAATCCCAGCACTTTGGGAGGCCAAGGCAGGAGGATTACGAGGTCAGGAGTTCAAGACCAGCCTGACCAATATGGTAAAACTCTATCTCTACTAAAAATACAAAAATTAGCCAGGCATGGTGGAACATGCCTGTAGTCCCAGCTACTTGGGAGGCTGAAGCAGGAGAATTGCTTGAACCTGAGAAGTGGAGGTTGCAGTAAGCCAAGATCACACTACTGCACTCCAGCCTGGGTGACAGAGTGAGACTCCATCTCAAAATAAATAAATAAATAAAATTTCATTTACAATAGCATTAAAAAGAATAAAATACTTAGGTGTGAAATTCATAAAAGAAGTGCAAAATTTGTAACCTGAAAACTACAAAGCATTGTTGAAAGAAAGTAAATATCTAAATAAAAGCAAAGGCAACTTATGTTTAAGGATGGGAAGACTTAATACCGTTAAAATAATAATACTTTCCCTTGATCTACAGATTACATTCTATTCCATTGATCTAAGTGTCCATCCTTATGCCAGTACTTCATTGTCTAGATCATTGTGCTTTGTAGTAAGTTTGAAATCAGAAGTGTAACTCCTTCCAATTTTGCTTTGTTTCTTCTGGTTTGTTTATTTTGAAAACTTTTTGACATTTAGGATTCCTTGAAATGGCATATGAATTTTAGAATTAGTTTGTCAAATTCTTTTTAAAAATTCCAGCTGGGATTCTGACAGGGATTGCATTGAATCTATAGATCAATACATTGAGTGTATTCCTTATTATTATATACATACAAGACCATGTAATTTCCAAATAGGCATCATTTTTCTTCTTCCTTTCCTATCTGGATTTTTTTTAAAATTGCCCACTACTTTTATTTAGTAAAGTAATGGAAGTCATAGTCCATGAAGTAAGGCAAAAAAATTAAAAATAAATAAATAAATAAATAAATAAAATAAAAACCATACAAATGGAAAAAGAAGAAATACAACTGTGTTCACAGACAACATGATTATCGATGTAGAAAATCCTAAAGAATTCTTGAAATATTTTAGAACTCTTAGGTGAGTTTAGTAAGGTTACAGGATATAAGGTCAACCTGTCAATTGTATCCCTATTTGCAAACAAAATGAAAAATTAGAATTTAAAATAGGCATGGTGGCTCATGCTTGTAATCCCAGTACTTTGGTAGGCCAAGGTGGGTGGATCATGAGGTCAAGAGCTTGAGACCAGCCTGGCCAACATAGTGAAACCCTGTCTCTACTAAAATACAAAAATTAGCTGGGCTAAGTGGTGGGGCCTGTAGTCCCAGCTACTCCGGAGGCTGAGTCAGGAGAATTGCTTGAAGCCGGGAGGCGGAGGTTACAGTGAGCCAAGATCGCGCCACTGCACTCCAGCCTGGCACCTGGCAAAAGAGCGAGACTCTGTCTCAAAAAAAAAAAAAAAGCACCCCGCAAAAATGGATCACTTAGGTGTAAATCTAACTAAATATGTGCAGGACCTATTTACTGAAAACAATAAAACACTGATAAAAAGAAATCAAAGCAGACATTTTAAGAGGGAAACATTCTGTGTTTATGGATTGGAGGAGTCAGCATTGTTAAGAAGTCAGTACTTCTCAATTTGGTCTACATCCCAATGAAAATCAGAGCAAGCATTCTTTTTAATTTTTATTTATTTTATTTTATTTTACTTTAAATTCCGGGATACGTGTGCAGAATGTGCAGGTTTGTTACATAGGTATACATGTACCATGGTCGTCTGCAGTACATATCAACATAGGTCATTTAGGTTTTAAGTCCCACATGCATTAACTTTTTGCCCTAATGCTCTCCCTCCCCTTGCCGCCCACCCTACAACTGGCCCCAGTGGGTGTTGTTACCCTTCCTGTGTCCATGTGTTCTCATTGTTCAACTCCCACTTATGAGTGAGAACATGTGATGTTGGGTTTTCTGTTCCTGTGTTAGTTTGCTGAGGATGATGGCTTCCAGTGTCATCCATATCCCTGCAAAGGAAATGATCTCTTTCTTTTTTATAGCTGCATAGTATTCCATGGTGTATATGTGCCACATTTTCTTTATCCAGTCTATCATTGATGGGCAGTTGGGTTGGTTCCATGTCTTTGCTATTATAAATAGTCCTGCAATAAACATACGTGTGCATGTGTCCTTATAGTAGAATGATTTATATTCCTTTGGGTATATACCCAGTAATGGGATTAGAGCAAGTATTTTTGCAGATATCAACAAGCTAGTTGCAAAATTGAAATGAAATGTCAAAGGAAATAGAATAACCAAAACATACTGAAAAAGAAGGACAAAATTGGAGGCTACACATTAACCAATTTTAATACTTTCTATAAAGCTACATTAAGCAAAATGGTTTGGTAACAGAGAAGTAATAGATACATAGATCAATAGAACAAGAGAGCTCAGAAATAAACCCACACAAATATGGTCTACTAATATTTGACAAAAGAAAAAGGGTAATTCAATGAAGAAAGAATTGTCTTTCCAACAAATGACACTGAAACAACTAAACATCTACCTGCAAAAAAAAAAAAAAAAAGAACCTTATCTCATACATAATATCTTACATGAAAATTAACTTGAATATATCAAAGACCTAAATGTAAAATGTAAAATCATAACATGTCTAGAAGAAAATATAGGAGAAAATCTATATGATCTTAGGTTTGGTGATAAGGTTTTGGATTAATACCAAAAACTAACAACTTTAAAAGCTGGATATCATAAAATTAAGAACTTTTCCTCCATGAAAGACACTGTTATGAGAATGAAAATACAAGCCACTCACTAGAAGAAAATATTTGCACATCACATATCTGATATAAGATTTTTATCCAGAAGAAATAAATGACTCTTAAAACCCAGTAATAGAAAAGCAAACCCCCAAAAGTATATGGGAAGTAAAGATATGAACAGAGACTTCATTGAGGTATATATGCAGACAACCGATATGCACATGAAAAGATGCTTAGCATCCTGAATAATGAGAGAAACACATATTAAAACCACAAATAGATACTGCTGTACACTTAGGATGGTACAAAGTGAACAAACAAATGAAAATCCCCAAATGAAAAACAACAAATTCTAGTGAGACTGTGGAACAAAAGAAATTCTCTGCCGGGCGCGGTGGCTCACGCCTGTAATCCCAGCACTTTGGGAGGCTGAGGCGGGTGGATCACGAGGTCAAGAGATCGAGACCATCCTGGTCAACGTGGTGAAACCCTGTCTCTACTAAAAATACAAAAAATTAGCTGGGCATGGTGGTGTGTGCCTGTAATCGCAGCTGCTCAGGAGGCTGAGGCAGGAGAATTGCCTGAACCCAGGAGGCAGAGGTTGCGGTGAGCCGACATCGCGCCATTGCACTCCAGCCTGGGTAACAAGAGTGAAACTCCGTCTCAAAAAAAAAAATTCTCATTCATTGCTCTTTGGAATGCAAAATGTCACGGCCAGTTTGGAGATGAATCTGACAATTTATCATAAAGTTAAACATACAGCCGGGCGCGGTGGCTCCAGCCTGTAATCCCAGCACTTTGGGAGGCCGAGGCGGGTGGATCACGAGGTCGAGAGATCGAGACCATCCTGGTCAACATGGTGAAACCCCGTCTCTACTAAAAATACAAAAAAAAAAATTAGCTGGGCATGGTGGCGCATGCCCATAATCCCAGCTACTCAGGAGGCTGAGGCAGGAGAATTGCCTGAACCCAGGAGGCGGAGGTTGCGGTGAGCCGAGATCGCTCCAGCCTGGGTAACAAGAGCAAAACTCCGTCTCAAAAAAAAAAAAAAAAGTTAAAAAAGTTAAACATACAATTACCACACAATCCAGCAATGCCACTTCAAGGTATTTACCCAAGAGAAATTAAAATATATGTTCATACAAAAACCTGCACCAAAAATGTTCATAGCAGCTTTATTCATAATTTCCCCAAACTGGAAATATCCCAGGTGTTCTAAAGCTGGTGAAAATATAAACAAATTGTGGTACATCTGTACAGTGGAATACTATTCAGTAATTAAGAGGAAGAAACTACTGATTCAAGTATGCATCTCAAATATATATTGTTAAGTGAAAGAAGCCAGACTCAAAAGGATGTGTATTGTATGATTTCATTTACATGACATTATGAAAAGGCAAATTTATAGGGATTTAAAACAGAGGCTGTCAGGAGTAGAGATGGGAAGAGAGATTGACTACAAAAGCACCACACAAGGGGAATTTCAAGATAATAAAACTCTTCTGTATAGGGACTGTGGTGGTAGACGCATGGCTTTGTGAATGTGTCGAATTCCACAGAACTGCCAAAACACGAAAGGTGACTTTTGCTTTACGTCAATTAAAATATATCAAAAATTAGGTTGTAGGCAGAACCCAAAATGGAAAGCAAACTGTGGCACATGAATCTCATTGTATCACAGATGTATGGCATAACTTCACTGAAAAGGATGTGGAAAAAAGGAGCTGACCTAAGTTGCTTTGGAAACCACTGTTTTGACTACATACTGTAAAACTCAAGAAAGAACTGTACATAAATGCTGTATTCTGGTTGGGAAGTTTATTTCTCACAGGGGTACATAATAGCCATTTTAAACTACTTTACACACTAGAATTAAATAAGTAAATAAATGATAGACAAAAAGAACCAGGTTTCTCACTACCAGAGATAGAAGGTAAAAATAAGCAAGAGATGAGAAAGCTAAATGAATACCTATGGTACTAGATTAGAGTCAATGTGTCAATATGAACTTGTGTATGTGTATATGTAATTAATATATATGCAAGTATGTGTGTATAAACAGTTTAGTATATATATGTATATATATATGTATCTACTTGTTCCATCAGCTGAGAAGTTCTAGAATCCATGACACCCCAATAGTAATCAGCATAATCAACACCCAGATCTCTTTTTCTATGTAGATAAATTGGATTTTTTTTTTATTATACTTTAAGTTCTGGGGTACATGTGCAGATCGCAGGTTTGCTACATGCTATGGTGGTGGTTTGCTGCATCCATTGCCCCGTCACCTACATAAAGTATTTCTCCTAATGCTATCCCTCCTCAATCCCCCCACCCCTTTTTATTCCTCCCCTAACCCCCCCTCCCTAGGCCCCTGTGTATGATGTTCCCCTCCCTCTGTCCGCGTGTTCTCATTATTCAACACCCACTTATGAGTGAGAACCTTCGAACACCCAGATCTTAATTACTAAATATGATTATCCAATTAAAGTAACCAAGACTCCCTGGAGAAATGGCTGATCATGGAGCTGAGAAAAGGAAGATAAAAGATGAAACCTGGTACATCTTGTAATACCAGAAGGCAAGGAAACAGAAAAAGGATGAATAAATGCCCACCTGAAAGAGCTCCAAATAGCCAAGTCTCGAACAATTTGAACAGCAACAACAACAAATGATAGTATTGGGTTATAGCCTAAAGAATTTTTTAAAATCCATGAGTCATAGTGACAGAAACAAATAATTGTATCACTAAATAAGTGGGGTGTGGGAGAAGAGGAAATTCTTCTTACAGGATAATTTGAAATACTAAATGTAAAAGGAATGAGGGATATTTTTAAAAATCACCATCAGCACATCATAGTAGTAATTTTTGTAGGCAAAATTCACACTGTATTTGCATAGTCTTTTTTTTTTTTTTTTTTTTTTTTTTTTTTTTTTGAGACGGAGTTTCGCTCTTGTTACCCAGGCTGGAGTGCAATGGCGCGATCTCGGCTCACCGCAACCTCCGCCTCCTGGGTTCAGGCAATTCTCCTGCCTCAGCCTCCTGAGTAGCTGGGATTACAGGCACGCGCCACCACGCCCAGCTAATTTTTTGTATTTTTAGTAGAGACGGGGTTTCACCATGTTGACCAGGATGGTCTCGATCTCTCGACCTTGTGATCCACCCGCCTCGGCCTCCCAAAGTGCTGGGATTACAGGCTTGAGCCACCGCGCCCGGCCTTGCATAGTCTTAAATTATCTGCCTCTAAATATTTATTAATTACTGTAGTTATTTTCAAGCACATATTCACAAATTCATTGACACGCCTCTCTCCAGGAGGTAGAGTTTAATTCCCCATCTCTTTAATATGGACTACACTTAGAAACTACCTTCTAACAAATACGAGTATGAAAAGGGAAAAGTAGTAACTTTAGAAGTGGAGGAACCCAGAAGAGAACCTTAATCAAATGATCAAAGTCAACATGACCAGTGAGAATTCGTTCTAATATCATACAATCCTGACATTAGATGTAAAGGGTACTTTATCTCTGTAGTATTCTTTCTCAAAATAAAAAATCCCAATCCAATCACACACACACAAAAAAATCAGAAAACCCAAATTGAGGGACATTTTACAAAACACCTCACTCATAAAAAGTGTCAAGGTAGGCTGGGCATGGTGGCTCACACCTGTAATCCAAGCACTTTGGAGGCCAAGGCGGGCAGATCACCTCAGGTCGGAAGTTCAAGACCAGCCTGACCAACATGGTGAAACCCCGTCTTAAAAAAAAAAAAAAAAAAGGAAAAAAGGAAAAAAAAGTGTCGAGGTAATGAAAAGCAAGGAAAGACTAAGAAACTGACACAGGGTAGACTAAATAGACATTGTTTCTTGAAGTGAATCCTGGAACAGAAAAAGGACATTAGTAGAAAACTTGGTGAATGAATGGTTTTTATTTAATAGCAGTGCACAAATAGTAATTTCTTAGTTTTTATAAATGTATCATAATTACTAGGCAAAGTTGGGTGTAAGGTATATGGGCACTGTGGCATTCTTTATAGCTAAAATTATTTCAAAATGAAACATTTAAAAAATAGACCATTTTTTTTTCCCTTCTCTTTGCATGCCTTTGGTACAGACTGAATCTTAAGAACTCAAAATGAAACTCTTAATGAATGAAAGTGACCTAATAGTCAAGGAAATAAATGAACATGTCATTGAAGAAATTTATTATCTACTGAGAAACAGGGGTTTGAAAGATCACAATTGACAGTAATTTCTAGAAAAAAATTAAACAATTCCATATTTATACCAAAAGATTGGAACTACTTACTAAACTAGTTGCATACATATATATGAATGTGTTGTGTGTATATATGCATGGAACTATTCTCTAAATAGTGTTCTGCCATTTTTTTCACTAAAAAATATAGCTTTAATATAATTTCATGTCACTATGCATAATTTTACCTCTTTTTGTATATGAAAAATGTTCCACAGTACATTTTATTTAACAATCCCAATATTAATGGAAATTTTAATTGTTTCCAACCACTTGACATTTCAATATTGGAATGGTTTACAAAGTTGAACCAGATATAGTTTTTGTCCTTGTGGCACTTCTAGACTAGTGAGGGATACAAAGTAGAAAGTCAACAAAACAGGGTGAAAGTATTAGGATAGGTAAATACAGGGTCTAAAGAGCCATGTAGCACTGACAGCTACTGCAGAATATAGAGGTGAGCAAAGTTTCTTTCCATTATAAACCGATTTTTTTTTTTTTTTCTAAGACGGAGTTTCGCTCTTGTTACCCAGGCTGGAGTGCAATGGCGCGATCTCGGCTCACCGCAACCTTCGCCTCCTGGGTTCGGGCAATTCTCCTGCCTCAGCCTCCTGAGTAGCTGGAATTACAGGCACGCGCCACCATGCCCAGCTAATTTTTTGTATTTTTAGTAGAGACGGGGTTTCACCGTGTTGACCAGGATGGTCTCGATCTCCTGACCTCGTGATCCACCCGCCTCAGCCTCCCAAAGTGCTGGGATTACAGGCTTGAGCCACCACGCCCGGCTATAAACTGAATTTTTAAAAGCACCTGACCTGCAGCAACAGCACACTCTCTGCCACATGAAAGAGTTGCCTGGCCAGTTGAGGTGTGCTTCTCCACCAACCCAGCATGATCCTCTGCATAGATGCAGACCTCAAGCCTTAAGCAAAGCAATCTTAAAAATCTTGCTGAGGCTCACGCCTGTAATCCAAGCACTTTGGAGGCCAAGGCGGGTGGAACACCTGAGGTCAGGAGTTCAAGACCAGCCTGACCAACATGGTGAAACCCCATGTTTAAAAAAAAAAAAAAAATCTCGCTGAGGTAGATCTTGAGCATAGTGTTACTTATTAACAGTCTAAGCCAGGCTTGACGGTTGGGTCTGTAATCCCAGCACTTTGGGAGGCCGAGTGTTAGGACGACTTGAGCCCAGCAGGTCAAGGCTGCAGCGAGTCGTTATCATGCTACTGCATTCCAGCTTGGGCAACAGAGTGAAACTGTCTCAGAAAAATAAGTCTAAGCAAACACACTCAGGGACATTTGAAATTGCAGTAGTTATGACACAGCACTTTAGGTTCATAGCAATTCATAAGCATTATGCTCTGGATAACTAGAAACTTCTTGCCATAATCACCTACACTGTATGCAGCATTTAGCTGTGAGTTCAGGCAATGTGCCGAATCCTGTGGAAGAGACCATAAGTATTATACAAACTGTGCTTCAAGTTAAATTCGCTTACCTAAATATGGTCAGTGACCGTTCTGGATATTTTGCAGAATTTGTAAAATATATTGTTGCCAAACTTGCAAAAACATATCATTATGTCAGGGAATGTGGTGACAGGGGATAGCAGAAGAGTTTCTTCTTTCTGGAACACAAACAATTCTAAGTGGAAATAAGCCCAGGTTCTGCGTGTACCACTTGCACCAAAACAGGGGTGGGCTACCCTTGGTTGTGCAAAGTGACGGAATGTGCTGAATCTGCTTTCATTCTGAAGGGGCAAATCATCTCAGATAGAGGCTGCTTGAGTATACACCTTAGGATCTGGTAGCTAAACCTTTGGATCTGGGGAAGATTTTGCCATGTAGGGAGTAATGCTTTGAAGCCATACAGGGCATGCTAGAGAAGTGAGATAGATGAATGGTCAGCTCAAGTTCTTCTATGGGATGAGCTTTGAAACAGCAATGAAAAAAATATGCAGGAGGAGCTGCTAAACATAGAGTATCAGAACACAAGACTACGGAAGGCACATAGGGAACGCTAGTCTGGATACTATAGTTTTTGTGTTTGTTTGTTTTGTTTTGTTTTGTTTTTTGAGACAGAGTCTTGCTGTCACCCAGGCTGGAGTGAAATGGCGGGATCTCGGCTCACTGCAACCTCTAGTTGCCGGCTTAAGCAATTCTCCTGCCTCAGCCTCCTGAGTAGCTGGGATTACTTGAGTTTTCTGGATACTCTTGAATGGTAAAATGCTGCCTGCTTTGTCCTGCTCTCACATAACCTGGAGGACTCTGGACTTTGGAACTATCTCTAGTTCTCTCCTGGTGGACAAAAACAGGACATTGATTGGCTCAGAGGCCCGGGGTTTCTACTCCCCAGAACTCATATCCTTATTGTTAAAATTAACGTGTAAACCTTTTTCTTTCCTTTTAAAAAGATATAGTTTTTACTTCAATAGAATGCTATTTTAAAAAATTTACTTATATTTAAACTTTACTCTGACTTAATTTCAAAGGTACCTGAGTGTTATATTGATGCACTGAAGTTGCTCAAGAACAAGGATGAAGGTGAAGGCCTGTATCACCTGGCTCTTTGTCAGGTGTGTACCAGTGAGCTAACTAATGTCTCCTGTGAGTATTTAGGAAGACAAGGTCAATAACTTTGGCCAATAGCTCCATAAACATGGTATTAGTGTTGCTGTGGCTGTATGTAAAGCAGAATAAGCAGAAGAGAGTACAATAAAACTTCTGCTTCACTTTTTTTTGTGCAGGCAAAATGAAGTTTGTCAGTCAGCCAATTGGCAAACAGCTCTTTCTGAAACTCCGAGATTTCTGGGAGACCCACCGTTTAACATTATGAGAGCCACTATAGAAGCATAATAGCTGAAGCCTGATCTCTGCTCCCTACCCTCAGTTCACATCTCACCATCTTCCTGATTAGATACCCTCCACCCACAACACACAAACACACACACACGGAAAGGTGTAAGGTACCCTTTGCTAAGGGATACACCAAGGGTGCAGATCTCATGTGCAGCAATGACAGTTTCAGAGGCTGGGTGATTAGGTCTTGGCCTCTAAGAATGAGCAGGACCAGGATCTAGGAGGAAGAGGAGGGGAATCAGGAAGAAGAAAATGGCAAAGAAGGACAAAGACAGAAGTGTAAGACATATTTGGGCACAGTAACTAAAGTTTTTGTTTTTTGTTTTTTTTTAATTTTATTTTTAATTTGATCTCACTGCTTCTGTAGACACTGAAGATTTTGGATGGGGCAGAGAAGGAGATGATGAGGCTAGAAACATGTCCTGAGGCTCAATTCTGGTGGAGGCTGAATGTCAAGATAAGTGTAGGATTTACTTGGTGAGTGGTGGGGTTGCCATCCAGGGTCGCTGAGCAAGAGAATGAGCATTGAAAGCAGGGACAAGGTACTGTTTAAGGTGGATTAAAGGGAGAGAGGGGGGTGCTGGAGGCAGGAAGTCTAGATGTGAAGCAATAAGGGCCTAAATCTGTACATGAAGGTTTATAGCAGTTCTTTTCATAATTGCTTAGAGTTGGGAACAACTCAAATGACCTTCAGTAGGTGAATGAATAAATAAAGTGAGGAATAGCTAAATAACAGAATACTACTCAGCAAAAAGAGAATAAACTATTGAGACATGCAACAACTTAAATGCATGTCCAGGGCATTATGCTGAGTGAAAGAAGCCAGTCTCAAAATGTTACATACTGTATGAAATCATTTACATAATATTCTGAATAAGACAAAAGTATAGTAATGGGGAATATATCAGTGGTTGCCCGAATTTAGGGAAGGCAGTAAAACAGGACTACAAGAGATAGCATGCAAGAATGTCAAGGGGTGATTGAACTGTATTCTGATTGCAGTGGTGGCTAAACAAATCTATACATTGGTTAAACTTCATAGAAGTGTACACATGCACAAAGTCCATTTTGCTCCTGATAATTTTTCTTTTAAAAGATCAAAGTTAGGTCGGGCGCGGTGGCTCAAGCTTGTCATCCCAGCACTTTGGGAGGCCGAGGCGGGTGGATCACGAGGTCGAGAGATCGAGACCATCCTGGTCAACATGGTGAAACCCCGTCTCTACTAAAAATACAAAAAATTAGCTGGGCATGGTGGCGCGTGCCTGTAATTCCAGCTACTCAGGAGGCTGAGGCAGGAGAATTGCCTGAACCCAGGAGGCAGAGGTTGCGGTGAGCCGAGATCGCGCCATTGCACTCCAGCCTGGGTAACAAGAGCGAAACTCCGTCTCAAAAAAAAAAAAAAAAAAAAAAAGAGTGAAAACATTTGGTGATAGGCAATGATTAAATCTTTTAATTTGCAAGTTATACTTATATTAAAAGCTTTCTCTTTCAAACAACAGAACGTTTATCCCTCAACTGTGGAAGAAATTTGTCATGCTTAAACATTACGTCCAAAAATATTTATTTTTTCCAACCGTTTTCTTTCTTTTCTCTTGTGGGTGCTATTGGCTGAGGCATCCTGCTGTGGCCACCCTAGACAGAAGACCCCCTCTGCCTTCTTCTGACTCTCCAGCTGGCTCCACTGGCCAGAATGCCACTCCAGGCACCACCACCCTTCCAAGTACCAGTGGATTCGGAGTTGCAGGGATATCAGCTTTCTCTTTAATATTATTTTTTTACAGCAATGATGTTCTCTTTGCTTTCTGATCATAACAATTACGCATGTCAATTGTTCTTTTAATGGAACAGAGTGGATGATGGCAGAGTATCTTAAGAGTGCCGTGAATGAATGAAAATGCCACACAAAGACGCCTCATGACTGATGGTGAGATACAGGGAACTCTGTTTTCTGAGTGTTTCATGAGTATATGAGTTATTTCCCAACAACAAAAAGTTTTCCAAGAAATATGTTTCTTTGAGTTCCAAAAGAAGTTTACTCAGTGGAAAGCAGGGTTTTCTGTGGACTTATCTGATTAACAAGGTACTGAATCCTAGAGGAAATGGAGAGGAAGTTTGTCTGAAGCCTCCAAGTGAAACCTTGGTGGATGCCATCAGCGGTCATGAAAAAATGACCGTGAAAATGGTCATGAAAAATGGTGATGAAAAAGTGAAAAAGGTCAAACATCAAACACTTGATAACTTGAGTTCAGCCAGAAATAGAAAGAGTAGTAGATTACGTATACAAAATTGTTAGCAAGAGAAAACTGTGCCAGCCGGGCGCGGTGGCTCAAGCCTGTAATCCCAGCACTTTGGGAGGCCGAGGCGGGTGGATCACGAGGTCAAGAAATCGAGACCATCCTGGTCAACACGGTGAAACCCCATCTCTACTAAAAACACAAAAAATTAGCTGGGCATGGTGGCACGTCCCTGTAATCCCAGCTACTCAGGAGGCTGAGGCAGGAGAATTGCCTGAACCCAGGAGGCGGAGGTTGCGGTGAGCCGAGATCGCGGCATTGCACTCCAGCCTGGGTAACAAGAGCGAAACTCCGTCTCAAAAAAAAAAAAAAAAAAAAAAAAAGAGAGAGAGAAAAGTGGGCCTCCTTCCACACATTAATTTGGGAGTCAATTTTTTTTAAGTGCTGTTGGGTAAGATTTTAAAAAATTACAACACATCAATATGTTGTGAATACTGTTATTTCATTCCCAGCCATTAGAAAACTTTCCCAAATCTTACACATTGATATAACTAATTTGTCGTTCATATTAAGTGTTACATATTGCTTATGAGGCATCCGTTTTCTGGTATCATTTTAAAAAGTATGCTGATTGTTGAAAACAGAAAACACAATAGAAAACTATTCAAGAGGACTAGTCAAATCCTCCGCTTTCACCCTTAGATTCTTTTCCAGCCCATCTTCTCGATTTCCTACCTTTGCCCTTTTTAATGCTGGATTGGATTCCAGGGGCAATGGTGGACTGTAGGGGTCTTGGAGGTGGGAGTATTGAGAGCAGAAGAAAGAGACGATTCGCCAAAGAAAGAGAAATGGTCGTTTTACCCTAGAAGGCTGATCCTCCTGGTAATCTGAGAAAGGCGAATAAAGAGTCCAGGGGGAAGGTAACAGTTTATTGTCACTGATTGGCAAATACGAAAAAAGATTGACAGTATCAAGTGGAGGGAACGCAGTGGGCGGGCTTCAGTGTTAATGGGAGGGGTGACTGGGGAGGCGAGCTCAGTGGTGACGCGGCACTCACGTGACCAGGAGTCGACGTGTGCAGAAGTCCTTATAGTCCAGGGCCTGTTTCCTGTAGCAGCTCCCTATTGCTCGAGAAGAAGAAAAGTGCTCAAGATCCTTTCAGGTTAGTACAAAGGTGAGCGCTGACTTGGAGACCCTGGGGCCGAGGAGGCCGAGAGCAGAAAGCAAACGGGGCCGACACTGCTTTCCCCACTCCTGTTCGGCCCAACTCCCATTTTGTGCAGGAAATTTGGGGCTGTTTGTTGGGGTATGGCGGGTGGAGAGAGAGAAGGGTAGCTAATCAGGGTCCTGAGAGGGAGATTGAGAAACTGTGTGTAAGAAACTTGCTTTTCCCACTCCCTGCTTGCAAGAAAACGGGGGGCACGGAGGAGGGCGGGGTTGCCATAAAAGGAGGGCGAGGATGAGGACGTGGGAAACTTTACACCAACGAGGCCTAGAATCGTGAAAGGGACCCCGTGATCCAGGTACCAGCCTGCTCACCAAACACTCCCATCTGTCTGCAGGATATTTGGTTTCTTGGGCGCGACACAAATCGAGGTGAGGGAAGAGAGGAAAATCCCCTGCATCCCTGCCGGTCAGTTTTTGTAAAGGTGCTATTGCTTCGGGTCTCTTTGGGTGGGGGTGGAAGTGTGAGTGACACCAAAGCACGTCCCGGGGTCGCAGCAGCCCCTCCCCAACCGGATTAAGCGCCGGAGGCCGGTGCGGAGCCTGCAACGGAAATGGGGCGGGGGAGGGGGAGGCTGAAGAGCCACGGTAGGGGGAGGGGAGGCCAGAGACGGACCAGCCCTCCCAGGTGAGAGGCTGGAGGTTCAGAGGGCTTAGAAAAGTCTGAAGGGCGGGGGTGCTGGCGGCCAGAGGCAGGAGAAGGGTTAATTGCTTCCTTACGGCTCCCGTTTCGGTGTTTGGAGAGGCTTGTAGCAGGGCCTGCTGGGAAGATGGTGGGCAGGAGCAGGAGGAGAAAGATGGAGCTGGAACGAAAGTGGGCGGGAAGGGAGGTGGAGTCAGGGGAGTTCTGAGCCTGAGGATCCAGCTTTCTCTAGTTGGAAAACTTTTGGAAAATTAGGGTACGGAGTCAGAAAAGGCCAGTCGCTATAGGATCCCATACTCTGGCTGCTGGTCTTTTTGCCTGGCACCTAGTTGTTTTGTGTCCTTGTTTTCTAGGATTACTTTATTCAAAAACGAAATAAAAAATACTCAATATGCAAAAGTCTTGTGAAGAAAACGACATGCCAAAGGCCGAGGAAGACCGCCCTTTGGAAGATGTACCACAGGAGACAGAAGGAAATCCTCAACCTTCTGAAGAAGGTGTAAGCCGGGAAGCAGAAGGAAACCCCAGAGGAGGGTCGACTCCGCCTGGCCAGGCATTTAAAGAGGACACACCCGTTAGGCATTTGGACCCTGAAGAAATGATAAGAGGAGTAGATGAGCTTGAAAGGCTTAGGGAAGAGATAAGAAGAGTGAGAAACAAGTTTGTGATGATGCATTGGAAGCAAAGACATTCACGCAGCCGTCCTTATCCTGTGTGCTTTAGGCCTTGAATTCATTTTTGCCTAATATTAAAATCTGGCCCCAGCTTTCTTTCTGTTAGCATTTTTTGATGTATCTTTGACCTCCATCTTACTTTTAATCATCTGATGAAACTTTGTTTTAGGTAGTTTCCTTAGTTCCAGCATCTCATTGGATTTTGGATTTTGACCCATTTTCCAGTTCTATTTTTCAATTAGAAACTTTCACATATTTGCATGGGAATATGTTCATTCCATATTGTAAAGTAAAGCATAACAGGTTATGGCAAAGCAGCATATTTAATATCAGCTCACATATGTAGGATAAAATTCCAAACTTTCTGTGTGTGCGTGTGTGTATGCATACATCCATATAACATATATCAAAAACTTAACCTTAAGTTTATTTCTGTGTGGTGTGAAGTTTTATTGCTTTTCTTTTTTTTTTCTTTTTGCTTATATGTATTTTTTAATGAACATGTGTCTCGCACAAAAAGAATTAAGGATTGTTTTTTTTTTACAAGTAAGAGTTAATCAGATAATTTGCAACCAGCTTATGAGGGCAATGGGGGCACCTAAACTCTTGATGATAAAAGAAATGTAAACCTCACATTACCTCTGGATCTCTTAGCCAGAGGAATAAACTGGCAATTATTACAGATACACATGTTTAAGACTCAGTCTTTTCATGGGGAAAATATTTGCCTCACAGGGCTGCTGTGGGGAGGAAATGAGGCAGTAACAGCTGTGCTCAGTGGGATCTTGTTCCCCCTGTGCATACAGAACCCCAATCCACTATAGAAGCACCAATCACTTGAGGGTGGACCTGGCATAATTCAACTTGTACTCAGGAACAAGTCCAGTAGCAGAGGTGGGGGCTTCCCTATCAGTCCTCTGCTATTGAGCCCTGTCTCCTCCCCTGGGTCCTGCCACGCCTGCCCAACACTGCTGCCTCTTCCGCTGGACCCTGTGCTCTCTGCTGGCCCCACTCCTGCTGATGCACTGCAGTCCTTGAGGGCCAAAACCCCGCTGAGTCCCCTGGAGTCCTCAGTGGGTTGAATTCTCACTCTTCTGAAGCTTCTCTCTGCTTTGTAGTGACACTTAACACAAGCGGGACTTCTCTAGGGTTGCTTGGGCCACAGTGTCTTTCAGAGCCCTTAGCAAAACAGCCCCTTCTGTTTTCAATCACAAGACTCTCCATGGGAGTGAAATGTGATGAGTCCATTTGGGATTTGGACTGGGGTATAAATTTGAGTCAAAGGCATCATGCTGTAGTCAGGATTGCTGCTCTAAGTCTAAGGAATGAGGTTTTTCCTCTTATGTGATGATCTCTTCCTGAAGGCTCCTGGCAGGCTTGGCTTACTGGTTCAGAAGACTCTTGGGGAACATGTATAAATTGTGCAAAGTGATGCAGGGAACAGATCTAAGGAACAACCCCCTAATTCCATCACTTCTGATGACATGTGGTTAAAAAAAACTTTCAAAATCAGTAAGAACCTTATAAATGTAGTTAAAGTAGAATGCTATTATATAAATGTTAGAGATTATATCTTCCCTGTAGAACAAGCAAACACTATCTCTTCCTCTTGGTATCCCACATATGAATCATTGTAGGGGTTTAACTGGCACATTGTGTTTTAATATTTAACTGATACTTTGATTACTACTAAGAGCTAGTAGGTTTGTCCAAATTAGGTTACTCACTGAATAATCTGTAAGTCTTTTTATTTCTCTAGAGTTATAACAAGCAATTCCAAGAAGAAACAGGGCAGAGAATGGATTATACTCCAAATGTTTTATTATCAAAGTATCTCACATGATCACCTGCATCAGAATCTACTGGGGAGCATCTTGAAAATGCTGATATCTGGGCCCCACATAAGGCCCACTGACCCACATTCTGTAGGTAGACTGTAAAAGTATAGCTTGCAAACTCCTCCAGGTGATAATGATATGGACTGAAGGAAGAGAAGCACTAGTAATACAGTATGCTTTTCATTATTACAAATACTAACTATAAAGCAATTAGAAGGAAATATTGGTGAATGCTTACTGACATTCAGGAAATAGCCTATGCAAGCATTTATTGTTTTAAGTATGAATTTTTAAAGGAAAAGATGGACCTATCTATACAGAAAATGTAAAAGTTTTCTTATAACACAGAAGGACAAGATAAAAAGCTAGGGGGAGGAATGTAACATAAGATGCCTTTTTATTGACTGAACACCATGTTAGCCATGCATTACCTCCTTCCAGTATGAGTAACATGTATCAGAAATAAATTCAAAATTATCTTTAGTAATCATCTAAGAAAACAAACAATTGAGCCAACCATGTGCCCTTGGCTTTCTTTTGTTTTATTTTTTCACTGTATAATGTCATTTGCAGGGAATCTTCATGTCTACAGACCATTCTTCAAGGTGCTGGCAACCTGATAGGTGCTGGTTGAACGAAAATTCTGGCTGGAGTGAAATGAAGTTCCAGGTTCACTGGAACCAGTTTTACAAGGGAGGATAATCCTTCCCCGAGCCCACAGAGGGTGGTGCTCATACAGGATGTGAACGCACTCAACAAAACAATGCTTCTGACTTTGTCTCTCCATTCCAGTCTGCAGCAGGTACTAGGCTCTTCTAAGGCTAATGTCCAGGCTATCCTGTGCAGACATATTGGGGAGGAGGATGGCTGTCCTATTTCAGGTCAGAGCACTTTGCCTTTCCCCCGTTTTCCCTTTCTCTTCTGGGGAACATTTTGTAGGTGAAAAGATAAAGCTCCAAAACTTCCCAGTTGAAAACGTTGGTTGGGATCATCTTTGAGCAAGCATCATAATACTCCATCATAATATATCATAAAAATACTAAGTAATAATGCATCATCATAATAATCCAGCATTTTATCTCCAGACAACAAGGACACTCTCCTAAACAACAATAATACAATGATCACATCCACAAAATTTAAAATTGATATAATCATTATCTAACCTATAATCCTTATTCAAACCTTACATGCAGTTGGTATGTCTTTTAGTCTAGAACAGTTCTCCAGCCATCTTTCTTTCATGACATTGACATTTTGATGAGGATGTTGAACAACTGAAATTCTTTTCTTTTCTTTTCTTTTTTTTTTTTTTTGAGACGGAGTTTTGCTCTTGTTGCCCAGGCTGGACTGCAATGGCGCGATCTCGGCTCACTGCAGCCTCCGCCTCCCGGGTTCAGGCAATTCTCCTGCCTCAGCCTCCTGAGTAGCTGGGATTACAGGCACATGCCACCATGCCCAGCTAATTTTTTGTATTTTTAGTAGAGACGGGGTTTCACCATGTTGATCAGGATGGTCTCAATCTCTTGACCTCGTGATCCACCTGCCTCAGCCTCCCAAAGTGCTGGGATTACAGGCTTGAGCCACCGCACCCGGCCTGAAATTCTTATACATTGATAGTGTAAAATGATATAACCACTTTGGAAAATTGTTTAGCAATTCATATCAAATTAAATATTTACGATTTCTATAATACAGAAATTCCACTCCTAAGTATTTCCCAAGAGAAATGAGAACATATATTCACAAACAGGCTTACATGAGAATTTTCATAGTGGTTATATTTATAATAGGCAAAACTGGATACAACTCATACACGTCCAATAACATCTGAAGAGACATACAAAATTGCTGTATATTCACGCTATGCAATGCTATACAACAACATTCTTTGGTACTCAAAAATCATTAATTATTAGTACTATTTTTTTAAATTGTAGCTTGGGCTCTGGTGTACATGTGCACATCCAGCATACTACAGGACTGTTGCATAGGTACATACATGCCATGGTGGTTTACTGTCTCCATCCCACCCTCCCCCGACACTCATCACCTACAGCAGGCATTTCTCCCGATGTTATCCCTCCCCATCCTCCCTGACTCCCTGCTGTTCCTCCCCTCCCCTCCCCCTACCCCCTAACCTAGCCCAGTGAGTGTTGTTCTCTTCCCTGTGCCCATGTGTTCTCACTGTTCGTCACCTGCCTATGAGCGAAAACATACGGTGTTTGGTTTTCTGTTCTTGTGTCAGTTTGCTGAGAATGATGGTTTCCAGATTCATCCATGTCTTTACAAAGGACATGAGCTCATCATTTTTTTATGGCTGCATAGTATTCCATGGTGTATATGTGCCACATTTTCCTTGCCCAGTCTATCATTGATGGGCATTTGGGTTGGTTCCAGGTCTTTGCTATTGTAAACAGTGCCACAAGGAACATATGTGGGCATGTGTCTTTATAATAGAGTGATTTATAATCCTTTGGGTATATACCCAGTAATGGGATTGCTGGGTCAAATGGTATTTCTATTTCTAGATCCTTGAGGAATAGCCACACTGTCTTCCACAATGGTTGAACTAATTTACCCTCCCACAAACAGTGTAAAAGTGTTCCTATTTCTCCACATCCTCTCCAGCATCTGTTGTCTCCAGATTTTTTTTTTTTTTTTTTTTTTTTTTTTGTGAGACGGAGTTTCGCTCTTGTTACCCAGGCTGGAGTGCAATGGCACGATCTCGGCTCACCGCAACCTCCGCCTCCTGGGTTCAGGCCATTCTCCTGCCTCAGCCTCCTGAGTAGCTGGGATTACAGGCACGCGCCACCATGCCCAGCTAATTTTTTTGTATTTTTAGTAGAGACGGGGTTTCACCATGTTGACCAGAATGGTCTCGATCTCTTGACCTTGTGATCCGCCCGCCTCAGCCTCCCAAAGTGCTGGGATTACAGGCTTGAGCCACCATGCCCGGCTGTCTCCAGATTTTTTAATGATCACCATTCTAACTGGCATGAGATGATATCTCAATGTGGTTTTGATTTGCATTTCTCTAATAATCAGTGATGATGAGCATTTTTTCATATGTTTCTTGGCCACATATATGTCTTCTTTTGAAAGTGTCTGTTCATATCCTTTGCCCACTTTTAAATGGGTTTGTTTTTTTCTTGTAAATCTGCTTTAGTTCTTTGTAGATTCTGGATATTAGCCCTTTGTCAGATAGGTAGATTGCAAAAATTTTTTCCCATTCTGTTGATTGACAGTTCACTCTAATAATTGTTTCTTTTACTGTGCAGAAGATTTTAAGTTTAATTAGATCTCATTTGTCTATTTTGGCTTTTGTTGCCTTTGCTTTTGGTGTTTAGTCATGAAGTCCTTGCCTGTGCCTGTGTCCTGGATGGTGTTGCCCAGGTTTTCTTCTAGAGTTTTTATGATGTTAGGCCTTATGTTTAAATCTTTAATCCATCTGGGGTTAATTTTTGTATAAGGTGTAAGGCAGGGTCCAGTTCCAGCTTCCTGCATATGGCTAGCCAGTTTTCCCAACACCATTTATTAAACATTGAGTCTTTTCCCCATTGCTTCTTTTTGTCAGGTCTGTCAAAGATCATATGATTGTAGATGTGTGGCATTGTTTCCGAGGCCTCTGTTCTGTTCCATTGGTCTATATCTCTGTTTTGATACCAGTACCATGCTGTTTTGATTACTGTAACCTTGTAGTATAGTTTGAAGTCAGGTAGTGTGATGCCTCCAGCTTTGTTCTTTTTGCTTAGGATTGTCTTGGCTATGTGGGCTCTCTTTGGTTCCATATGAATTTTAACGTTTTGTTTTTTTTCTTCCAGTTCTGTGAAGAAGGTCAATGGTAGCTTGATGGGGATAGCATTGAATCTATAAATTACTTTGGGCAGTATGGCCATTTTCACGATATTGATTCTTCCTAACTGTGAGCATGGAATGTTTTTCCATCTGTTTGTGTCCTCTCCTATTTCCTTGATCAGTGGTTTGTAGTTCTCCTTGAAGAAATCTTTCACATGCTTTGTTAGTTGTATTCCTAGGTGTTTTATTCTCTTTGTAGCAATTGTGAATGGGAGTTCACTCATGATTTGACTCTCTGTTTGTCTGTTGTTGGTGTATAGGAATGCTTGTGATTTCTGCACATTGATTTTGTACCTTGACACTTTGCCAAAGTTGACAACAACAATTTTTTAAAAGAATAAACAAAGTAATCCATAAAACTATAAGGATGAATCTTAAAAACCTTATATTGAGTGAAAGATGCTGGACACAGAAAATCACACATACTGTATGATTCCAATTATTTGAAGTTCTACAACAGAAAAATTTGTAGAAATAACCTAAGTTGTTACTGGAGGACAGGTGGCTGGGAAGAGAGACAGAAAACTTTCTGGAGTGATAGAAATACTCTAGTTTAAGCCGGGCGCGGTGGCTCACGCCTGTAATCCCAGCACTTTGGGAGGCCGAGGCGGGTGGATCACGAGGTCAAGAGATCGAGACCATCCTGGCCAACATGGTGAAACCCCGTCTCTACTAAAAATACAAAAAATTAGCTGGGCATGGTGGCGCGTGCCTGTAATCCCAGCTACTCAGGAGGCAGAGGCAGGAGAATTGCCTGAACCCAGGAGGTGGAGGTTGCGGTGAGCCGAGACCGTGCCATTGCACTCCAGCCTGGATAACAAGAGCGAAACTCCGTCTCAAAAAAAAAAGAAAAGAAAAGAAATACTCTAGTTTACACAGTTAATTTTACATAATTACACACTTAAGATCTGTGCATTTCCCTATAAGTGAATTTTACCACATTTTAAAAAAGAGTGTTATATAAGCATCGTAAGGGCAGAAACTTTGTTTTGTCCACTATGTTTCAAGACCTAGTAAAAGGATGGGAATAGAGCAAAAATTCCAAAATAAAAGGAACATAATTTGCAACACAAGTAATACAAGGGCCAGAGGTGAAACTGGATTCTGCCTAAAAATATGTCAGGGATATAGTAATCTCTCAGGACATAAAGTTGTTTCCCAAGAGCCATATTTTTCCTCCAGTCTTCTAAACATTCCACAAGCGGAGTTCATCTCCAAAAACAGCTTATAAAAGAACACATGAAAGTATTCTATACAAGTCACTTTCTTTTTGCCTTAGAGAAGTCTGCTTTTGCAGAATAAGGATTTCCCAAAGAAATATCAACTTTATAGAGTTGTCTTAAGGATAATTGAATGTGATATCTTTTTTTTTTTTTTTTTTTGAGACAGAGTTTTGCTCTTGTTACCCAGGCTGGAGTGCAATGGCACGATCTCGGCTCACCGCAACCTCCGCCTCCTGGGCTCAGGCAATTCTCCTGCCTCAGCCTCCTGAGTAGCTGGGATTACAGGCACGCGCCACCATGCCCAGCTAGTTTTTTGTATTTTTAGTAGAGACGGGGTTTCACCATGTTGACCAGGATGGTCTCGATCTCTCGACCACGTGATCCACCCGCCTCGGCCTCCCAAAGTGCTGGGATTACAGGCTTGAGCCACCGCGCCCAGCATGGAGTCATCCTTTTATGTGATGGGGCAATACTTCAGGCAGGGAGACCAGGAAGGAGCTGTTGCAATGGTTTATGGGAGGTAGAAACAGCAAGTCTCGGTGGTTGATCAGTTGTGAACACTAAGAATGTCTGGCATGGGGAGCTAGTTGAATCTTGGTGTCATTAATATAGATAGAGACCCAAAGTGAGATTTGGGGTGCAGTGAGAGAACTGAAGGAGATTATATTTCATTCAAAGTGAGATTTTTGCAAGTCAAAGTTCAAAATAAGTTGGATAAAATAGCATGGAGCTCAAAAGAGAGCTATATGCTGGAGATACAGATTTGGGATAGTGAAAAACATAAGATCATTTGAACATTGTGGTAGGCTAATGATGTCCCCCAAAGACATCCATGTCTTTTTTTTTTTTTTTTTTTTTTTTGAGACGGAGTTTCATTCTTGTTACCCAGGCTGGAGTGCAATGGCGCAATCTCGGCTCACCGCAACCTCCACCTCCTGGGTTCAAGCAATTCTCCGGCCTCAGCCTCCCGAGTATCTGGGACTACAGGTACGCGCCACCATGCCCAGCTAATTTTTGTATCTTTAGTAGAGACGGGGTTTCACCATGTTGACCAGGATGGTCTTGATCTCTTGACCTCGTGATCCACCCGCCTCGGCCTCCCAAAGTGCTGGGATTACAGGCATGAGCCACTGCGCCTGGCTGACATCCATGTTTTAATCCTTGGACTAGATTAATTTTGTCTTATGTGGTAAAAGGGACTTTGCAGATGTGATTAAGTTAAAGATCTTGAGTTGGGGAGATTATTCAATGGGCTCTAAATACAATCACAAGTGTCCTTATAAGAGAGAGGCAGAGGGAGATTTCACTTCAGAAGTCAAAAATCCAATATGATAATAGAAGCAGAACGTATGGTAATAAAACCACAAACCAAAAATGATGGCAGTGAACCAAAGCTGGAAGAAGAAAGGTACAGAAGGAACCAGCCCTGCCAACACCTCGAAGTTAGCCTTGTAAGACTCAATTTACAGTCCTGTCCTCCAGAAATGTAAAATAACAAATTTCTGTTGGTTTAAGCCACTAAATTTATGGTTATTTGTTACAGCAGCAAAAGAAACCTAGTACAAACATCTTAAGAAAGAAAAAAAAGGGCTGGGCGCGGTGGCTCATGCCTGTAATCCCAGCACTTTGGGAGGCTGAGGCAGGCGGATCACCTGAGGTCGGGAGTTCAAGGCCAGCCTGGCCAACATGGTGAAACCCCATCTTTAAAAAAAAAAAAAAACAACGAAAGAATAAAAGGTCTATGAAAGAATACTGGAAGGATATCGATATTTCAGTTAGGCTACAATACACTTTATAGGCTATGACCACAAGTCGTGGTGTCAAGGAGACCTGTATTCAAATTCAGCTCTATACTCACTAGCTATGTGACTTTGTACAAATTATTTAAATGATATATTGAGTTTTTCTATCTGTAAAATTGGGACAATGATATCACATACCTCAAGGATCTTTTGGCAGAATTAAAGGCTACTATCCAATTAATGCACTTGGTACATAGCAAGTGATTCATAAGTGGTTGTTTTCGTGATGGAAGCGTATTAGCATGATTTACAGCGATAATCACTGTGTAGTTGATAAATTTTTAAATGAGGGGATAAACCAACACTGAATGCTGTTCTTTTAGAGGAGTTGTAGTGGATTATCCATCTCAGTTCAGCAATGTAAGAGACTACCTGAAGGCTTGGGACCAAAGCCTGCATTGTTAAAAAATAATGCATCTGGGTTGGGCCGGGTGCGGTGGCTCAAGCCTGTAATCCCAGCACTTTGGGAGGCCGAGGCGGGTGGATCACGAGGTCGAGAGTTCGAGACCATCCTGGTCAACATGGTGAAACCCCGTCTCTACTAAAAATACAAAAAATTAGCTGGGTATGGTGGCGCGTGCCTGTAATCCCAGCTACTCAGGAGGCTGAGGCAGGAGAATTGCCTGAACCCAGGAGGCGGAGGTTGCGGTGAGCCGAGATGGCGCCATTGCACTCCAGCCTGGGTAACAAGAGCGAAACTCCGTCTGAAAAAAAAAAAAAAAAAAAAAAATGCATCTGGGTTGGGTGCAGTGGCTCACGCCTGTAATCCCAGCACTTTGGGAGTCTGAGATGGGCAGATCACGAGGTCAAGAGATCAATACCATCCTGGCCAACATGGTGAAATCCCGTCTCTACTAAAAATACAAAAATTAGCTGGGCTTGGTGGCACGCACCTGTAGTCCCAGCTACTGGAGTGGCTGAAGCTTGAGCCCGGGAGGTGGAGGAGGTTGCAGTGAGCCTAAATTGCACTACTGCACTCCAGCCTGGCGACAGAGCGAGACTCCATAGAAAAAAAAATAAGGCGCCGGGCACGGTGGCTCAAGCCTGTAATCCCAGCACTTTGGGAGGCCGAGGCGGGTGGATCACGAGGTCAAGAGATCGAGACCATCCTGGTCAACATGGTGAAACCCCGTCTCTACTAAAAACACAAAAAAGCAGCTGGGCATAGTGGCGCTTGCCTGTAACCCCAGCTACTCAGGAGGCTGAGGCAGGAGAATTGCTTGAACCCAGGAGGCGGAGGTTGCGGTGAGCCGAGATCGCGCCATTGCACTCCAGCCTGGGTAACAAGAGCGAAACTCCGTCTCAAAAAAAAAAAACAAAACAAAACAAAAAACAACAACAACAACAACAACAAAATTAGCTGGGCATATGTGCCTGTAATCCCAGCTACTCAGGAGGCTGAGACAGGAGAATTGCCTGAACCCAGGAGGCGGAGGTTGCGGTGAGCCGAGATCGCGCCATTGCACTCCAGCCTGGGTAACAAGAGTGAAACTCCGTCTCAAAAAAAAAAAAAAAAGAAAAAAAAATAAGGCATCTGGTGGCTCACACCTGTAATCCTAGCACTTTGGGAGGCCAAGGCAGGTGGATCATTTGTGGTCAGGAGCTTGAAACCAGCCTGGCCAACATGATGAAACCCTGTCTTTACTAAAAATTAAAAAAAAAAAAAAAAAAAGTAACTGGGTATGGTGGCATGTGCCCGTAGTTCCAGCTACTCAGGAGGCTGAGGCAGGAGAATCGCTTGAACTTGGGAGGCAGAGGTTGCCATGAGCTGAGATTGTGTCACTGCACCCAAGCCTGGTTGATGGAGGGAGACTCTGTCTCAAAAAATAAAATAAAATAAAATAAATAATGCATTTATCTGGACTGCTCTCTCTCTGTCTCTCTCTCTGTCTCTCTGTCTCTCTCTCTCTCTCTTTCTCTCTCTCTCTCTCTCTCTCTCTCTCTCCCTCTGTGTGTGTATATGTGTGTGTGTTCCATATATACTTTTGGGACCAAACAGGCCAAAATGTAGCTTGTTGAGGATTTGAGACAGTAGCAAAATCTTTTTCTACCTTGATAGTTACTTCGTATCTGTGACATTCTCTATTAAGGTCTTTCTCCTTTCTCCTCTCCTTAGAATTTTCAGGTAACATTTACATTGAAGTTGTTACGTGGTTACATTAATGTTAAATTGCCTCTTCCTAAGAGCATAAATTTGAACCACTTTTCAAAACTCTTGCTTCTAACTAAAGTTTCTAAAGTAAAATGTAGAACAATGACCAAGAAATGTAAAAGGATTAATGCAAAAATTGAATCTGGAGCTAGTGGAATGTTAAATAAAGGCCTTAAGAAAATCTTTTCTCCTTCCAAGTGAAAATAGCTTTATTATATTTATGATTTTTAAAGAAACTATGCAGGAAAGTATTGAGACTTACTGTAAATTACACAATAGATCCCTGACACAGCACGACAAAAACAAGGAAGTTGGTTGGCACTATTGGCTTGGAGTGGGGTGAGGAGGAAGAGTGGTGACAGGAGGGACAGGTAACAAGAAGCAAGGCCTGGTGGGATAGAGGGTGGGAGGATTGGTGGGATGGGGGGTGCAGACCTTCATTAGTAACTAGAGAAGGGCAAACTCCAGCCTTCCATCGGTGATGCCACTTGTGGCCCCTCAAGACTGGTGAGGACCGGAGTGACAGGGTGGTGTGCACTGAGTCATTGTTTACAAAAGGGGAGTTGGGTCTCTGTGTGTTTATGGTGGGAGCGTGCTGGGGCTTTCTGTTGCACTGCTTGCCAGCCTAGAGGTGGGGTGCAGGGGTTGGGAGATTGAGCTCTGCCATTAGTCGAGACCCTCACGTGACCACGAGCCAAGGTGTGAGTAAATTCCTCTTATTCAGGTCTTTTTTATTTTTGCAGCACTCTTCTTTTCTGTTAAGACAGGCTAGTGTCTGGCCTAAAGGATGAGGGAGAGAAAGACACTTTCTCGGAATGGAGCAGGTCTGTGTGAGCAACTGGACTGGGAGCTGTGCATTGGTGGTAGTGGCGTAACGGGGTACATGTGAAAGGAAAGGAGGGTGAAGACTAAAGCAGGGCCCGGTCTGTTTGCTTTGACGAGTCTTCAATATTTTGAAACAAAAATGATGTGCCTTGGGATGGAGGGAAGGACTGGAGAAAGAGGGTCAGGAAGGAACACATTGGCCTGGGGGAAGTTTGTAAATAATTCACTTCTTTTACACCCTGCCCTCAGGGGAGTCCTCCATAAGCACCAAGATGAGGAGTATTGAGATGAAGGGGGAAGGATGTAAAAGAAATGTTGATTATGTAGGGGATGCAGATGTGGATAAATGGAGACTAAGAAGTCATTGAAACTACTTCCCTTAATCCAGTGTGGTGGGCATTTTATAGCAGGAGATGGGGATGAAGCAAGGGTGGGAAGAGGAGCTTCAAGACTGGAAGGGGTTGGGTGTCCAGCCTTGAAAGAGGCCCTTGTCTAGTATCCTGGCCCATTAACCAAGCACTTCGTACTTTCTTCTTTCTTCTGTCTTCTGTATGCAGGTCCAAATGTCTATTAGGCTCAAGAAAGGAAAGAGGAAGAGGAAACTGACTGGGATTTGGGCAGGTCACTATGGGCCATGCTCTAGACGACAACCTCTGAAAGGATGGAAATGGCCCATGCCAGAACGTGACTAGGAGGAGACACTGCTCCTACTTACCTTTCATTCAGTCCAGGGAGAGGCTGGTAGAGTGGCCTAAAGGAAAAATTGTTGAGAGAGACTGAGAGAACATAATATATAGAACCTGGAGGGTTTTTTCTTCATCAAGTGAGTAAGTATGGGTAGGGGCCAGGGTTGGGGCCGGCAGAGTTACAAGAAGAGTCAGAGGTTTTACTGGTCCCAAGGCTGCCTGTCTGGCATGTAGGTCAGCCGCCCTATTTCTCCTCGCCTCTGGTGAATTTCCCTTCTGGTGTCCTTTGCAGTGTATTAATGCCACTGCCTTGGGCTTCCATATAACCTCTAGTCGGGCTGGGATTTCTTCTTTATTTTTGATGGTTTTCCCCTCTGAGGTAAGTAGTCCTCTTTCTTTATAAATGGCTCCATGTACATGAGCTGTAGCAAAGGCATACCGGCTGTCCGTATAAATGTTGACAGTCTTTCCCTCCGCCCAGTCTAAGGCCCTTGTCAGAGCTATGAGTTACCTGACTCCATTGACCATGAAGCTGCTGCCATCAGTATACAGTACCTCCTCTGGGTTCTGTATACAGTATACAGTACCTCTGGGGGGAACGTCAGTGAGGTCTCGTCGAGCAGTGTGGATGACGTCCATTGTTTGCTGGCAATCATGTATGGGCTTCTCTGGCTCGCTATCAGGTAGCAGCGTGGCTGGGTTTGAAACTGTAGCTTTTAAAAACTTTATGCAGGGCTGGTCCAAAAGTAAGGCCTAATATTGAACTATGTGGGCATTTGACATTCATTTTCCCGGAGCTCCACGGAGTAGTGACTTCACCGCGTGGGGTATTACTAAGTTTAACTTCTGCCCTAAGGTTAGTTTGTCTGCCTCCTTGACTAACAGGGTTGTAGCTGCTACTGACCTCAGGCAAGCTGGCCACCCAGAGGCTACCGGGTTAAGTCTTTGTGAAAGATAAGTGACTGGCCGGGACCATGGCCCTAATGTCTGGGTGAGCACCCCCTCAGCGACTCCCTGTTTTTTATGTACAAACAATCGGAAGGGTTTAGAGATGTCTGGCAAGGCCAAGGCTGGGGCCGTGGTTAGGGCAGTCTTAAGTTTGTTAAAAGCCTGTTGTTCTACTTCTGTCCAAGCCAGGGGCTGATTTCCTCCTGTACAGGCATACAGAGGCTTGGCTATCTCAGCAAATCCTAGAATCCACAGCCTGCAATATCCCACCGCCCCAAGGAATTTTTGAACCTGGCATTTTGTGGTGGGGATAGGTATTTGCAGCACTGCCTGGACTCGACTGGGCGCCAGTGCCTTGTTGCCCTTCTCTATGATATAGCCCAGGTTAGTAAGCTTCTGTTGGCAGAGTTGGGTTTTTTTAGTTGAGACCCAATACCCCAAAGTCTGTAGGGTTTTTAGTAATGACTGGGTGGTCACTTTACAGGCCTCCTGGGTTTTTGTAGCCAAAAGTAAGTTATCCACGTATTGGAGTAAGGTACACTTGGGAAACTCAGCTCGGAAGGTGGCAAGATCTTGGCTAAGTGCCTCATCAAACAGAGTGGGGGAGTTTTCGAACCCCTTAGTCAGTCTTGTCCAAGTGAGTTGCCCTGAAACTCCAGTATCAGGGTCAGTCCATTCAAAAGCAAATATGGGCTGGCTAACAGGGGCCAGTGGGATGCAAAAGAATGCATCCTTGAGATCCAAGACAGTGTAATGGTGGTGTCCTGCGCTAAAGAGACTTAGGAGGGTGTACAGATTTGGAACCATAGGGTGGGCAGTTTCCACTTGTTTGTTAACCTCCCTTAAATCCTGTACAGGCCGATAGTCCTTTGTGCCTGGTTTTAAGACAGGGAGCAAGAGGGTATTCCAGGGGGACTTACAGGGAGTAAGGATCCCTCCTTTTAGGAATCTGGCTATATGTGGAGCAATTCCCCGTCTGGCTTCCTGGCTCATGGGATATTGTCGTACCTGGACTGGAGTTGCCGTTGCCAATAGCGAGACCACGACTGGGGTACGGTGACTTGACAAGCCTGGGGAATTTGTTTCAGCCCATACTCCCAGTACATTCTCTTGGAACTGGTGGAGGAGGTCTCATGTTGGTGGTTGGTCTGCCTCTGAGGATAAAGCTTCCTGCAAAAGATACTCATCTGACAGAACCCAGGTGATGAGGATTTGCTGAGGTGGTTTTGATACAGAGGGCAAAAAGAGGGGTAGAGTGGCAGGCCTGATTTTTCACAGAAGGAGATGATTGCTCAAAGTTTGTGAAGTAGGTCCTGCCCTAATAGCGGGTAAGGGCATTCTGGCAGAACTAAGAAGGAATGGATAACAGTGCCATTTTCTAAGTTAATGACTTGATTTGTGGTCCATGAACTCGTCGTGGTCTTTCCTGTGGCCCCCTGGATGACTGTTTTCCTACTGGATAGTGGTCCCAGAGGCTGAGTAAGGACTGAGTGGGCCACCCCGCTGTTTACTAAAAAACTGATAGGTTTGTTCTCAATCTTTAAAGTAACCCTGGGCTCCTAGGGGCTTAACAAATAAGAGCCCCGGCCCCGTCAATCCTGACTTTTTTTTTTTTTTTTGAGACGGAGTTTCGCCCTTGTTACCCAGGCTGGAGTGCAATGGCGCGATCTCGGCTCACCGCAACCTCCGCCTCCTGGGTTCAGGCAATTCTCCTGCCTCAGCCTCCTGAGTAGCTCGGATTACAGGCACATGCCACCATGCCCAGCTACTTTTTTGCATTTTTAGTAGAGACGGGGTTTCACCATGTTGGCCAGGATGGTCTCGATCTCTTGACCTCGTGATCCACCCGCCTCGGCCTCCCAAAGTGCTGGGATGACAGGCGTGAGCCACCGCGCCCGGCAATCCTGACTTTTTAAATTGAGGATAGGTGGCTTTTTCTAAGCGGTGACTCATCTTTTTTTCTCGGGACACTCATTTTTTTTTTTCCTAAGGTTTCTTTTCTTTACAGTATGCACATTGTTTTTTTTTCCTAACGACCCTAGGGGCCCTTTTGCAAGGCCCCCTGCCCTTGTGGAATGACTATTGTCTTCTGAAGGGCTGCTATTACTGCCTTAGTAACTTTTTCCTGATATCTGGGGTGACTGGGAGACAAAGGCCAAGTTAATGGCCCGTTGATTTTCTGGGGCCTCAGGGTCTGTAGGAATATAGGTGTGGTACGCCTTGTAGGCATTCCAGGAAAGCAGCCATCGACTCCTGCAGACCCTGAGTTACTGTTTCTACCTTGGAGAGGTTGATGGGCCTCCTAGCTACCTTCTTAAGCCCTGCTAAAAGATACCGGTGAAAAGTGTTCAGAGCCTGGTGACCCCCCCCCAGGTGTTGGGGTCTCACCGGGGTCGAGTAGAGGGAAAAAACCTCTTCAATTCCGTCCTGGTTCTCTTTTACTGTTCCTCCCCCTGGACCTATGATGGCTTTCAGGGCTTCCTGTCTAATTTTGCCTCTTTCCTTTGTGGTGAACAGAATCAGTAATAATTGTTGGCAGTTGTCCCAAGTGGGGAGATGAGTCTGGAGTACAGATTCCAAGAGCCCCGTCAAAGCCTGGGGCTTCTCAGAGAAACGGAGGATGTTGAGCCTTCTGTCAGAACTTACTCCATTTTAAAACCCTGCTGCCGCCTCAAGTTCCCCAGCCTCCCAGCAGGATCCCCTCCTGGGGAACTTTCCATCTCAGCAAGTTCCTAAACACCCTCCCTCTCGCCATCTTAGCAGTTCCCCAGCATGACCCCTCCTGGAAACTCTCTCAGCAGTTCCCTAGAACGACCCCTTTCCGGGAACTATTAAACTCAGCAGTTCCCAGCCTCTCCCCTCCTACACAGCCCCTCACATTGCATGCATCTGCCAGCTTGTAGGCCATAAAAATCCCTTTTTGCCAAGCCATGGGTCCTGCACACCAATTTTGGGTGCAGCCTGGCAGCTTTTCTCTTGCTCTTAATAAAGCTTGTTCCAGCACTTTGTGTTTCGGCCCTCTCTTTAATTTCTATCACCTTCCAGTCATATAAGTCAGTTGACAAGAAGGGGATGTGAACAAAGAATGGGCGACACTGACTGTCTTCTCCCCCGTTGGGGGCACCTCTCAGAGAGGAAGAACCACCGGTGGGTGTGGAGCCCCGCTGCGGGTGTGCAGGAGGGACAAGGGTTGATTACTGGTACTGTCTGGGGGGATGCTGAGGCCCTGGTTCAGAGGACCTTGAGTAGGGTGGAGGTAATTCTAGATCCTCTTCTGGGGTGGGGAGAATGACTGGTACTGTAGGGATCTTCTTTGGGCCGGCTAACATGACCTGAAGTCCAGACTGTTTTATGCAGGGCTTCAGCCATGGGGTGGGGTTGGGGGGGATGGTTGGACTAAATCCAACCATTTGTCGATGTATGGAAACTGGTCAGGGTATCCAGGAGTTTCTGCGACCGTTTTCCATACAGTCTGGGTAATTTTGGGGTCCCAGGTCCCAGTATCTGGCCACCCAACTCCAAAAGATGGCCATTCCAATTCACATAAAGAGCAGAGTTTTCCAAGGGTTAATTTCACCTTGTATTGGCCTGAGAACCCAACCTTGAAGTTGGCCATCACGCACTGGAGGAGGGTGCAAGGCTGGGAGCTAGACGACCACATTTGGTTTTTCTCGGGGGCCTGGAAGTGGTTTAACTATGAAAAGTTCTGCTGAACTTAAACAAGGCAAATTCACCACAGAAAGTCCTACAGCTTTCAGCGTTCGAATTTCCCCCCAAATTATTTCACCAGTTTAAGACTAGCTTCACCAAGGGTTTGAGAACCATTAACCTTAACTACTATGCATTATGGAGAGTCAGAAAGCTTTCTCAAGCAGTATTTTGGTTGCAAATACTGCACCCTGAGGCAGTGTGGCCTGCCTGAAAGCCAGGTGTGGCTGGCAGCTGGCAGAGAAAGAAGAAAAAAAAAACGCTTTTTGCATCAGTTCTAAAACTGAGCTCACAGCCGCCGCTGGGCCAGCTGCGAGTACCCCGCGGCTGCAGCTTTTGGTCGCCTTGACACAGGGACCCTAAAAAGCATTAAATTCCTCTCTCTCTACCTCTCTCTTCTTGCTCTCTCTCTCTTTCTCTCCTCTCTCTTTGTCTCTTTTTCTCCCTACTCTTTCTGTGTCTCTCTCTCCTCTCCCCCTCCATTATCTGTCTCTCTCTTTTCTCTGTCTCCTCTCTCTTCTCTTTCTCCTCTCTCCTCTCTGCCTACTCTCTCTCTCTCTCCCTCTCCCTCTCCCTCTCTCTCCCCTCTCCTCTGTTTCCTCTCTCCTCTCTTCTGTCTACTTTCTCTCTCTCCTCTGTCTCCTCTCGCTTCTTCCCCTCCCCTACTTTCTTGTCTCTCTTCTCTCTCTTCTTTCTCTCTCTGTCTCCTCTCTTCTCTGTCTACTCTCTCTCTCTTATCTCTGTCTCTGTCTCCTCTCTCCTCTCGTCTCTGTCTACTCTCTCTCTCTCTCTCTCTGTCTCCTCTGTCTCTCTCTTTCTGTCTCTTTTTCTTTTGACAGAAGAGACAATTACTCCCTTTTCATGCTAAATGGGCGAAGAGGGCTGGTAGTTTCTTAAGATTTGATTCACTAAGACAGAGAAAAAACTACACCCAAGTTGTCGGGGCCAGAATTCTCTCTTGGACGTGAAAAAGAGGAAGAATGGGGCTTCAGTGATAGAATAAGAAGAAGAAAAGGAAAGAGAACAGAATGATTTCCAGGGGTGTAAACTCAATCAGAGCTCCTTGAAATCAATGGTCACTTAGCCAATGGACAATATTATCCACCTTAATAGTAACAGGTCTAAAGCACTGCGTATCAGCTAGTAACTGCCTCAGGAAACTAGAGGACTTACAGTAAAGACAGAACCACATGAGAGATAGACGGACACAGGGTGGGTGTCCCCTGAGGGAGACCAGTCTGATGCCTGCCCGGTCACGTTCCCGGAGGGATATTTCAGAGTGCTTTGGCTAAGGTGTACCCATATAAGCCCCGGGCCTGGTCACCTCAGAATTTTCAATCCTGAGATGAATCACTGTATGCCTTATGACGTCCCCGTGGAACCGCAGATGAAGGCCCGTACAAACCCCATAGCCTTCCAGCCATGGGACTACCTCTATACACACTCACTCTCTCACTCACACCGAGGTTATGGAAAACAACCAAAAATTAATTACCCGAGCCTCCAGTGATGTCTCATGGTAGGCCTGCCTGGTCAGAGTTGCAATGACCAAGTCCAGTCCCGCGACTCAGGCTCCCCTGATAGACTGGTCCCCTGATTTCCAGACCTGACTTACTTCCGGAGGTTCCTGGGACCCTGAGGATTTGGGGTGAATGTTGGCCGGGTAGTCACCCATCCTCCACGGGGCCAGAACTCTGGGGCCCTGGACTGTTTCAGGGGGCACCTCCCCTAGAGATCCCCAAGGTGGGAGGGGCCAACCAGAGGAGACTCTGAGATGGGCTTTTGTCTGGTGATGGATGAAGATAAATCTTGCTGGGGCCACCAAATATTGTACTGGAGCAAGCATAGAAAGTCAACACCAAGACAAAAGTATGCCAAATTGCAGGGTCTTTATTGCCCGTGGCCAGGGAGGACTCACGTCTCTCCAACCCGTGGCCCCGAAAGGAGGGTGTCAAGACCTTTTATGCCAGTAAACCACCTCCTGGGAGGGAGTCAGGGCAAGGGGCTTCAGACATTCTGAGGGCCGGTGGACTTTGGACATTCCGTAAACCATCTCCTGGGCGGGGGTGAGGGCTGAGGGGCTTCAGACATTCCGATTGTTACTTAAGTAGTTCAGACATCAAGATAAGTGTTAGTTTACACATTGTCTAGGTAAGGTGGAAATTACAGACCTTAGTTACTTATTACAAGTCACAGGGGCCAAGATGGCGTGGGTTTGGACTGCTTGCCTGTCACATTAGGGTTACAGAGAGCAGTTTCAGCAGAAAGCCAAGGTATGGTTGAGGTATTTACCATGTCACAGTTAGAACTAATGAGTAAAATAGACAAGAGATATGAATAGGATATTTAAAATAAGGGAAACATAAAGGGCCAGTAAACAAATAGAAACTCTAACAACAGAAAAAATACAAATGGAAACAAACAAAATTTTTCCTTTGCCTATCAAATCAGAGATAATTTAAAAGACTAATAAGATTCTGTATTTGTCTGGGTTCAGTAAACAGAACTATATTATGCTGCTGATGAGAGTTTTGCATTCCCACCAGCAGTGAATGAGAGTTTCTCTTGTTCCACGTCCTCGCCAGCATTTGCAATTGTATAAGATTGTTTTTATTTGATCCATTCTTATAGATCTGTGCTGATAATTAATTATAACTTTATTATGAATTTCCCTAACTACTAACACTACTAAACATGTTTTCATTTATACTTACTTGCAATGTATACATCTTTTTTGGTTAGAGTGACTGTTCAGATATTTTGACAATATTTTAATTGATTTGTTTTATATTGGTTGAGTTTTACAAGTGTTTTACATATCCAGGACATAAGTCATTTATAAAATATGTAATCTGCAAACACTTTTGCCAGTGTGGCTTATCTTTTCACTCTCTTAACAGTGTCATTTACAAAACAAAAGCTTTTAATTTTCCTAAAGTCCAATTTGTCTTTCTTTCTTTCTTTTTTTTTTTTTTTCTTTTATGGATCATGCTTTTGGTGTTATACCTGAACACTCATTGTCAAAGCCAAGATCACACAGTTTTTCTACATTTTCTTCTAGAAGTTACAACACTGTCTATGTTTTCCATTTACAGTTTCTGTTTTTAATTCATAATTAATGCATTTGCGTTTAAACATATGACACATTTTTAGTTAATTTTTCTATAATCTCTGAGGCATGTATTGAAGTTCATACCTTGCACATGCATCTAGTTCATTTGGTTCTATTCCTTCTTTTCCAATCTATAGTTCTTGGGATTTTCTACACAGACAATCATGTCATCTGCAAATACAAAGAAATGCTTTTACCTTCCACTTTTTATGCCTTTTATTTCCTTTCCTTGCTTTGTTACAATGGATGAGACTTCTGTTACGATGCTGAAAAAGAGTGCCCAGAATGGAACCTTTGCCTTGTTTCCAGTCATGGGGCAAAGGAGTTGGTCTTATGTTAACTTGAGGATTTTTTTTGTAGAATGATCTCACCAGATCTACTCATAGTTTGTTGAGAGTTTTTGTTATTAATGAAAGTTGAATTTGGCAAGACTTCTCTGCATCGATGATTATGCTCACGTGGTTCTTCTTCTTTAGACTAGATTGTATTGATTGATTTTCAACTATTGAACTGGCCTTCATTCCTGGGATAAATCCCACTTGGTTGTGGTAAATTATTCCTTTTATATATTGACAAATTCAGACTGGTATAATGAGGGATGTGATGGTTAATATTGAATGTCAACTTGATTGGATTGAAGGATGCAAAGTATTGTTGCTGGGTGTGTCTGTTAGGGTATTCCCAAAGGAGATTAACATTTGAGTCAGTGGACTAGGAGAGGCAGACCCATCCTCAATCTAGGTGGACACTATCTAATCAGCTGCCAGTGAAGATAGGATAAAAGCAGGCAGAAGAACATGGAAGGACTAGGCTAGCTAAGTCTTCTGGCCTCCATCTTCCTCCCATGCTGAATGCTTCCTGCCCTCAAACACTGAACTCCAAGTTCTAAAGCTTTTGGACTCTTGGACATACACCATTGGTTTGCCAGGGGCTCTTGGGCCTTAGGCCACAGACTAAAGGCTGCACTATCAGTTTCGCTGCTTTTGAGGTTTTGGGACTTGAACTGGCTTCCTTGCTCCTCAGCTTGCAGGAGGCCTATTGTGGGACTTCTTGTGATTATGATTGTGTGAGTCAATATTCCTTAATAAACTCCCTTTCATATATACATATAGCCTGTTAGTCCTGTCTCTCTAGAGAACCCTGACTAATACAAAGGATATTTGTCTTAATTTTCTTTATTTGCACTATATTGGTCTTGACTGGTGTCAGGGTAATGTTAGGGCTGTAAAACCAGTTGGGAAGTATTTCTTCTTCTTCTGTATTAGTTTTATATTGCTGTCATAAGAAATTACTACAAGATTAACATCTTGAACAATACAAATATATTATCTTACTATTATCTAGGTCAGAGGTCCAACATAGCTCTCACCAGGAAGAGACCAAGAGTCTCATTTCTTTCTGGAGGCTCTAGGGTAACATCTATTTCTTCCTCATTGAATTTGTTGGCAAAATTCAGATCCTTGGGTTTGTAGAACTGAGATCTCTGTTTTCTTGGGCAAATCAACAACATGAATGTTGTAAATATCTGACAGACTGTAAACTAAGAGCCATTCCCAGTTTCCAGAGACCAACCCACATTTCTTGGCTTATGACCCTCTTTCTCCATCTTCAAAGCCAGCAATGGCTGGTCAGATCATCACATTTTGAATTTTTCTCCTCCTTCTTTCATTTTGTCTCTCTGATCAATCTGGAAAATGTTTTCTGCTTTTAAGAATTAGATTGGGTCCACCTGGATAATCCAGGTAAATGTCCTCAACTCAAGGTTCAAACCCTTAATCAAATCAGCACAAAATCCCTTCTGCAATGTAGTGTAGAGTTTCAGAAATTAGATATGAATCTATTCAAAATTAGATGTGGATCAAAAGAACATTATTCTGCTACCATATATTTTGTTTCCTGGATGAGAGTGTGTACAATTGGTGCTATTTTTTCTTTTTTTTTTTTTTTTTTTTTGAGACGGAGTTTCGCTCTTGTTACCCAGGCTGGAGTGCAATGGCTCGATCTCGGCTCACCGCAACCTCCGCCTCCTGGGTTCAGGCAATTCTCCTGCCTCAGCCTCCGGAGTAGCTGGGATTACAGGCACGCGCCACCATGCCCAGCTAATTTTTTGCACCTTTAGTAGAGACGGGGGTTTCACCATGTTGACCAGGATGGTCTCGATCTCTTGACCTCGTGATCCACCCGCCTCGGCCTCCCAAAGTGCTCAGATTACAGGCTTGAGCCACCGCGCCCGGCGCTATTTTTTCTTTAAATGTTAGTTAGCATTTGCCAGTGAAACAATGCAGGTGTAGAGTTTTGTTCTTGGATGGTTTTTAACAATGAGCTTAATTTCTTTAATATTAATAGGGCTTTTCAGATAATCTATTTAATCTAGGGTGTTGTTCAAATTGGACAGTATTTCTTGATCTATCTTCAAGTTAACTGTCTTTCTCCTCCATCATTTCCATCCTTCCATTGAGTCCATCCAGTGAGATTTAAATTTTGGTTTTTGCAGTTTTCAGTTCTAAAATTTCCATAGATTTTTTTTTATGTCTTCCATTTCTTTGCTGATAATTTATATTTTAAGAGTGGTGATTCTTTTTTTTTTCTTTTAAAACCGGGGACCTCTTCATGTGCAAGAGTGATGATTCTTTTGAGCATTTTTATAGTAGCTGCTTTAAAGTCTGCCAGATATTTATAACATCTGTATCATTGATTTTGGCTTATATGCTGAACACTTTGAATATTATGTTCTGAAATTCTGGGTCTTGTTCAAATCCACCAGTTTGGTGGTACTTCAAATACTGATGTTATTCTCCAATATATCTTCTTGTTAATATTTACTTTTCAGATACCTGAAATATCTACACTACACATTCTGTCTGGTTTTCATAGCTGTGTTCACTGCTAGAGAAAGTTGAAAAGCATTTATTCCATGTTACCTAGAACCAGAATTGCTCTGTATAAATTTTTATATTACTTTTATTTTTTTATTTTGAAGAAAAAAATAGCAAACTTATAAAAAATTGCAGGGACAGTACAGAAATATTTTTCCCTGAATTATTTGAAAGTAAGTTGTCAGCCTGATGGCCCATCTATCCTATGAGAGGTAGAATTTTAAGATAATCCCTATGACTTTTACCTCAGAGGGTTACTCCTAACACTATGTTACATTACATAGCAAAAGGAAAATTATCTGGGTAGGCCTAATTTAAGCTTGTTAACGGGAGAAAGCTTTATCTGGCTGATGACAGAAACAGAAGTCAGAGAGATTTGAATCATGATAAGGGTGAATGCATCTCCATTGCTGGCCTTGAAGCTGGAGGAGGCCATGTACAAGGACCAGAAAGATGCCTCTAGGAGCTGAGAGCAGCTGCCTGTCAAAAACCAGCAAAGAAATGGGACCATCAGTTCTACAACTGCAGGAAACTGAGTTCTCCAAACAACCTGAATGTCCTTGGAAGGGGATCTTCTCCTGGCCCTCCAGATAATAGCCCAGGACAGCCAACACCTTGATTTCAGTCTTGGGAGACCCTAAGCAGAAAACCAGCCAAGCACACCCAGAATACTGACTTGCAGACCTAGAGCTAATAAATGAGTGTTGTTTCAAGCTGCTTAGTGTGTTGTAATATATCACATGCAATAGAAACTAAATATAATCCCAAATATATTTAGTGCATATTTCCCCAAAACACAATTTCCTATATAACTGCAATACAATGATCAAAATTTTAAAAATTAACATTGATATATTACTGCTGTCTAAATTTAGAACCCAATAAATTTCCACCAGTTATTCCAGCAATGTTCTTTATAGCAAAAGGATCCAGTTCACAATCACCTGTTGGATTTAATTGCTGACTCTTTATTATCCTTTTGTATAGAGTATGTCCTTAGGCTTTCATTGACTTTCATTACCTTATAGTTGTTATTTTCTAGAATGTCCCTCATTTTGAATTTGTTTCATATTTCCTCTTGAATGGATTCAAGTGATGCCTCTTTGGCAGGACACTTATGTAACTGATGTTGTAGTATTCTCTTTCTCTTCTATCAGGTGGCACACAATTTTTATTTGTCCCGTTACTTATAATGTCCTCACTGACCATTTGTTTAAGACAGTGACTTCCAGACAATTTTGGTGCTCTTTTTTCCGTTGTAATTATTAACATTTTATGGTGAGGCATTTTGAAATTATGTAAATATTTATTGTGTATTTATATATATATTTTTCATATACTCACTCATGTTTTCCTTTTTTGATTCAAAAGGTTATACTGTGTTCTGTATTTCTTTATTGTGATGCTCAGTGTCCCCTGTTTGACTTGTAGAAACTTCTTCAGGCTTACTTCCATGTCCTTTTGGTATGCCCCCATCATGTCTTTGGCACTATGCTTTCTGGCATAGCAAGATGTTCCAGATTCATTGGGTTATTTTCCTGTCCTATCTAATTATTCTCCAAGGATTTCTTGTCCCTTTTATTTAATAATGGCATATTGAAAGCAAGATAGGAACAATTAGGTGTGCTTACTGCAATTAGGGTGTTGTGGCTCCCAGGTGCTCTTAGTGGAAAGAATTGGGCGATATTTGTATACACACAGAGAGAGACACACACAAATACTCACAAATATACATTCACACATTTATATCTATATTTCTATATCTGTATTCATTGAAGCCATGACTTTACACTGATACCTAACTCCAGTACAACATCACCGAGTTCATTCTAGTTTTTTCCTTTTCTATGTTTGTAACTCACTTCTATGACTATGAGAACATTGGAAGCTCCACTCGGTATCCTCCCAACTGTGAATTACAGCTCCTGGTTTACAACCCACTTTGTAAACCTGCTCTGGCTGAGACATAGTGCTAGAGACTTCCTCCCTACCTAACTCCCACCACACCAGTATGTTCCTCACACTGTTAGCAGCGTGGACATGCTTCTTAACCTGCTCAGACTCTGAAACCCTGCTCCAGTCTGCCACATACTTCCTCCACTTGGACATACTCTTCAACCAGATAGAACTCCAACATCCCTCACTTGGCTGTCTCCTGTCTGAGAAGCCCTCATCACAATTCTTAGGCTCTGACTCCCTGTAATGAACTGCTCTTCCAGCATGAATGCCTTCTTCACCCTGCTCAGGCACACACAGCTCCCTCCTCTCCTCTTATAAAGACACCTACCTTGATTTTCCCCATCTGACAGTGTTAAGATTGAATTGTTGAGGAAGGGAAGGGCTGAGGAAAAGAAAAACTTTTAGTTCTGTTTTATGACTAAACTAAGTAACTATATTACCAAGCTAAAAAATATAAGTAGCATTGGTCTTAAATTCAAAAGCAAGTACAGCACTTCATTACAAATGCATCACCATCTTCATACCCAATTGAGGATATCCTCTGTGAATAACTCCATTAAAATGATGGTAAGGTTGCCTCCAACTACATGTAAGCAGCAGAGGACTCAAAAGAATCTTTGTTTTTAACTTTGTGCAGGAAGAAAAAAGGTATATTTGTGAGCCAATCAGCAAATAGCTTCTCTGAAGCCTCTGAGATTTCTGGAGACACACCAATTAAACATAGATGTCGCTAAAGCAGAATGAGAGTGAGCACTTGCCTACTACCCTGGCACCTAACTTTCTGAGGAAATGTTCTCTCTCTCTCTCTCTCTCTCTCTCTCTCTCTCTCTCTCTCTCTCTCCCCTCTCTCTCTCTACACACACACACACACACACGTGCACTAAGATGAAAGAGACAGGCTAGCTTTTGTTAAAGGCCAAAAAAGAAGTCAAGACCCCATGTGCTCTACATCAGTGACAGAAATGAGAGTTCCCTTCTTTTTTTTTTTTTTTTGGAGACGGAGTTTCGCTCTTGCCCAGGCTGGAGTGCAATGGTGCGATCTCGGCTCACCGCAACCTCCGCCTCCTGGGTTCAGGCAATTCTCCTGCCTCAGCCTCCTGAGTAGCTGGGATTACAGGCACACGCCACCATGCCCAGCTAATTTTTAGTATTTTTAGTAGAGACGGGGTTTCACCATGTTGACCAGGATGGTCTCGATCTCTTGACCTCGTGATTCACCCGTCTCGGCCTCCCAAAGTGCTGGGATTACAGGCTTGAGCCACCGCGCCCGGCCTGAGATTTCCCTTCTAGTTGGCATGATCTCAGACACTTGGTGATCAGGGCTGGGCCTTAAGAAATGAGTAGTATGAGGAAGAGGAAGCCAAGATAGAGAAGAAGGAAAATGGAACTCTGCTTCAGAATACCCCTAGTTTCAACCTTTATTAGGTCGTCCTTACTAGCTAAATCAGCTCCTATTCCCCTATATGAGTGAGGCTGTTCCTACTTTGTTTGAAGATCCATAACAATCTGCCTTAAGGTGCCTTGTAAGGGAGACCAGTTGTCCTCATTCCCTCTTCATTGCCCCACAGATGTGCTTATTTTCTCTAAATCTATAACTAAAATCAAGTCCCAGTACGCTGGTGGGGGTGTGGGGAAGTGGGAGGATTGAAATTACAAAATCAAATAGCTCACACACCAGTTGAATTACAAGCTTTTTAATATTTTCATTGTTATAACGGGAAATATAACCTTACGTATTTCAGCCTCATTTTTGGTTGGGATCCCAAGAAAACTGTGTGTGAACTACTGCTAAATTCCAAGTGGAGAGTATGGTGATAAAAGCAGGGTTTGCAATGGACATGAATGAGCACTGATTTTGTTGCACTTAGATAACCACTGACTTGCAGCCTACAAAAGATATTTGAGAGGCCAAGAAGATTGCTGGAAATTAGAAGAAAGTTTTTTGCCTTTTTCTTTTTGAGACCAAAAAAACCCCAAAAACAAAAAACAAAGGCTGAAGTGCAATGACACAATCTCAGCTCACTGCAAACACCATCTCCCAGGCTCAAGCCATCCTCCCACCTCAGCCTCCCAAGTAACAAGGACTGCACGCTCACACCACCACAGCTGGCCAATTTTTTTTTTTTTTTTTTTTTTGTAGAGATGGGGTTTCGCCATGTTGCCCCGGCTGGTCTTCAACTTGTGAGCTCAAGTGATCCACCCGCCTCCGCCTCCAAAAGTGCTGGGATTACAGGCATGTTGCGCCTGGCCTGGAAAGGAGTTTCTAACGGGAGCTGTTAGTATTCCATGAGTGCCCCTACATGAGGAATGCATAAGAGCTTTTCATATCACATCAAGCCTGGGGCAAAAGTCTTCAATGGGATCATTCAGAGCTGCTGGAACTTGATAACATAGTAAGCATCCAAATTATTCCTGAGAAATCCAAAAGACAAGAAACTAGCTGACCTACTACCTTGATACTAGAGTGAAGAAAGTTTGGGGAGAGCCTGGACTCTTTGAATTTGAGAGTCATTTTGGGCAATGGATGTGTAAGTGGTTTCCACAGATTTGACATGGACCATATGGAAGACAGAACTGTCTTGGAGATGTCATAGATTTAGACGATAGCCTTTTGGAAAAGCAAAAACAAAAATAAACCTTAGAATAAACAACCTGGAGATATACTGCTGGAAGCTTAAAAGCTAAATAAGGAGTCAAAAGCGACTTCCCAGGAATATGTTTTTCAAGAGAACAGCCAGGGAGAGCTCCTCAACAGAGGGAGACTCCCTATAGTACTCTGAAAAATACCACACAAGAGGAGGATTGATACTGGCTATAATGGTATCAATCATATAAGATTTTAGCCGGGGACGGTGGCTCAAGCCTGTAATCCCAGCACTTTGGGAGGCCGAGGCGGGTGGATCACGAGGTCGAGAGATCGAGACCAACCTGGTCAACATGGTGAAACCCCGTCTTTACTAAAAATACAAAAAATTAGCTGGGCATGGTGGCGCGTGCCTATAATCCCAGCTACTCAGGAGGCTGAGGCAGGAGAATTGCCTGAAGGAAGGCCTGGTTACCTTAATATGCACTAGGATTGTCATGATAGACAGAATAATCTGAGTTGGAGGAATTTTTATCTGCTGCTAACTGATCCTGTGATACTATGGTAGAGACAGTATGTTCATTAACTAAATTATGTTCCATTTTTCTCTGAGGTTCATACTCATATACTGCTTTTCCGAGACTGTGTTGCAGTTAGGTGACTGATTTCTGGCCGTTAGAATGTGAGCAGAAGTTATATTTACCAATTTCATGTCCCTTCCATGAGTCTTCTCCCTTATTTTTCCTGATGAATGTAAAGACCCGAGACAACCTTGGAAATCACATTTACGGATTGTGAAGTTTCCTGCCATCATGGTCCCTAAAAGACTGCATGGAGCACATCCTATCCCATCCTACCTGCATTGAACTACAGTCTGAATGAGAATTAAATTTTAAGTTTGCTAAGCCTTTGAGATTTTGGAAATGATTGTATAGTAGTTAGCCTACCTTGTCTTCTATGTATTACCAGGAGAGAAATGAATAGGTGGTGTGATGGTTAATATTGAGTGTCAACTTGATTGGATTGAAGGATGCAAAGTATTGCTCCTGGGTGTGTCTGTGAGGGTGTTGCCAAAGGAAATTAACATTTGAGTCAGTGGTCTGGGAAAGGCAGACCCACCCTCAATCTGGGTGGGCACAATCTAATCAGATGCCAGCATGGCCAGAATAAAAGCAGGCAGAAGAATGTGAAGTCTAGACTGGTGTGGTCTCCCAGACTACATCTTTCTTCTGCGCTGGATGCTTCCTGCCCTCAAACGTCAGACTCCAAGTTCTTCAGCTTTGGGACTCTTGGGCCTTTGACCACAGACTGAAGGCTGCACTGTCGGCCTCCCTGCTTTTGAGGTTTCGCAATTCAGACTAGCTTCCTTGCTCCTCAGCTTACAGATGGCCTATTGAGGGACCTCACCTTGTGATCTTGTGAGTCAAAATTCCTTAATGAATTCCCCTTTATATATACATCTATCACATTTGTTCTGTTTCTTTAGAGAACTCTGGCTAATACAGGTGGCCCACTATTTTTTTACTTGATTGAGTGATCAAAAATTCCTAATCATGGCAAACAGAGGGCTGATATAAGCTGCTAAACAGATGTGGTTCTCTCTTAATTACAAGGCCCAAGTCAGTTCAACTATCATACCCAAGGTCCCTTGTGGAAGGACCTTACTATAACATCATAAGTATGTACTGGAATAGTCTTCTCCAAAGAACCTGCAGCCACAGTTAAATATCACTGATCCCAACTGTTAGATGAGAAAACTGAGACTCAGAAAAATATTTCAAAATCATACACTTAATAAATGGTAGAGCTGGGATTGTAACTTATATTCATAATTCTTAGATCATGAGATTATTTATTACAAATTTTTATTATGTCGTATCCATACTGTGTCATATATAGGTGGGGATTTATTCAGCAACACCTTTTAATAAGAAGGGAGGCTGGAGATGAAATGCTTTCTTTTTGGGCTAAGAAGCTTAGTTCTGGGAACCACATTAATTACCTGGTTCCCAAGTCAGCATAACGTAGAAGAAAAAGAAAATTTAAGGAATGACACATATTTTCTTTTTAGTTTGACACACAAACGTTATCATATAGTAAAATGCTTCTTATACTTAAATATGTCTATACTTTTCATGCTACTGTTTACATATTTTTGTATTATTGGGAGGCAATCAAACTATTTTATTATAGTAAACGGTCCTGTCTGGCTATTGCTGTTCTTCTTTGTAATAGTATGGTTTTTTTGTTATTGTTGTTTTGGTTTTTTATTTTATTATTACTTATTTATTTATTTTTGAGATAGAGTTTTGCTCTTGTTGCTCTGGCTGGAGTGCAATGGTGCAATCTCTGCTCACTGCAACCTCCACCTCCGAGGTTCAAGCGATTCTCCTGCCTCAGCCTCCCCAGTAGCTGGGATTACAGATGCGTGCCACCATGACCAGCTAATTTTTGCATTTTTAGTAGAGATGGGGTTTCGCCATGTTGGCTAGGCTGGTCTCAAACTCCTGACCTCAGGCGTCTGCCTGCCTTGGCCTCCCAAAGTGCTGGGATTGCAGGCTTGAGCCACCACTCCCAGCCACCATTTTTTTTTTTAAATAGAGATGGAGTCTTGCTCTGTTGCCTAGGCTGATGTCAAACTTGTCAGCTCAAGTAATTCTCTTCTCTTGACCTCCCAAAGTGCTGGGATTACAGATGTGAGCCACTGTGCCTGGCCATATGTTGTTTTTAATAACAGTTTTTAGAAGGTATAACTCATATGCAATAAATATCTTTGAAAGTATATAATTTAGTAGTTTCTAGTAGATTTGTAAGGCTGTACAATCATCACCACTATCTAATTCCAGAACATTTTCATTACCCCAGAAAGAAACTCCATACGCCTTAGTAGACACTCTTCATTCCTGCTCCCTTCAGCAACTAGCTACCACTAATCTACCTTCTGTCTCAACAGATTTGTCTATACTAGACATTCCATATACAAACATACATTCCACATCCAACTTCAAAATGTTCATGTCGAAATTGACTTAAAAGTTGAAAATAAAAAATACAAGATGTCTTTCTCAACATAAAACTCCATTGAGTACAAGACACTTTTGTAAACTATGAAACTGGTCATTTAGTCTATCCCTAAAGAACTGAGAGTCCCTGGAATTTAACTACGTCAATGCAGTCTCTTTTACATTATTAACTGAAGAAAAATTGGTACCCTATAAAGATTTTTTAAGATTAAGAAAAAAGAGTAGGTCAAACAGAGCTAAATCAGACTGTAAGGTGGATGCCTAAAGACTGATTTTCCATCAAAATTCTCCAAAAATTGCTCCTTTTTGATGAGAGAAATGAGCAGGAGCATTGTTGTGGTGGAGAATGACTCTGGTGAAGATTTCCTGGGCATTTTTCTGCTGAAGCTTTGGCTGAGTTTCTCTAACACTCTCATAATAAGCAAAAGTTATCATTCTTTGGCCGTCCAGAAAGTTAACAGGCAAAATGCATTGAGCATCTCAATAATCTTTTGCTATGACTTTTGCTCCTTTTGCTTTGACTGGGCCACTCTCACCTCTTGGTAGACATTTATTTGTGCTTTGTCTTTAGGACCATACTGGTAAAATGATGTTTCATCTCCTGTTACAATTCTTTGAAGAAGTGCTTCAGGATCTTGGTCATGCTTGTTTAAAATTTCCTTTGAAAACTCTGCTCTTGGCCTGACACAGTGGCTCACATCTGGAATTTCAACACTTTGGGAGGCTGAGAAGGGAGGATTGCTTGAGCCCGGGAGTTTGAGACCAGCCTGGGCAAATTGGAGAGACTCTACAAAAATAAATAAATAAATAAATAAATAAATAAATAAATAAATAAAACGGAAAAGAAAAAGTTAGCTGGGTATGGCTCATGCCTGTGGTTCAACCTACTCCAGAGGCTGAGGTGGGAGGATTGCTTGCGCCTGGGAGGTCAAGCCTGCAGTTTGCCATGACTGCATTACTGCACTCTAGGGTGACAGAGTGATGCCCTGTCTTGAAAGAAAGAAAAAGAAAAAAGAAAGAAAGAGAGAGAGAGAAAGAAAGAAAAGAAAGAAAGAGAGAGAGAAAGAAAGAGAAAGAGGAAGAAAGAAAAGAAAGAAAGAGGGGGAGGGAGGGAGGGGGAGAGGGACAAAGAGAAGACTCTGCTTTTGTCTGTAGCTGATCCAGGTGCAACAATTTTGGCATCCATTAAGTGGAATGTTCGTTCAACTTTAATTTTTCAGTCAGAACCAGTTGAGACATCTGTGGTGTTAGCTATTGCTTCTGCTGTTAATTGTCAGTTCTCTTCAGTCAGGGCATGAACAAAGTTACCTTTTTCCTCACAAATTGATGTGAAGGTGTGAAGTGAGTGGTCTGCCACTGCAGGCTTCAACTTCAACATTTCCTAGTCCCTTCTTAAAATGAGTTATCCATTTGTGAACTGCTGACTTCTTTCAGGCATTGTCCCCCTAAACTTTTTGTAAAGAATCAATGATTTCAGCATTCTTTCCTCCAAGCTTCACCATAAATTTGATGTTTTTTCTTGCCTCAGTTTTAGCAGAATTCATGTTGCTCTGATAGGGGCTCTTTTCAAACTGATTTCTTATCTTTAGTGCTTCAAACTACATCTCGTTCAGACACCTAATAACAACTTAGTACGAGTTTATTTTGGTGCACAAAGTTTTTAAATATACGCATAGCTTTTTCATAATATGCATTTTTCATGAACTTTTTGAAGATCCCTCAGAGAATCATACAACTTGTGACATTTTATGTCTGGCTTCTTTCACTTAGCATAATATTTTCTAACTTCATTTATATTATAGCATATATCAGTGTTCTGTTTGTTTTTATTGCTAAAAAATTCATGGATTCTTTTTTTTCCATTTGGAAAATAATGTAAAATGTAAGTGGTCCCTTACCATTAAGCCAAACATTTCCAAGTGAATGACAGGATCTAGTACAGGATCAGTCAGTAGAACCAACTTCTGCAGAAAGGTGAGAAAAGCAGAACTGCTTTTTAAGAAGGGACTAGAAAATGTTGAAGATGAAGGTTCATGGATACACCACATTTTGTTTACTGGCTTATGTACTGATTGACGTTTTTATTGTTGGCATTTTTGGGGTTACTGTGAATAATGTTATGAACATTCGTGTACAAGTTTTGTCTGGACATATATTTTCAATTCTCTTGAGCATATATGAGTAGAAATGCTGGATCATATGATAGTTCTGTGTATAACTTTTGGAAGTACTACAAAACTGTTTCCACAACAACTGCTAGCAATGTATGAGGGTTTCAATTTCTCCACACCCTCATTAACACTAATTATTCTTTCTTTCTTTCTTCGTTTTGATAATAGCCATGCTAGCAGGTGTGAAGTGCTTTAGGGACACATCCCCAGCAGTTCTCCTTTTCTGAACTTTCTGCAGAAGTTGGTTCTACTGACTGATCCTGTACTAGATCCTGCCATTCACTTGGAAATGTTCGGCTTAATGGTCAGGGGCCACTTACATTTTACATTGCTTTCCAAATGGGAAGGGGCATTCTTAGAAATGTGTGATCATGTCCTGCTGCCTTCCAAATGCAGTTTCCGGACCTTGCCATCCTTCTTAGCTCTTCTTACGGTAAAGGATCTGAACAGGTCGTCATTCATATGAAGCTATACTTGACTAATTGTGAACGGTGTAGGAGACTTCCAAAAATGAGAATAAGAGAGAAGACATCTTATGTGAAAGACTCACAGACTGTTCAAATTCTTTCAGTTCACAAAGATACTAGGGATATGGGTAACACCCCCATGGGCACCGAGGAAGGAGAACTGTCCAGATCCCAGGCACAATTAGTGCCTGAAGAATATCTTATAGTGTTATTACTCAGCTATTTCCTTTATATAATCCTTTATATATAATCATATATTAGTTTATAGAATTAGTGCCTGAAGTATAACTTACTGCTTACATATATCTAGCTTATATAATCACACTTAATACTTATATCTACCATACTTAGTTCTATATAATCTTTCTTTTTTTTTGAGACAGAGTTTCGCTCTCGTTACCCAGGCTGGAGTGCAATGGCGCGATCTCGGCTCACCACAACCTCCGCCTCCTGGGTTCAGGCAATTCTCCTGCCTCAGCCTCCCGAGTAGCTGGGATTACAGGCACGTGCCACCATGCCCAGCTAATTTTTTGTATTTTTAGTAGAGACGGGGTTTCACTATGTTGACCAGGATGGTCTCTATCTCTTGACCTCGTGATCCACCCGCCTCGGCCTCCCAAAGTGCTGGGATTACAAGCTTGAGCCACCGCGCCCGGCTATATAATCTTTCTATATAATCATATAGGCATTGTAGTCAGAGCTATACTGACACATTTAGTGCTGATTTATAGAATCTTTCTATAAAACCATATAGTAGTTTGTAGTAGGAGGAATGCCTAGAGCAGTCACAGAACAGAAGCAGTACATGGGAAAACAGCCAGATCAGGACAAGAACCAAAGACCCAGCCAGTGGTGTCCCTGCCTGAAAGGGCATACGCTGTATGGCAGGCTTGAAGCAAGAACTTCTCCTCCTGATAAAGCAGTTTTAGTACCTTGCATCCAGGTCCTGTGGAAAGTAGGCCTTAGGCCTGAGATCCTGGAAATAACCGAAGGAGAACAATCCCTCCGCTGTGACCTGTCATGGTGGCTGTACACCCTGTCAGTCTTTTCTTGTTTCTGTGCTAGTTCTAATCATCCTCCCATAAATATCTTAAGAGAAGAGCACAAGTCTGTCAGCTCCCACTGCATTGGCTTACAGTATCCTTCTATTAGAAATCCTTTGAAGGCTCTAGCCCCCAGATAAGAAGTGTTGTGCATGACACCTGTAGCACACAGCCCACCTCCTTGCCTCGGTGACCTAATGAGGGTGGACCCCTTTTCTGTACATGACCCTCTGCTGTGCACAGCACTGCCCCCTACTGTGCATGGCCCATCTCTCTGCCCAGGTGACATAATGGGGTGGCCCCCTTGCTTGTGACTCACGTGATTATGTATGCCCGATTACTAAGCCTATAGATGATGACCTCACTCATGACCCTGCCCCCTGCTTGTACCTAATAAATACAGATGCTCCTGGGCATTTGGGGCTCTCGCTGATCTCTGCTCATAGGTTGCATGTCTAGCCAAGTCCAGCTGCTGTTCACCAGTTCTTCAGTGTCCTGTCTCTTTATTTCTCAGATCCTGCACCTCAGCACAACTTAAGGGACACCCGTGACCCTGTGGGGCCCTATAGCACTACAAGGGATCTTGCCTTTGTGCTTGAGTGCTGTGACAACATTCCTGTTATTGTGTTTTTCCGTAAAAGAAATATGGTTGCTGGGCATGGTGACTCATGCTTGTAATCTCAACAATTTGGAAGGCTAAGGTGGGAGGACTGCTTGATCCTAGGAATTTGAGACCAACCTGGGCAACATAGTGAAACCTCGTCTTGGCAAAAGTTCAAAAATTAGCTGGGGCTGGGGCTGTGTGGCTCATACCTGTAACATCAGCACTTTGGGAAGCCAAGGAAGGCAGATCATCTGAGGCCAGGAGTTTGTGACCTGTCTGGCCAATGTGGTGATACCCCGGCTCTACTAAAAATACAAAAAATTTATTTTGAGCCTATGGGTATCATTGCCTGGGCCTCTTGAAGACAGCATACATTTGGGTCTTGGTTCTTTAGCCAGCTTGCCACTGTGTGTCTTTTGATTGGGGCATATAGCCTGTTTACATTTAAGGTTACTACTGATATGCGTGGATTTTATCCTGTCATCATGATGGTAGCTGGTTATTATGCAGACTTGTTTGTGTGGTAGCTTTATAGTGTCATTGTACTATATGTCTCTGTACTTGTATGTTTTTGTAGTGGCCGATAATGGTTTTTTCTTACCGTATTTAGTGTTTATTTCAGGAGCTCTTGTAAGGCAGGTCTGGTGGTAACAAATTCCCTCAGAATTTGCTTGCATAAAAAAATATCTTATTTCTTCATCACTTATGGAGCTTAATTTGGCCAGATATGAAACTCTTCATTGGAATTTTTTTTTTGAAGACAGAGTCTTGCTCTTGTTGTCCAGGCTCCACCTCCCAGGTCCAATTGATTCTCCTGCCTCAGTCTCCCGAGTAGCTGGGATTACAGGTGCCCACCACCACACCTGGTTAATATTTGTATTTTTAGTAGAAGCGAGGTTTCACCATGTTGCCCAGGCTGGTCTTAAAGTCCTGACGTCATGATCCACCCACTTCGGCTTACCAAAGCACTGGGATTACAGGCATGAGTGAGTGTTCCCAGCTGGAATTTCTTTTCTTTAAGAATGTTGAATATAAGCCCCCAGTCTTCTGGCTTGTAGGCTTTCAGCTGAGAGGTCTGCTGTTAGTCTGATGGGCTTTCCTCTGGAGATGATCTGTCTTTTATCTCCAGCTGCCTTTCACATTTTTTCCTTAATTTCAACCTTGGGGAATCTGATGATTGCGTGTTTTGGAGATGATCTTGTATTTTATGGAGGTTCTCTGGATTTTCTGAATTTGAATGTTGGCCTCTCTAGCTAGGTTGGGGAAGTTCTCATGGATGATATCCTGAAATAAGTTTTCCAGGTTGCTTCCATTTTTCCCATCTCTTTCAAAGATGTCAGTTGAGTTGTAGATTCAGTCTCTTTATATAATCCCATATTTCATGGAAATTTTTGTTCACTCCTTTTCATTCGTTTTTCTTTATTCTGATGTGATTGTCTTATTTCAGAAACTCAGTCATCAAGCTCTGAGATTCTTTCCCCAACTTGGTCTATTCTGCTGTTAATGCTTGCAATTGCTTTATAAAATTCTTGTAGTGTGATCTTCAGCTCTATTGGGTTGGTTACATTTTTTTCTATACTGGCTGTTTTGTTTGTCAGCTCCTGTATCTTTTAATTGTGACTCATAGCTTCCTTTGATTGGGTTTCAACATTCTCCTGGATCTCAGTGATCTTCTCTCCTATCCATATTCTGAATTCCATTTTTATCATTTCAGCCATCTCATTCTGGTTAAGAATCCTTAACCAGATGCTGATCTTTCTTCAGTCCTTGAAGTTGCTGTCTTTTGGATTTTTTTTTTCTTTTAGCCTATTTGATGACCTTGGAGGTTTCATTGTGGTGTAAGGTGGGTTCAGTTGACTGGTTTCATTTCTGGAAGATTTTAGGGGGGCAAGGTTCAGCTCAGGACTCCTGAACTATGTGCTGTAACTCTGGGAGACATATCAGCTCCCACTTTGTTCTCTGGCTCTTTGAGGTTAGGAACCTGCTGTGCTAGAAGGGCTGAAGTGTTCCCTGACCGCTGGTCATCACACTCCAATGGGTGGTGCCAGCCAAAGCACTTCCTAGGGCGGTGACAGTGGGATCTATCTTTCCTATGTGGTAGGAGCATCTGCAGCTGCAGCATGGTGGGGTGCACATTCATCTGCTGCGACAGGGTACTAACGGGTGCTGGGTTGCTGGCCTCTGTGCGGGCCTTCGCAGCATTGACAGCACGGCTGTGGGGGCGGGGCGGGGACAGGGTCCAGCTGGCGACTGTATGCGTGTTCACACTGGTGGTGGTGTTTGCACCCTTTGTGAGCGGTCCCGCTAGCGGCAGTGGCCTCTTACAGCAGGGGCGGGTCCACTTTTCTCTGTGCTTAGTTTCGCACCTAGAGGCCGTTTCCTCACATAGGGGTGGGGCATCGGTCCGGCCGGGCTGGTGGGCTTTCTGCTTGACAACTCTTAAACAACAATGGTGGTTGGAGGAGGGGGCGGGGCGCACTCACGCCGGCAAAAATGATCTGGCCTGGTGCACAGAAACACCCGCGCTGGCGGGGGAGGGAAGGCAAGGTCAGCCTGCCAGTGCACATGCACTGGCAAAGCGTTGTTGGGGGTGGCCATGGCGACTGTATATGGCAAAAGCGACCTGGTGAGGCTACAGTTGGGGGAGTGTATAGGCGGCCTAGTGCGTGTGAGCTGGGTCTGCTCTACTGGGCATTCTGCTGGTTGGGTGAGACCGCCAGCACCCGAGCTATGATGTGATCCCCAGGAGGTACGTGGGGCTGCACTGTAAGCAGGCGTCGCTATGCTAGGGCCCCGCCAGAGACCATCAGACTGAGAAGTGCTCAGGTCAGACCGTTCTGTCTCCTGGGAAAATGCCCCGCAGAGTTCAGGTCCTACAGTTCCCATAGGGCTAAAGTCTCCTATAGGAGTGAGTCAAGCCTAGTGGGACGGGCAACACTGACCATGCTCCACTACAGATGCTCCTGAACCAAACCCTCTGACCTTCACTACAGCTGGAGTTCCACCCCTACCACTTCCCTGAACAGCTCTCCCGGCCAATTCAAGTGTCCATGGTGGTCAAGGTTCTTCTGCCAGGATTCCAAAGGCCTGCAGGCAGAGTCGGTTGCTCTTTTCCTGTTCATCTGCCCCCTTCTCCAGTAGTAGTTAGGAATGAGTCCTGGTGTACCTGCGCTGGGCAGCATCTGTGTCTCTCCTCTGTCTGCTCTCAATGCCTTCCCTCTGAAGATCTGCTAGGAATGTGCCAGTCTTCCTGATGCTCTGTCACTCCATGGGTAATGTTCCTCCTGACTACATCTAATTGACCATCTTATCCCCTGTCCTGGTATTTTATTCTTGTTACATTTGAATTGTTTATTTGTTTTTACCTTTTTTTTTATTGTAAGTTCACTTTTTTTTTCTTGCTGTCTCTCCTGGCTTGTTTGGGCTACTATAACAAAATATCATAAACTGAGTGGCTTATAACAACAGAAATTTATTTCTCACAATTCTGAAAGCTGTGAAGTTCAAGACTGGGTGTTGGTAGATTCCGTCTGATGAAGGCCTGCTTCCTGGTTCACAGAAAAGGTGAAGGCATTCTCTGGGGTCTCTTTTATAAGGGCACTGATCCTATTCATGAGGGCTCTGCCCTAATGACCTAATCACCCCCCAAAAGCCCTGCTTTCTAATACAATCACCTTGGGAATTCGGTTTTCAACATTTTAATTTTAGGAGGGACACAAATATCCAGTCCATAACACTGGCCTTTTTAAAGACTTCCTCAGTGATTGCTCTAATTTCTGTGATATGAACAGCATATGCTGCTGTGTAAGATTAGGCTGACTCTCCTTAGAAGTCTTGTCAGTCTTTCTCTTAAGTTCTGGAAGATTTGACAGGCATTAATTGCCAGACATTCATCCAAAGCATTGCTCTAAAATCCATAAAAACAAACAATTTTTCCTCAAGAAACTAAAATTTTACAAACATGAATGTATAAACCACTGATAGGGATGAATGTGGTAGCCTTTCTTCCTTCACTCTTGGTTTATTTCCTTTGTTTTTATAAAAGATTCATTTTCTCGGTAGTCTCCTTAGAGACATTCACTGACATCTATCTGTCATCACCTTAAAAAGACAAAATGTATTGCCCACCAATATCAAGGAAAGTTGACCCTCCCATAGGATATATATTAACGGACGTATTCACTGTGATAGCTCTGCTCTTCTTCAATCACCTTCTGATCCAGCCCCGTCTATTCTTAGAAAGTTCTCTCTTTACTCCTTCACCCTTGTGGCAACACAGAGGTAAGGGAGTTTTCTTCAGTTCTTCAAACAATCATGTTCTGATCATGTTCTGGTCACTGAACTTTATGTCTTCTAAAGTTCTCTACTCATCCCCTACTATCAGAGAAATTCCCAGGTAGGAGCCCTCATTAAGTTACAATTACATTGTGACCCCATTCCCTGACTTTTACCACTTCCAGAAAATTCTGTCCTTATCATCCCACTCTCCCAGAAACACCAAAGAGACAGGGGTCATTTCGGTACTTCAAAAAACCATATTCTGAACCAAGCACAGACACTTACTTCTTCCAGAAAGTCTATCCTTGTTCCTCATCCTCCCCCAAAAACCCCAGTGACGACGAGGCTTCAGCTTTCTTTCAACTAATCGTGTTCTGATCGCACACCCCCACCTCTGGCTTTTTTGGCTGGAGGAGGGAGATTGAGGCTACTTTGGGAAATCCGCAATTGGTAGTTGCTAGCAGGCATCGTACTGATTTTCAGAGGAACTGAGATCATTCATGGACTCCACTCAGTCAGCTAGTCTTTACTAAGTGCCTGATTTCACCACTGTGCATTTTCAGATCAGACTCTATATCATCCTCTTCCTACAGACAGATGAAAGATAACTCCAGCTCCAAAATTATCTAAGGCACAGATTTTCCCTTAAATGTGGTTCTCAGTTGAATATGCAGGAATTCTGATGACTAAATAGTGTAAACTTCAAATAAAGTGATTTTTGCCTAAGTTGTATGTTTTTCCATTTACACTCACTGGCTATCAGTACATACTGTAAAAATTTCCAAATAATTCTTTGTGGAGGCAATGTGGTGAGAAGACAAGCACCCTGAAGTGAGAATTGAGGCCATGGGTGTGGTCACAGCTCTTTCACTAATTGGCTGTGTGACCTTAGGAAAATCCCTTTCTTAACAATTCCTCACTTTGGAAACCAAGTTTGCACCGAATAAGTAATTTTCATTTTTTTTCACTGTGATCTAGTTAGAAATACATCTTAAAAGTGGCAATATTTACTACATAGAACACATTAAGTTCTCAAAAAAAATTCTTAACACTACTCAAGGGTGACAGGATGAGTTTTGTTTGACTTTTAAAAATTGCTTGTTGTAAGCCACAAAACTGATTTCAAGAGCCATAGTGGCAATCCTAACTTTGAACAACACTGGACGATCTTAATTTTTTTTTTTTTTTTTTTTTTTTTTGAGACGGAGTTTCGCTCTTGTTACCCAGGCTGGAGTACAATGGGGCGATCTCGGCTCACCGCAACCTCCGCCTCCTGGGTTCAAGCAATTCTCCTGCCTCAGCCTCCTGAGTAGCTGGGATTACAGGCACGCGCCACCATGCCCAACTAATTTTTTGTATTTTTAGTAGAGACGGGGTTTCACCATGTTGACCAGGATGGTCTCGATCTCTCGACCTTGTGATCCACCCGCCTCGGCCTCCCAAAGTGCTGGGATTACAGGCTTGAGCCACCGCGCCCGGCCCGATCTTATTTTTTTTAATCCCTCAATATTCTAAAAATTAAAGTGTCTGTACTTGAGATATAGAAAAATAATGTATTGAAAAACAGCCACATTCTTGCTGAGTCTCTTTTACCTTCCTCAGCTTGTCATTAAGTTACAAAAGTCAAATATTCTGCATCTCCAGATGATAAAGTCCTACAGAAAATGGCCCAGGCTGGATTCTCCTACTGCAAGATACACAGCAGGGCTTAGCCCTGGGTGCTTAACATCTCTAAGCCCCAGGGCCCTCATCCATAAAAGGCGTATAACAATACAGACTTTATAGGTTGTGTTAAGGATAAAATGAGATCCTGGATGTGAAACTACTGACAGAGATGATGAATTGTGAGTTCCTCAGACTAAATGTGATCTTCAGGCACGCTTTGTTCTGTACAACGAATACTCTCCAATTTGCTGCTGTCCCTACCACTCCCATAATCATCAGTCTATTGTAAGGTCTCATACTTTTCTTTTTAAATTACTTGCCCGCCAAAGTCAGGTAAAGATTCACCTTGATATTGTTTCTTTATTTTTTATGCTTATGACACATGATACACACACACATATGTATACAGGTACATACACACACATCAACGGCACTGATTTTGGTACACATCAGAATTACTCAGAGAGTTTGTTAAAAATGGAGATTCTGGAGCCTCACTCTGTGAGTTTGGAGAATAGGTCCCACATTCTCAAATGTCCCCTGCCCCCAAGGTGTTTTTATACACATGGTAGACTCACTCTGAAAAACACTAGAACATACATTCTTAAAAATCAGACATTGAATTATGGGTATGATCATTCTTTCTTGGTCAGAAACAAGAAAATATTCTCAAGACAAGTGAGATTCTGAGTCCAGGTAGAGGAAAAATAATATTTACAAAACATAGCAACTGGAATGAAAGAGGAAGATGATGGAATACAGACTGCTTTTTGAACTGCTTTATGCATTTCATATGATATTATGAAGAGAATATTTTTCCTAAAATGAGTGAAGCTGCCATGCTAACAGTAACTTTTAGGCTGAGGCAAAACAATATTCAATTAGAATTGTAATTTCCATTAGAAACCGGTAAGTGGAAACACCAAAAGGCTTACAGAAAAAGTAAATCACAAAAATACAAGCTTGTAAAGCAGTGTTCACATTTTTAACCTCAGGAAAAACTTCAGGATTTAAGGTATGAGGCAAAAGTCATAATGGTTGTCAGGTTCAGGAGTTTGGAAGCGCATATAGTGCCTTATCTGCTGTTCCCTAGTCTTTCTCTTGATTTCTATCATCTGCCCTACAAACCTTTCTACATCATCTCTCGCTTCATTGTGCTCACTATGCCTATTAGGTATGGCCCATCGAAAATTAGGGACAAGTCGCCTAACTCGCCCCCGTCTGATATTTCCTCCAGGCTTCTGCCCTTCACCCACTCCCGAATGGCGGGATTCTTCTTCATTCTGCTTGGCGACCTGCTCCCCTCCTTCGTTTTCTTGTTGGGAATTTTTCCCGTCGAGATTGTGTGCCGCTAGTTCCTCTTTAGACTCCATTACTCCTAGGAGACAAGAGAGAGAAAATGGGCTGACTTCTTCGTGGACTGATCAGCACTGAGGACGGAGGCCCTACTAGGCACCTTCCAAAATTCACAGCCCTGGACTTGACTTAGTACTGTTTTAACATTTCATTTTTCTACCTGAGAAGCCCCGTGTACCTTGTGGAGTGCCCCCAATCCAAGCCCCTCCCTCCGGCAAAGCCCACCATCTTCCCTGCAGATCCATCTCCAGGCCTCTGCAGGCACCAAAATGGAGGACGAGGATGGGGCGGGGGAGGGGGAGGATTGAGAAGTGTGGGGTGAAGGCATGGATTGGGGTCTCAGACTGGGCTTTCCTCACGTCCCGACGACCCCCGCCCCACCACCGTCCCTCGCACCGACCTGGGCCTATCCCTGCGATCTCTTCCTCCTCCCGATTCTCGACGCGAGGTGCGCCGCAGCCACACTCAGTCCCGCAGACCTGCAGAAGGGCGGGGGGCGGGGAGCGGGGGCTGCTGCAGCGGAACGCGAGCGAGGACCCGCGCCACACAGCCCCTTCCCCCCCGTCGCGGGCCCGGCGCTCCTCGCCGCCCTCGCCTCGCCTCCCACCCCCCGCCCCCCGCCCCCCGCCCCCCGCCCCAGCCGCCCCGCCCCCCAAGCTGACCACCATTTTCTGCACCCAGAAGGGCGGGGCAGGGGTGTCGGAAAAGCTTGCGCAGGTGGCGGAGGCAGGTGTTTCCGCAGGGTCGTCGCCGCAGGACCGCCGGCTCCCGCGGGGCCGGGCACCGCTCGGCTCACGGAAGGCGGGGGGGCCCGGGGTCTGCTTCACGGTGGGCCGGCTGCGTCACCGCGCGGCTCCCCCGGGTGGGTCATCCTCAGGCCGGGCCGCTCCCCGACGCCAACCCCGGGGATCCCCTCCGGGTCCCTCACCTGCTCCCCCTCCGCTTCCTACTTTCGGGGTCCTCAGGGCCACCTGGAGCAGGTACCGCTGCCGAGAAGGGAGCGAGCGACGGCGGCTCTGACGCCAGAGCGAGACCAGACGCGCTTGGCAGGTCACGTGGGGCTGTTGTCATCGCCAGCGGCTCCGCCCCCGTCACACGCCCCCTCCTGCAGCCCCGAGTCAGGCGGGGCTTTCAGGCCAGCCCCGGAGTTTCTTTTCTTTTCTTTTCTTTTTCTTTTTTTTTTTTGAGGCGGAGTTTCGCTCTTGTTACCCAGGCTGGAGTGCAAAGGCGCGATTTCAGCTCACCGCAACCTCCGCCTCCTGGGTTCAGGCAATTCTCCTGCCTCAGCCTCCTGAGTAGCTGGGATTACAGGCACGCGCCACCACGCCCAGCTACTTTTTTGTCTTTTTAGTGGAGACGGCGTTTCACCATGTTGACCAGGACGGCCTCGATCTCTTGACCTCGTGATCCACCCGCCTCGGCCTCCCAAAGTGCTGGGATTACAGGCGTGAGCCACCGCGCCCGGCGTGAACCCAGAGTTTCTTAATGTCTCCAGCCTGGCCGGCCCTTCCACTCTCCTCTTTTGTGTATTCTTGGAACTTCCTCTGCCTGCCCAAGAAGAAAGGTACCGTCTCAGGGAACTGTTGGCCATTCTCACTTCTGTGGAGACTTGCTTCTCCCTGCTCTGGGATCCCAGGATTCTGGCCACCTCCTCCTACCAGGACACGGGCACAGAATTTAAAGGGATGCAAAATTCCACATTAGTCAAGAAAAGTAGCATTTTAATGCAACATTTTAAAAAACAAAATTATTCCAAGAAAATTTATGACGAGCAAGATGTCATAATATTAAACAAAGAGAGCATCTGTCCCGGCCACCCCGATGCCAAACCGTGGTCCTTATCAGTGCTCACCCTTTTCTCTGCACCAGACCTTTAGGGGAAACAGGAAATGAGTCAAGCACAGTGGATTTTTTCTTTTTTTTTTTTTCTTTTTTTTTTTTCTTTTTTTTTTTTTTTTTTTTGAGACGGAGTTTCACTCTTGTTACCCAGGCTGGAGTGCAATGGCGCGATCTCGGCTCACTGCAACCTCCGCCTCCTGGGTTCAGGCAATTCTCCTGCCTCAGCCTCCTGAGTAGCTGGGATTACAGGCACGAGCCACCATGCCCAGCTAATGTTTTGTATTTTTAGTAGAGACGGGGTTTCACCATGTTGACCAGGATGGTCTCGATCTCTCGACCTCGTGATCCACCCGCCTCGGCCTCCCAAAGGGCTGGGATTACAGGCTTGAGCCACCGCGCCCGGCCCACAGTGGATTTTTTCTAATACTTCTCAATACCTTTCTGTTCTGTTCCTTTTTTGTTTTTAAGAAACACACTATTTATACTTTATGTTAACTTTATCTTAACTTTAATGAAAAATTTCGAAGATACGGAAAAATCGAATAGTACAATGCAAACCCATGGACTAGTATTCACCCAGATTCCACAGTTAACAACTCATGGCCAATCTTATTTCATCTTTATCATACCTGCTTCCCAACCTTAAAGATAATATTTGAAGCAAATTCTACACATAATATCACTTTAGGCATAAATATTTTAAATTACATATCTACAAGATAAGGGTTCTCTTCTATTTAGCATATAACCACAATACTGTTGTCACATCTAATAATTCACAATTCCTTAATATTGTTTTATGTCTAATCTTGTGTTCGAATACCCAATTGTGTCGTAGTTTTTTTTAACAGTTTGTTTGAATCAAGATCCAAATAAGATTCACAAATTTTGATTGGTTGCCATATTTCCTAAATTTCTTTTTTTATTTCATTTTCATTTTTTTTTATTGATGAAATCATCATTTGTCCTGTATTTTCCTACAGTCTGGGTCTTAGTGGTGTCATCAGTAACACATACCTCTTTACTCTGTAGTTCTTATAAAATGTTAACTAATTCTAGAAAAGCTCGCTTGAATTTGGGTTCAGTTTCAATTCAGATTTTTCCAAGAGAAAGCAAATACTGTTTCTGTTTTTCTCTCTTTGAGATTTTAGGTGAAATATTTCTACAAAGAGAACCTTCTTATTTTAGGTCAGGCTCCCTAGAAGCAGAACCTGTAACAGAGATCCTTATGAATGTAATTTCTTATAATAATGCTCTCTCAGGTTAAAGGAAGTAAAGGAAGCAGGACAGGGCTGAGGAGTGGGACAGTGGTGAAGAATGGGGTTTAACTAGAGATTAGGTTTAGTTCATCACACCTGAAATCTAGGAAGCACACACAAGTCATCCCACCTTGACAGTAAGTCACTGGCTTTTTGTATCTCAGTGTCAGTCATAGATCAACGTCTATAGGTGGAACAGAGCATAGTCTCTGGAGCAAGGCGGTTCTGAAAGGGTGGTTCTCTGCCCATTTGGCAGAGAACAATTCTCTGGGGAAGGGGTAAAATGTGAGTTGTATGACCTGTAATCCCAGCACTTTGGGAGGCCAAGGTGGGAGGATTGCTTGAGCCCAGGAGTTTGAGACCAGCCTGAACAACATAGGGAGAACCCCATCTTCATGCGCGCGCACACACACACACACACACACACACACACACACAATATAGCTGGGTGTGGTGGCACACACCTGTGGTCCCACCTATTTGAGAAGCTAAGGTGGGAGAATTGCTTGAGCCCAGGAGGTCGAGGCTGCAGTGAGCTATGATTGCACCACTGCACTCCAGGCTGGACAACAGAGTGAGACCTTGTATCCCCACTTCCCCCCAGAAAAGATGTAAGTTGTTATCAGCCAACACACACAGCCAGGGATGGCTTCATAGGTATATGACTGGTGCTGTTGCACAGGGCCCTGATGTCAGAAGAGTCTTTTTTTTTTTTTTTTTTTCTTTTTTGAGACGGAGTTTCGCTCTTGTTACCCAGGCTGGAGTGCAATGGCGCGATCTCGGCTCACCGCAACCTCCGCCCCCTGGGTTCAGGCAATTCTCCTGCCTCAGCCTCCTGAGTAGCTGGGATTACAGGCACACGCCACCATGCCCAGCTAATTTTTTGTATTTTTAGTAGAGACGGGGTTTCATCATGTTGACCAGGAGGGTCTCCATCTCTTGACCTTGTGATCCGCCCGCCTCGGCCTCCCAAAGTGCTGGGATTACAGGCTTGAGCCACCGCGCCCGGCCCAGAAGAGTCTTACTCCTGGTTTAATGCTCTGCTGTCTTTGTGTTGAAATTCTTAATGATTTTATTTCTGAATATCGTCAGGCATAGGTGTGTCTACAGGTTATCTAAACTGTGTTTAAGAACAAGTCCAGTTGGCTCCAACTTCTGTGTCTCCTTCCTTCTCTCCTGGTTGCTTCCACGTTTACTGCGTACTGCTGTCCTTTCTACTGGCCTTTTCCCCTCTGCTGACCTAATGTGCCAAAGCCCCATTGGTTTATCTGAGCTTTTTGTTGAGTCAGAGACTCACTCTTTCCTTAACAAAGTGGATAAAGGCTAGGTGTGGTGGCTCACGCCTGTAGTCCCAGCACTTTGGGAGGCTGAGGCAGGTCTCTCTCAAAAAAAAAAAAAAAAAAAAAAAAGGTTTGCATAAAGCCTTTCTTTGATAGATAATTACATGTACTGTGAGATACACATATTCATCTGTGGTTTTGGGCTCATAATTCCCATAGTCATGGTTATTTCCTAAGTGACTAAAACAATAAGCATGTTTTTTATTAAAGTATTTGGCCTTTTGTTTCAGAACAGCTTCAGAATTATAAACATAAAAGACTGTCTTTCCCTATATGTTGGGGCACTTTCAGGCCTCAGAAGCAGGCCTCAGGAAACAGAATTTCCCTTTCTGACCTGCTCTTGCTCTCCTTTCACCTACTTCTTTTCCTCTCCAAGTCAGGCCACAGAAACTAAAAATATACTCTAGTTTTCCCCTGCCTTTCTGACTTGGAGATGGCCATAAGTAAATTCTCAGATTGACCTTGTCTGAGTGTAGGTCACAATGATGCAGGACTGGTAAGCACCCAGACTGGGGGCTTAGCCTGGGAGGCTTCTTGGCTTCACCCTGAAAAGAAATCAAGGGTGAGCTAGTGGTGTTAGGCAACAGTCTGTTTTTGAACAGTACTGCTCTTCGTGGGGCAGGGCTAAATCAGAGGCACTGCACCCAGAGCCGGCAACATATGGGCTCTTGGCAACTGTATTTATACTCACTTATTCTCACTTTCAGTTACACACAAATTAGGGAGTGGGTTAATGCAAATTGAGGAGTAGGTTATTTAGAACTTTCTGGGAAAGGAGGAGTAACTTCTGGGCCATTGCCATGGCATTTTATAAACCGTTGTGGCGCTGGTGTGAGTGTCTTATACTAATGAGCAACGAGAGTGGCTAGCGATCACTTTTGTCGCCATCTGCTGGTTCTTGACAGTTTCTTAACTTTAATCTGTCAGGATCAGGGAAATAAATCATGTGGGTCTCCTACCTCAATAAGGCCCCAATTCAGAAGGGGTCCTGCCCCATACCCAAGATGAAGAAATGCTGCACAGAAAAGCCAAGAAGACTCTGAATAGTCAGGGCTTGCTGGGTTTCCCTACTCAGTCTAGTGGTGTTAGATCATACCCTTTCTGTCCAATCGCGTTACATTTCTACATGATTGTCCAGTAGCGCTGCCTATCTAATGACATCGTCATAAAAGGCCCAAGGGGTTGGGACATAGAGAGCTTCTGGACAGCTGAACTCATGGAAGCCTGCAAGAAGGTAAACAAGAAGCCAGCAGGGCGGTACACTGTAACTTCAGGGGAACAAGAATTCCCGTGCTCGGGACTCTTTCAGACCTCACCTTATGTATCTCTTCATCTGACTGCTAACTTGTATCTTTTAAAATATTCTTTATAATAAGCAAGTACACATATGTCCCTGAGTTTTTTGAGCCACTCTAGCAAATTAAGCCTGAATAAGGGGTTGTGGGAACCCCAACCTGAAGCCAGTTGGTCAGAAGTTCCAGAGGCCGAAACTTGCTACTGGTGTCTGGAATGGGGGCAGTCTTATGGGACAGAGATCTCAACTTGTGGGATCTAATGTTATCTCCAGGCGGATAACATCAGAATTGAATTGGGTTAGAGGACGCCCAGATGGTGTTCACTGCAGAGAAAAAAATAGGGTTATTCTTATTTTGTTTTGTTTTCTTTTTAACACACTAGGTGAGTACTGCCCTAATGCTGTTTGGACCCTGATATCGAACAGAAGTTTGGGAATAGTAGTTCTTTCTACTGAGTGTGTGTAAGTGTGTGTATGTGTGTATCCGTCTCCACCAGATTGATTCAGAATTGCCCGACTCTAGCTCCCCACAGGTGAGGAATATGATATGTCTGCTGGACTGGAGACTACTAAAATGCCTGCTAAAACATATGCAAATTAAATAGAAAATAGTTTGGGCTGAAGCTGGTGTGTTCTTTCCCAACTCCTTCCAGGCTTACTCTTCCCTGCAACAGTGAAAGTATAATATAAATTCTCATTTTTCTTTCTTTTTTCATCAGTTTCAAAGTATAAATTCTTAAATACTGATCAGAGAGTTGTCAATCTTGAATGAAGCCAGTATGTAAATCATTTCTAGAAATTATGACTTAAAATTCCAGTAGAAATTCTAAGACGTTGCTCACAATTCAACATCTGATACCACTTTGGGGTTTTGGCACTTTTATTTAGATATAATTTCAAATTAAAATTTCACCATTTTATACAAAACTTAGCCGAGTGTGGTGGTGCATGCCTGTAGTCCCAGCTACTGACCTGGGAGGCGGAGGTTGCAGTGAGCCGAGACTGCACCACTGCACTCCAGCCTGGGCAACAGAGTGAGATTCCATCTCAAAATAAATAAATAAATAAATAAATAAATAAATAAAAGAAAAATCACCATTTCAAAGTGTGCAATTCAGGGCCAGGCGTGGTGGCTCATGCCTGTAATCCCAGCATTTTGGGAGGCTGAGCTGGGCAGATCACTTGAGGTCTGGAGTTCTAGACCAGCCTGACCAACATGGTGAAAGTTCATCTTTACCAAAAAATATAAAAATTAGCCAGGCATGGTGGTGCACACCTGCAGTCCCAGCTACTGGGGAGGTTGAGGCAAAGAATCGCTTGAACCCAGGAGGCGGAGACTGCAATGAGCGGAGATCACTCAGCTGCACTCCAGTCTGGGTGACAGAGTGAGACTCCATCTCAAAATAAATAAACAAATAAATGAAAAATAAAACACACGAAGAAAAACCTAATAGACCTGAAAATAGGAATAGATGAATCCACTGGTATAGCTGAAAATTTAAAAAGCCGTCTATTAGTAACAGACAGATGCAGCAGGGAGAAAATCATTAAGGACGTGGTTGAACTCAACGGCACCATCAATCGCTGGACCTAACTGGCATTGTAGAATATTTTACCCAACAACAGTAGACTATGCATTCTACTCAAGCTCACATGGAATATTTACAAATATAGACCACATTTTGGTTTCTAAAACATAATATAACAAATTTAAAAGAATAGAAAGTATACAGACTATGCTGTCAGACTTCAGTGGAATTAAACTAGAAATTAACACCGAACGATAGCTGAAAAACCCCGATATACTTGGAGATTAAACAACATATTTCTAAGTAACACACAAGTCAAAGAAGTCTCAAGATAGATTTTAAGATATTTGGATTAAATTAATATGAATACAACTTACTGAAATTTGCAGAATGCAATAAAAGCAATGCCTAGAAGGAAATTTATAGCATTGAACATATGTATTAGAATACAGGAAAGAGCTAAAGTCAATAATCTACGCTTCCACACTAGAAAAATGGGAGCAAATTAGAGCCAAAACAAAGTGAGCAAAAGAAAAGAAACAATAAATACTAGAGCAGAAATTAATGAAATTGGAAATAGAAAATCAATGGAGAATTTTCAGCAATGAAACCAAAATCAAATCCAACATTGTATAAAAAGAATCACATACTTTGACCAGATGGGATTTATTCAAGTTGTGTAAGACTGGTTCAACATTTGAAAATCGATTAATGTAATTCATCACATCAACAAGCCCAAGAAGAAAAATAGTATAATCTTATCAGTAGATGCAGAAAAAGCATGTGACAAAAATCTAACACCCATTAATAATAACTCATAAAACTCTTAACTTAGGGGAATTCCATAATCTGATAAAGAACATCTACCCAAAAACCTGTAGGGTTATACTTAATTAGGAGAGAATAGCTACTTTTCTTCTAAGACCAAGTCAAAGATCAAAGAACAAGGCAAAAATGCCCCCTCTTATTTCTCCTATTCAATGCCATACTGGAAGTCCTTAGGAGTCAATGCAATAAGACAAAACAGGAAATGCAGACACACAAATTGGAAAGGAAGAAATAAAGCTGCCATTTTTCACAGATTATGTGATTATCTATGTAGACAATTCCAAAGATTCAGCAACAACAACAAAAAACTCTTGGAGCTATTAGGTGATAATAGCAAGGTTCCAGGATACAATGTTAATATATAAAAGTTAATTGCTTTCTTATACACTAGCAATAAATAATTGGAATTTGAAATTAAAAACATAATATTATTCATATTAGCATCAAAAAATCAAATAATTAGGTATAAATTTATTAAAATATGTAAATTAAAAAAAATCAAAATAAATATGGCCAGGTGTGATGGCTCATACCTGTAATCCCAGCACTTTGGGAGGCTGAGGTGGCAGGAGGATTGCTTGAGTCCAAGAGTTTCATACTAGCCCTGGCAAAACATTGAGACCCCATCTCTAACAACAACAAAAAATTTTTGCCAGGTATGGTGGTACATGCCTGCAGTCCCCAGCTATTCAGGAGGCTAAGGCAGGAGGATTGCTTGAACCCAAAAAGTTGAGGCTCAGTGAACCATGATCACGCCACTGCTCTCCAGCCTGGGTGACAGAGAAAGACCTGATCTCAAAAAATAAGAAAGAAACTGAGTTGATATTAACTGAAACTTGATTATTATAAAGTTAAGATAATTGCAATAGCCACAGTAATGACTAGGAGAAAAAACTTAAAAATATATGGAAAAAGAAATGAGAAAAGCATCATAATGACACACTAGAAGAAATAAATCGCAAAAGAAATCAGTAATAGTGGAACAAAATGTATAATAAATATAAAACAAATTTGAAAATATAAAAAATAGCAAAATGGCAGAACTAAGTCTTTTTTTTAATCAGTAATTACTTTAAATACAAATGGATGAAACTCTTCTATTAAAAGGTGGAGATTGGAAGAATTAATAAAAATACATAATCCAACTATGTGCTGTCCACAAGAAGCTTGCATTCTATTGCAAGACACAAATTAGTTGAAAGTGAAATGAAGGGAAAAAATATTCCTTGCAAATAGTAACCAAAAAGAGGTGGGAAGGCTATACTACTGTGAGGCAAAATAGACTCAAAAATTGTTATATGAGATGAAGACAGACATCATATATTGATAGAAGGGTCAAAACATATGTAACCGTTTTCTTTCTGTACTATCCAGAAAGAGATCTATACAGTGTTGTTCTGTATTCATGTCATAATTTAAAGGTGAACTTTCACAATGTCTGGAGCCCTTGATGTCCTGTAAATGAAGGAGGAAGTCCTCAAATTCCTTTCAGTAGGAACCTATTTAGATGTACCAACCTTAACTCTAAATAAAACAGTACATCTACGAAAGGAAAAGTGACGGCATCTGCATCATAAGTCTAATCAGAAATGATTACAAATGATTTATAAATCTGATTAGGTTTATGATGCAGATGCCGTCACTTTTCCTTGAGAAGAACCTGGGAGAAGCTTCTGGTGGCAGTTCATGCCATTGTTGCCATTGAAGATTCTGCTGTTGTCAGTGTCATATCCTCTAGAAATACCGGCCAGCAGATTATGCTGAAGTTTGCTGCTGCCAGAGTAGCCACTCCTATTTCTGGCCACTTCAATCTTGGAACCTTCACTAACCAGATCCAAGCAGCTTTCCAGGAATCATGTCTTCTGGTGGTTATCAATCCCAAGGCTGACCACCAGGCTCTGACAGAGGCATCTTACATAAACCTGCCCACAATTGCTCTGTGTAACACAGATTCTTCTCTGTACTATGTGTACATGGACATGCCATGCAACAACAAGAGAGCTCACTTGGTGGGTCTGATATGGTGGAGGCTGATCCAGGAAGTTATGCGCATGCATGGCACCATCTTCTGTGAACTTCCATGGAAAGTCATGCTGATCTCTATTTCTACAGAGATCCTGAAATGATTGAAAAGGAAGAGCACAGGCTGCTGCTGAAAAGGCTGTGATCAAGGAGGAATTTCAGGGAAAATGGACTGCTTCAGCTTCTGAGTTCAGTGCCACTCAACCTGAGGTTGCAGACCAGTTTGAAGGCATACAGGTGCCCTCTGTGCCTATTCAGAAATTCCACACTGAAGACTGGCCCACAGCCTGCCACCGAAGACTGCTTTGCAGCTTCTATTGCTCAGGCCACTAAATGGGTAACAACAACCACTAGGTAGTCTTAAGCTGTTCTTTCACAGGCTCTTAAGCAAAATGAAAATAAAGTTGATGGAAAGTAAACATTCATTTCTAAAAAGAAGAATATATAACAATTATAAAATATATATTCCTAACAACAGACCCCAAAAACATGTGAAGCAAAAACTGAGTGAATTGAAGGGAAAAATAAACAGTTCTACTCTCTGATAATAGTTGGAGATTTTAATTCCTCATAATCAATAGTAATTATTGACTACAACATCTAGAGAGAAGGTCATTAAGGAAAGAGGGGATTTAAACAACATTATAAACTAACTATACCTATCAGATACCTACAGGACCCTCCATCCAACAGCAAATACACATTCTTCTCAAGTTAAAATAGAACATTCTCTAGGATAGATCATATGCAAGACCAAAAGACAGGTCTCAGTATATTTTAAAAATATTGAAATCATACAAAGTATCTTCTCCAACTATGATGAAATGAAAGTAGAATTCAATAACAAAAAGAAAGCTGAAAAATCCACAAATATATATATATATATATATATATATATATATATATATATATATACAGAAATAAAGCAACATACTTATAACCAATGGGTCAAAGAAGAAATTACAAGTGGAATTAGATAATATGTTAAGATGGATTAAAACAAAAACACAACGTACCAAAACATAGGATGCAACAAAAACAGTGCTCAGTGTGAAATTTAAAGCTGAAAATGCCTATATTAAAATAGTAGAATATAAAATCAATAGTGTAACTTTATACCTCACAGAACTAGAAAGAGAAGACCAAGCTAAATGCAAAGCTAGGAGAAGGACAGAAATAATAAAGATTAGAACAAAGATAAATAAAACAGTGAATAGAGAAATGACAGAATCAATAAAATCAAAAGTATGTTCTGTGAAAGGACAACATAACTGACAAGTCTTCAGCTAGACTGACCAAGGAGAAAGTGAAAAGACTCAAATTACTAAAATCAGACAGGAAAGTGAGGGATGTTGCCACAGACCTTCCAGAAGGATTATAGAGAGTGTTATGAAAATTGTATATCAACAAATTAGATAACCTAGATAAAATAGATAAATTATTTGAAACACACAAACTACACCCCCCCCCAAAAAAAAACCTCAAGAAGAAATAGAAAATTGGAACAGATTTATTTCAAGTAAAGAAATTCCATCAGTAATCAACAACCTCCCAAGAAAGAAAAGCCCTGTACCAAATGTCTTCACTGGAGAATTCCACCAAACATTTTTAAAAAAGCTAAAATCAATTTTCAAACTCTTCAAAAAATAGAGAACACTTCTTAACTCATTCTATGAGGACAACATTACCATGATACCAAAGACAGATAAAGCCATCACAAAGCCAAATATAGACCAATATCCTTTATGAATATTGATGCAGAAATTCTTGATAAAATACTAGCAAACCAAATCCAACATCATATTAAGAGAACTGTATACCATGACCAAGTGATACTTATCCCAAGGATAATAGGTTCGTTCAATATAAAAAATGCTATCAACTGTTGAATGGATAAACAAAATGTGACATAACCACGAATGGAATATTATTCAGCCACAAAGAAAGTATGAATTACTTCTACATGCTACAACATGGATGAACCCTGAAAACATTATGGTCAGTGAAAAATGTTTCCACAAAAGGCCACATATTGTATTATTTGATTGATAGGAAATGTCCAGACCCATCCACAGAGAAAGCAGATTAGTGGTTGCCAGAGGCTGTAGGAAGACTACTAACAGTTACTGGCTTTCTTTTGGGGATAATGGAAATACCCAGGAAATATATATCGATGATGGTTGCACAACACTGTGAATATATTAAAAAACAAAGAATTGCACACTTTATCTTTTGTATTTTTGAGACAGGGTCTCGTGCTGTCGCCCAGGCTGGAACGCAGTGTCTCAGTCTCAGCTCACTGCGACCTTTGCCTCCCAGGTTCAAGTGATTCTCCTGCCTCAGCTTCCCTAGTAGCTTCTTGCTATTGAATTGTTTGAGTTCCTCATCTATTTTGGATATTATTTCCTTACAGATGTATGGTTTGCAAATATTTTCTCCCAATGCATGGGTTATCTCTTCCTGAGTCTTTTGGATGTGCTCTCTGGTATTACAGTTTAGTCTACACTCATTCAGTGCAATTGTTACCCAGTCTTGGAATCAGCCATTTTTGCAAGGGAGCTAGATTTTTTTTTTTAGTGGGAAATGTTTTGAGAGGAAATAATCTGGATACTAGAGTTCCTCATTACTACTGAGTTGGTCATTGTTTCTTGCCCTTTTCAGTGCATGGAGGCAGTAAATATGTATTATATTTTTAAGAGAATATACATTATCATCTTCTATCTTGGGCTGCTCCTCTGTCCCCTTATAGGTAATCATTTTTATCATTTTTTAAGCCTTCTAGTTTTAAAAAATATCAGCAAGTATAATATATTAGTTTTCTCCCCCTTTCATAGATAAAATGTGGCATATTCTATATCATCACTGTCCAATATACATTTCTTCGGACCTAGTAATATTCTGTGTCTGCACTGTCCAAAACAGTCGGCACTAGTTACCTGAGTGTTTTATTGAGGAATTAAAGATTGAATACATACAATATATCTATTGTGGCAGAGTAACTGAATCTCTAATTTAATTTAATTTTAATTAAATTAAAATAGTTGCTTGTGGCTAGTGGCTAATGTATTATTGTACAGCAGCAGCTCTACACATTTTTCTGCACCTCACTTTATACATTTAAAAATACATCCTAGGCCAGGTGCGGTGGCTGAGGCCTGTAATTCTAGCACTTTAGGAGGCTGAGGCAGGTAGACTGCCTGAGCTCAGGAGTTCGAGAGCAGCCTAGGCAACATGGCAAAACCCTGTTTCTAGAAAAAATACAAAAGTTAGGAGGGCACAGTGGCGTGCACCTTTAGCTCCAGCTAACTGGGGAGCTCATGCGGCAGCATCGCTTGAGCCTGGTAGGTCAAGACTGCAGTGCGCCGAGATCGTGCCACTGCACTCCAACCTGGGTGACAGAGTGAGACTCTGTCTCAACAACAACTATTTATCCTAGAATTCATTGCATAGCAGTACAGAGAAATCTTCATTGCCTTTTATAGCTGCATAGTACTCTAAGATATAGATGTACTGTAAGTTATTTAGCCACAAATCTTATTCGTGGACATCTATTTTGTTTCTACTCTTCTATTATGAATTGTTATGCAGGAATGGCTTTTTGTTTATGCCTTTGTGTTTTGTATTTTATTTTATTTTATTGCATTGCTTCTTTGGGACAGATTTTTAGAAGAGAGATAGCTGATTCCAAGAGCAAACACCTATGTAATTTTACTAGATATTATCAAATCCCTGGTTAGGGGTTATATCATTTCATATTGCTGATGCAGGGAAGGTGAGTCCCAAATTGGGACCTAGTTAGGGAGGTTCTTGACCTCACCCAGGAAAGAATTCAAGAGCAAGCCAGTGGTAAAAGAAAACTGTTTGAGGTGGCAGTGTTACAACTCCATGATCGTGCCTGCAGAGCAGGGCTACTTGATAGGCAGTGTGTCAATAGTGGCAGCTCAGAGGCAATTTTGCAGTCCTATTTATACCCACTTTTAATTCCATGCAAATTAAGAGTCATGATATGCATAAATTTCTAGAAAAAGGGTGTAACTTCTGGGACCTTGGGTCGTTGCCATGGAAAGGGATGGTAACTTCTGGGTGTTGCCATGGCAACAGTAAAGTGACATGGTACACTAGTGGGCATGTCTTCTGGAGAGGTGCTTCTGCCTCTTCCCTGTTTTAACTAGTCCCCGGTCTGGTCTGGTGTACCAGACTGCCCTAGGAGTCAAGTCCTACCTTCTACCTCATGACCACCAGCAGTGCTTGTTAATGCTATGTAATTGGTGAGAAGAGGTATCTCACCTTATTTTCTTTGCATCTCTTATCAATAACTCATTTGAGGCCGGGCGCGGTGGCTCAAGCCTGTAATCCCAGCACTTTGTGAGGCCGAGGCGGGTGGATCACGAGGTCGAGAGATCGAGACCATCCTGGTCAACACGGTGAAACCCCGTCTCTACTAAAAATACAAAAAATTAGCTGGGCATGGTGGCGCGTGCCTGTAGTCCCAGCTACTCAGGAAGCTGAGGCAGGAGAATTGCCTGAACCCAGGAGGCGGAGGTTGCGGTCAGCCGAGATTGCGCCATTGCACTCCCGCCTGGGTAACAAGAGCGAAACTCCGTCTCGAAAAAAAAAAAAAGAACTCATTTGAGCAGTTAAGCATTTTTGTGTATTTCTGGAGTCTTTGTTTTTAGTTTTTATGGATATATATTAGTTGTACATATTTTGGGGTACATGTAATATTTTGATACAAGCATACAATGTGTAATGATCAAATCTGGGTAGCTGGGATATTCATCACCTCAAATATTTATCATTTTGTTGAGTTGAGAACATTCCAAATCTGGTCTTCTAGTTATACTGAAATGTACAGTAAATTTTGTTAACTGTAGTCACCCTATTATGCTATCAAACATAAGATCTTATTCCTTTTATCTAAGTGTATTTTTGTATTCATTAACCTCTTTTTATCTCCCTCTCCTCATTACCCTATGTTTAAGGAACATTTTCAGTAAAATACTTGTGTGTATCTATTGCCCTTTTTCCTCTCAAGATGTTATTTATTGCTTTTGCTTTTACAATAGCTTTCTATGTACTAGACATATAACCTATTTCTGTGATGTAAGTTGTATTTTTCCCAATTCCCAATTTGTAATTTTTTATTTTACTTTTTTTATGGTTCTTGTTTGTTACCATGCATTTTTTATAAAATCAAATGTATCATTATTTTCCCTTATTGCTTCTGGATATTAAGTCATATTTAGAGAAGTTTCCTCCACTACTATGTTACAGAGAAATTTGTTGTGAGTATACTTTTGTGGTTGAGAGAACTATGGGTCATATGATATTGGTGTGCCAGATGTAAAAGGAACCCTGAGGGAAAGTGGCCATCATGTGAAAAACTTTTGTAAATTCAGTCATGAAATAAAGCAAATTAGATGTTCGTATGAAATGTTTAGCCCTGTGTTTATTTTTGAGAACACTACCCCTACCCTTTTTGTCTGTTGTGGATCTGGGTTTGAGCTCACCTAACTGGTAGAGAAGATGTTACATGAGGCAGAAATTCCACTTTACCTCAGATGGAACCCTCAGACAACTAAATGGCAGGGACTACCCTTCTAGAAATAAGGTAGATACAAAACCAGTTTAGAAATCTACCACTCTGGGCCAGGTACAGTTGCTCACACCTGTAATCCCAGCACTTTCTGAGGCTGAGGTGGGAGAATCGCTTATCAGCCAAGGAGTTTGAGACCAGTCTGGGCATCATAGTTAGACCTCATCTCTATGAAAGTTTAAAAATCATCTGGGCATGGTGGTGCATGCCTGTAGTCCCAAATACTCAGGAAGCTGAGATGGGAGGATCGTTTCAGCCCGGAAGGTTGAGGCTGCAATAAGCCATGATTATGCCACTGCACTCCAGCCTACGTGACAGAGTGAGACCCTGTTAAAGAAAGAAAGAAAGAGAGAGAGAGAAAGGAAGGAAGGAAGGAAGGAAGGTAGGAAGGAAGCTAGCTACCACTCTGGCCTAACAAAAAATCAAAAGAGAAAGTAAAACCTCTAGCTCATACTCATAAAGAGAACAAAGACTGAAGCCATAACAGTTGCCTCATCTTTTACTCTCTGCCTGTTCTGTCCTGGTAGGAGAAGTAGCCCATTACCCCCATGCAAGAGGATGAAAGTATGAGTTACAAAGTACCTCAGTTTCCCAAGATGGTAATTTATCCCCACTACTGCTGCATTTCCTGTTTTGATGGTGGATTTCCAGAATTCAAAGTCAAGCTTAGACTAAACTTACTTGGAATGGAATCCAGTTGAATCTCGTCCAGTTGAAGTCATCCATCTTGCTCTCCATGGATATTTCCAAGAAATCAAGAGCAGGAAAGTATGGGATGCAGATGTGGAATTTGGCTGACCATGCCTGGCCATCCTACACATTAATAAATTAATGAGATACAGAAATAAGCAGGATAGAAAGATACACATATTTTTTTTACAGCTTTTAAATACACATGACTATTTCAAAGATAGTTGAAGTCATACTGTACTTATTGTTTTATAACATGTTTTGAGGAAAAATGTTGTTTCTGTTTATCAAAATTATGTCTTCTCACTGGGGAAAAATCCTGCAGAAAATGAAAAAAGATGCCACTTGGTCTTCAGGGTCAGTCTGAGACAAAGAAACACACATACACCACACACACACACACACACACACACAGAGAGAGAGAGAGAGAGAGAGAGAGAGAGAGAGAAACTGTCAAGTAAATTATTTAAATCTGCTTCCAAATCAATAAATAGATGAGCATCACTTTTGTAACCATTTCACAATTATATTAGGCTTAAAACATTATCTTCAATAGTTTGCATATTTAACACTATAGAAATGCACACTTATAAAAGTACTCTCTCTATCCCACTATGTGCACACACTGAATTATTATCAAAGAAATATTTTAATGTGCTATTTTTACACCACAGCATATGAACATATTTCTAAGTCAGTGTATTCTAAGCAAATTTATTTCTACACTATTATTTTATGGCTCTGCTTTGCAAAAGTTTATCTCAATATTTTGCCAGATTGCCAACTAAAACTTTTTGTTGTTTAACATGTATCAAACAATATAGAAACGTATATTGAGAAACTGAAATATTTTGTCCCTCTAGTCTGTCCTCACCTTCTGCCCATTATGATACCAAAATATTCTCTATTATCAGTGCCTATAATTTATATTTTTCTCTGTGTGTAATGTGTTAGCTTATATTTATTCGATTTTTAAAATTAGATACGTGATCTCATTATGTTGCCCAGGATGGAGGGCAGTGGCTAAGCATAGGTGTGATCACAGCCTACTGCAGCCTTGAGTTCCTGGGATCAAGTAATTCTCCCACCTCAACCTCATGAGTAGCTGGGACTACAGGTATGCACCATTGTTACAGGCTTGAGTTTTATTTATTTATTTATTGAGGCAAGGTTTCACTCTGTAGCTGAGGCTGGAGTGCAGTGGTGTCATCATGGCTCACTGCAGCCTTGACCTCCTGGGCTCAAGTGATCCTCCCACCTCAGCCTCCCAAATAGCTGGAAACACAGGCATGCGCCACCAGGCCCAATTAATTTTTTCATATTTTGTAGAGACGTTGTCTCTCTCTGTTATGCAGGCTGGTCTTGAACTCCTGGACTGAAGCGATCCTCCCACTTTGGCCTCCCAATGTGCTGGGATTACAAGCATGAACCACCATGCCCAGCCACTGAAGTTATATTTAATCACACCCATACACCCATGTGGATATATATTCTTTTGTAGAAATGGGGTCATGTTTTACATTATATTTCATGACATACTGTTTTAAATAATTATTATTTTAAAACATTAATTAATTTTGTTTGGCATGCTTTCAAGTATTTATTGGTGATTTATACTCCTTATGTGCATTTTCTTTGGATATCATTCACTATCTCTATTTTTTTTCTTTTTTTTAGTAGAGATGAGGGCCTCGCTTGTTGCCCAGGCTGGTCTTGAACTCCTGGGTTCAAGTGATCCTCCTGTCTTGGCCTCCCAAAGTGCTGGAATTACAAGTGTGAACCACCACACTAAGCCACTAGCTATTTTTTTTTTTTTTTTTTTTTTTTGAGACGGAGTTTCGCTCGTTACCCAGGCTGGAGTGCAATGGCTCAATCTCGGCTCACTGCAACCTCCGCCTCCTGGGTTCAGGCAATTCTCCTGCCTCAGCCTCCTGAGTAGCTGGGATTACAGGCACGCGCCACCATGCCCAGCTAATTTTTTGTATTTTTTTTTTAGTAGAGACGGGGTTTCACCATGTTGACCAGGATGGTCTCGATCTCTCGACCTCGTGATCCACCCGCCTCGGCCTCCCAAAGTGCTGGGATTACAGGCTTGAGCCACCGCGCCCGGCGCCACTAGCTATTTTTAAAGAATAATGTATGCATCGATGTCAAGGCCACTGTCTGCAGGGGTCTCTCCTACAGAGCCTGACTCAGAGAGGGATGAATAAAGTATACTGACACACAGATATTATGCTTTGCCATTCAGCTAAGAGCCCATGGCTGCTTACAGACTCCCTGGAGAGTGCTATAAACAGTTATAACTGCTGGCCCCCACAAGCCAGTAAGACTCACATTTATTCTGTAAAGTTTAACTGATTCACATTTATTCTGTGAAGTTTAATACCACTAGAGTTTAAAGATCAAAGGATAGGTTCCAATGCCCATAGCGAACACCATTAGTGGATAATCTCCCTGGTCGACCTTCCCTCAACCACCAGAGGGCCATCTGGCTCAAAGGTTAGTTTTAAGACCACATGAATAAACAATTTGTTCAGATAAACTCTCCCACGTGCCCTAGCTGTGCCCTTGATCACGTCAGGGTCACCATCTGAGAAGTGGGACCCACTGCCTGTGGAAGTCTGACCTGCAGACCCTGAATCAACAACAGATGAATGAATGCACTCTTGCACCATTACAGCAGTTCAAGTGAGCTAGGAGTGGCTGTTGGCTGCCCTTTCAGAGGGTGAAATGCAACCAATCAACCTAGATGCCCTGTTCAGCCACACATTTATTACCTAGACATTACAATAGAGGTTCTAAGTTAATACACTTGTGGATAATTAATATGGTTAAGAGAATGGTTTTACAACTGATAAAAGCTTTAGGTTCTGGCCCAGAGTAAACCCTATTAACAGGTAATTCTTCTTTGATCTCCCCCTGAGAGAGCACCTAGCACAAAATTAACATGAGTAAACAGAGTAGAGACAAATGGATGTGGTGTAAGGGCTTTTGATCAGTCTCTAGCTCTTTCTAACTTAATGGACCAGCTGCCTTCGGCCTGCCCCAATAAAACCTTTCGGCCTTCCAAAAGCTTTGAGACTAATCTGTAACTTTTCCCAATATATCTTTAATATTTTGCCACCACCCCAAGTGAATCTCAACAACTAGATATTTTCTTTTCTTATTAACTCAAGGTAAAGTGGATTTAGGATGCCTTCAGCTGAAACTTCTACTGAAACTATGCAAACTTCTTGGCCTTCCAAGAACGTTTGTGACTATATTCTATAACTTTCCCTAATATTTTTCCCTCAATTTTTTTTGCCACCACCCTGAGTGGATTCCCACACATTAAAGATATACAGATAAAGATATGTCTGAAATAATTTCAGAATGATTCTGATTAACTTCTCCCAGCTTTTCTTTTCTTTTCTTTTCTTTTTTTTTTTTTTTGAGGCGGAGTTTCACTCTTGTTACCCGGGCTGGAGTGCAAGGCGCGATCTCGGCTCACCGCAACCTCCGTCTCCTGGGTTCAGGCAATTCTCCTGCTTCAGCCTCCTGAGTAGCTGGGATTACAGGCACGTGCCACCATGCCCAGCTAATTTTTTGTATTTTTAGTAGAAACAGGGTTTCACCATGTTGATCAGGATGGTCTCGATCTCTTGACCTTGTGATCCACCCGCCTCGGCCTCCCGAAGTGCTGGGATTACAGGCTTGAGCCACCGCGCCCGGCCCTCTCCCAGCTTTTCACATACCATTTACAGTTTGTTGTGCAGATGGCATTTGATACTTTACAGTGATTTTTAGTATTTTATAACTAATTCAGTACATTGTTTTAAATGATTGAATAATAATGCCTTGAGGTATATTGAATATTATCTCACATGACAGAGGAGGAAATCTTATGTTTTCAAATAATCTCAAGGTTTTGAGTCCTGGAACAGTAATTGATAAAGTTTGTTTCCCTAAGTCAAGTTACCTAACTTTTAATTTCTCATCCCTGATTCAAGTAATGGGAATAATTTTATTTGGTCCTGATTAGATCTATTAGAATTAAAATGAGATGAAATTTAAAATACCCTCCAAATAGTAGTTATGTACCTGTTGATAGTCTACTATTCACTTTCCTTTTTCAAAGAGCCCCAGCTTGTGGTGCTTCCTGGGTCCAGTTCCACATCTCAGCAATCAACCAGTCCATGTGACACCCACACCCAGGCCTCTTGGCCCTGAGGATAGGATTTCATCTCCACCATCATCTTCATCAAAAACAAAGGGGTGACTACCAATGGGGGCATAACACAATCTCCATTCTGGAGTAGTTTTCCATGATCAGTCCTTAAGCTCTGGAAAGTCATAACTTAAATGGGAGGCTGCTGGTTAGTGTACGCAGAGAACAAAGCAGAGATTTTTAAAATTTTTGGTAAAATATACACAACATAATTTACCACCCTAATCCTTTCAAGTTTATTGTTTGTTTTATGTACATTTACACTGTTGTAAAACTATACCATCATCCATCTCCAGAGTTCCTTCTTGCAAAACTGAAACTCTATACCCATTAAAAACTAATATCCCATTTTCTCCATTCCCAACCCCTGACAACTACCATTCTACTTTGTCTTTACTAATTTGACTACTCTAAGAACCTCGTGTAAATTGAATAATATGATATTTGTCTTTTTGCAATTGACTTATTTCAGTTAGCATAATGCCCTCAAGGTTCATCCATGTTGTAGTATGTATCATAATTTCCATTCTTTTTAAAAAGGCTGAATAATAATTCATCCTATGTTTATAGCACATTTTGTTTATCCATTCATCTGTTGATGGACATTTGAGTTGTTTCTACCTTTTGGTGGTTGTGAATAATGCTGTTATGAACATGGGTGTACAAATATCTCGTCGAGACCTTGCCTTCAATTTTTTGTTTATATTCCCAGAAATTGAGTTGCTGGATCATATAGTAATTCTAACTTTACGTTTTAGGGGGGAACTTGCAATACTGTTTTCCACAGCAGCTGCACTAGATTATGTTACCTACAGCAATGCACAGGTGTTCTAGTTTCTCCACATTCTCACCAACACTTGCTATTTTTTACAGTAGCCATCCTAATGGGTGTGAGATGATATTTCACTGTGGTAAGGTATAGGTGTTTGACCCTGAAAAATGTACATACCTTCTGTGAGTTGGTCATCTGCCAGATTGTACTAAGGGTGTCTTCTTCACAGTCTTGTAAGAAGCAAAGGAGAAAACCTGAAAGAATGTCTGGTATACAGTAGGACTTTGATATCTTATTCCCAACCCACCCTGCCTGCCCTGTCCCATAAAACAGAATATTTGTAACAGCATCTGGAAAAGTGGCAGCAAGAAGTTAACTTTGGTTCCATGTCATCATTTCCTTCTTTTCATGTGTTTTCCTGTCTCCTTATTTTCCTTCTAGTGTGACAGGAGTTAAGCAATTTCTTATAGAGCAACAGTATCAAGAAATAACATAGAGGAGCAAAGAACAGTAATGGATCAACCAGACAAAATATGGGAATCATTAAATATGTGTCCCAGTTGCCAGACCTATCAGTTAGCCACAGGACCTTGGGTGAGTCTCTTCCCTAGTGCTGGCCTCTGGCTTAACACAGAAGGGCATGCAATACAAAAGCAGTGGTCAGGTGAGAGGTACTGAGATATTATGCTGAGAAACATTACCTACTGGTTGCATGAAGTGAGAAAAAAATTATCAACTGTATGTTATTATTGGCATCTTTTATTATTGTTGTTTTTATTGGGGTTGTTTGCATTTTATTATTTATTTTTTTCATTTAGATGTGGAATCAAAAAAAAAAATCTCATAGAAGTAGAGAGTAGAATGGTGGTTACCAGGGGCTAGGGAGATGTTGATCAAAGGATACAAAATTTCAGCTGGGGCTGGGCACGGTGGCTCATGCCTAGAATCCCAGCACTTTGGGATTCTAGGGGGCAGGTTACTTGAGGTCAAGAGTTTGAGACCAGCCTGGCCAACATGGTGAAACCCCGTCTCAACTAAAAATACAAAAATAAATAAATAAATAAAGCCAGGAGTGGTGGCACACACCTGTAGTCCCAGCCACTGGGGAGTCTGAGGCACAAGAATCACTTGAACCTGGAAGGCAGAGGTTGCAGTGAGTGGAGATTGTGCCACTGCACTCCAGCTTGGGTGACAGAGTGAGACTCCATCTCAAACAAAAAAAAAATTCAACTGGATAGGAGGAATAAATTCAAAACATCTATTGTGTGACATAATAACTATAGTTAATAACAATATATTGTATTCTTGAAAATTGCTAAGAGAGTATGTTTTAAGTATTCTCACTACAAAAGTATAAGGATGTCAGGTAATGTGTATGTTAACTAGCTCATAGCCACCTAGCCATTTCAAAATGCATATATATTTCAAAACATCATGTTGTACTTAACGGCTATATACATATATAATTTTGTCAATGTAATAAAAAAATGAAAAGGAGAATTGCATTGAACTTCCTGTCAGAAGCTATGCAAACAGGCTGGGCATGGTGGCTCACGCATGTAGTATCAGCACTTTGTGAGGCTGAGTGGGGTGGATCACCTGAGGCCAGGAGTTCAAGACTAGCCTAGTCAATATGGTGAAACCCTGTCTCTACTAAAAATTCAAAAATTAGCTGGGCATTGTGTTGCGTGCCTGTAATTCCAGCTACACGGGAAGCTGAGGCAGGAGAATGGCTTGAACCTGGGAGGCAGAGGTTGCAGTGAGCCGAGATTTGAGCCACTGCACTCCAGTCTGGGTGACAGAGCGAGACTCTGTTTCAAAAAAAAAAAAAAAAAAGACATACAAATGGCCAACAGATATATAAAAGATGCTCATCATCACTGATCATCAGGGAAATGCAAATTAAATTAAAACCACAATGAGATCTAACCTCACATCTTATGGCTATTTTCAAAAAGATGAAAGGTAAGTGTTAGTGAAAGTGTGAAAAAAAAGGAACACTTGTGTGCTGTGGATGAAAATGTCAATTAATATAGCCATTATGGAAAATAGTATGGAGGTTCCTCAGGAAACTAAAAATAAATTACCATATGATCCAGCAATTTCCTTTCTTGGTTTATATCCAAAAGAATCAAAATTGATATGTCAAAAAGATACCTGCACTCCCATGGTCATTGCAGGATTATTCACAATACCTAAGATATGGAAGCAACCTAGATGTCCAACATCAGATGAATAAAGAAAATGTAGTATATAGGCACAAGGGAATACTATTCAGCCTTTAAAAGAAGGAATTTCTGTCATTTGTGACAACATGGATGAAAATGAAGGATATTGTGCTAAGTGAAATAAGCAAGGCACACAAAGAGGAATATTGCATGATCTTACTTATATATTAAATCTAAGAAAGTCGAATACATAGTAGTAGAGAGTAGAATGGTGTTTACCAAAGACTGGAAGTAGAGAGTGAATGGGGGAAAGGAGAGATGTTGATTGAAAGATAGAAAATTTCAATTAGGCAGGTTAAGATTAATTATTAATGTATTGCACAGTATGGTGACTATAATAAATAACAATGCATTGTATTTTTCAAAATTGCTAAAAGAGTGAATTTCAAATGTTTTTATCACAAAGATATATGAGGTGATGGATTTGTTAATTAGCTTGATTGAGTCATTTTGCAATGTAAACATATATGAAAACATCACATTGCACCACATAAATATATACAATTATTTTTTTAAAAGGCTCAGAAGACAATCTACAGGGACTCCCACTGGCCAAATGTAAAACAATTTAAGTAGCAAAAACATTAATAACTGAAATGGATTAACACACATTAAATATGGAAAAATCTGTGAGCTCATGATGACACTCTAAAAAAGAAACAACAAACAAAATCAACTAACTGCTCAATTTTGGAGGATCCTTGGGAGACAACTCATATATAGTGGAAAAATTACAAAAGAATTAAACATTCACCTTACCTTTCCTGTGCGTACTATTCCTAAATATAACCTAATAGTTGATAAGAGGAAGTTTCTTTTCTAAAGGAATTACAGCTAATAAATGCAAAATAAATTAAAGAATTAGTATATCATAATTTGAAACCTTTAATTAAATGCAGTTGTAGGCAACAATCATCAGAAGCTACAAAAAAAAAAAAAAAAAAAAAAAAAAACATGACGAGAAAAGCCTATGGGAAATTTTACAATGCAGGGATCAGGCTGACAGCACCTAAACACAGTGATCAATCTTAAGTCGCAGGAAAGACACTCAGACAAGATAAGCTTCCTAGTCGAAAGCTATAGGAAACACAACATCACATTTGAGGTATTCCTGCCAAAAAGTCAGAATCTCATCAAGCTTCAAAATCCACTTAAAGGAAATAGAAGGGGCCAGAGGAACATAAAAACCAAGACTATAAGGCTACAATCAGGGCCAGGCACGGTGGCTCATGCCTGTAATCCTAGCAATTAGGGAGGCCAAGGTGGGTGGATCACCTAAGGTCAGGAGTTCGAGACCAGCATGGTCAACATGGTGAGACCACATCTCTACTGAAAAAATACAAAAAAAATAGCCAGATGTAGTGGCATGCACCTGTAATCCCATCTGCTCAGGAGGCTGAGGCAGGAGAATCTCTTGAACTAGGGAGGTGGAGGTTGCAGTGAGCCAAGATTGTGCCATTGCACTCCAGCCTGGGCAAAAAGAGTAAAACTTCATCTCAAAAAAAAAAAAAAAAAAAGATGCAATCAGCAAAACCCAGAATGCAAGCTCCACAGAGCAAAACACCCAATTCCTTAATTAAATAAACTGGAATGTCAGAGAAAGTGAGAGAAAAAAAGAGAGAGAGAGAGAGAGAGAGAGAGAGAGAGAGAAAGAGAGGACAGATCCTCTTTAGAATAAAAAAGACAACATTTCAAAGTTAGTTTTAATAGAAATTAAAATTAAAACCGCAAGGAGATGCCACCACACACCTAACAAAACAACAAAAATGAGAAAGTTAGAAAATATCAAGCACTGGGAAGGACGTGGAACAGTGGAACTCTCCACGTCGCTGGTGAGAATACAGATTGGAAACAACTACTTTGGAAAACTGCTTGGCAGTATTTTCTGAGCTGAACATACATATACCCTGTGACTCAGAAATGCCACGCTTAAGTACGTACATGCCTAAGGGAAATAAAACTAAATGTCCGTCCAAATGATACAAACAAGAATGTTCATACTACCATTATTCATAAGTCAAAAACTGAAAAATACCTAAATCCCATTAACAAATATATGTATATTGAAATATTCATATGATTTAATATTATACATCAATGAGAATGAATAGCTACGACTATAAACACCTATCAAGGTAAATTTCATACACATTATGTTGATTAAAAGGAGCCAGACACACCAAAAAAGCACATGCTGTATGATTCCAAAAACAATTTTTCTTCAAATCTCCCAATAAAGTTTGGGGAAGAAGAGGAAAATCAACACCTCATTTCCTTTTATTTGAAGGTACTTAGTGTCTTTTTGTATTACCTGCAGGTTAACCTCAGAGAAGCATGTATCCTCTCAGCCCTTGAAATGCAATTTACTACCAGCAGGAACTAGGCTAATGTCACGTCTGAGGACAGGCACTGAGTGCAAGACATAACTCTATGTGGCCTTGGGTAAGTCACTATACCTCATCTGCCTTATCCATTAGTGGGAGTCAGATCTGCACTGCCTTCCAAACAATGAAAACTACAGCACAGAAAAATGTTATTTCCATCTAGAAAACCATCTGAGTTACTAAGAAAAAAAATAGAATTGACTTTGGAAGTCCAAGGAATTATCCTAATAACCAAGTGGTCTAGTGTATAGTACCGGTTATGGTTGTTACTTTTCATACTTTTCATGTTTTTGTAATTATTACCTTTTTGTTTTTCTTAAATAAATACCCTCTATTACATGGTACAATGGCTACTAAGGGATAGTTTCCATCCAAAGAGATAGGGCCCTGTCTACCATCAACCACTGTGGACTGACAAAGTTCAACACATGGCTTTTTCTTTCTCCTAAGTGTACTAGTTAAGAGTGTGGATTCTTGTGACAGAATTATTGTAAACTCTTGTCTGGCACATAAAAACTGTGTGACTTTGAATGCTTTTACTGACCCTAAAGTCACTCAAATATCTCACCCTTTAAACCAGGTTGATACAGTATTTAGAAAAAAAGTTTTTAAAATAGTGTTTTATGTTTTAGTTTTTACAAAGATAAATGGTCAGAAATCAATTATTTTTAAAATTCCATGGCCAACACATTGGGATACCTGGCTCTGTGACCCTGACACAATGAAAAAATGGTGCCTCAGTTTTCTCTGTGTCAAGTGGGGAAAGCAATCGTTTCTACCTCATGGGTTGTTGCTTTGAGAATTACTTGACTTAATACATGAAAACACTTAGAACAGTGGTAGGCACACAGTAACTTCATTAAATGTAAACTTGTATATTGAGATTTTTATAGTTTTAAAAGTTCAATAGTTTGTGTATATCTTTAATAAATTGTAATAGTCTCACAATTAAATCTTAATTATTAATTGATATATTTTTAAAATTACTAACTTTCACTATAACCATTTTTGGATATCCTAACTAATTAACTTGAGAATATCTCAAAACCAGCTGTAACCACTGATCTCAGAAAGGTGCACCATCATTTCTCTAAGTAGCTATACAAACAGCTGAGGGTCATTCTTGACTGTGCCTTATCCCCACATAGCACGAACAGGCACTGCAGGTCCCACCTGCCCTACCTCCAAACATTCTCCTACAAACAACCTCCATAGGATGCTTCTGTTCATGTAATTACTCAAAATTGTACCAGTCCTTCCCTCTCACCTAAGATCACAGATTGGTTTCCCACGTGGGATCACACTTAAATTCCAGAGTATTACTGGTTATCAGGAAGATTGTGTACTGTTATTCTGTTATATACATGAGGCTGGTAGAAGAGTAGTTACTCACCTAAAGTGTCCCAATGATGGGACCCTGATCTTTTCACTGTTGCTTCAGTAACCTGTCTAGCAAACTCCATACCACACTTGGTTCTTCACTGTCAGCTCCTGGTTGTGGGATGCACAGTCCACACCCTTCTCTGAGGTTGCATTAGAAGGGAGATTAAGAAGATAAGAAAGCGGCCGGGCGCCGTGGCTCAAGCCTGTAATCCCAGCACTTTGGGAGGCCGAGGTGGGTGGATCACGAGGTCAAGAGATCAAGACCATCCTGGTCAACATGGTGAAACCCCGTCTCTACTAAAACTACAAAAAAGTAGCTGGGCATGGTGGTGCGTGCCTGTAGTCCCAGCTACTCAGGAGGCTGAGGCAGGAGAATTGCCTGAACCCAGGAGGCGGAGGTTGCGGTGAGCCGAGATCGCGCCATTGCACTCCAGCCTGGGTAACAAGAGCCAAACTCTGTCTCAAAAAAAAAAAAAAAAAGAAAGATAAGAAAGATAAGAAAGCACATGGAATAGAGAAGAAAGTAAGAGGATGGGAAAGCACATGAAATGAAGGGGATGGGATGGTAATGTCTGGCCTGTCCCCACTCATTTAACTGAAAGCTGTGTAATGACACTTTTCCTCTTCCCTAGCTCCATTCTACAATCCCCTGCGACACAGAGCAGTGACACCAAAGCTAACACACAGTGGAAATGTGGGCTTATCAGTGCTTGCTGTTACATATCCAAATATTGTTACATATCAAAATAATAAGTGATTCAGGCAAGAATTATAAATGGATGCTCAATCTGCAGCAAATCCCACAACAGTAACCATGTCACCATGGCAACCCTGCTGGCCAAAGAAAGCTAGGAAAAAACCAAACAAACAACACCTTGCTTTATTCCTGATATGTACTAGGAACTGATACATTTCACAGAAATTAACCTCAAGTGTTCCTCAAATAAATATTCCTAGGAGCTTTAGTGATATACACATACATATTCACATACATACATATATAACCACATAGGTACATGATCTGTTCGTCTCTCTCAAAACTCGAGATTCCACAAATTCATCAAGGTGGATTTGCAGAGGATGAAGAAGAAAAATTCCAGAATTCAACAAATTCAATTCTAACCATTCATATCAAATTGAAAGTACCATAACCATTTTCTTCTAGTAATTGATTTTTTTTCTACATGACCTATAAAATGGTCTCTGGAACATTTTTGTCTCTTTTTGAGTCAGAAACCTTAATATTGTTTAGATGAAAATTGGTAAGAAGAAAAATCCCCTAACCGTTCTATAGATCCAGTGAAAATTCTAGTGTGTGTTTTTTTTCCAAAGAAATGGAGGAGGTGATTCTAAAATTCATGTGGAGATGCAAAAGATCTAACCAAAAAAAAAAAAAAAAAAAAAAAGAAAAAGAAAAAAAGAAAAAAAGAAAAGAAAATCCTGACAAATTGAAAATTTAAAAATCTCAAAAATTGGAGAACAACCAATATCTGATTTCAAGACTGGCTGTAAAGTTACAGTAATTAAAACAGTGTGCCGTTGGCATCAAGGTAGACAATTAGATCAATGGAATGAAACAAACAGTCTTAAAACAGACCACGACAATATGGAAAACTGATTTTTCACACAGGCAAAAATGCAATTTAGTGGGGAAAGGATTGCCATTTCAAGAAATGGTGCTGGGACAAGTGAATATTCATATGCACAAATATAAATTCTGATCTATTTATCATGCCGTATGCAAAAGTCAATGCAAAATGCATCATAGTCCTAAGTGTAAACCATAGAGCTACAGAAACATTAGAAAAAACACAAAAGAAGAAAACTAGGAGAAAATTCTTGCTATCATTGATTAGGTGAAGATTTCCTAGATGCCACAACAAAACTGTAGTTCATACATGAACGAATTCATAATTTAGATCTACTTAAATTAAAAATGGCTGCTCCTCCCAAAGCACTATTCGGAGAATGAAAAGACAAAGCCACTGACTGGGAGAAAAATATTTTTAAATCATATATCTCATAAAGGACTTGAATTCAGAATATAGAACGTCTCACAAAACTTCATAGAACAAAACAGACCTTCTCCAAAACAAATATGCAAGGGATTTTGGTGGTTACTTTATCAAGAAGATCTAAAAATGTCAAATAACCACACGAAAGTATGCTCAACTTCATTAGTCATTAGAAAGTTGTAAGCTATAATGAGATACCATTATATTCCTATGAGAATGGCCAAAATGAAAAATACTGACCACACTGAGCATTGGCAAGATTGTGGAGATTAGAACTCTCATTAACTGCTAGTAAGAATAAAAAAATGATGCAATGATTTTTGAAAATACTTTGGCAGAACTTAAAACTACCATATTATTCAGCCATTGGACTCCTAAGTATTTAGGAGGCTGAGGCAGGAGAATTGCCTGACCCCAGGAGGCGGAGGTTGCGGTGAGCCGAGATCGCGCCATTGCACTCCAGCCTGGGTAACACAATGCTAGAATTCTTCCAAGCCAGTTAGCTGGGTTCAGAGTGGGCACATTCCACTCACTAGTGCAAACAGCCACATGACCACGGCCCTGAACTGCACTCTTTAGCAGTGTACAGACTCTGAAAAGATACCATCTACAGACTGTAGATAATAGGGAGTATCAGAACACTCTAAATAACACGGGCTTGTGAAAACTGATTATGTCACATCCATAGGATGAAATTTTGGAAGGCAATGAAAACAAATTTTGATGAAAACAGTGATGAGAGATGATATGTTGCCTAGCAGATTAATAACAAGTCCCATTACTTCAAATGTGTGGAGAAACAGGTACTTTCATGCTGCTAAGTTAAAATATATACTAGTAATATGGTTTTATTGAGACAGGGTTTTGCTCTGTTGCCCAGGCTGGAGTTCAGTGGCATGATCACAGCTCACTACAGCTTCAACCTCCCAAGCTCAAGCAATCTTCCTACCTCAGCCTCTTGAGTAGCTAGGACAACAGGCACATGCCATCATGCCTGGCTAGTTTTTTAATTTTTTGTAGAGATGGTGTCTCCCTATGTCACCCAGGCTGGTCTCCCACTCCTGGGCTCAAATGATCCTCCCATGTTAGCCTCTCAAAGTGCTGGAATTATAGGCATGAGCCACTGTGCCTGGCCAGTAATAGCATTTTGAATTCATTATGTTCATACAAAATTTTATCATTTACCAGGGTTTTGAAAGGACGTTTTCAAGACTTTATTATAAAAAAATGTTTACTAAGATATTTTCAGGTATATGAACAAGAACATTAAATATGTTATTGTTTGTAATAGAAAATGTGGTAAAAGGACTATATTTCCATTGCTAAGGTACTGGAAAATAAATTTTTGAGAGTTTTTTTTACAATGAAACACTTGGTCCTTGTAAAAAAAAATAAGTGAAATTTTGTTACAAAGTAATTTAAAGTGCTAGTATAGAAATGTATTTACATGGAAATATAATTATATTAAGTGCGAAAGCAAGTTGCAATGGTCACAAATAGCCTGGATCCATTTTGGTTTATATGAGTCTCTACCAATTTATCCAGAAGTCTAAAAGCATAAAAATAAAAATTACCCTTTTGTTCAACCTACAAAACATGGAAAGAGGCTTCATTTTTTGTCTGTATACCCAGGGTATGTCTACTTTCTTCCCAGACTTCCAGAAAGCTGTCTGGCTTCTTGTTCTTGTATGTTCAAGCTGCAGTTCAGGCTTCTGTCACGAGAGGGCAAAACTGTACCAGTACATATCACTATTCTCAAACTTCCTAAAGTGTCTGCAAGGAGCAAAAATTACAATACCTCCTTTGCGACCCAGCTTATGAATCTCGGTCTAGAATATTCTAATACTCTCCGAAAAAAATGGATAGGTATAAAATAAAGGTATAAAACCATATAATGAAACACCAGGTAGTAGCAGTGCACCTTGGTTCTGGCCGGTGGGCAGGCACAGAGCAGCAGAGGGCAGGCAGGAGATGTCTGAGAGAGGATCCGTAATCATTGAGGGGTCTGGGCAGCTGTGTCCACAGTGTCCTGGAGAGGGGATGATTGAGAGGAGATGAGAGAAGTTCTGAGAAATTTGTATAGGGGTGGGGTAATGGACAGTGAATGTCCTGCTTTCTGGGAGGGAAGGCCTGCCTTACGGTGTGGACATCTCAACCTACACTCAAGAGGGAAGAGAGAAATTAGTGAATGTGATGTAGATTTGAAGTCAACAGCTATTGGAGCTGCTTTAATATACACATGAATTTTCCAAACAGAATTTTTATTATAGTAAACAAGACATTCCAAGTCATTTCTGACTCTCCACAAACTATATTGTTTCCTTCCTTCCTTTCCTTCTTTCTTTTCTTTCTCTTTCTTTCTTTCTTTCTTCTTTCTTTCTTACTCTTTCTTTCTTTCTCTCACACTCTTTCTCTGTCCCTTCCTTCCTTCCTTCCTTCCTTCCTTCCTTCCTTCCTTCCTTCCTCCCTCCCTCCCTCCCTCCCTCCCTCTCTCTCTCTCTCTCTCTCTCTCTCTCTCTCTCTCTTTCTTTCCAGGCTGGAGTGCAGTGGAGTGATCTAGGCTCAATGCAACATCTGCCTCCCAGGTTCAAGCGATTCTCCTGCCTCAGCCTCCCAAGTAGCTGGGACTACAGGCGCCCACAATTACACCCAGCTAATTTTTGTATTTTTAGTAGAGATGGGGCTTCATCATGTTGGTCAGGATGGTCTCAATCACTTGACCTCGTGGTCTGCCCCCCTTGGCTTCCCAAAGTGCTGGGATTACAGGCATGAGCAACTGCACCCAGTCTGTACTCCTTTTCATTTAAAAAAAAAAAAAAATGGAAATGAATGTAGTCTGGTGGTCACAGCCAGGATTGCAACTCTGACAGTCTCAGTCTAAGGAGTAGGGAGAAATGGAGTTGGGGATCTTTTTAAAAAAATATTTATTTATTTATTCATTAGATATGAGGCCTTGGTATGTTGTCTAGGCTGTTCTAGAACTCCTAAGCTCAAGCTATCCTCCTACCTTGGCCTCTCAAAGTGTTGAGATTACAAATATGAGCCACTGTGCCCAGTCAGAGTTGGGGATCTTGATTTAATGGTATCAGGTCAGTTTTCTGGAATTTTTAACTGATTAGCAGCAATCTCTCTGTATTCATCATTTTCTAAGACATCTGAACCTGAGATTGGAATCCAGCTCCAGTCTGAACTAAAGATAAAGCAACACGTCTGAGGTGGGACAATCCAGCTACAGGAGACATAGAAACACACACACACTCACACACACAGAGACACACACAAAATTCAAGTTTTTATCTATTTCATTTTCCTACAAAATTAAACAGAATGAATGCTTTTCCAAAGTAATGAATATATGTACACATATATGCACATTACCATTTTCTTTTCTTTTCTTTTCTTTTTTTTTTTTTTTTTGAGACAGAGTTTCGCTCTTATTACCCAGGCTGGAGTGCAATGGTGTGATCTCGGCTCACTGCAACCTCCGCCTCCTGGGTTCAGGCAATTCTCCTGCCTCAACCTCCTGAGTAGCTGGGATTACAGGCAGGCGCCGCCATTCCCAGCTAATTTTTTGTATTTTTTAGTAGAGGCGGGGTTTCACCATGTTGACCAGGATGGTCTCGATCTCTTGACCTTGTGATCCACTGGCCTCGACCTCCAAAAGTGCTGGGATTACAGGCTTGAGCCACCGCGCCCGGCCTCACATTACCATTTTCATCACCAAGAAGGGTTGTTGAATGAGGACCCATGAAGCCACAATGACAGGTCACAGGGGAGTGGAATCTGACCATTTCTCAAGTCTTGGGCTCTCATCTCTTAAAAGGGAGAGTCCTCAGTGTCTTGTAAAAAGGGCGAGGCATAGGACCTCATTTCAATCCTGTCAGTTATGTGGAGAGGTGACTTAAGCTCTATAAGCTTTGATTTGGTCATCTGTGAAATGGAACTGACCATATCATCCTTACAGAGCTGTCCTGAGAGTCAAATGAGAAAAGTTTTCCAGACTCTATGGCATAGAATGGGACTTCAGTGGTGAATTAAATGTTGAGAACAGCAGTAGGGAATGGCTGAGACTCAGGGCTAAGGAGGCATTCTGAAAAATTATTTCTCATTGTTTTCACTTACGAGTATATAGACATGTCGATATAGGAAGCAAATATCTTTCTGATATGACTTGATTTCAAAATTTTGGAGACAGAAGGTTTTCAATATGCTCGTGTGTTTCATAATCTCATAACTGTTCAATATCATGCTTCGGAGTGGACCAAATCCAGTTACTATGCTGAAAAAACAGGTATGTCTGTAAACTCACTTGGTTATCTCATGAACACATAGTACCAAGGAAGCACTGTGTGTTCTTTGCTTAAAGGTTGCTCCTGGACTGCTCAGAATGTTAATATATTTAGGAAAATGCTGGAGCCATTCTATAGTCATCAGTGCAGGATCCTGTTGTGATATTGTTGGGTAATGCATACCCAGCAACATCACAACAGGATCTCAGCCATCTGTTGCTTCCCTGAGAGACAAAAATCCAAGAATGAATAGCATTTCTTCAACATATGATTAACTATTCTTACATTCACCGATTCACTAAATATGTATTGGGCTCAAAATGCATACTATTCCACTGGAGATGTCTCATTAGCTTGCTCTTAAGTAAATATAAAAGAGTAAGAAGGGAAATTAATATGTGGGCAAATTCAACATTTAAATATGATGTGAGATGGCTTCTGCACATTAACTTTTAAACTTGCTAAATTTTCAAGGAATTAAAGATTTTAAAAAATTCTTCCTGGGCCATCTCTCATTTCATGCACCCATAGATGTTTTTCTCAGTTTCTATTTTTCTGTCTCTCTCTTTCCCTTCAAAAACAAAATTTCAAAAAGAATTTTCTACATTCCCTGTTTATATTCTTCACTTCCCACTGACTCCTTATCCCACTGTCCTATAGGTTGTTCCTTCAGAATGACAGTGAATGTGATCTCACCAAGGTCTCAATCCACCTTTTTGTCACTAGGACTAGCTCCGAAAGTCTACCTCTAGACAAAGAACCAAAAAAGGAGACATATAGCAAGAAAGCAAGCTTTTATACTCTAACTGCCCTATTTTAGCAAAGGACCATGGAATAAAACACAGCTCCACCCCCACAATGCCAGCAGACTGAGTGGGGAACATTGATTCTATACTCATCGGATTATAACCAGGCACCCATCTCCACCCTTTGGGGTGATATCAGAAAAGACTATGTGGAGAACAAGTACTTTCATCCTCATCAGGTAGAAATTAATAACCCCCAGTGGTGTCAGTGGACACCAAGCAGGGAACTTGACTTGCACCCACACCCAATGATAGTGAGATGCCCCTTCTCTTATTTTCTAGGCTGGAGTTATCAGAAGTTGAGTGGGAAGGTGAAACTTTTATGACCATCCATTAATTAGGGGCTTTCTTATCTTCACAGGGTCAGTGGAAGCTCCATGGAGAACAGTTACAATGTGTCTTCCCCATCCTGCCGGGGTGTTGTCAGTGGAGGCCTGGCAGGGAGTGAAATTTCACCTCTGCCAAGCAGTAACAAGGAGCCACTTTCCTTCCACTCTCACACCTGCCCCCTCCACAATGTTAGGGGGGAATGCTGAGTGGGTAACCTAGACTTTTATCTACATCCAGCAGTAATAGGCTCTCCCCATTCCCCTCGACACACACCATGTTGTCAGTGGAGGCCACATGGGGAATAGCAAGGAGGCGTGCTACCCTTCCCAGCCAGAGTAATGTAGATGGAGCCCTAGTAAGAAACCTGAAATCCATCTCTCCCAAGCAGTAATAAGGAACCACTTCCCTCCCACCCTCCAGCCCCTGTGTCAGAGAGGTTTGAGTAGTGAATCTGGGGTTTCATTTAAATAAGATCTAGAGTTTCATAACATGATACCCAAAATGTCTAGGATATAATTTAAAAATCTCTTCTTCTATCTGAGAATATGGAAAATCTAAAATTGAGAAAGAAAATACAATCAATGGATACCAACACCAAGATGACACAGATGTTAGAATTATCCTACGTGTGTTTTAAAAGCAGTAATCATGAAAATACTTCAATGAGCAAGTAAGATGTTCTAAACCTATTGAATGCTTGAAACCAATGAAAATACTGAAAGTCTTAACAAATAAATAGAAGATATATAGGAGAACCAAATGGAACTCTAGAACCAAAACATAATAACTGAAATAAAACTTAGTGGGCTGGATGTGCTTGGCATGCACCTGTAATCCTAGCTATTCAGGAGGCTAAGGCAAGAGATTCATTTGAGCCAAGGAGTTCAAGACCATACTGGGCAACACAGAGACCCCATCTCTAAAATAAAACAAACACTCAATGGATTAATGCAACACCATAATGGAGAAAAAGAGAAAAGAATCAGGGAACTTGAATATAGAACAACAGAAATTAACCAATCTGAACAGAAAAGATACACTAAAAATATAGAACAAAGCCACAAGAACCTGTGGGACTATGACAAAAGATATGTTTGTGGCATTTTTGTGTTGGAAGGAGAATAGAGAGAGTGCATGAGCAAAAAAGTATTTGAGGAAATAATGGCAAAAGACCTTCAAATTTAGCAAAAGACATAAACTGAGAGGTACAAGAGCTGAGCATACCACAAAAATGATTATCCCAAAGAAATCCATGAAAAGACACATAATTATCAAACTTTAGAAAACTAAACACAAAGAAAAAACTCTTAGAATCAGGAAGAGAGAAACAATGCACTGCCTATAATTGAAAAATACAGCACGTTTCTCATCAGAAACCATGGAGAACAGAAAGGAGTGGTGCATCGTTTTTCAAGTGCTTAAAGAAAAGAACAGGTAACCTCAAATCATAATTTCAAGTAAATTATCCATATTCAAGTAAATTATCCTTCAGAAATTGAGGATATGCAGATATTCTCAAATGAAGGAAAAACAATTTCTAACCAGCAGACATACCCTAAAAAAATGACGTTAGCAAGAAAGAAGTGATCTTGGAACAAAAAACCAAAAAGATGGGTAAATACAATAACTTTTCCTTCTTCTCTTGATATTTCTAAATTCTTTCTGATGGTTAAGTAAAAAGTATAACACCATCTGATTGGTTCTCAATATATGTACAAGAAATATTCAAGACTATACTACTATAAGTGGCTGATGACAAAGAGACTTTATTGACCTTGGCATTGGAAAGAGCTGGACATACACACACTTGCCACTGTTCAGCATACCTATTACCCAAGAATACTTGAAACAATGAATGAATGAGAAGTATACTGTGATGGGGCACACATTTTCCCCACATTCTAAATAAACAGGATCTGAACGTCACTCCCTTCAACACTTGATTACTTTGGCCTCAAAGATATTTCCTCTTCCCTTAAAAAAATGTCTCTATTGGAAAGTAACACTTTCCAGATGTTCCAAACTGTGCTAACACCACCAATCAAATATTGCCAGAGCTACTTGCTGGGTGGGAAGTGGATTCTGTTCCTTAAATGCTTCTTTCCCCAAGTGAAAGGACTCAGAGCAGCCCAGGAATCATCTCCTGCATCTTCATTACTCCCTACCTTGAGAAAGCTGACAGAGGCACGAATCTAGAGAGAAATGAAAGGGGGATGTGGGCCCGCATGGTAAATCACTGAAGGCATCCAAAAAAGATGCAGAGTGACAGGGCCAATTTTGCGTGTGGGAACATGTGCAGATAACATGGCCGAAACCCAGTAACAAGCCATCACGTCCCAGGGGAAATCCCATGCAGAGAAGCTAGAGAATATCGTTGAAAAGGTCAGGCAGTGTGTGGACAACAGAAAAGTGCACATTTAAGTAAAGTATAGTGAACCCATATGTTTACAACAGTACAAAGTTGCCCAACCATAAAGGGCTGTTTGGTCAATATGTACAGCTCTGTTAGGGTGGGATTATACATTTAACTCTATTGATTAGTTTCCAGTGCATACTGGCTTCACTTCCCAGGTGTGTGGTGCTGTGATGGATCCACACAGGAACTCCCTCAACCTTCGGGGTGGTTGGAGTTGTCAGAATGACAGTTTGGGGTCCTATCCGCCTCGGTCATAGGAGGCCTACATTCCAGTCCTTGATCCAAACTTGGTTACCTGGTGAGAAAGGTTGAAATGGGGAGAATAAGCTGACAGGGCATCTTTCATTAACCCATTCAGACACATTCTCTTCCACCTTTCCTAAAGCCTGTAATTGCTGACATAATTCAGTTTCCTCTAATTCCCAGGAGTCCACTTTGGGAGCTCAGTGAATGAGGCTGTAGCCCCCCTCCCACAGCTCTCAGCCAAATAAAAAGCCACTTCCTTCCTCAATTTGGTGTTCAACAGGTTTGTTCCCCGCTGCTCTGCTTCAACTGACCTGATGAAAAGAGCTGAGGCAATAGAGGAAGAGAAGAGCCTTGTGAAAAATCTCAGGGAGGATGCAGAGAGAAAACAATGGAAAACATAGAGAGTGTGACCTCTTGGAGCGTGTTCTGGTTGAGAATATGACTCTAGGATAAAGGCAGAAACTCACTGGCAGATAGCGATCCCTGGGAACTGGGGTCAGTGAAAAATTAAAGTGGGTGTACAATTTATAGACAGTGTCAGTGCTCAATTAATGGTAAATCCTTCTGCTTGATGTACACTTCCCACTTTAATGACGGTTTAGGGTGCTAACATCAATCATTTTACTATTGTCAGTGCTCCTGTTTCTTCCCTGCCACCATGGACCAGTGAGAGGCATACAGGGCACTTCCTTTCTCACTGTACTTGTGCAATTGCAGGGTATAAAGGTAACCTGCAGCATCCCATCGAAACAAATGTGTCCTTCACCGATTGGTCCCAAACCTGGATGGCCTCAGACCTAGAGTTTCTTGTCAGTTATCTCAGAGCCCTGTCTGCTCCCCTGGTCCAGTCAGTCAGGCTGGATCCCCCATCATCTTTTCTCCATCTACTCCCAACAAGTCCTGTCCACTGCCCCAGGCCTAGCCCCTCTTTGAGGACTCTGACGATTCCAGTGAGGCTCCCCTGTTCTTGTATAGTAAGGTGGTTCTACAGAGGTCACCATAACTTCCACAAGGACCCACAATCTCCTGAGGTCAGAAGTTCGAGACCAGCCTGGCTAACGTGGTGAAACCACGTCTCAACTAAAAATACAAAAATTAGCCGGGTGTGGTGGTGTGCACCCATAGTCTCAGCTACTCTGGAGGCTGAGTGAGGCAGGAGAATTACTTGAACCTGGGAGGCAGAGGTTGCAGTGAGCAGAGATCACGCCATTGCACTCCAGCCTGGGCAACAAGAGTGAATCTCCATATCAGAAACAAACAAACAAACAAACAAACAAACAATGGGCCAAAGTACTTTTTAAATTCTAAAAACCACCATAAAGTGTAAAATGCCATTCACATAGCAAAAATTAAAAATCAAAAGCATATGACCAAGTGTACGCCACTGTACTCCAGCCTGGGAGGCCGAGTGAGACTCCATCTCAAAAAAAAAAAAAAAAAAAAAGCATGTGAAAAGTGAAAAGTTAGTAAAATTGTAACTTTTGCTAAGATACAGGGTTTATATGCTAGATGTGTGACATACTCTTAGACATAAATAAATTCAAATCTCCAATAAACACCTGGAAATATGCCAAACCAAACAAATTAAAATGAATGAAACTGAATCATATTATGTGAAACAGATAAGTTATAAAAAGAAAACATAAGATATGATTACATTTTGCAAAAGAATATATATCAACATGAGTGTATAGGTATGTGTGTGATTATAAGAAAGATTCTGGAAAATAGGCCTATATAAATTAACAGAGATTACATTTTTACAATGATGGGTAGAAGGTGGACCAGAAGAGGAAAACATAATAATTTCTAAATATGCATTTCTATATTCTTTTATACTTATTAAGCAATGAAAAGTCAAAATTGGTAATCTGATAAGGTTATGAGATAAAGTTTTGTAAAACAGGAAAATCTGCAAACCAAGGCACAAAATGGCAGTGTAGAAATACATTTAGTGACTAAAAAACATGTGCAAATATTTCTCCACAATAGCACATTAAAAAAGTTTCTTTGATAATAATTCAATGTATGTATGTTGGTTTGAGATGAAGGGTGCTCTCATTTAAATTTGCATTTCTGTGGGATTTAAAATACGGAAGTTTTATGAAATAAGAGAAATATAAAACTTTGGAATGATTACAAATGTGATGCTCATATATTTGCTGCTTTGTAAATGTATTCACGATATATGTTTCATGAGTAAAGAAGCAGATCACAACAATTTGGCAGTATTTCTGTGTGTGAGTGTCTGTATTTCTCAACTTTCTTCACAACAATTATTCACATACCAACTTGTGAAGCTTTCTGTTTGGTTCAATAGGGACTGAACTTTCAGTCCTAGGGTTTGAAGACCCCAGGATTGGCCTAGATATAGAAAAATTGCTGCTGCCAGTGAAGAATATTTCAGAAAGCTTTGTTCTATACAATGAAATTCATTCACCTCCGTCACTGCCCAAATCCTCTACCCCTTGCCAAATTCTCTGGTTGACTTTCAATTCTGCAATACTGACTCTGAGCACCAGGTGGCATTGTTCTCCATTTTCTTTCTTTCTTTTTTTTTTTTGAGACGGAGTTTCGCTCTTGTTACCCAGGCTGGAGTGCAATGGCGCGATCTCGGCTCACTGCAACCTCCGCCTCCTGGGTTCAGGCAATTCTCCTGCCTCAGCCTCCTGAGTAGCTGGGATTACAGGCACGTGCTACCATGCCCAGCTAATTTTTTTGTATTTTTACTAGAGACGGAGTTTCACCATGTTGACCAGGATGGTCTCGATCTCTTGACCTTGTGATCCACCCTCCTCTACCTCCCAAAGTGCTGGGATTATAGGCGTGAGCCACCGCGCCCGGCCTGTTCTCCATTTTCTAAGGTGTCCCCCCCTCCCCCGGCCCACTGTGAAAAGACATTTTTAATAAACAGAAACAAAATATTTTCTTCAACGTACATTATGAAACAATAAGTACACGGTGATTTGAACTCTCCTTGAAAAATACATGTATATAAGAAGATTTAGGAGATACATACTTAGTTTCTTTTTCTGCTTACTCCTGTATCTACATCTCACTAACTTGTTAATATGTACTGGGTGTCTACTGTGTGGCCGGTACTATCAGTCAAATTCTACATCTGCATCCCAGCCCTCCCTCTCTTGATATCTAGACCTGCACCACAGGGAGCAAGATGAATGTTAGTGCCCAACTCATGGGGTGGGGCGGTGTGGCATCAAACACACCATTCCAAGCAAGTTTAGTCAAAGGTTCCCCCTGAGTCTTGGAAACTCAGCACAGAAACAGGAAATGATGTGATTGAGTCGAGAGAAGTTACTATTTTGGAAAACTGAGGCACCTTGTAAAGCAAATATTCTCTTGCATAATGCCAACAGGCTAGTGCCTTCTCCTGACAGGATCTCTCTAATAGCATGAAGGATGAGGCAACCTTTGTTATGGTTTCGTATTTGTTCTTCTCGTGGGTGGGAACTAGAGATTTTACTTTTTCCATTATTCCTTTATTAGTTCTGAGTGGTTCTGTGTCTGCCTTATCCCTAGGAAGGGATCCTTCCCATTTACTTATGAAAAAAGCTCATCTGTGATGATGTGGAGTTTCTGCTTCGTTTAAGATCTCCTGTCCCAGTTCAGGGGGCCTACCCATGCTTGCCTTCTTCTTGTCATTCAGAACTTATTTCAAATGTAATATCCTGAGAAAGAGCTTCACTGACATCCCCACCTATGATAATCTCTGTCCTGGTCATTTTCTACTGTATTTACATGTTTATTTTCTTCAAAGCATTCATCCCCATATGCAATCACCCTGCTTATTGATTTGTTTACCTGCTTATTGCCAGTTTTCCCAAATTAAAATGAAATCTCCATGGATTCTACTTGTTTTGTTCCCTGTGCCATTTCCTCAGTTCCTAGTTTAGTGGCTCACGTTTAGTATCAATCACTGGATAAGTATTAAGTGAAGAAATTGTTATCTATTTTACACACTGAAATATAGAACTATTTAAAGCTGAGTGGCAGAAAAAAATAACAACAAAATTAAATATCAGAGGATTTAAAATTTTCAGAAGTCTTTGCTGCAAATCTGTAGCGTGCTTTTCAAATTTGGATGAGTATGAAAACCTATTGACAAAATTACACAAAAGGTAGACACACACCAGACACCTCCTATCTCACCTTCCTTGTTTTGGTTTATCACATCCAGGATAGGCCTAGGACTCTGCAGGGTTTTTTGTTTTATTTTGTTTTTGTTTGTTTGTTTGTTTGTTTGTTTTTGAGATGGATCTTGCACTGTCACCCCAGCTAGAGTGCAATGGTGTGATCTCAGCTTACTGCAACTTCCACCTCCCAGGTTCAAGCGATTATCCTGCCTCAGCCTCCCAAGTAGCTGGGATTACAGGCACACACCACCACACCCGCCTAATGTTTTGTATTTTTAGTAGAGACAGGGTTTCACTATGTTGACCAGACTGGTCTCGAATGCCTGACCTCATGATCCACCCACCTAGGCCTCCCAAAGTGTTGGGATTACAGGCGTGAGCCCCCCTCCCAGCCGGCAGTTTTTTACAATGTTAATTTTACATCTACCATGTAATCCAGCTTTGCACTCTTAAGTATTTAGAGAAAGAAAGCATGTGTCTATGGTAAGACTTATATACAAATCTTCATAGCAGCCTATTTACAAGAGCTACAAATTGAAAATAAGCCAAAATTTTCTCAACAGTTGAATAAATTGTAGTATAGCCGTATACTAGTATACGATTTGGCCATTAAAAACAATAAAATTGGCTGGGCGTGGTGATTCACGCCTGTGATTGCAGCACTTTGGGGGGGAAGAGGTTACACTTTTAAACAACCAAATCTGATGAGAACTCACCCACTATACAGTACCAAAGGGGGAAATGGTGCAAAATCATTCACGAAGCATCCACTCCCATGATCTAATCACCTCCCACCAGGTCCCACTTCCAACACTGGGGATTGCAATTGAACATGAGATTTGGCTGGGGACACAGACCCAAACTATATCACTTTCACACCCTTCCTTCCTTCCTTCCTTCCTTTCCTCCCTCCCTCCTTCCCTCCCTCCTTCCCTCCTTCCTTCCTTCCTTCCTTCCCTCCCTCCTTCCTTCCTTCCTTCCCTCCTTCCCTCCTTCCTTCCTTCCTTCCCTCCCTCCCTCCCTCCTTCCTTCCTTCCTTCCTTCCTTCCTTCCTTCCCTCCTTCCTTCCTTCCTTCCCTCCTTCCCTCCTTCCTTCCTTCCTTCCTTCTCTCCCTCCCTCCCTCCCTCCCTCCTTCCTTCCTTCCTTCCTTCCTTCCTTCCTTCCTTCCCTCCCTCCCTCCCTCCTTCCTTCTTTCCTTCCTTCCTTCCTTCCTTCCTTCCTTCCTTCCTTCCTTCCTTCCTTTCTCTCTCTCTCTTTTACAGGCTCTGACTCTGCCACCCAGGCAGGAGTGCAGTGGCACAATCATGATTCACCAGAGCCTTCCCCCTGCTTTAGCCTCCCAAAGTGCTGTAATTACAGGCATGAGTCATCGTGCCCAGCCATGAGGTCAAGTTTCTATGGCAACCACCATGGGCAGGCTGGTCCTGCACAGAGGAAATGCCTCAGCTCAGCCCACTGCTTCTGTGCCATTCTCTAAAAACAAAACACCTTCCCTCTTTAGGCTGCCACGTAGGAAGGCTTACTAATTAGAAGAACTAGGCTGGGATACAAGCAACTGGCAGAACTCTGCCCAGGTGGTTGGAACAAAGCATGTCCCTGTTTTCAAGAGTTTTATTTGCTTTAAAAGTGATACAGCAGGAGTATTATCAGTACACAGAAATGCAAGGGGGTATCCTAGAGTTCTTGCACATAATCTAGCCCACTGGCAGTGAATCTTTACTTCCTATAGAGTTACACCAGGAGGCTCATCTTGTCTGCTTGTCTCTTTTCCTGTGATGTTATGATTGATCACTGGGTTCAGGTGCTGTCAGCTTTAACCATTCATTATAAAATTTCCCATAAGCTTTTCACCTCATATGTTTTTTGCATACTTTGAAGATTGTTGCTAAAACTGCACTTTATTAATGTTTGCACAAAGGTGATATACTAATTCTACATTTTCTTCCTTATTCATTAGTTGTAATTCTTTGGCTGGGCACAGTGGCTCACCTCTAATTCCAACATTTTGGGAGGCTGAGGCAGGAGGACTGCTTGACCTCAGGAGTTGTAGACCAGCCTGGGCAACATAGTGAGACCCCATCTTTGTTTAAAAATAATAATAATAGGCTGGATGCAATGGCTCACACATGCAATCCCAGCACTTCAGGAGGCCGAGGAAGGAGGATTGCTTGAGGCCAGGAGTTCAAGGTCAGCCTAGGCATCATAGTGAGACTTTGTCACCAGAAAAAATTAAAATAAATAAAAATTAGCCAGGCAAAGTGTTGCATGCCTGTGGTCCCACTACTTGGGAGGCTGAGATGGGAGGATTGCTAAAGCCTATGAGGTCGAAGCTGCAGAGAGCCATGATCACGCCACTGCACTCTAGCCTGGGGAAGATAATGAGACCCTGACTCAATAACAATAACTTTAAAAAGAAGAAACTGTAATTACTTTATAAAAGAAATTTTCTTTTTAATGACAACTATTAGGTTATGCTGAGAAGGGTATGCACAGTAAGGGTAGGATGAATGCCTTAATTCTTTTGCAGTATATTTCCAATTTTCAAGATAATGCATTATTTTCCTAGAAGCCTGCATAAGTGAGCAGTTAGCTTATTTCCTGTGTTTTTCTTTTAGAATGTCATCAGAAGTTCGTAGACATTTATGTATTTGATGTGCTGTAATCCACTGCAGTCTTTTTTTTTTTTTTTTTTTTTTTTGCCAAATTGTTTTCTGTTTAACCAGTGGGAGCCCCTTCAGCTTGGCTTCTAAGTATTTTTTGGCATGCTTTCTGGTATGATGGTTTGGTCCAGAATTATCTGGAACAAACCCTATTCTAGACCTGGAATCATATGTTTCCCTCAAGGAAGTTCAGTTCTTTTTAGCAGAAAATGATTTTAGAGGAATCGATCTGAGTAATACGGTTTCTCATTGCTGCTGAGTTGATCATTATTTCTTACTTTTGCAGTGCATGGATCCTGTAAATAGGTATTATATTTTAAAAGACTATACATCATCATCTTCCATCCTTGCTGCTCTTCATCCTTAGAATAACTGGTTTTTTATTGTATTTAAATTTATCAAACTTAAATTTAAATAGCCATGTGTGGCTAATGACTACTGTATTAGAAAGCTCTACACATGTCTTTGCACCTTGCTTTTTTCAGTTAACAAGATATCTTAGAGATTACTTCATATCATTATAGAGAGTGAAAGTTTATTGCTTTTATAGCTGCATAGTACAGCACTCTCTAATATAGACGCACATTAGATTATTCAATCATCCTCCTGTTGATGAACATTAGTCTTTCTCCTGGTTTTCTGCTGTTCCAGATTTTCAGCCAGGAATAACCTTGTATTTATGCATCTTTTAATTTTTTATTTGGAATAGATTCCTGGGAAAGAGAGATCTCCTTCCAAGAGTAAATACCTATGCAATTTTACCATGTAGCATCACATCCCCTATACAGGGGTTGTCCTATCAATCCAGTCACTGCATGATGGTGGATAACATGGTAAGACAAGTGAATTTCATGAGCATAGGCCCATTGTCTCTTCATTTGCTATGAAGCAAGCTCCTTGATCCGAAGCAATGCTGTATGTAATACCATGACAGTGGGTAAAGCATTCTATAAGTCCATGGATGGTAGTTTTGGCAAAAGCACTGCATGCAGGGAAGGCAAATACATATCCAGAATATTCCAGTAAGAACATACTACAGTAAGAACAAAATGCTGTTCCTTGATGACGAAAGTGATCCAATGTAATATATCTGCCACCAGGTGACTGATTGTTCACCTTGGAAAATGGTGTCATACTGGGGACACAGGATTGGTCTCCTTTGCTGGCACATACTCAGGAGTGGTTGTAGCTAAGTTGACCTTGTTGAATGGAAGTCCATGTTTCTAAGCCGAGCATAAAATCCATTCCTGCCACCATGGACACTTTGTTCATAAGTCAATTGGGTAATGACAGGAGTGGCTAGGCAAAGAGGCTGACTGGTATCCACAAAATGTGTCATGTTATCCACTTGATTATTAAAGTCCGCCTCTGCTGAGGCACCCTTTCATTAACATTCACGTTGAACAAAAAAAATTATCATATTTATCCTGATTTATAGAGATTTATCCACTCTTCTCCAGACTTTCATGTCTCCAATTTTCCAATGATTTTCCTTCCAAGCCCTTGACCATCCAGACAAACCACTGTTCACAGTTCATGACTTCCACTCACCAGAGATTGACAATTCTTTTGGCAGTTAAAAATGCACAACTTTCTTTTGGTCTACGTGGTTTCTGATGGGAAATTGGCTGTCCTTCCCCTTGTTTTTCTCAATGCATTATTTTTTTCTCCCTGCTTTCAAGATGATTTTCTTTTTGTTTTTCTCCTTTCTATCCAAGACAACAATGGCAAGTCCCCCAGGTTGTTGAGACTTTATTCACTTATTTTTTTAGTCTACTTTCTCATGTTCTGATTGGGTAATTTCTGTTGTCTTATATTCAGATTCACTATATATTTTTCTTTTTCTTTCTTTCTTTTTTTTTTTTTTTTGAGACGGAGTTTCGCTCTTGTTACCCAGGCTGAAGTGCAGTGGCACGATCTCGGCTCACCGCAACCTCCGCCTCCTGGGTTCAGGCAATTCTCCTGCCTCAGCCTCCTGAGTAGCTGGGATTACAGGCACGCGCCACCATGCCCAGCTAATTTTTTTGTATTTTTAGTAGAGACGGGGTTTCACCATGTTGACCAGGATGGTCTCGATCTCTTGACCTTGTGATCCACCTGCCTCGGCCTCCCAAAGTGCTGGGATTACAGGCTTGAGCCACCGCGCCTGGCCTTATATTTTTCTTTTATTTCCTTCTTTTGAGTTTATCCATTCGATTTTTATTTCAGTTATTCTATGTTTCAGGTGATGATTAATTTTATCTATCAACTTCACTGGGCCATGATTATCAGATGTTAGGTCAAACGTTATTCTAAAAGTTTCTGCAAAAGTACTTGTTGTTTTCTCTTTGTTTTTGTTTGTTTTTAGATGAAATTAACATTTGAAACACTTGCTTTGAGTAAAAAAGGATTACCTTCCAGAATGTAAGTGGGCCTCATCCAATTAGTCAAAGACCAGAAGAGAACAAAGATTGATCTCCCCTGAGAATTATACCAGCAGACTTCCCATTGACTCAAAATTTCAATCCTCCTTGGGTCTTCTGACTGCTGGCCTACCCTACAAATTTTGGACTTCTCAGATCTCTACAATCTTGTGAACCAAATTCTTAAAATAAATCTCTCCCTCTTATATTGGTTCTGTTTCTCTGGAGATCCCTGACTAATATGTCTCAGTTCTAAAATGTCTAAGCTGGGTGTGGTGGCATATACCTGTAGTAGTACTCCCAGTTACTTGGAAGGCTGAGACAGGAGGATCCCTTGAGCCCAGGAGTTTGAGCCCAGCCTAGGCAACACAGTGAGATTCTGTCTATTAAAAATAAAATAAAGTATTAGAAAGATGAAATTTCAATTTGGTTCTTCTTTATGCCTTCAATTCATTTGCTGAGACATTCTGGGTTTTCATTTGTTTTAAAAAGTTTTTTGACGTAATCCCCCATTATCTATGAGGTAGATGTTCTAAGACCCCCAATGGACGCCCAAAACCACAAATAGTACCAAACCTTATATGTATTTTTTTTTTTTAATTCTGATAACCAGTATTACTTAGTGACTAATGGGCAGGTAGCATATACAGCACAGATACGCTGAACAAAAGGATGATTCATGTCCTGGGCAGAACTGAGAGGGATGCTGAGAGATTTTAATCACACTATTCAGAACAATGCAACATTTAAAATGTGAATTATTTATTTCTGGAATTTTCCACTTGATATTTTTGGACCACAGTTGACCGAGGGTAACTGAAACCATGAGAAGTGAAACCACAAATGTGAGAGGACTACCATAATTACTAATTAGAACATTTTTATGATAACTTATTTAAAATCATTGTCTGATAATTTCATCATCCGTGACACCTTAGTGTTATTATCTGTTGATTGTCTTTTCTCATTCAGGTGCAGATTTTTCTGATACTTAGATGGAAAAGGGTTTTTTTCATCATATCTAGAACGTCACTTTTTTTTTTTTCAGAGTTTGTCTGATAATTCTTGTTATTTATACTGCCACATAAAGTGGATAATCAACCTGTTTAAATTTATTTATTTATTCTTAAATTGAAACAGGATCTCACTTTGTCACCTGGACTGAAGTGCAGTGGCATGAACAGCTTCCCAGGCTCAAGTGATTTTCCCGTCTCAGTCCCACAAGTAGCTGGGACTACAGGCATGCACCACCATGCCTGGCTAATTTTTTTATAAAGACAAGGTTTTACCATGTTTCCCAGGCTTGTCTTGAACTCCTGGGCTCAAGCAATCTGTCAGCCTCAGCCTCCCAAAGTGTGGGGATTACAGGCCTGAGCCATAGCTCCCAGCCAGCTTGTCTAAATCCATTATAAAAGTTAATGCTATTTTTATTAAATTACATTAAATGAATACATTAACTCAGGGAAATTGGTGTCTCAATGATATCCACTTGAAATGAATCAATACATTTCACCCCATAATGTCACTACTTTGACATATTTGAAGATGGCTATTCAGAAGAACTGGAAATACAAGAATAGCTGAAATCTGTCTTTTGTGAAGGGGCCTTGCATTTGTGGAGAAAGTCTGCCTTGATGTAGGTAATCTTTCTTTGGGGAAACTTCCCTTGTAGCAGGCATCCCCAAACAACAGGGCCCGTGGGCCGCATGCGACCCCCCTGAGGCCATTTATCTGGTCCCCACCGCACTTCAGGAAGGGGCACCTCTTTCATTGGTGGTCAGTGAGAGGAGCACAGTATGTGGCGGCCCTCCAACGGTCTGAGGGACAGTGAACTGGCCCCCTGTGTAAAAAGTTTGGGGACGCCTGCCTTGTAGGGATCTAGGAATGATTAACTGAGAGTTTGACACCTCAGAACTTTGAATGTGCTCCCCTAGCCCTACACAGATAAAATGAAAGAAGATAGAAGCCTCACTCACAGGAGTTGTTTGAGTGCAAATTCCGTCCAATCGTTTATTGGCTTTTATGTTACACAGAACCAAGGGATGTCCCTAATACGTCAGCCTTATAAACAGATGCAGGAACAAAACTGAGCAAACACACATACATACACACACACACACACACACACACACACACACAACATACTCATGTAGACACATACACACACAAGTACACAAATGAACAAAAACATCATCTGCTGTGTAGGACAAAAGAAAAAAAATTTCACAGTTTTAGCCCAGGGGTATTATAGTACTAATCAAAGAAATGACAAATCCAGCAACAAAGGCAAACTTTATTAGGAGAAGCCAGAAGCCAGAGTAGCAAATACATGTTTTCTACAACATCTAGTTTTCAATAAGCTGTTACAAGACCTACAAAGTAGAAATAGTTGACTGTAGCTAGAGCTGCCATAACAAAATGCTATAGACTGTGTGACTTAAACAGCAGACATTTATTTTCTCACAATTCTGGAAGACGAAAGTCCAAAATCAGGGTGCCAGTAAAGTCATTTTCTGTGAGAGCTCTCTTTTGGGCTTATAGGTGTCTACCATCTCATGCTATGTCCTCACAATACCTCTTCTTTTTGCAATCACAGAGAGAGCAAGTGAGAGCAAGCTCTTTGATGTATCTCTTACAAGGGCACTAATTTCATCATGAAGATCCCCTACCCATTATCTCATCTAACCCTAATTACCTCCCAAGGGCCCCATCTTCAAATGTCATCACATCAGGGTTTAAAGCTTCAACATGAATTTGGAGAAGACACAAACATCCATAAGTCAAGAAAAGTTGTCTTTGCATGTCTTAAATGTTGGACAGAATGTTCTCTACATTCCTGAATGTTTCATAATCTCATAAAAAAAATCTCTTCTTTTTTGTTGAACATCATGCCTCTGAGCACACCCAAATCCAGATTCCCACACTGGGAAGACAACTGTGTCTTTGAACTCAACAGGTGAACTTAGTGATAGATCTCACCAGGAACACAAGAAATGGTTTTTGCCTAATTGCTGCTTCTGGACTGCTTTGTTCATTAATAAATTTATTTAAAAAAAAATTCTGGACCTATCCCACAGTCACCAGTGCAGTGTCCTCAGGCCATGGATTGTGCAGTCACATCACACCAGGATTTCAGCCATTTACTGCCTTCCTGAGAGGTAAAAATCCAAGAATTATAGCATTTCTTAGATAGAGAATTGCTCATTTTTTCATTCGCTAATAATGAAATATGTGTTGAGCTCAAAACCCATATTATTCCATTGTGGAGGCATCTCATTAGCTGTAAAGTGAAAATAAGAGAATAAGAAGGGAAATGTATATATGGGCAAATTCGAGGGTTAAATCTGAGATGAGATGGTTCTTTTACATTAACTTTTTTTCTTTTTTGTTTGAGACGGAGTTGCCTAGGCTGGAGTGCAGTGATGCAGTCTCAGCTCACAGCAACTTCTGCCGCCCAGGTTCAAGTGATTCTCCTGCTTTAGCCTCCCAAGTAGCTGGGGTTACAGGCGCATACCATCATGCCTGGCTAATTTTTGTATTTTTAGTAGAGATAGGTTTCACCACATTGGTCAGGCTGGTCTCGAACTCCTGACCTCAGGTTATCTGCCTGCCTTGGCCTCCCAAACTGCTGCAGTTAGAGGCATGAGCCACTGCACCCAGCACACACTAACTTTTAAACTTGCTCAGTTTTCAAGGAATTGCGTCTGACCATGATGTCTCACCCCTGTAATCCCAGCACTTTTGGAGGCTGAGTGTGGAGAATCACTTGAGGCCAAGAGTTCAAGACCAGCGTGGGCAAAAAAGTGAGACCCTGGTCTCTACAAAAAATAAAAAACTGTAGTCCCAGCCACTCCAGAGGCTGAGGTGGGAGGATCACTTGAGCCCAGCAGGAGATGTAGGCTGCAGTGAGCTATGACGGCTCCACCGCATTCCAGCCTGGGCGATAGAAGGAGACCTTGGTTTTTTGTTTATGTTTCCATTTGTTTCTTAAAAATGAATTGGAGATTTTTTTTAATTGGTTTTTGGACTCCTCATCCTATTAAGCCACAGGTCTGTGTCTTAGTGTTTCTCGTTCTTTCTCCCTTCCCCTTCAAGACACAGTTCCAGAAAGTGATTTCTACATTCCTGTTAATATTCTTCATGTCATACTGACTTCTTATTTACACTACAGCTACACCGTGGCTCCTGTACCCCTAATTGCAATAAAATTGCTCTCACCAACATCACAGACTTTTTTTACTAGATCTGGCTATTTTGTAGACATATATTAAGATACCGAATGTTACTTTTAGTGACATTTGCAGGCTGCCTCTTTCTCTTAACAACAAGTCTTTGACATTTTTTTTTTTTTTTGGCTCTGGAGCAGGATGTACTGGACACAAATTCATGCTGTTCCACTCTCTAATTGTGCAGTCTCAGGCAAAGTCTTTATTTTGTTTGTCTCTCTGGTTTTTCATTTACGGAATAAGAATAACATTATGTCTATCTCAGAAGGGCACTGTGACCATTAAATGAATCAATACATAAAAGCCATTAGCACATAAGAAATTTTAGCCTAAAGCTGTTATAGCAAGTAACTACAAACTTCAGGTTTAAAGCATCAGTAATTTATTCTCTTACTGTTCTTCAGACCAGAACTCTGAAACCAAGATATCAACAGGACCTGAAAGTTCTAGGGGGAAATTCTTTTTTCTTCTCATATCTAGTGGTTTCTGGTTTACTTGTTTTGTGGCAACATGACTCCAGTCTCTGCCTCCTTTTTTTTTTTTTTTTTTTAAGGTCTCACTCTGTTGCCTAGGCTGTAGAACAGGAGTGCAATGGACCAATCATAGCTCACTGCAGCCTTGAATTCCTAGGCTCAAAGGATCCTCCCACCTCAGTTTCCCAAGCAATGAAGACCACAGGCATGTGCCACCATGCCCAGCTAATTTTTCTATTTTTGTACAGATGGGGGGGGTCTCACTATATTGTCTAGGCTGGTCTCGAACTCCTGGCTTCAAGTGATCCTCCTGCCTCAGCCTCCCAAAGTGCTGGGATTACAAGCATGAGCCACTGTGCCTGACCTCTGCCTCCATCTTTACATGTCTTTCTTCCTATGTGTGTCAAGTCTCCCTCTTCTTTCTCTTATATATACATTAGTCATTGGATTTAGGCACCAACTTCCATCCAGCATATTCACATCTGGAGATCCTTAGCTTAATTATACCTGCATAAATCTTATTTCTAAGTAAGGCCTCATTCACGGGCATGGGGGTTAGGATTTAGAGATATCTTTTTATTCTTTTTATTTTATTTTATTTTTAGAGACAGAGTCTTGCTATGTTGCCCAGGCTTGTCTCAAACTCCTGGCCTCAAGCAGATCCTCCCACTCCAGCCTCTCAAAGCGCTGGGATGACAAGCATCAATCACCACACCCAGTTTGAAGTAACCCTTTTGAGTGACACAATTCAACCCACTACAGTGATATAGGAGGTTGCAAAATTATATGTAATATGATGTTATTTTCTGTGTATAAATACAAATACATGCATGCATAAGTATACAAATACCTGCATAAGAAAACTTCTGGAATAATATAATGCAGATGCAAACATTAACAGGCCTGATCTTTGAGTGTCATGTTTGTAGTAAATACAATATCACAAATAAAAAGAAATTAATTAGGGGATGATTTCCTTCCTCACTTCCACTATCCTCAGGTATCTCATCCTACAAAAAAAGGGCACCAAAGCTTATCCATTGAATAAATATGCATATGTTTCTTTTCCTGCTGCTTCAAATCTGTATGATCTCTATGAGATGTTCATATTTAAGTCATACATGTTGTGGGAGGGAGAACACAAGAGAGGCTAAAGATATATTTATTTAAGCATTATAGGACTTTCTATAGATTTTCTCTTTTTTCCTCACAAAACCTGTGTGAAATAAGTATTTAATATGCCTGTATAGCAGATGACAGAGATCTCTACCCTCAGGAGACCAGGCATGAATCACGCAGGAGGTAAGGGCCCTCACTGTCTCTTACATGGCAGGGGCCTTATATTGGTTTGATAAAAATTTGGATCAAGGCTGGTTAATATGATGCTGGTCTGGTACTCTGCCACACAGGAATGGCTGGTGTCTTCAAAGAAAAGCCCTCGATATGTTTTCATATCAAGTTGGTAAAATTTGCACTGGAACCCAGGCCTGTTGACTCCCGGTCCTATGCTCTTCCTTCCATGCTATTATCCTCATACTGAGTAAAGTTTCTGTCTACTCCTCACTTCTACACCAGACTCAGTTCATTCACTTTGTGCGCCAGTCTCAAGAGGGCCATGCTTTTCCCTAACTCAACACTGGAAATCAGAGAATAGCAATTTTCAAACTTTTCTGAGTATTATTATATTGTCAACAAACATGAAAAGATATTTGAAAGAGTGCACACCTTTTGAGACTGCAACCGTTCCTCTAGTAATGTTTCCCAAAGAAGTGTTTAACCATGTGCACATAGACTTAGACATAGAATGCCTGTCCTTATAGATTGCTCACTTCAGTTCACTGACATGGAATGAGTTTAGAAGAATAGAAAGTTGTAAGAGGAAAAGAAATCAGGGACAAGGAAGAGGGAAACAGCTTCAAATACTTATATTCTCTGTTGTCACAGCTCTATGGTTCTACCAACGGTTTTGACCACAGATAAAGAGGGAAATCCACAACTACTGAATGATTCTCACAGTCTTTAAGATATTACCCACCCACAAGCAGTCTCACGTTCTACATAGCCCTCATCTGACTTTCTTCTCAACAGAGGACAGTGGTTCTATTTCCATGACTCAAACCCTAGAGGCTCTTGTAGTACTCCAGTGCTCTCTGACAATGTTTTATGATAGGGATGAAGATTGAGATTACAGTAAATCCTCACTTTGACAGTTGTCCATAGGTTCTTGGAAATGGCATCTTTAAGTGAAAGGATGTATAATGAAACTCCTTTTACCACAGGCTGATTGATATAAACAAAACTTAAGTTCCTGTGGCATACATTCTGATTATAAAAACATCGCCAAGCATTTCTATACACCAATAACAAACTAACAGAGAGCCAAATCATGAGCAAACTCCCATTCACAATTGTTACAAAGAGAATAAAATAACTAGGAATACAACTAACAAAGGATGTAAAGGACCTCTTCAAGGAGAACTACAAACCACTGCTCAAGGAAATAAGAGAGGACACAAACAGATGGAGAAACATTCCATGCTCATGGTTAGAAAGAATCAGTATCATGAAAATGACCATACTGCCCAAAGTAATTTATTGATTTAATGCTATCCTTATCAAACTACCATTGACCTTCTTCACAGAACTGGAAAAAAACACCTTAAACTTTATATGGAACCAAAAGGGAGCCCGCATAGACAAGACAATCCTAAGCAAAAAGAACAAACCTGGAGGCATCACACTCCCTGATTTCAAACTATACTACAAGTCTACAGTAATCAAAACAGCATGATACTGGTACCAAAACAGAGATATAGACCAATGGAACAGAACAGAGGCCCTGGAGGCAACACCACACATCTACACCATCTGATCTTTGACAAACCTGACAAAAACAAGCAATGGGGAAAGGACTCCCTGTTTAATAAATGGTGTTGGGAAAACTGGCTAGCCATGTGCAGAAAGCAGAAACTGGACCCCTTCCTGACACCTTACACTAAAATTAACTCCAGATGGATTAAAGACTTAAACATAAGACCTAACACCATAAAAACCCGAGAAGAAAATTTAGCAAAACCATTCAGGACATAGGCGTAGGCAAGGACTTCATGACCAAAACGCCAAAAGTATTGGCAACAAAAGCCAAAATAGACAAATGGGACCTAATTAAATTCCAGAGCTTCTGTACAGCAAAAGAAACAATCATTAGAGCGAACTGGCAACCATCAGAATGGGAAAAAATGTTTGCAATCTACCCATCTGACAAAGGGCTAATATCCAGAATCTACAAATAACTAAAACAGATTTACAAGAAAAACAAACAAACAAACAAACCCATCCAAAAGTGGGAGAAGAATATGAACAGATACTTTTCAAAAGAAGACATATATGAGGCCAACAAACATATGAAACAATGTTCATCATTACTGATTATTAGAGAAATGCAAATCAAAACCACATTGAGATACATCTCACACCAGTTAGAATGGCAATCATTAAAAAATCTGGAGACAACAGATGCTGGAGAGGATGTAGAGAAATAGGAACACTTTTACACTGTTGGTGAGAGTGTAAATTAGTTCAACCATTGTGGAAGACAGTGTGGTGGTTCCTCAAGGACCTAGAAATAGAAATTCCATTTGACCCAGCAATCCCATTGCTGGGTATATATCCAAAGGATTATAAATCATTCTATTATAAAGACACATGCACATGTATGTTCATAGCAGCACTGTTTACAATTGCAAAGACCTGGAACCAATCCAAATGCTCATCGATGATACACTGGACAAAGAAAATGTGGCAAATATGCACTTTGGAATACTATGCAACCATAAAAAACGATGACTTCATGTCCTTTGTAGGAACATGAATGAATCTGGAAACCATCATTCTCAGCAAACTGACACAAGAACAGAAAATCAAATACTGCATGTTCTCACTCACAGGTGGGTATTGAACAATGAGAACACATGGACACAGGGAGGGAAGCATCACACACTGGGGTTTGTAGTAGGGGGCCAAGGGAGGGACAGCTGGGGGTGGGGAGGTCAATGGGGGGATGGAGGCAGCAAACCCCATTGCCATGTGTGTACCTATGCAACAATCTTGCTTGATCTGCACATGTACCCCAGATCCTAAAGTACAATAAAAAAATCACCAAATGTTTAAATAAAGACCAAAACACTTTTAATATTAAACACAAATAAATGTGAGCTATACCTACTGATATGGTGTGGATCCATGTCCTTGCCCAAATCTCATGTCCATCTGTAATCCTCAGTGTTGAAGGTGGAGACTAGTGGGATGTTATTGGATCATGGAGGTGAATTTTCCCCTTGGTGCTTTTCTAGTAATAGTGATTAAATTCTCCGAAGATCTGGTCATTTAAGCGTGCGGCACCTCCTCCCCTCCGGTTGGTCCTGCTCCTGCCATGCAAGACTGCTCCTGCTTCACCTTCCACCACGTGTAAAGCCTTCTGAAGCCCCCCCCACCCAGAAGCAGATGCCATCATGCTTCCTGTATAGCCTGCAGAACTGTGAGCCAATGAAACCTCTTTTCTTTATAAATTACCCAATTTCAGGTATTTCTTTATAGCAGCATGAGAACTGACTAATACACCTGCATTTAAGAAAGATTACTAAGAATAAGTAAGATAATTATCTACCCAATTATTCTGTTTCAGTGTCGCTGGTTGCTGGAGCCTATCTTCAAAGCTCAGGGTGTAAGGAAGGAACCAGTCTTGGACAGGATATCATTGCATCACAGGAACACAAACACACACACACGCACACACACACACTCACACTGGGACCATTTAGACATGCCAGTTCACCCAATGTGCAGATCTTTGTGATGTGAGAGGAAACAGGAGTACCTAGAGAAAACCCAGGCAGACATGGGAAGAATGTGCAAACTTCAAACAGATATCAGTCCTGGCCCAAAATCCATTTTTTCCCTCTTCAGTGTTATAATAAAACAACGTTGAACAAAATGACAATATTTCAGGGCCTGCTCTATTTCAGCACTGTAGAAGGGTAGTCTACTGGAGTTGTAGTACATACAGGGCTATGTGTTTCCAACATTTTCCAGCCTGTGGAAACCTGTTGAATTCTGTTGTGGCAGCCAATGCCTCCCTATGGTCCCCAGAGTCTCAAATGGAAGCGACAAGAATAAGAAATATGCCACTTATGCCGGGCGCGGTGGCTCAAGCCTGTAATCCCAGCACTTTGGGAGGCCGAGGCGGGTGGATCACGAGGTCAAGAGATCGAGACCATCCTGGTCAACATGGTGAAACCCCGTCTCTACCAGAAATACAAAACATTAGCTGGGCATGGTGGCACGTGCCTGTAATCCCAGCTACTCAGGAGGCTGAGGCAGGAGAATTGCTTGAACCCAGGAGGTGGAGGTTGCTGTGAGCCGAGATCGTGCCATTGCACTCCAGCCTGGGTAACAAGAGCGAAACTCCATCTCGAAAAAAAAAAAAAAAAAAAAAAAAAAAGAAATATGCCACTTATAATGTTTTGAAATTTTTCAGCATTATAATTTAAAACTACTACTACAGGTCACTATTAAAAACAACAAACAGTCCGGGTGTAGTGGCTCACGCCTGTAATCCCAGCACTTTGAGATGCCAAGGCAGGCATATCATGAGGTCAGGAGATAGAGACCATCCTGGCCAACATGGTTAAACTCCGTCTCTACTAAAAATACAAAAATTAGCCAGGTGTGGTGCATACCTGTAATCCCAGCTACTCGGAAGGCTGAGGCAGGAGAATCGCTTGAACTAGGGAGTTGGAGATTGCAGTGAGCCGAGATCACGCCACTGCACTCCAGCTTGGTGACAGAGCAAGACTTTGTCTCAAAAAATAAAAATAATAAAAAAAGTAATGGCCTAGGAAGCTTCAAATATCAGTGCAAAAAAGTTTAAGGCAACCAGGGCCCGAGTGGCTTCAGGATGCCATAGTAAAAGCTTTAGAGCAATTTGGGGTTTCGATACTGATCAGCCATTCAAAGGGTTTTCCTTGATTTACTTAACCTCTGCGAATTTCTATACTCTGAAATAAACTACGGACCAGGCACAATGACTCACTCCTGTAATCCCAGTACTTTGGGAGGCTGAGGTGGGAGGATCACTTGAGGTCAGGAGTTCAAGACTAGCCTGGCCAACATGGTGAAACTCTGTCTCTACTAAAAATACAAAAAATTCACCGGGCTTGGTGGCACATGCCTGTAATCCCAGCTACTCAGGAGGTTGAGACAGGAGAATTGCTTGAACCTGGGAGGCGGAGATTGTAGTGGGCCAAGATTGGACCACTGCACTCTGGCCTGAGTGACAGACGAGACTATCTCAAAAAAACAAAGGAAAAAACCTATGATTTAATATTAGATTGCTGAAATAAAGGTTAAGATTAAAGTAGTTACAATTTGGAGTACCATTTGCTTACATTAGTTTTGTTAACATTAATTTTCCATCCTTCACATCACCTATCCCAGAGAAAATACCTGTTGCTCTGACTGAATCCCTCCCTATTTGTTGCCACCTTAAAAACCAGTCAGTTCACAGTCCTCACACCAAGGTCTGCTGGTCCTAGGGTGATGATTTCACTTCCCCCACCATTATCATGATCAACAACAGGATTATCAGATTAGCATCTATGCAGGTGTATAAAATGACTTGTCCCTAAGTCTTGGTGGTTAATCATCTATAGGAGAGGTCACTCAGTATGTAAAACATTTCTCAATCTTCTTGCAATATCATCTCCCTTAGAAGGATTTTTAGACATGTTTTTCTTATCAACTACTTTCTGCCCAGATCATGAAATTTTAATACCACAGATGAAATGTTAACTCCTTATATACTATGGACCTTTGTAGTACCAAAAATCATTCTGAAGTCTATCGTCCCTTTATCTTCAAAAGTCTATTTTCAGCCCCTTACTGGTAATATCACCCCTCTTGGGAATGCATAAAATACTGTTATGAAAGCAAAAGCTGGAACCCCATCCCTGCCCTTTATTTGATGTGTGACACTGGAATGCTTTTTCAGCATCTGTCAGCCTGCCCTTGCTTATCGGTAAAAGGGAACTCATGATGCCTTCCTTAGAAAACTGTTCTGTGGGAATAAATGAGAAATCCCACACAGAGTAGATGGCATCTAGTAGGATTTCAATAAATGGTCATCCAGGTCCACTTTTCTCCACCCTCCCAGAGAAGTGATGACTGTTATCTAAACCAAGCAGCACAACTGCCACAGAGACCACCTGGCAGTGGAGCAGGAAGATGGAGCACATGCTCACACTTACATCATACATGAACCTTTGGGGCCATTTCTGTGTTGCCGGATGGTTTCCTGATGTATTGGGGTGAGATGAGAAGATTTGTCACTTCTGTCCCCTTCTTTGATCTTCTAGATTGATATTGGAAAAGCAGTGTCCTATTGAGTCTCAAATGAAGAGAGTGCAGATGAAGAGGTGGCAGGAGTCATAAGCCCTTGACCCTTATACCAGACCCATTACCACTTACATGACCTTGTGCTGGGATTTCATCTGCACTATCAGCTTCTTCAAAGAGAGAGAGGTTGTTGAATGAGTACCCATAAGGGCACAATCCTAGCAACATAAAAAACTACAAGTGTTTAAGTCCTAGATGGTCATCATCTATAAAAGCAGATCATGTGTTGTCCTTTGAGGAGAGTAAGAGTTGCAACCCCACTCCTGATCATTACTAGATGCTTCTGCAAAATTGATTTGCCATCAGTGAATCTGAATTGGTCATCTGTAAACTGGAAATAATGATGCCTTCCTCACAGACTTGTTGTGAGAGAATTATGCAAAGTATGTAATTGCACATTTTTGGCTGTAAGTATTTGTGCTATCTTAGAGTAAGTGCCCCTTTGCACCTTTTCCCCCCTGAAAATAGTGTTTCTGAGATTTCTCTAATAAGGTGACTTTGGGGATGTTTAGATATTATGAATCCTGACCATTTTTGTACCATTGCCCAAGCTGCTAGATTCTATCCCTGGCTCCATCAGTTTGTGTGGTGAGCAAATTCTTTGCCATCCAGCTCTGTGATTAGCAGCAAGTACGTTGTAGTCATATACATCCATGAAGAGAGCATAATCATACCTCGCTAGTAGGGTTGTCATGAGGATTAAATTCAACCACTAAAGTGAAGAATGTGGGGCTGGACCCTCTAAACAATGTACTTCATCAATATTAGTTGCCCTTCCTCTCTGGATCAGGAAACTAATGTGGCTTGTAACCTGACCCCTCAGGTAGGACCCCTTCACTTGCATGCATATCAGAATTAACTTGGAGAGCCTTTAAAAAACTTTTAGCAGGTTTTGGGGTACATGTGATGAACATGCAAGATTGTTGCATAGGTACACACATGGCAGTGTGCTTTGCTGCCTTCCGTCCCCTCACCTGTATCTGTCATTTCTCCCCATGCTATCTCTTCCCACCTCCCCACCCCCCGCCCCTCCCCCATTTCCCCCCAACAGACCCCAGTGTGTAGTGCTCCCTACTTCATTGAAATTTAAAATTTTTGCCCTGACAAAGGGATTGTTAAGACAAGCTACAAAATGAGAGAAAAGATTTATAACTCACATATCTAAAAAAGGATTTGTATTTAGAAAATATGAAGAGTGCTCAAAATTTATTAAAAACAATCAGGGTTTGCCTGTAATCTCATTGGGCCCAGGAGTTCCATGTCTGGCCTAGGCAACAGCAAGACCTCGTCTCAAAAAATAAAAAGAAAGAAAGAAAAAAAAGAGAAAAAAAAAAAAAAAAAAAAAACTTTTAGCAGAAATTCACTTGTTGTTGGAAATAAGACTTCTATATCAAAGTCCATTCAAGTGATTAAGCCATAGTAATGCGGGCCTCAGAAAGTGCATATTCCATTTGACACCTGAAGTGTTATGTGAAAGCCTATTTCCCCTTCATTCTACCAGTACCAGGTATGACCATCTTTTTCCTTTACTGCCACTTTGATCGTTCATTTCCTTAGACCTGCCTGTTAGAAGAGCTCTCTCAGATGATCGTTAACTTAGAGATTCACAGCTCTTGTTCCTCGATGGTGTCTCCTGTTACAAGAGCTCAACATGAAAATGTGGCATACTTCTATGATGTTAAACCTGAAGGTAAAATGAGGGGACACAAAATAGCTTATTATCTGGAAATAGGATTTTGATTTTTATCCCTGAGCCCAAACGTCATGAATGAGATGATGAGATGGCAAGTGACTGATGATGCTCTATTCTTCACAAGATGCCATCAGCTAGAGATGGAAGCCCTAGTGTGCGCTCCTGAGGCTGCCTCTACTTCTCTCACTCCCTTAATTATTCCCTGTGGACTAAGATTTGTGCTCCATTTGTGGCTCTGATGGTGTTGGTGTGTGTCTTCTGTGCAGGAATGGGGTGCGGGGGAGGGGAATGCTAGGGAGGGGTCAGCTGTTAGGGAAGCCCTGAGAGGAGGGGATCCTGATGTAAGAAAGGAGTGAAAGCCATGGCGCTAAGTCAGGTTAGTCTGGCATGTACATGAAATCTGTTTTTAAATTCTTTTTAAAGAAACTATTTTCTCGAAGAAGAGACAAGGGCTCACTATATTGCCCAGGCTGTTCTTTAATTCTTGGGCTCATGTGCTCTTCTTGTCTCTGCCTCCCAAATTTCTGGGATTACAGGCTTAAGCCACGATACCCAGTCACATGTGATGTCTTTTTTTTAATTTTTTTTTTATCTTTTTTTTTTTTTTTTTTTTTTTTTTTTTTTAGCGGAGTTTCGCTCTTGTTACCCAGGCTGGAATGCTGGAGTGCAATGGCGCGATCTCGGCTCACCGCAACCTCCGCCTTCTGGGTTCAGGCAATTCTCCTGCCTCAGCCTCCTGAGTAGCTGGGATTACAGGCACGCACCACCATGCCCAGCTAATTTTTTGCATTTTTAGTAGAGACGGGGTTTCACCATGTTGACCAGGATGGTCTCCATCTCTTGACCTCGTGATCCACCCGCCTCGGCCTCCCAAAGTGCTGGGATTACAGGCTTGAGCCACCGCGCCCGGCCCACATGTGATGTCTAATAACAGTATTACATTTCTCCTCCTCAGAGGCATCTGAATTTCTTGTCAGGGTATGACCCTGCCATGTTTGTGTGCCTCGTAAACCGGTTTCCGACACTGTGAGTAAGGACACCATTAGTGTTATTCTCAGAAGGTGGAGCGGTGGCATGAGGATGGGAGTCATGGAAGAGGATTGAATTTTTTGGAGGACACAGGTGATCAGAGCAACTTTCCAGACCCCACTAATAGGAAAAAGAATAGCCTCTTCCAGCTAAGAGGAGGGCAGGAGAGACAGCTAGGAGGGCAGCAGGGGCCTCTTAAAGCAGGAACCATACAGTCGTACATGAGGACCTGGACCATCAACTGTGGCTAAGTGAGATGCTGGCCTGAGATGTTAGAGCACTTGTACATGCTTTCATGAGCTGGAGCTAGAACACAGGCCTGCTGATTCCCAACTCTCTACTCTCCTCATGAATGGCTGCAAGCTGCCTTTTCAAAGGAAAGGCAGACTTGTTTCTCGCCATACTGAACACAGAATTCCTTCAACTCAAAAAAGGGGATTGACACCGCTCCCTTAAAGAGTGGTCCTGAAGGTAAACTGACATCTTGTGTGTGCAGTAAATAAGCTCAGTGCAAATATAATCCCGTTCATGTTAATGAGACCCTGGGGTGATTGGAAAATGGAGGGATCAGCCAACGGTGCAGTTAGGTCAGAGCACAGAGTGCTTGGCACACAGGACTAGAAATGTAGGCTGGGTCCATGGGGAAGGAGTTGTCCTTGGCAGGGAGAGAAGGTGGGCTGCTTTTGAGGATGTTTTGAAGGCATAATTATCTTTTTCCACTTTCCTAATAGCACCAACATTATCTGAAACCTTTTTTTCTTTCAAGGGCTATATTTGGCTCTGAGCCTCTGTTGCTATGCAACAGGCTCCTCTGAGCTCACAGCATGATTCAGAGATACTGATTTGGACAGCTGCATCCACAGAGTCCTGGAGAGGGCATGACAGAGAGTGGGTGGGAGAAAGTCTGGGAAGCCTATACAGGAATGAGGTCCAGGCTGTCTGGAACAGCCTGCTCTCTGGGAGGGGCCATCTCTACAGTGTAGGCAAGTCAGCCAACACTGGTGAGGGACAGAGTAAGTAAACGAGATGGATTAAATGAACCAAATATATGGAGTTAACATAAAATGAAATTTATGTTTAGTTTTTTAATATACATAGAAATTTTCCAAACATAATTGGCAAAAGACTTTCCAAACTGTTTTGTCAATTGCTCTAAAGAATAACATGTTTTGCCATATCTATAAGTGGAGACTTTAAAGCAATCCCAAGCAAACAGAACAAATCTGGAGGCATCACATTATTAGACTTCAAATTATGCTACAAGGCTATAGTTACCAAAACAGCATGGTACAAAGTAGGCACAAAGACCAATGGAATAGAATAGAGAACCCAGAAATAAAGCTGAATACTTACAGCCAACTGATCTTCAACAAAGCATGCAAAAACATAAATTGTTCTACTTAAATAGTGTGCAGTAGGATAAATTTTAAAAAATCATAAATTGGAGAATGGACACCCTATTCAACAAATTGTTCTGGAAAAACTGGCAAGCCATGTGTAGAAGAATGAAACCGGATCTCTATCTCTCACCTTGTAGAAAAATCTACTCAGGATGGATAAAAGACTTAAATATAAAACTACGAAAATTCTAGAAGACAACATTGAAAAAACTCTTATAGACATAGGCCTAGGCAAAGAATTTGTGACTAAGACTCCAAAAGCAATTTAAAAAAATAAACAAAAATAAGTAAATGGAGCCTAATTAAACTAAAAAGCTTCTGCACAGCAAAAGAAACAATCAGCATAGAAAACAACTCACAGAATGGGATAAAATATTTGTGAACTACACATCTGACAATGGACTAATATACAGAATCTACAAGGAATTCAAACAAATCATTGAGAACAAAAAACAAAAAATCTCATCAAAAAGTGAACAAATGACATGAGTAGACATTTCTCAAAAGAAGATATACAAATGGCTAATAATCATATGAAAAATTCTCAGCATCACTAATTATCAGGGAAATGCAAATGAAAACCACAGAGTACCACTTTACTTCTATAAGATTGGCCATAATTAAAAAGTCAAAAAACAATAGATGTTGGCATTGATATGTGGAAAAGGGAACGCTTATACACTGCCAGTGGAAATGAAAATTAATACAACCTCTGTGGAAAACAGTATGGAGAATCCTCAAAGAGCGAAAAGTAAATCTGCCATTAAACCCAGCAATCCTGCTACTGGGTACCTACTCAAAGGAAAAGAAGTCATTATATAAAAAAGCCATTGCCTACATATGTTTATAGGTGCACCATTCACAATTGCAAAGATGTGAAACCAACCTAAGTGACCATCAATTAATAAATGGATAATCTATCTGTACTTTGGTATAGGCATCTACATTTGACGCTGTCCCTCACAGATTTTTGACCAATGTGGAGCCCGGAAACTGTGGAAACAAGGAATGAAAAGGCTTATGGAACCCTGCATTACCATCTCAAGGTGGCCCGCCAATTTAGGACCATCCCACTATCAGTGTTCTCTAGCCAAAAGATCACCAGGAGCACACCTGGTGCCAATCCAAGTTGGGGTTTTACTTGTAAACCAAAAAGTATCTGAGATAGGTCTCAATCATTTTAGAAGTATATTTTGTCAAGGTCAGGACATGCCTGTGACACAACCTCAGGAGGTCCTAAGAACATGTGCCAAAGGTAGTCAGGCTACAGCTTGGTTTTATATATTTTAAGTGGACATAAGACTCCAGTCAATACATGTAAGATGTACAGTGATTCAGTCCAGAAAAGTAGGACAACCTGAAGTCGAGGGTGTGGGGAGGTGGATAGGGATGTGGTCGGGGGAGTGGGGCTTCCAGGTCGTAGGTGGATTCAAAGATTTTCTGATTGACAATTGGTTAAAAGAGTTTATCTGAAGACTTGGAATCAATAGATGGGAGTGTCTGGGATAGATAAGGAAGGAGTTGTGGAGACCAAGGTTCTTATTATGCAGATGAAATCTCCAGGTAGCAGGCTTCAAAGATAATAAATTGTAAATGTTTCTTACCAGACTTAAAAAGGGGCACTTTGGGAGGCAGAGGCCTGTGGACCACCAGACCATCTGGCCAACATGGTGAAAATCCTGTCTCTACTAAAAACACAAAAGTTAGCTGGGCATAATGGCGTGCACTTATAGTCCCAGCTACTCAGGAGGCTGAGGCAGGAGAATCACTTGAACCCGGGAGGCAGAGGTTGCAGTGACCTGAGATCACACCACTGCACTCCAGCCTGGTGACAGAGCAAGACTCCATTGCAAAAAAAAAAAAAAAAAAGGTTCCAGACTCTTAGTAAATTCTCTCCTGGATCAGGAAAAAGATCTGGAAAGAGAAGGAAATTCTCTATAGAATGTAGATATTCCCCAGAAGGGACAGTTGTACAGGGCCATTTCAAAATGGCCATATGTCAAAGGAATATGTTTTGTAGTAAAATACTTTGATTTCTTTAAGGGCCTGCTATCTCTCATGCTGGTTTAGTAACAACCCAACAGATTCACCTTGCCTACTGCCCAGAGAGAGCCAAGTAACGAGACAAGGAAATTGCAATAAGGAAAGAGAAATTTAGGCAGATCTTGCTGCGTGGGAGACTAGAGTTTTATTATTACTCAGACCAGTCTCCCTGAGTGTGAGACATAGAAAAGCTCTTCAAACTTTATATCTTAGACTACATTATAAGGAGTTACAATCTCTTGCTCTATGGCCATTATCCACTATTAGCATAAACATACACCCATGTATATATATTCTCTAAATCAGCTACATCTTAAATCAGCTACCTTGACTTGCTCCAGCATGTCTGAACAGAACTGGGCAAGCTCCAAACCCTGGTGCATGCCATTTCTTATTTGGAAACCCTCCTGACTGTCTCCTGTCTAGCTTCCTCTTCTTTCTCATCTTCTTTCTCCCTATCTATTCAGGAAATTTACAAGTTTTTAGCCAATCGGGTCAAGCATAGAATGTGAGGTCCCATTCCGGCCAATGGAAACAGGACACAGCAGTAGGGCGATTGTGTTAGGTTATGAAAGTTATAAATGTCCCTGTCTGCCTTGTTCAGGTGTGCTCTCATGGCAAGACCACCGGCGGGTTGCACCCCTCTTGCAGGAAGTAAACTAGCCTTGCTGAGTTATCCACTGTCTCGGTGTGGATTCTTCCCAATGTTATAAACCCGTTTCCAACACTGAGCATTTAGGGATCAGAGTTTTTAAGGATAATTTGGTTGGCAGTAGGAGGAGCAGTGAGTCATGAGTGCTGATTGGTTGGATAGGAGATGAAATCATAGGGAGTCAAAGTTGTCCTTTTGTGCTAAGTCAGGAAATCCTGCATGGGGCCCACAAGATCAGATAAGTCAGTTTCTTAATCTGGATGGTGCCGGCTGATCCATTGAGTGCAGGGTCTGCAAAATATCTCAAGCATTGATCTTAGGTTTTGCAACAGTTATTTTACCCCTAGGAACAACTTGGGGGATAAGAGTTTTTAAGGAGAACTTAGTGGGTAGAGGGGAACCCGAGAGCTGGGAGTTTCCCCCCGGGTTGGGGGAAACCAGTGAGCGGATTGGTCAGGTCAGAGATGAAATCATAGGGAGTTGAAGCTGTCTTCTTGCACTGAGTCAGTTCCTGGGCTGGGGCCACAAGATCAGATGAACCAGTTTATCCATCTGGGTAGTGCCAGCTGATCATCAAGTGCAGGGTCTACAAAATATCTCAAGCACTGGCCTTAGGTTTTACAATAGTGATTTTATCCCCAGAGCATTTGTTTAATGAGGATATAAACAACGATGATATCTAACCAGTGGTTAATGGTATATTTGCTTGCTTCTTCAATTTGTCCTCTTTTTCAAATATATTTACATATTTTGAAAACACATTTAAAAGAATATTTCACTAAATAAATTGTTTCAAACCTTCAAATCTGCAATTCTACCTCTAGAAGGTTCCTATGGACTTCATCATGCAAAACTATGTCTGCTAAAAAGAGGATATTGTTATTTTATTCCTCTCATGAGATCTTTTAGAGAAGGAAGCATCTATCTAGTCTTCTTCAGTTTCAGTTTCAACAGCTTCTCATAAATACATGCTCACTTGTACTCACTCTGTGGAACAATTCTGTGTTTCCATTGCTTATCTGACTTATGTCCCAGGCATCTCCCTCAAAAACGGAAGAGGCAAATCCTAGGGCCAATCTTTAGATAAGACATTTAAAAGCTGTAGAGCCTTCAGTCCATTGTGTGAAGTAACAACCATGAGAAATTATGAACTCACACTCATTGGACCCCTTTCAAATGAAAAATTGTATCTATGTTACTGGCTGAAGAGATCTGAGTTACCAGCGGCATATCAATATGGGTCTGCAGCAACTTCAATTCTTGCCTCCTCAGAAAAAAGAATTCAACTGAGGGGCATAAGGCAGAAAAAGAGACAAAAGGAAGTTTTAGAGCAGGAGTAGAAGTTTATTTTAAAAGGCTTGAGAACAATAAAGAAAGGAAAGTTCACTTGGAAGAGATCCAAGAGGGTGTTAAAGTACAAAAAGAGCATTGAACCTTGATCCTAGGACTTTATAGGTGCTCCTCTTTCCTTTGATTCTTCCCTTACGGTGGGCTTCCCTAACGGAAACATGCACAGTGCCTTCCTTACCCTTGGGAACTGAGCACTCTATGTGCTTAGGAAGTTGTTTGCAAGCCCATTTGAGACTTTCTTCCCTTTTCCAACAGAGTGTCCCTGAGAGGTCATATGTCACCATTTGTTTCTTAGTGTGCATGCCCAGGAATTTTATTCTCCCTGGTATCTGGTTTCAATTAACACGTTAATGCTAATAGCTGTGTATCATCAAGAAATTGTCCGTCCCTGGTGCCACAGCACCAGCTGCTGAATTACCATTTTTAGAGAGGTAGTGTGATACTTGTTGAACCATCACCTGACATTCCTAGTGGGTTGGGGGAGAACACTCTCCTGCCCTGCTCATGCCTATCTACCTGTAACATCTAGAAATGGTGACACTGGTGGAGTTAGGTGGCTAATGATAATTAAAGCATTAGAGTATATTTGAGGAGACTTCTCACAGGAAGTGATGTTTAAGCAAAGACCTGAGGCTAGGGAATGCCAAATAAAAATTATAGGAGTTCATTGTTTTGGACTAAACTTTTGCACTAGGCCCCAACAGCATAGACTAAAAATCAAAATGAGGTCACCCGTGTTAAAATTTCTTTTTTTTTTTTTCTTTTTTTTGAGATGGAGTCTGGCTCTGTCACCCAGGCTGGAGTGAAGTGGCACAATCTCAACTCACTGCAACCTCCACCTCCTTGAACCTCCTAGGTTCAAGTGATTCTCCTACCTCAGCCTCCTGAGTAGCTGGGATTATAGGCGCCAGCCACCACACCCAGCTAGTTTTTGTATTTTTAGTAGAGACGGGGTTCTGCCATGTCATCCTGGCTGGTCTCAAACTCCTGACCTCAGGTGGTCCACCCTCCTCGGCCTCCCAAAGTGCTGGGATTACAGGTGTGAGCCACTGTGCCAGGCCTAACCATGCTAAAGTTCTATGTAACCAAACCCAAACTAAGTTGCTCTGTGACCTTCCAGAGAAAGAGATAACAGTCAATTTTACTACACACTAGCCCATTTTAAATCTTCAGTTGACATGATAATGAAGTTCCCTCTGCTTTAATTCTCACACAAAAAGGTAGCCTGAAGTTACCTGAAGTTAACTAATCAGTTGTTTTACTACTGTTCTGCCTCTCTGTTCCTTCCTTATGAGAAAAGTATATTTGAAATGCCTAACATGATCTTTGTTATTTCTTTCTGCTTTCTTCAGCCTGTCTCTGTCTATAAAGTTAAGCTCTTCTGTTCAGCTCATGAGAGCACTTACTGTATTTTATGGTATAACGTGTGACCAGATTCTAGAATGGCAAATAAAGCCAATTGAGATCTTTAAACTAAATTTGTTGTAATTTTATCTTTTGACTGATCTGGCAATCATGAAGTGAACTGTCTTCCCCGTGAAACCCTGAAAGTCTTGAATAAGTCCCTCTCAGGTCTGAGCTCAGCTCTTTGGCATTTGAGATCCCTGATATTTTTATACCAAGGTTAGTTTGTGCTATGAGAAAGCATTTGACTTTGGAGTACATAGGGTTAGTTTGTTCTGTTGCAGAGCAGGGTTTGCAGTAACTGACAAATTACTGGCAAGGACTGCAGTTTTTTGCTCTGTTTGGAGATGTTTCATGTGTTTTCTCAAGATTATGGTCATACAGAAATGTGGGTTGCACCACATTTGCAGCTAGAAAGGACTGCAGTTTTAAGGTAACTGACAGTCGTGGAAGTGAGTGGTTATTACTGCAGGGGAGTGACCTCCGGCTTTCGAAATTCACAGGTATGTGGGTTTTTTCTTCTGCACTTAGGTAAGGGAAGCCTCAGGTCTTAGGTAAGGGAAAGCCTTAGGCAAGGGAAGCCTTAGTAAGGGAACTGGGTCAGACAGAAACTATAAAATCATTGGCTAAGTTGGTCAAGAAGATCCTGTAGCCAAAGTCATCTTGGCTCTGAGAAACCCGAGATTCAACATAAAAATGGGATCCCGAATTTCTAAAGATCTGAGTAATTCACATTTCCATAGACCTGCCTTAGTTATATATAAGATTTCTAGCCCCAGGCAGGATTTGGTGGCTCATACTCATAATCTCAGCACTTTGGGAGGCTGAAGAGGGAGGATTGTTTGGGGTCAGGAGTTTGAAATGAGCTGTCTCTAAGACAAATAATAATAATAATAAATTAGCTGAACCTGGCAGCACATGCCTGTAGTCCTAGCTACTCGGGAGGCTGAAGCTGAAGGATTCCTTGAGCACAGGAGTTCGAGAATGCAGTAAGCTATGATTGAACTATTGCCTTTAGGTCTAGGCAACAGAGTGACCCTCTATTTTAAAAAAATAAAGAAGAAAAAAAAAATTCTGGCTCCAGAAGCAACAAATTTTTACAAAAGTGACAAAATTTTACTAAAGATAATCTAGTATTACAATGGCCATTATGTGAGACATCATCTAAGAAAGTGTACTTGAATTCTTAGCCTCTTGAAGGCAGAGAAAATGGGATTCCTACTGGCATTTAGAAGCCTGGAGGAGAAAACAGGACTCTAAAATATTTTCTAAAAGATTCATTGTGAAAAGCTAGTAAAAAGCTAAAAACACAAGATATCCCCCATAAAAAGGACTGCAAAATTTACCTAACTCTTTGTGTTCCCCTTTAACTTATGTTGCCTGGAATATTCCCAGTGTACTGTCTGAATTGCATTTTCTCTCTGACAAAAAGGAAAGTTAAACAATTTCCTTATAAGGTAGAACCACCTCAAAATTCTGGAGATAGTCCCCTATTTGCTTATACTTTCTGGAGGCCAGGGCCATAGTTTAAAATTTTCCTAAACCCGAAAGATCTTCAAAAGTTTTCTGAAGAATTCAGGCCAGAGTCTGAGAAAGTCTTGCTCAGCCACTCAGCATGATGATGCTGAAGTACAATGGCCTGATCGTAGCTCACTGCAGCCTCAAACTCTTGGGCTCAGTCAATCCTCCTGAGGTCACTGGATTACAGGCATGAGTCATTGTGCCTGATTAAACAAAATTCAAGGTCTTAATTTTAACTTTTTTTTTTAAGATGAAATTTTGCTTTTGTTGCCCAGGCTGTAGTGCAGTGGCACTATCTTGTCTAACCCGTAACCTCCACCTTCTGGGTTCAAAAATTCTCCTGCTTCAGACTCCTGAGTAGCTGGAATTACAGGCATGAGCCACCACGCCCAGCTAATTTTTTATTTTTATTAGAGATGGGGTTTCTCCATGTTGGCCAGGCTGGTCTTGAACTCCCGACCTCAGGTGATCCACCAGCCTTGGCCTCCCAAAGTGCTGGGATTACATGTGTGAGTCACCACACCCAGCCAACAACTTTTTTTTTTTAAACTGAGTCTCACTCTGTGACCAGGCTGAAGTGCAGTGGCACAATGTCAGCACACTGCAGCCTCTGTCTACCATGTTCTTCAAGTGATTCTCGTGCCTCAGCCTCCAGAGTAGCTGGGATTATAGGTGTGAGCCACCACACTCAGCTAATGTTTATATTTTTAGTAGAGAAGGGATTTCATGCCAGGCGTGATAGCTCACGCCTGTAATCCCAGCACTTTGGGAGGCTGAGGTGGGTGGATCACCTGAGGTCAGGAGTTCAAGACCAGCCTGACCAATATGGTGAAACCCCATGTTTAAAAAAAAAAAAAGAGAGAGAGAAGGGGTTTCACCATGTTGGGCAGGTTGATCTCAAACTCCTGACCTCAAGTCATCTACCTGCCTTGGCCTGGCCATCGTGGCCCTTAATTGTAACTTATGATCCCTTAAAATGCTTGACCTCTACCACCTAATGCAATTGGTGGGGTCTGGGGACAAGCAAAACAGATAAAAGAGGCAGAACTGTCTTCTCTTGAGAATGATATCTGTAAGAATTAGAGAAAGAGGAAAGAGGCCGGGCGCGGTGGCTCAAGCTTGTAATCCCAGCACTTTGGGAGGCCCAGGCGGGTGGATCACAAGGTCGAGAGATCAAGACCATCCTGGTCAACATGGTGAAACCCTGTCTCTACTAAAAATACAAAAAATTAGCTGGGCATGGTGGCACGTGCCTGTAATCCCAGCTACTCAGGAGGCTGAGGCAGGAGAATTGCCTGAACCCAGGAGGCGGAGGTTGCGGTGAGCCGAGATCGCGCCATTGCACTCCAGCCTGGGTAACAAGAGCGAAACTCCGTCTCAAAAAAAAAAAAAAAAAAGAAAGAAAAAAAAAGAAAGAAAGAAAGAAAGAGGAAAGAAACATGAAAAGTTTATTTTAGAGAAAACAAATCTGAGAAGGGTGTCTGGCCAATTTAAGTCAAAGGCACACTTTCTTACAGACCAAGAGTTTTTAAAGATTCAGGGTGGGAGAGTTTATCAGAGGCTTGGACTGCTTCTGCGTCTCTTTGTTGTGCTTATCTGGGAGGGAGAGTTGTGTGTCTGTTCCCATACATCTTTCTGCAGCTGCAGGCATTACTGCCCCCACCCCAGTCTGCTTTTAGTTTCCCTATCTTAGTGTACCCGAAGGGAAAGGAATGTGCTTATTAAGGCCCACTGGTTTACTGGGGCCCATGGTATGAGGGTGAAGTTTGGCAGTTACCCAAGAGACTTTTCTTCCACCTCCCTCTGTGCCCGAGCTGTCTTGTCTGTGTTTTACTATCTGCTCTTTCTGGTTGCTTGTAGTTAGAAAAGAAGTGATTTCCTTGGAATGCATGAGGCTGAGAAAGGGAGTTGGAACTTAAAGTGGCAGTGTTTGTCATCAATGACAGTGCTCCTGCTCTGTCAATATCAAGAACCTGACCAACCCCATCTGGTCTACTTATGGTCCGGGCAAAGTGAGAAAGACTCAAATGACCTTTTGAAAGCCATTCCCAACCAACAACTTAGAATGATTTCTAGGCTTGTCCCAGAGCACTTCTCCAATAAGGGACCCCTAAAACAGTAGTTTCCAAAGTATTGGTGCCATTTGTGCAAACAACTAGGACATTGAAAAAGGGAATGCCCCCAAAGAGTTCCAAGAAAGCCCCCAAAAACAGGCTACCCACCCCCTCTGATAATAATCTTCATGTTAACACCAGGATTTATAGGCCCCAAGGAATGCTCAGGTTACGTTTCTACCCGTTATTCTTTGTCCTATTCATTAAAGGGCTCTTCCTCGAAGTCAGTCATCAAATCAACAAAACGTCTAAATTGAAAAGACTAACTATGAAATGAAATCTTTACAACTAGTTGGGCTCAGTGGCTCATACCCACAATTCCAGTGCTTTGGGAGGCTGAGTTGGCAGGATCGCTTGACGCCAGGAGATCAAGGCCAGCCTGGACAACATAGGGAGACTCCTTCCTACAAAAAAAAAAAAAAAAAAAAAAAAAAAATTAGCCACACTTGGTAGCCTGTACCTGTAGTCCCAGTTGCTTGGGAGGCTGAGGTGGGAGGATTGCTTGAGCCCATGAGTTTGAGGCTGCAGTGAGCTTTGATGGTGACAGTATACTCCAGCCTGGACAACAGAGAGAGAACCTGTTTCTAAAAATATATATAAAATAAAATACAACTTTATGACATTTAGTTGGCCATTTTGAAACTCTTCGTAAAGGAAATTTACATCTGTAAAAGAAATCCCCATTAGTAAGGTTGTCTCCCTTTCTGCACCTAAACCACTAGAAACTTTAACAATGGTAAAGATAGCGGCTTAGTTTACCTAAGAGCCTTACCTATTTTTAAGATGCTTTTTCTAGCCATCTTGTCTTAACTGGAGCTTTACCTATGCCTTTTTTTTTTTTTTTTTGGACAAATAATAGGGTTTCTATTAATCCAAGATTCTATATTGTTCTAAGTATTGTAAATTGTCTCGTTTTATGTGAAAGTCATCATTTTTTGGAAGTGCACATTGTAGAGTTGCCTGATTAACAATTGCTTAGGGCATCGGAATGAGTGATTGAAACAGTGATGTCTAAAGGGGTGAAAGTATTTCAAAACTGGCAGATGAAGAAGCTTTAAAATCTGCTTCTGTTTTTTTCTACATGTCTATGTGTGTTAATGCTTATATAATATTTCTCAACCAAAATATGTAAGAGACTGTAACTGATTGACTTAAAGTGCTTAAATCAAATATTTTGTCAAAAAATTGAACTTAAATGCCTTTTAGCTTACGTGACTTAAGTACATTTTTGGTAAATAAGGCTATTTGAGAAATAATCGTGTCTTCTGATCAGCAAAAACACCCATGTATTTAACTTTGGGGGGTTTTTTGGTTGTTTTTTGTTTTTTTTTTTGAGACAAAGCCTCGCTCTGTCACCAGGCTAAAGTCCAGTGGCTCCATCTCTGCTCACTGCAACCTTTGACTCCCTGGTTCAAGTGATTCTCCTGCCTCAGCCTCCCACATAGCTGGGATTACAGGCATGCGCCACCATGCCTGGATAATTTTTGTATTTTTAGTAGAGACAGGGTTTCACCGTGTTGGTCAGGATGGTCTCTGTCTCCTGACCTGTGATCTGCCCGCCTTGGCCCCGCAAAGTGCTGGTATTACAGGAATGAGCCACCACCACTCAGCTAGATTTTTTATTAAATGGTCAATGCCTAACATTTTTATGCTGTAAAATTTATTAACAGGATAATTGGAGATAGTGGTTAGTTTTATTCAATGTCTCAGAATTTTCATGATCTGTGTCAGGTCAAATCAGCCTGGTTGTGCAAATTCCTATGTAGGTGGTGGGGGGAATGTTTCAAAATGACTCATTGACCAGTTAAATTCTTACAAATCCATAGTTTACTCCAAGGCTTTCACACACCACCAATCGTGCAAATACATTCAACAGACACAGACTGTTAGAGACAGAGAGAAGGAACACAGCAAGTAGTTCAAGAGACCAGCATACTGACCGGGATTCGGTGGGGATGCTTCTCTTCTCTCAGCAGTGCTTCCAGTAACTGCAATAGATGGAAAAGAGGCCTCAGAGTTCTCATGGGCAGAGTTTCTGCAGGTGTCTCTGTCATGGTCAATTTCTTTGTGGTTTTTATGGTCCTCTGTAGGAGTGTCCAGTATCCATACCCATCATCTTTAGCTACCTTTTGGCTTCACTTTCTTGTCAGGTCTTGCGACAGTAGGTAGCTAGCCAGGCATGAGCAGGGCAGGAGCTGCAGTGGCATAGATGCCTAACAACCAAACTCCCCAACAAAGAAAATCCTTGCCCTTTTAAAGGCTTACAACTCTAGAACTTACATGTGAAAGGGTCTTGAGTTTACAACTCTAGAAATTACATGTGAAAGGGTCTTGATCCATGAGGTAGGTGTGGGGGACGTGACTTAGGTGGGGGTCTAAACTTGTTTAAGTAAAAACAATGCCTTCTGGAAAGATTCCTCCATACCATATCTGTGATCTATAGATGGGATTGTGGTTAGCAGTAGGGGTCTTACCCTTGACCTTGCCTGCAGCACCAACTGGTCCCTCCTCTGGCTAACTTCTAAGTTTTCCTTTTGAGATGCAATGTAGAAACCTGAAGGGGAAATGGCCTTAGAAGCTGAAGAGAATTAAAGGTCTGCTTCGATGATCAGGTGATGGTTCAGCAGTTGTCACACTGCCTCTCTAAAAATGATAATTGGTCACAGGCACCAGGGAGATGCAATTTCCAGATGATCCAGCAGTTGTCACATTAAAATGTAATTGGTTGCAGGTGCCAGGGAGAGGCCATTTTTCCAATAGATTAAAACATCTGAAACTGGTAATCAGCAGCTTCCAATAAAATCTCAGGTATTGGGCAAGTGAGCCTGGGCATGCATATTAAGTGACAAAAAGGCAGAGTATGACCTTCTGGGGGCATTCCACTGGAAAAGGGAAGAAAGCCTCAGGTGAGCAGGTGTACAACTCCAGTAAAGGCATTGTGTATGCTCACCTCCCAAGTGCAAGGAGGGCACTGTGCATGCGGGTAACCCAACCTAAAGGAAGAATAAAGGGAAAGGGGTGCAAGACACCCAAAGTAGGTCAGCATATAAAACCCTAAGTCAAAAGGTCAAATGCTACACTTGTTCTTCAAGTTGCCCATTGGGGCCCCTTCCAGGTGTACCTTCTTTCATCCCTGCTCTAGAGATTTTTAATAAACTTTTACTCTTGCTCTAAAGCTTATCTTGGTTTCTTCTGCCTTATGGCCCGCAGTCAAGTTCTTTCTTCTAAGTAGGGAAGAACTGCACTTGCTGCAGTCCTCTATGGATTAGCTGTCAGTAACTTAAATATTTGCCATCCCAACAGTGTCTGGCCACAGCAAGTGTCATCACTTCATTCCACCATACATATGCTTATCACTCTGAGAGCTCAGTATTTTCACTATAAGCTGAGTTACTTGTCAAAAGTGGCTCCATTTTGAGAGATTCAGGATCACAAACATTATAGATCACAAGAAAGTTTATTAAATATGTAGATTAGACATAAATGTTTATAAATGAACCCTTCATAGTTTCAGAAATCTTTTTGGTAACTTAAATCCTTAAGTAATAAATACTCATTAAATGTTCAGGTTATTTCTTTTTCTTTTCTTTTTTTTTTCTTTTTTTTTCATTGCATCTTAGGTTTCGGGGTACATGTGAAGAACATGCAAGATTGTTGCATAGGTACACACATGGCAGTGTGGTTTGCTGCCTTCCTTCCCCTCACCTGTATCTGTCATTTCTCCCCATGCTACCTCTTCCCACCTCCCCACCTCCCCGTCCCTCCCCCATTTCCCCCCAACGGATCCCAGCATGTAGTGCTCCCCTCCCTGTGTCCATGTGTTCTCATTGTTCAATACCTGCCTATGAGCGAGAACATGCGGTGTTTGATTTTCTGCTCTTGTGTCAGTTTGCTGAGAATGATGGTTTCCAGGTTCATCCATGTCCCTACAAAGGATGCAAACTCATCGTTTTTGATGGCTGCGTAATATTCCATGGTGTATATGTACTACATTTTCCCTATCCAGTCTATCATCGATGGGCATTTGGGTTGGTTCCAGGTCTTTGCTATTGTAAACAGTGCTGCAATGAACATTCTTGTGCATGTGTCCTTATAGTAGAATGATTTATAATCCTTTCTAAATAAGTTAGAGCACTAAAACATTAATTACTAATCATATACTTTGGTATCTTGTTTTTATATGGTATAAAGAAGCAAAATATATTTGTGTCTATTAATAAACATTTAAAAATTTGTTTTGTGAGAAAGTATATGCTTCTAGAAATTATGAAATAAACTGTAGGGGCCAAATGAAGACCTCTCCTTCACTCTGTGAAAGTTTGCTGAAAAATCAACTCACAAAAGGCAGATTAATAGCAGAAATGGCACACACATTTATTGACTTGCGTGGAGAGAATCACAGTGATTTTCCCAAAGCCTCCCCCACCCATGGAGTACAGAAGCTTATATACTATTTTGAGGTTACAGAAAAAATGGGGACTTGGAGCCAAAAACTGGTTATGGTGATAAATCAGGTTATAGCTGCAGGACAGGTTAGGGAAGGGAGAGAAGTAGAGGCCTGGCTAGCAAAGATTGTCTTATGTAGATGAAACATCAGAGGTAGCAGCCATAAGAAACAATACACATGGTAAATACTTCTTATAGACCTTTAAGGTGTCAGACTCTCAGTTAATCTCCCCTAGATCTGGACGAAGAAGGGCTTCAGAGAAACTTTGGCTGCATCAATGCAGATTCTTTATAGATGCAAATCTCCTACAAGAAAATAGATTTGTGAGGTTTCTTCTGCTCATTGTGTTAATGGTGAAGGGTTTCCAGGTTCTATGGGTCTTGAACAAGGAATTAGAAGAAAACACACAAACAAAGCAAGGAAGGATTGAAGGGTTTTATTAAGAATGAAAGTACACTCCACAGTGCGGGAGCAGGTCTGAGCATAGAGGCTCAAAGTCCCCTTTAACAGAATTTTTGGGACTTTAAATATCCTCTGGAGGATTCCATTGGTTACTTGGGGTGTGCCCTTTGTAAATGAAGAGGATGAAGTTAAGTTACAATGTCATTTACTTGGCCTACACCCTATGGAGAGGATATTTCCTGTCATAGCTGAAGTGTGAATCAGCCTAATGTTCCCTGCCTGCAAATTCTGTTTTCCTGCCTCAGTTGGCTGTCTGGACTGCCATCTCAAAATATGTCAAATAAGTATATTTTGGGGTGAAATATTTTGATTCTCTTCAGTATATTCATTAAATATTGGCATGTGACACAGTTCAAATTGTCTACTTCCTACATTTTCACAAGAAAATAAGGTTACTAAGAATTGAAATTTTTAATTAATATATATAATTAAAACTACTAGAAATAGGAAAAGCAATTTATTTATGCAAGGTATACAAGAAAAGTAAGGTGTGTTTTGGCAAGAGAAATTGTAAAAAGACATGAGAATATATTTTTGTTAAAAAAGCAAATTTCATCTAATTTGGAGATTTTTAAAAGAATATTTCAAAGTATAGCTTTAGGAAGCATCGACAAAAAGAGTCAAACTCTGTAAAATATTTAAAGAGATTTATTCTGAGCCAAATATGAGCAACCATGGCCCTTAACACAGCTCTCAGGAGGTCCTGAGAACATGTGCCCAAGGAGATCAGGGTGCAGCTTGGTTTTATACACTTTAGCAGGACATGAGATATCAATCAAATACATTTAAGAAATAAATTGGTTTGGTCCAGAAAGGCGGGACAATTCCAAGGGGGTCTTCCAGGCTATTGGTAAATTTAAGGTAAATTTAAACATTTTCTGATTGACAATTCGTTGAGTTTGTCTAAAGACCTGTGATCAATAGAAAGGAATGTCTGGGTTGTGACAAGATATTGTTGAGGCCAAAGTTTTGCTACGCAGATGAAGCTTTTAGCTAGCAGGCTTCAGAGAGAATAGGTTGTAAAATATTTCTTGTCATACTTAAAGTCTATGTTGATGTTAATGCTGGAGAGGTATAATGAGGCCATTCAACCCCTACTTCCCATCACGACCTTAAACAGTCTCTCAGGTTAAATTTTAAGAGCTCTCGCTGAGGAAAAAGTCCATTCAAATGGTTGAGGGGTCTTAGAATTTTATTTTTGGTTTACAGAAGGGAATGAAAACAAGGCAGGAAGGAACCAGTAAGTAAAAGAGATGTCAAAAAAAAAAAAAAAGTTTTAAGTATGAAGATGCAGTTTTGGTAACGAACGATGAAAAAAGTAATTGTTTCTTTTGCTTAAGAGAACTTTGTGTAGTAAAAATGATACAGGGAAAAGGAAAGTAAATTTTGCAAATTATAGAAAGTTCATGGAATGTAAATCTCATGATAGAAATTTTATGTGTCATCAAGTTGCCTAAAATTAGAAGCTAATTATAAATAATATAAAGTTTTGCAAAAAATTTAAGCATTAATACAAAAATGCATTATGAAGGCGAGGTTTTGGGCCCCTGTGTTGTAATAATCGGGTTTTCTCAGAACATTGAGCTGTTTTTAAAGGAAAATTGTGAGAGGTTTTTCTTACCTTTTAATTTTAGGTAACTGGCATAGGGAACAGAGATTCTGTGTTTAATCAAAATAATTTCTTGTGCTTTGTGCCTATGAAGTCTTTTGTCACTTTCATTTTATTTCATAATGACTGTGATCCTATTTTAATAAAGTTTTCTAGACCTTTGATAGTTGACAAACTTCTCAATATCAAAATTAAGTCTTTTTGACCTTGAAGTAACTTTGGGATATTGTGACAAGCCCTAGAACTCTGAAAGTAACTGTAAAAGAGATAGTACACCAAGTCAGCTTATCTGTTATGTTAATTTCTATGAGAAGCACTGTCTAAATAAAGAATGATGGTTAATCTTCTTTGAGTTATATTTACATGGATATATTATTAATATGTGTTCTGAAATTATATGACATTCCTGGAAATCTGATGTCTTGGTATAAATGCTATCAGTCACAATTTTGGTTCAGAAATAACCAAATTCTTTTTGTCAATTGCATCATTATTATAATAGACTCTCATCAGGTTTTTAACAATGGCTATTTTCAGACTTGATGTCCACAGTTAATAGCTTTATATTGATGGCTTTTTTAAAGTGTCTCACAAGCAATTATAATCTTAAAGTGTCACAGCTTCAAGGAGATTCATAGGAAGAAGGAAAAGAATTCTGACAAGTACAGGTTTTTAATAACTTTGAGTTCATATGATTAGACTATATTTCCATAATTATAATGAAAAAATTAAGTCTGTGAAACTAATGACCAAGATTAGAGCAAGAATTACATGAGACACAATGAACTGTGTAAGGTCTTTTCGGCTGACTGATAGCACCACAGTTGCCATGGTAACGTCTATGCCCTGAACGGACTCTCCAGATGAGTTCCTGGAACTAGAAAGTCTGAAGTAACTGGAAAACAACGAAAAAGGGAAGAATGATTAGCCCCTGCAGTGCCTAATTAACTTGAGACATTCTTCTATTGTTCTGTATTCCCGCCTCAACTGATAAGGCAAGTGGACTTTGTAACTGACCTTGGTCAACCTCGTGCCTCCAGACCCTACAACCTCCTCCCAGCTTGAAAAAACTGCCCTAAACTGTAACTTCTGTAACTTTCCACTGCATACCTCAAACATATAAAACCAACTCCTATCCCACTTCCCTCTGCCGACTCCCTTTTTGGACTCAGCCCACCCACACCCAGGTGAATGACAGCCATGCTGCTCACACAAAGCCTGTTTGGGGGGGGGTCTCTTAATTCAGAGTGCACGTTTAACAAACTGATGAAAAAGAGTTATGGGTTTTCAAGGTTTCTTTATTTGATACTTTGCTAGTTCTTATAATGTTTTTCCAGATTTAAGGAGACCTTTTTTATTTTTTATTTATTTTTTATTTTTTTAAGATGGGTTTTAACCCTGATGACCAGGCTGGTCTTGAACGCCTGACCTCAGGTGATCCACCCACCTCAGCCTCCCAAAGTGTTAGGATTACAGGCGTGAGCCACCGCGCCCAGCCAAGGAAACCTTTTTTACTTCTTTTAAGCTATCTATAGCTTACAGCAATTTGGTAAAATATACTTCTGTAAACAAAAATGGAAGCATTTGCACACATTGACCACACAATAGCTTTCTGTTTGTTTTTTAATTGAGATGGGGTCTGAGACAGAGGTCTCTCTATGGTGCCCAGGTTGGTCTCACACTCCTGGACTTAAGTAATCCTCTTGCCTCAGCCTCCTGACTTGCTGGAATTACAGATATGCACCACATGATCACATAAAATTTTAAATGTTTCCTTACTGCTGTCAAACATGAAATGATGTCTCTTTAGCTGAAAAACTCAAATAAATGCATAGTAATAACACAGAATGGCTGGGCTCCCGTCTAAAACCAACCCTCAAACCTGGAACCTCAACCCTAAATAAAAAGAGCTGACCCCATTTTTCTGCCCAAATGATTGCCTTTTTGGCCCGCCCTGCCCCCTATTCTGTGCCCATAAAACCAGACCAGCTGGCAGAATAAAAGAAAAAAAAAAGAGCAGCAAAAGCGGCTGATGCAAGTGGTTGGGGATACAAGCTGCTGAACACTGGGGATGCAAGTGGCTGAATGTCAAAGACTACAGATAGACATGGCTAACTTTAGATGGTGCAGCTTCGGAGGGGAGCTTGGCTGGAGATGGCTGGGTTTCAGGGAAAGATCACCTTCTTCATGCACCACCCACTTTCCAACTCCCCATTCCTCTGAGAGCCACATCCATCGTCCAATAAAATCTTCTGCATACACTACCCTTCAATCCATTCATGAAGGGGATTTTTCCTGGATGCTGAACAAGAACTCGGGTGTTAAAAAGGGCAGGTGCAGGACACTGTCACCCTGACCTTTCACTGAGATGTAACACTTAGTCGTCCACGGACTGCAGGTGGAGTGAAACGAGAGACTCCAGTTCCTGCCTACAAAGGGCGTCAAGATCAAGAAAAAATTCTCTCTTAGTAATGAGGAGGGCAGTCACTGTAACCTATAAATGGCATGTTGAGACCAGAAACCCAAAATAATAGCAACTGAAAGTAATACTGATGCCATAAATTTTTATCACATTCTCACTTACCGAAAGAGGGGCAATTGTCAAATAAAAATTATAAAAAGACATTGTTTGGACAGGAGGCATTAGCCAGGCTAAGAGGAGAGGTCAGAGCTGATCTGAGACTAGCCAGATACATCAGGAAGGAAATACTTTATGATATGGTTCATTCTTTGGAAATCCAGTGTGGAAATCTGTTACCTAGCAGTTGTGTATGTTGGAATAGATGTGTAGAAAAAAATAAAAAATATATATTATATGTAAATAAATCTTTTAAATATATATATATAAATTAAGTGATACATATCTGAAAAACCAGTACCAGTCTATTTGCATTGTATAATTACACTGGATAACTTGGATATCTATAGGTCACTGTGAAGGGATTTTATAAAAGTACAGAATGATTTTAGTTTCTAAGTATATATTTTTAGTGTTTAGTATTTTGTCATTAGGGAGATTCACTGAGAAATACTTGAAAATATTGAATAACAAATTGATGAACAATTTCACATATATTTACTATCTTTGTTTGTGCAGCTATAATAGAATGCCATAGAATGAATAATTTATAAATAGTAGAAATTTATTTCTCAGCGTTCTGGAGGCTGGAAAATACAAGATTAAGGCATCAGCAGATTTGGTATCAGGTGAAGGTTTGCTCTTTGCTTTATTAATGGCACCTTTGTTATGTCCACACATAGCGGAAAGGGCAAAAAAGGATGAACTTGCACTCTCAAGCCCTTTTGTGAGGGTACTTATCCCATCTATCAAGGTGGAGCTCTCAAGACCTAATTACTTCCTGAAGACCCTACCTCTTAATACTGTTGCATTGGGGATTACATTTCAACATGAATTTTGGAGAAACACAAACATTCGAACTATAGCATTTACCATTTTATAAAAATGTTCACATAATATTGTTTTATAAAAATATAAAGATTTAGGCTGGGTGTGATGGCACATGCCTGCAATCCCAGCACTTCGGGAGGCCAAGGCAGGTGGATCAATTGAGGTCAGGAGTTTGAGACCAGCCTGGCCAACATGGTGAAACCCCTTCTCTACTAAAACATACAAAAATTAGCTGGGCATCGTGATGCACACCTGTAATCCCAACTACTAGGAAGGCTTGGGAATTGCTTGAACCCAGGAGGAGAAGGCTGCAGTGAGCTGAGATTGCATCGTTACACTTCAGTCTGGGCGACAGAGAGAAACTGTCTCAAAAACAAAAATAAAACCAAGAATAATACAGATTTAAACTCATGACTTCACAGTTTGTGTAGGTGTATGCTTTTTCTATGTTACACTCTTTTCACCCCAAATGTTCACACACTGTCATATGCAGATATCTTTTCAGCTTACTCAGGGGCTAGACTTTCTCTCTCAGGGCATTGAGCTCCAAGAAGGGACTTCAAACAATGTGTTACTGGTACAAAGTATCTGAGTCACATGGCACCAAAACATGTTACTGGTGGTAAATATTCAAATATGTATGGGTCTGCAGCAACCTCAGTTCTTGCCTCCTCAGAAGAAAGAATTCAACTGAGGTACATAAGGCAGTAAAGGAGACCAAGGGAAGTTTCAGAGCAGTAGTGGAAATTTATTTAAAAGCTTTAGAGCAGGAAAGAAAAAGAAAGGAATGCTTGAGCCCACTCGTTCAGTTCCTGAGATCTTATTGGAAGCTGCCAATTACTAATTTCAGGTGTTTTTATCTATTGGGAAACTGCCTCGTCCTGGTGCTGGCTGAGATTAGCTATTATTACCGAGAGGCAGTGTGACAACTGCTAGATCATTACTTGATGGTCACCTGAAATTCCTGGCGGGTGAGAAGAGCTCTCTCCTGCCCCACCTAGGCCTGACTAGCTACCTACTGTAACAAAGTGGCGAAAAATTCCAGAAAGTTCTGGCTGATGCCCTAGCCCACAGAGAAGCTCCTAGTTTATTCCTGCTCTCTGGCCTGAGACTTTAGGAGCTACATTTCCGGCTGTAATCATTAGGAGTATCCATCTACACTGACTACATTTTACTTTTTCTTCAAGAAAAGACTTGGCTGGGCGCGGTGGCTCAAGCCTGTAATCCCAGCACTTTGGGAGGCCGAGGAGGGTGGATCATGAGGTCAAGAGATCGAGACCATCCTGGTCAACATGGTGAAACCCCGTCTCTACTAAAAAAAATAAAAATACTAAAATACAAAAAATGAGCTGGGCATGGTGGCGCGTGCCTGTAGTCCCAGCTACTCAGGAGGCTGAGGCAGGAGAATTGCCTGAACCCAGGAGGCGGAGGTTGCGGTGAGCCGAGATCGCACCATTGCACTCCAGCTCTGGGTAACAAGAGCGAAACTCCGTTTCAAAAACAACAACAACAACAACAAAAGACTTGATTTTTTTCTACTTTCAGTGACCCACTAAACTTTTGCTATTGACTTATATTTTCCTGGTCTGTTTTTTGTATTCTCTCTCTAGGATGGGCTACAGTTAATTCCAGCCACACAAGTGTTTTCAGAACATTCTCTTACTTTGCCCTAACTTAAGCAAAACCCCAAATATTAGAAGAGTTTAGAAAAACTGTGCATGGTTCTCATTTCCACTTTGTTTCTCCAGGCAACATCTGAATCATTCCAGGCTCCTACACCTCATTAAACCTCAGCAACTTCAGGAAGTTGGTGATTCTGAGTTCAGAGTCCCCTTGTGAGGAATACATGGAGAAAAAAAGTAATATAGCAAGTACAGAGCTTGGGCTACAATAGGCACTCAGAGTTCTCTGAGTCTGCAGAGTAAAGTAAATGAATACAATGTAATGAACTGGAGGTGACCAGCAAACTGAGTTCTCTTGTATTTGTTTCAATAAGTATCTGGGTTCTAGGCCTCATGATTGAGATTATTGCCAACCACCTTTGCAGGAGTGGCTACATTAGAAACAGCTCTCAGGGTGTCCAGCTGGTAGCAAACTTAGACGGCAGTAAGAACAGGAAGTTAATTCTCCTCAGACTCCTAGGACACTCCTCTCTATGCTTGGGGATGGAACTTCCTGTAAGGACTCCATTTTGTCCCAAGGCCTGAAGAAGTGACTTGGGACTTGCTCTGGCCTTCCTCAGCAGCCCTCCTCATTCTTCTCCAAACTCCCATCTGCAGGCCACACAGATTCTCCTCAAGAGAGCCCTGTGAGGACACTGGTAAAACGTCACAGCCTTCAGGACACACCATGGGTGAGTTGGCCAGCATGAGGCTGGAGTCTGAGGTCTCCACAGAGCAAAAGGGACTGAGCCTCCTTCCCCACCTTACCCCAACCCATAGGACACCCAGCCAGTCTCCCTTTAGATAGTGGTGGATAGTGACAAGGACCCAGGCCTGAGTCTTGTGGTCTTCTCAGGGGCAGGGTTTGAGGTATGAGGAGGGTCACCTGGGGCAGAGATTGGTAAAAATTAACATTCCTTGGATGTACGCTAGAGGTGGCAGGGCAGGAAATACATCTTTAATCTTAACATCAACCATTCAAGGTAGATTGTATTACCCCCCCACCCCTACCCCAGAAGTTTCTCAAAGCTTGTTTTATGGCCCAGAATATGACTTATTCTGGAATGTTCCATTGTAGTTTTTCTTTTTCTTTCTTTCTTTCTTTTTTTTTTTTTAAACAATATACATCCTTGTCCTATCACAATCCAGTGTGAATTAGCTATTTTTTGTTTTGTTTTGTTTTGTTTTTTGTTTGAGATGGAGTCTCACTCTTGTCACCCAGGCTGGAGTGCAATGGTATGATCTTGGCTCACTGCAACCTCCACCTCCTGGGTTCCAGCAATTCTCCTGCCTCAGCCTCCTGAGTAGCTGGGATTACAGAAGCGCACCACCACGCCTGGCCAATTATTGTATTTTTAGTAGAGATGGGGTTTCACCATGTTGGCCAGACTGGTCTCAAACTCCTGACCTTAGGTGACTCACCCCTGAAATGTTTTTCCTTAAAGTATATATGGTTTCCTATTATTTTTTAAGATGGAGTCTTGCTGTGGCATCCAGGCTGGAATGCAGTGGCTTGATCATGGCCCAAAGCAGCCTTGTCCTCCTTGTCTCAACTGATCCTCCCACTTTGGCCTCCCAAATAGCTGGGACTATGGGCACATGCCGCCATACCTGGCTAATTTAAATTTTTTTATTTTTATTTTTATTTATTTATTTTTTTGTAGAAACAGGGTGTCACTGTATTCCCCTGGCTGGTCTCAAACTCTTGGGCTCACACAATCCTCCCATCTGTCTCCCAAAGTGTTGGGATTATAGGCATGAACCTCCATGGCCAGTCTATTAATATTTTTATACTGACTTAATGTTTTGTTGCTTTTGGAAACTTTTTAACCAGGAATTCTTCAAACACTTCTCTACTGTTCCCTCTCCTTATTTCTGGGTCTCAGACTTGTGTTAGATATGCTTACCACATTTTTTTTTTTTTTTTTGAAACAGTATCGCTCTTATCGCCCAGGCTGGAGTGCAGTGGCATGATCTTGGCTCACTGCAACCCCCACGTCCTGGGTTCAAGCAATTATCCTGCCTCAGCCTCCCGAGTAGTGAGATTATGGGCATGCGCCCTAATTTGGTATTTTTAGTAGAGACGGGGTTTTTCCCTGTTGGTCAGGCTGGTCTCAAACTCCTGATCTCAAGTGATCTGCCTGCCTCTGCCTCCCACAGTGCTGAGATTACAGGTGTGAGCCACCATGCCCGGCCTATCACATGTTTCTAACTTCTGTCTTTCACTCTTTTGGTAATTAATTTCCATAATTATGTCTTTCCAAGATTCATTCTGGATATTTTCTTCAGCAGTGTTTTCATTTATCTGATTCTTCTTTGAGGCAGGGAGCCCTTGACCCTTGAACCATAATAGCAAACTTTTAGGGTAGATTTTTTAATTCTCCAAGTAGTGGTGGGAATTGAGGGTTAGAAATGATAAGCAACCTGTCCCAGGTTCCCCAGCCTGAAAAGGGCGGAGCAAGGACTATCATCATAGATTAGTATCACCTAAACCGAAACCCTTTCTGCTGTGCTCGTTTTTTCTTGGTTGTGAATGTTCCCCAACTCTCATCTCCCAGGAAGTGAAACCACAGTAAAATCTTTCAACTTTTTTGGCACTGTGATATATTTCTTTCTAGATTATAAAAATCACTAGCCCAGGCAACACAGGGAGACCCCATTTCTAAAAAAAAAAAAAAGCCAGATTTGGTGGCATGTGCCTGTAGTCCCAGCTACTTGAGAGGCTGAGGTGGGAGGATCTCTTGAGCCACAGAGGACAAGGCTGCAGTGAGCAGTGATTATACCATTGTACTACAGCCTAAGCAATAGAGCCAGACCCTGATTCTAAATAAATCAATAAATATCAGTGAATTTTTTCATTATCCATTATATTTTCCCAAGGTTTTTTTCTGGTATTCTAAGTGTTGATGTGCCGTTCTCAATTTAAGGTCACAGTGATCAAGTTGTTCGAAGAAGAGCAAGATGTTGGGATATGTACCAAAGGAGATTTAGCAGTGTGTCTCAACCAGTCAATCTTGGCATGCATTCTTCATCCCATCAGCAGCAAGATGGAGATGCAGCAATGCAGGGTGCCCACGTGGAATCTCCAGTAAGATAGTAAGTGACCAGTCAGCATGGCTGGAATGTACCAGCCAGTGAAATACATAACCCTGTAGCTGAATATGTCATTCTTTCCAACCTGACAGAAAGAAGGAATGATAGAACTCAATTGATGGTTGAGCAAACTTCATTGTAGCCCTGGCATCAATGGAGCAAATGTGTATAAAAGACTTTCTGAGCATATGTGAACTATCTTTTCTCTACTTGCTCACAGCACTCCCTATGCCATTTCACCCTCTCATCGGAGAGGCAGTTTTCTTAAACAAGACCAAACCCATGTCAACATGGAGAGAGAGCAAAAACCTTCAGAGAGAAGAGTGGAGGTGAACAGGCCTCAGGAGACCTTAGGGAGCTGGTTCAAGATCACGGTGAGTGTCCTGGCAAAATGGATCTAATTTTCAGAAGGAGAACGGGGGAATTGTGTTGGATTTGTGTAGATACTAGAGACTTTTGTAAGGGCAGGAAAGTTTGTGATTTGTCCTTTGTTACTAGGAGTTAACATCCTAGATAATCTAAGAGTAAATTCAGAGAAGTAATGTAAAGAGAATGGACTGATTGCAGACAGAATGGAAGAGGTCGTTTACAATCAAAGGAGGAAACAAATGCTAAGGAGATAAAGCATCTCCACACCAGATGCTTCAGTTTGGTTCAAACTAAGTGTATGGGGTAGGGGGGAGCGTTGAATCAGTGGAGTCTTTGTCAAAGGGGCAGGCCTGGTCTGCTTTAGGTAGACTCTTGGGACTTTATTAAAGAAAACTTACTTTAAACATCTTAAATTATTTTAAGAAAACTCTTTGAATAATAAGGAAGGGTATTTAGGTAATCCATGTGTGGTTAGAAATAATAGATATTAGAAATAATGAATGAAATAATAATGAAATACGTAAGTTAGCAATAATGGATGTTGTCCTATCCTAAATTATTTTAAAGTCTGAAAGGAACATATTTAGGTCCAATTTTAATGTTTAATTCTATTATGTCAGTCTTCTTTCCTCACTCATTCTTTCTTTCACTCACAGATTCCATTCGGCATAAAATACAATGAGAAATGGCTGCTGAATTTGCTTCAGAACAAATGCAGTGTATCTTTCATCCCAGTTGAGGTAAGAAAGGACAGTGAGGGAGACAAGAAAGAACAGGATAGGTAGGGGACTGGATGAGCACAGACTCAGGCCTCATATTTTGTTTCTCTCGCCACTCTCCCTGTAGTTTCACTATGAAAAAATGAATGCCACCTTCTTTGTGGAGAATGCCAGCATCGCCTCTGCACTGAAGAATGTCAGTGGCGAGATTTGGGATGAGGATAATGAAAAGGTGTGCATCAATTGAATGACCAGGGCTAGCATTGAGCAAGAGGGCAGGGCAAGGGTGAGGTCTTGCTTGATCTTGGGGCTCAGAGTTCCTAGTGTTTACCCGGCCCCTCTTGGGTTCTCTGCAGATATCAATCTTTGTCTGTCCTGATGGTATACCCGACTCTGTGCAGAGGGAGCTAAAGTCAGAAAAGGGGGAGCAGGTAAAGGTAATACAGACTCAGAGCAAGTTGTTTACACAAAGCCAGACCCACAGCTTCTTCCCCATCTATTGCCCCCTTCACCAACTCAGCTTCAGAGCCTCTGAATCCCATCTCTAACTCTGCAGCTGGCCGTGAACCAACAACAGGCTCTTGATATCCAGAAACTCCCCATTTACTCAGGTATGGCTGAGAACAGTGACTCTATGGCAGATAAGGGCAGAGGTGTCTGTGTGAGATGGAGACTTAGGGATGGCAACTTGAAGAGGGGTTAGTACTTATGCTGTACCAGCCGGGTCCCTCTCAGCCTTCTGGTTTTCTCCTCTCTGCTTCCTGGAGACTTTATGACCTGTGATACTAAAAGGGCACCGAATCCTAGAAAGGGCGTGGCTGCCTCCCTGAATGTCCATGAAGACAACATACCTAAGGTGAGGCTCATGCTGGGATTGAGGGTGAAAGTGGAAGAGATTAGCTGGGAGGCTAATGGGTCTAAGATATCCCCTGTTGGGGACCTTCACTCTTAATTCTTAACTCATTGGTCACCATAGCTTTTGCTCTTGAACTTAAGCAACAACAAACCCTACCAGATGCTTGACATTATGCCAAAGGCCCCCAACATCAACACGCTGAATTTCTTGAAAAATGAAATGAGGTGTAATACTCAGATAGTTCTTTGAAGAAAAAGTGGGAGGAGGGTTCATTAGGGCAGTGACAAGAGGCAAGGAAGTAGATTTGTTGGCAAGGTGGGAGACAGAGGGTTTAGGGCCCTCCAGCTGCTCTTTCCTGGGTCTATGTGGTTCTTCTGCAAAATTACAGGTGATGTCTTCAGGGGAGATGGACAAGTGGAAAGGGATAGAGCCAGGAGAGAAGTGTGTGGATAGAAGCCCAATGTGCACCACCTTCCTGGATAACTCCAACAACATAAAGTCAGTTGTACCCTCTGTCACCACCTAGGACCCTCTCTGTGTTTGATACTGCCCTTCTGCAGGAGGAGGCAGTCCTTGTCCTCTGGGAGGACCACAGACCCTCTCCTTCCCCGTCGCCCCACACTTCTCTCTGTGTCACTCACTCATCTGTGCTTAGAGGTCTCCTTTCCTTCCTCTGACATGCTCCCCTTTTCACCTGCTCTGGGGCGCATTTCCTGCCTGTATCCACCCAGCCTATTCCAGCATGCCCTCTGTGAAAGTGCTCTAGGAAGCAGGACTCCCCCACCTCCCCAGGACCAGCAATATTCTGATGCTGGTGCCTTGGACCAAGAAGAGTTTCCCAGCCCAGGTCTTCATGCTTCATCTTCTCCTTCTCTTGCTCCAAAACGGTTCCCGTACCTGTTCTGAGCTAACATGGGGGCTTCCCTGCCCCGTGCTGAGGGCTGAGGCTCTGGGTGGCTGCTCTCATGCCATCTTTTCCTCTCACCCAATGTCAGGAGCTGGGCCCTCCTTGGGGAGAAACCTGGGTTTTCTGAGTCAGGGGACCAGAAGTGGGCCACCTTCCTGAGGCAGTGGGCACAGGAGGCTGAGGAGACAAAAGGACAGGCCTCTCAGGGCACTGCCCCTCCTTCCCTCCACACCTCACATTGACCTGCCTGGGCCCTCGGAGGAGCCCAAGACAGGTAGCGTTCCTCGATCAAGGCACCAGCACACTGGGGCACAGGTGCTAGGGACCATCAGAAGAGAATGCAGTGGCCGAGAGAGGGGGTCCCCAGACTCTGAATCCCATGCTGAGCTGGGGCCTGATCCTTCACTCCTCCTGGGAGAAGGTCTCCTGTCCCCGTGGCTGCTCTGTTTCCCATGCCCAGCTCAGACTGAGCTCACACAGGTGAGAAAGGCTCCAGCTGCATCCAGCGGGCCCCAGCCCAACAGGTACATGTTTTCCTTTCCTGCCTCGGTCCCCAGGGCCAGCCAGGGGGCGGTGAGGGAAAGGGCTGCGACAGGGGAGCCCTTTTCTCCTCTCTTCCTCCCTGAAGTCCACCCCCACAGTAGAGCATCTTTCCCTTCCGTTCGCTTTGCATCAGGCTTCTCCTTTGTCTCTCATCTCCTATGTCTCCCCCGTCTCTCCCACCCCTACCTTCACCCCATTTCTACTGTCATCCCCCCCGCCTTCCTGCCTCCTGAGCCTGGCCTCGCTCACCTCCCTGTCCCAGCACCCTGGGCCATCCCTAAGGGCTTACCTGCTCTTGGCCAGGGCCAGGCCAGGCAGGTTGATGGGCAGCCAGTGAAGTAGCAGAGCCTTGGGTTCCCATCCCATTTCCTGCTCCCTGCAGAACATTCCATGGGGACTTGGACAAAGGTGAGGGAGGGAAGAAAGGAGGTAAGGAGGGGGGAAAATAATAAAAACTGGGCTCCCAGTGCTGTCCAGGGCAGGGACTCCAGAGTGTAGGTGGACACACGGTGCTGTGTCTCTGATGTAAGTGTGATTGCTCCTATGAGGAGGACAGCTCCACAGTTTCACCTAATGTTGTCTATTTTGTTTTGATTTTCGGCAGCTCCATCCTGGAATTGTTCCCTAAATTATTATGCTTGGTAAGTGTATTCCTTGATGATTGACTTTTCTAATTGGCACTGATGCTGCCCCCAACTGCCCGAAACCCCGTCAGGTATTGTCCAAGTTACATTATTGGATCTAACCCTTAAACCTCAAGGGAGGTGGGGAAGGTGATATAGACCCATGTAGAAACATGACAGAGTCTTCTTCACACAAATTCACAACAGGCTTCAGGTGGCGGCAATCCTGACTGTAGTCCTGCCCATGTAAATTCCAGAATGCTTTCACACCTGATCTCTGATCTCATCCTCTCCTGGGTCTATCCTTTTCCCTAATTATGCAGTGCCATCTCCCTGCTTTGCACTATTGACTTCCTCTTGCCTTCCCCAGGATGGCCAGCAGTCATCTGGACCAACTCCATGTGGTCTTGAAGCCCACAAGAGGTTACCAACCTGTAAGGTGAGAAGAGAGGATCCAGCAGGGTGGTGCATGAGGAAGTGGGGGGTACCATCTGTGGTCCTGGGGACTCTTTATTCCAGGGAAGCTTCTTTGGATCTGAGATGCTGAAGAATCTGGTCCTGCAATTCCTGAAGCAGTAAGTATTCCTGGGATTCTGAGGAAACAGAGGGCTAGGTCAGATGAGGTTACCCAAGTACAAGTCTGCCCACAGTGGGACTTTCAAGTCTCATTGGTCCCCAACAGGTATTACTTAACCTATGACTCTGGAGATCGACAGGGTCTCCTCGGTGCTTACCACGATGAGGCCTGCTTCTCCCTGAGCATTTCCTTCAACCCTGGGGACTCAGCCCTGTGAGTATCACAGCTCAGATCCTTGTCCAGGTCTGTGTGACTCCCCTGCAGAAAGATATCAGCTCCTGGAAATGCCCTCACTGGCCAGACTATCCACTCCTACTCCTCTTTTTCTCCTAGGAGCATTTTGTTCAAGTACTTCAAGGATAACAGGAATATAAAAATGCTCCAGAACCCCTGTAAGTGTGTGATAGAGAAGACTGGGCAGGGTAAGGGGGTGTGACGCGAACAATCAAAGGGGCCAAGGGTCAGGGTGTGGCAGCACCCCCATCCGTGCTTCTCTCCTTTATAGACCTTCGGGGGCAGCTGCTGAAGCACACAAAACGTGACATTGTGGACTTCCTCAGTGCATTGCCCAAAACTCAGCATGACCTCAGCTCCATCCTGGTGGACATGTGGTACCAGACGGTGAGCACCTGCTTCCTCCCTTGGGCAGGCCCAGAGAGCCAGAGGTGGGTAAGGAGGTTAAGGAGGATCCCGAGCACCTGAGCTCTTCCCTTTCAGGAATGGATGCTCTGCTTTTCTGTCAACGGGGTGTTCAAGGAGGGTGAGTGTCTGTAGAGTCCCCTCCCTCGATCCCCACTGCTTCCTCCCCCTGGCCGGGCTCCCTCTCAGAACTCTCCCAGCTTCCCTGATTTTGTCCCTTTCCCTCTCTTCTTCCCTCCATGTTTTCCCACCCCTACTGTGCCCGCAAACCACCCTGGTCTGAACTATGTCCATGACTGTCTGCCCTGCACAGCTCAGGCGTGCTTTAAGGACACGGACTGTGGAGTTTGACAGCTCTCATCCCAGGTTCTTACTCTGTGAACTTGTGCTGGTTACTTAACCCTTCAGTTCCCTCATTTGCAAAATGGGGCCAACAATAACCCATCTCTTGGGCTATGTGAAATAGGAATCAAGTGAACTTGTGGTTTTCACGGGGCCCCACACATGATAGGGGCCCTATCACTGGGAGCATATTGTTCCCGTTGTTGCCCTCGCCATTCCTGCCACATCCTCCTGACTCCATGTGAACAGTTGTCCTGGTCTACCCCGCTTCTGTGTGAGTGTCAAGCGAGACTCTGACTGGGGATCACCGTGTGAGCACGTAAAGCCTGTACAACTCTAAGGTGGTGGTGTTTGTTGTCTTTGAAGTGGAAGGACAGTCTCAGGGTTCTGTTCTTGCCTTCACCCGGACCTTCATCACTACCCCTGGTAGCAATTCCAGGTTAGTTCTGTGTTGTGGGTGGGAGCACCCATCCCAGCCTGGGGCTGGTGGTGTGGGAATGTGTTGGGTGCAGTCCTCGGGGTGTTCTCAATGTTGTAAAAAACCAACAGTCTAGTCTAGTAGTTTAGTGTGGGCAGGTGCAGTGGCTCATACCTGCAATCCCAGTATTCTAGGAAGCTGAAGGTGGGAGGACTGCTTGAGGCTGGGAGTTTGAGACCAGCTTAGGCAACACAGTGAGACACTGTCTCTACAAAAAATTTAAAAATTAGCTGGGTTTGGTGGTGTGCATCTATGACCCTGTCATTCAGGAGGTTGAGGTGGAAGGAGCTCTTGAGCCCAGGAGGTCGAAGTTGCAGTGAGCTGAGATCATACCACTGCACTCCAGCCTGGGTGACAAAGTGAGACCCTGTCTTGAAAAAGAAAACAGTATGAGCTCTGGAGTCAGAGGATGAGTTCTTTCCTGATGCAATACTCACTATGTGATTTTGGTCAAGTCATATGACCTCTTTGTAGTTCAGAATCTTCCTTTGAAAATGTTGATTACACTGTCCACTCCCTTGGGCTATTGTAAAGGGCAAATGTGAGTGCAAAACCATCCTCGGGTTGTAGGTAAACCTACAAAACTGGTGAAGCATGTAGGCAATCTTTCCAAAGGCGGGCTCTGTGGGAGGGTTAGAGGGTACCAGCCAAAAAGCTAGGAGGCAGGCAGAGTAGAGGTATCAAACAAATTGGGTTGCTGAACAGGAGGAAAAAGATCTTTGTTGGGGGTAGGGAGATGGATGTCTCTCTCTCTGGCTTCCTGACGGCCCATTTTTTTCTCAAGTTTATGCATCGTGAATGATGAGCTCTTTTTGCGAGGTACCAGCCACCCAAGGACCCAGAGTGCCTTGTTCGCCCTAGTGCCCACATCCTTCTCCAGCTCCATGCCTGCCTTCTCCCAGGAGCAGCAGAAAATGGTGCAGGGTTTCTCTGCCCGGTCTGGGATGAACTTCCAGCGGTCTCAGAAGTGAGTGCTGAGTGTGTATGGTGATTAATGATTGGTGTGAGCTGGGAGGAGCAGGGGAGTGAATAATAGGAACTTGCAGGTACTTGGTTTTGCTTATTTATTTCACTCAGTATCACACTGTACATTTCTCTCTTGGTACGTATTCAGCTACCTAGTTATTTTGAACAGATGTACCTTAGTTCTCTGAATTCTGTCATTCTAGAAAAATGACAAGAAAAGTCTCAATCATTTTAGGAGGTTTATTTGCCAAAGTTAAGGACGTGTGCCTGGGAGATAGGTCTATGCCTTTTAAAGATGATTTTAAGGACTCTAAATTTAAAGGGGAAAGGGTAGGATATTGAGAAGTACACAATTTTTATGTAAGGAGGGGGGTAGGGAAAATAGTTATTCATGCCTTTGTCTGGCTCAGTGAATCTGCATTTTTTTATGTAGGATGACATAGACAAATGGGGTGGGGGAACAATCAGATATGCATTTGTATCTGGTGGACAGGGGGGTGACTGCACCTATAAAGATAAGCTATCAATTTATGTTGTCATGGTGAAATTTTAACAGAAACACCTTGCAGTAAAGATCTTGCAGCTCACAAGGAATTTCCTTGTGGACAAAATATGGGGGAGGTGAATAGCTTTTCATCTTGTAGCTGTCTTATTTAGGAACCAAAAGTGGAGGCAGGTTTGCATGACCCAGTTCCCAGCTTGACTTTTCCCTTTAGCTTAGTGATTTTGGGACCCCAAGATTTATTTCCCTTTCACAGTTCAGTGGATCCTGTTCCTTTGTTGATAGACATTTGGCTTTTCTGGATTTTTCCCCCATGATACACTATGTCACAGGGTTCCTTCTGTTGCAATAAATTCCAGTAAATGCTGACATGTTTCTGTTGCATAAATTAAGAAATGGCATTGTGTTGTCAGAGTGTCTCCACTTGGATCCTAATGGATGTTACCTGTCCTTCCTCCACCACAGATGCCTTCATAACAACCAGCAGGACTAGAGCAGAGCTGTTCCAGTTCTTGCACCACCCAAGGTTAAGTCTAGGAATTCAGTCCAAGTGAGGAGAGGCTGGGTGGCCTGGGGATGGAACTTTGGGCTTCCAACTCTGCTGATCTCCCAACGCCCTCCTGCACTTCCTCTTGGCTAAGAGCAAGATCCCAGAGAAGGCCCTCACATAGACTGACCTAGGATCCTGAAAACAAAGCCCTAAGAAGAAATCCTTAAGTGTCATAATCTTCAGCCTCATCATCTTCCCTGCATTTTTGTTCCAATAGGTGTACATCCCTGTGACTGAATCAGAAGATTTGGCTGTGGCTAAGAAGCCAAAGCCCAACTCACAGGGCTGACTCTCATCGTTCCAAAGGGGCCAGTTGTTCTGTGAACTTGTCCACCCCTGTCACCCCCAGGATCTCTGTTTCTTTTCACAGTAAAGAATGATGCTGCCTGTTATGTCAAATCCCTGCAAAATCCATTTGATTCAGACATTATTAGCTCTGTGTTGAATAGAAGTGGCATGAGTGACATTCTTTTCTTATTCCAGTCTTTGAGGAAAAACTTTCAGTCTTTCACCATTGAGTATGATTTTACTCGTGAGTTTTTCATATATGGCCTTTATTATATTAATATGATTTCCTTCTATTCCTAGTTTATTGAGTGTTTTCAATTGTAAAAGGGTATAAGTTTTGTGAAATGCTTTTTCTAAATCGAGATAATTATGTGCACTTTCCCCTTCATTCTGTTAATATAGTTCATTACATTACTTGATTTTTATATGCTGAACCATACTTGTATTCCAGGAATAAATCCCACTTGGTCACCATGTATAACCTTTTAACATCCTGTTGAATTTAGCTTGCAAGTATTTTGTTGAGGATATTTGCATCAGTATCCATAAAGGGTACTGTTCTATAGTTTTCTTGTAATACCTTTGAAATTATTTTTAAAAGTTATATTTACACTGCACTGTAGTCTATTAAGTGTGCAATAGCATTGTTTAAAAAATGTAACTATCCTAATTTTAAAATATTTTATTGCTAAAAAATGCTAATGATGATCCAAGCCTTCAGTGAGTCATAATCTTTTTGCTGAAATAATAAATGGTCTTACCTTAATGTTAGTGGCTGCTTATTGATCAGGGTGATGGCTGCTGAAGATTGGGTTGGCTCTGGCAATCTCTTAAGACAACAATAGCTGGGTGCAGTGACACATGCCTGTAGTCCCAGATACCTGGGAGGCTGAGGAGAGAGTATCCCTTGAGTGCCGGAGTTTGAGTCCAGCCTGGTCAACCTAGTGAGACCCCTGACTCTTAAATTTTAAAAAGACAGCAATGAAGTTGTTGCTGCATCGATTGACTCTTCCTTACGTGAACGATTTCTCTGTAGCATGTAATGCTGTTTGATAGCATTTACCCACAGTAGAACTCCTTTCAAAATTGGAATCAATCTTCTCAAAGGCTGTCATTGCTGTATCAACTAAGTTTATGCCATATTTTAAATCCTTTGTTGTTATTTCCACATTGTTCACATCATCTTCACCAGGAGTAGGTTCCATCTTGAGAAACCATTTCTTTCCTCATCCATAAGAAACAACTTCTCATCCATTTAAGTTTTATCATAACATTGCAGCAATTTATTCACATCTTCGGGCTCCACTGCTGATTCTAGTTCTCTTGCTATTTCTACCACATCTGCAGTGAGTTCCTCCACTGAAGTCATGAAACCCTCAAAGTCATCCATGAGAATTGGAATCAACTTCTTCCAAACTCCTCTTAATGTTGATATTTTGACCTCCTCTGAACATGATTCAGAAATGTTCTTAATAGCATTTAGAATGGTGAATCCCTTCCAGAAGATTTTCAGTTTATTTTGTCTTAATCCATCAGAGGAATCACTGTCTATGGCAGCTGTAGCCTTATGAAATGTATTTCTTAAATAATAAACCTTGAAAGTCAAAATTACTTCTTGATCCTTGGGCTGCAAAATAGATGCTGTATTACCAGGCATGAAAACGATGTTAATTTCTTTGCATATATTCATCAGAGCTCTTCAGTAACTAAGTACATTGTCAATAAACAGTAATATTTTGAAAAGAATCTTTTTTACTGAGCAATAGTTCTCAAAAGTTTATTTAAAATATTCAATAAACCAGGTTGTAAAAAGATATGTTATCATCCAGGCTTGGTTGTTCAATTTCTAGAGCACAAACAGAGTAGATTTAGCATAATTCTTTAGGATCCTAGGATTTTTAGAATGGTCAATGAGCATTGGCTTCAACTTAAGGTCACCAGCTGCATAAGCCCCTAATAAAAGAAAGTGAGTTTGTTCTTTGAAGCTTTGAAGCCAGTCATTGACGTCTCACTAGCTATAAAAGTATTAGATAGCATCTTCTTCCAGTGGAAGGTTGTTTCATCTATATTGAACATTTGTCATTTAGTGTAGCCACCTTCATCAATTATCTTAGCTAAATCTTCTGGATAACCTGCTGCATTTGCAGCTTCCATATCAGCACTTGCTGTTTTACCTTGTGCTGTTGTATTATTGAGATAACTTCTTTTCTCAAACTCCACGAACCAGCCTCTGCTAGATTCGAACTTTTCTTCTGCAGCTTCTTTCACTCTCTCAGCCTTCATACAACTGAAGAGAGTTAATGCCTTGCTCTGTATTAGGCTTCGGCTTAAGGGAGTGTTGTGGCTGGTTTTATCTATTATTCAGATCACTAAAACTTTCTCCATATTAGCAATAAGACTGTTTTGCCTTTTTAAAATCACTCATGTGTTCACTAGAATAGTGTGTTTAATTTCCTTTAAAAATATTCCTTTTGCATTAACTACTTGGCTAACCGTTCAGTACAAGAGGCCTAGCTTTTGGTCTATTTTGTCTTTTGACCTGCCTTCCTCAATACACTTAATAATTTCTAGTTTTTTTCTTTTCTGACATGGAGTCTTGTTCTGTTACCCAGGCTGGGGTGCAGTGGTGTGAACTCAGCTCACTGCAGAGGTTGCAGTGCGCCAAGATCATGCCACTGCACTCCAGCCTAAGCCATAGAACAAGACTCTGTCTCAAAAGGAAAAAACAAACAAACAAACAAACAAACAAACAAAAAACATACACACACACAATAGTTTTTCATTTTGATGAAGTCTAGATTTTCTCTTTTTCTTTGCTACTTCTGGTATTGGTGTCATATCTAAGAATCTTTTGAATTCAAGAGTCATTTGAATCTAAGAAGCCTTTGTAATCCAAGGTCACAAATATTTATCCCCATATTTTCCTATAAGAATTTTATAGTTCTAGCTCTTCCATTTAGGTCTTTGACCCAGTTTGAATTAATTTTTTATAAGATGGGAGCTAAGAGTGTAACTTAGCTCCTGCCTCAGCCTCCTGAGTAGCTAGGACTATAAGCACGTGCCACTACTCCTGGCTAATTTTTCTATTTTTTCAGTAGAGATGGAGTTTTGCCATGTTGGCTAGGCTGGTCTCGAACTCCTGATCTCAAGTCATCCACACCCTCTTGGCCTCCCAAAGTGCTGGGATTACAGGCGTGAGCCACTGCACCCGGCCAATAGAATCGTTTTGACAGTCCAAAAGTAAAGCTATGTGACTAATCTCAACTGAATTTTGACAAGAGTGCCAAGACAATCCAGTGGAGAAATAATTGTCTTTTCAACAAAAGGTGCTGGGGCAATTGGATAGCCACATATAAAAGAATGGTTACACTCTTAGCTCCCACCTTAAAAAAATTAATTCAAACTGGGTAAAAGACCTAAATGGAAGAGCTAGAACTATAAAATTCTTATAGGAAAATGTGGGGATAAATATTTGTGACCTTGGATTACAAAGGATTCTTAGATTTAAATGACTCTTGAATTCAAAAGATTCTTAGATATGACACCAATACCAGAAGTAGCAAAGAAAAAGAGAAAATCTAGACTTCATCAAAATTAAAAACTATTGTGTGTTCTCTCGGCCTTAGAGCCATTTTTTTTGGAAACCTCTGTGCCATGAGAGCCAAGTGGAGGAAGAAACGAATGCGCAGGCTGAAGCGCAAAAGAAGAAAGATGAGGCAGAGGTCCAAGTAAACCGCTAGTTTGTTGCACCGTGGAGGCCACAGGAGCAGAAACATGGAATGCCAGACGCTGGGGATGCTGGTACAAGTGGTGGGACTGCATGCTACTGTCTAGAGCTTGTCTCAATGGATCTAGAACTTCATCGCCATCTGATCGTCGATCACCTCTGAGACCCACCTTGCTCATAACCAAAACTGCCCATGTTGGTCCTTTGCCCTGGACCTGTGACATTCTGGACTATTTCTGTGTTTACTTGTGGCCGAGTGTAACAACCATAAAATAAATCACCTCTTCCGCTGTCTTAGCTGAAGAAAAAAACAAAAACAAACAAACAAACAAACAAAAAAAACAAAACTATTGTGTGTGTGTATGTGTGTTTTTTTTTTTTTTCCTTTTGAGACAGAGTCTTGTTCTATGGCTTAGGCTGGAGTGCAGCGGCATGATCTTGGCGCACTGCAACCTCTGCCTCCCAGGTTCAAGCGATTTTCCTGCCTCGCCTCCTGAGTAGCTGGGACTACAGGCATGCACCGCCACATCCAGTTAATTTTTTGTATTTTTAGCAGACATGGGGTTTCACCATGCTGGCCAGGCTGGTCTTGAATTCCTGACCTCAAGTGATCTGCCTGCTTCGGCCTCCCAAAGTCCTGGGATTACACGCATCAGCCACCGTGACTGGCGAGACACTATTTTGTTTCAAAAGGCACTATTATGAAAGTGGTTAAAAAAATCCACAGAATGGGCTAACATATCTGCAAATCATATATGCAGTGAGGCATTTCTGTCTAGAATATATAAAAACCCTTGCAACTCAATAATAATTAAAAAAAACCCAAATAAAAAGTGCACAAAGATCCGAATGGACATTGATCCAAGGAGGATATACAAATTACCAATAAGCACATGAAAAGGTGCACCATATCATCAGTCATCAGGAAAATGCAAATCAAAACCACCATGATAAATGGCTGGAATCAAAATTTCAGATAATAACAAATGTCGACAAAAATGTGGAGAAATCAAAACCGTCATACACTACTGGTAGCAATGTAAAATACTCAGCCAGTTTGGGAAATCGTTTGGCAATTCCTCAAGTGAGTAATCATAGTGGCATCATAAAGCTTGAAAACATCATGCTAAATAAAAAAACCAATTTCTAAATAATATACAAATTCATTCATATGAAATATCAAAATAGGGAAATCTATAGACAGAAAACATTAGTAATTGGTTTGGTATGAAGAGGATGGGGGAACAGGGGAGTGATAGCAAAAGAATAGGAGGTTGCTTTTTCAGGTGATGAAAATATCCATGGTGATGGTTGCACGTATCTATGAATACACTAAAAAACATTTTTTACACTTTAAATGGGCAAATGTTATGGTTTGTAAATTACATCTCTATAAAGTTGTTTTTAAAAAATATAAATTGAGGCCAGGCATGGTGGCTCATGTCTGTAATCCCAGTACTCAGGAGGCTGAGGAGGGCGGATCACCTAAGGTCAGGAGTTTGAGACCAGTAGGGCTAACATGGCTGAAACCCTATCTCTCCTAAAAATATATTTTTTAAATTAGCTGGTCATGATGGCATGCACCTGTAGTCCCAGCTACTCCAGAGGCTGAGGCAGGAGAATCCCTTGAACCCGAGAGGCAGAGGTTGCAGTGAACCAAGATCTTGTCACTGCACTCCTGCTTGGTTGACAGAGTGAGACTTCATCTCAAAAAAAAAAAAAAAAAAAAAAAAAAAAAGATAGAAATTGAAACTTAACCAGCCTTGGTTACTTGGTTATTATTTGAATTTGAGAGACAACGTAGAGCAATTCAAGGATAATGACCACGTTTCTGGATTGGTAAATGGGTGAGTACTAAGGTAGAAAACAAAGGAAAATAAACAGGTCTAACATAGGAAGAAGTGAGAGAGAGAGAGGGAGAGAAAATAATAATAATAATAATAATAATAATAATAATAATAATTAAGGGGTTCCACAGGCTTCTGAGTTGAGAAAGCCAAGTGTAGTAAGAATGGTCAGTGGAGCGTGTTCCTCAGGCCCTAACACAAATGAAGAGGTATCAGAGTGGGTATGGACTGGCAGATAGTGACCCTGCAGCAAGACTAGGTGCTTTCTGGGTGACCTGGAGGTGAGGCAGTTAGGGTGAGGGTCCCACTACTCTGCACTACCAAAGCCAAGTGAGAGATAGCAAAAATGTCCCAAAGAGGCTTTTCCCTGGGGTGGGTGAAAAAGAGAAGAGAGCAGGCAGGTTTGAGAACTGCTCTCCACTCCCGCCACGTCAATTACTTCTAGGCTTTTCTTGGAATCTGTCACCACAGAGCTGTAGAAAAGCCCTATTCTGGTTTCCAGAATGGGAAGAGACATCCCAGCTATGCTGAGAAGTGAGTTAGTAGGCGGGAATTTGGGGAAGAAACGGAGGGAAGGAGTCAAAGTCACGTATTAAAGTCACCACCTTGGTAACCTGTCGATTTATATTTTTGGAATAAGCAACAGAATTAGGAGTCTGGACGTAGGAAATGAGAAACTCTGGAATATAGCAGTGGAAGACCAGCACCTTCCCAACCTCTTGTCAGGGCAGGGATGATCTATCTCTGCAATACTCAACCTGCCTTGGCCTCACAGCTCTTCCTTTTGCTTAGGTCTTCAAACCATCAATATTAGTAGCCATTAATTTTAGCAGGTGGCATTAGTTGTCAGCAAATGCTTTTTCGTATTTAATGAATGTTTATTATAATACAATAAAATAGAAATGTTTATCAACAAAACCTGAAATTTGTCCCAGAGGATAAAAAGGTAGAATATTTACATAAAACAGCCAAGATCTGACAACAGAACTGCTTCCTGAAGATTTGCTTCGCAGATAATTTTCAAAACACCAACGCCCTTCAGGAAATTTTCTCTCCTTTTTGTCCAAAAAATTTTCAAACAAGTGTGAATGTTCGAAAACATTTTCTAAAATTTCTCTGGTGTGGAGCCCAGAGAAAATGTTTTCTGTGTGGTATAGATGAACATAAACTATATATATATATATATATATATATATATATATATATATATATTTATATATAAATATATATTTTACATATAAATATACATTTATATATAAATATATAAAATATTTATATATTTATATATAAAAATATATTTATATATATTTATATATAAATATTTTATATATAAATATATATATATATATTTACTTTTCCAGGTTGAAGTGTTTCTTTCAAAAATAAAATTGATTATTTTCAATTTTGTGAGGCATGCTGATTTTTAAAAAGGAAATAAACAGAAATTATTAGGAAGCATATACACAGTCAGGGTGGACAGAAAGCATAAAAGGCCAAGGCCAAGACCATAGGATGACGGTTTGGGGTGGGGGAAAGGAAGGGTACAGAGCCTCCCCGGTAACTGAAGATGGGTAAACTCCAACGGCAAGGCGATGATGCCACTTGCGGGCCCTCAGATTGGAGAGGACGGAGATGAGTGACTGGGCTGTGCGCACTGGGGCACCGCGCACAGCGCACAGATGGGAGGAGGGGGCTGTCTGTGTTTTCTAAGAGGGGAGTTTCAGTTGACTGGCTGCCGGCCCGTGGGGGTTGGTGGGTAGGAGGTTGAGCTTGGCGGTGACGCGCGGCTCTCACGTGACCGGGAGCTGCAGCGCTACGCAGCCTTCGGTGCAGCAGTCACTTGCGTCTGGCTACCAGCTCCCCGCTGCCCTGCGCTCGGCGGGCTGGCATCCGGCCCCAGGAAAAGCGGAGCAGGTAAGGGCCCCGGGCCCGCGAGCCCTGGCCTGGCCGGCGGCGGCTCACGGACCCCGGCCACGGGCGCAGCTTACTCCCGCCAGCTTACTCCACACCCCAACATTCTTGGGAACATGGGGGTCCTCTGGGGTGGGCAAGCAGGGGCGGCTGGGGGTCCAGGGGCAGCAGAACAACCAAGAGCGATGGAAAACCACCCCGGAGTCCTTGCAGAAAACCGGTGAACACCACAGCGGGGGCGGGGGCGGGGGGTTGTGCGTGGGGGGCGGGGGGGTGCGTGGGGGGCGGGGGGTGCGTGGGGGGCGGGGGGGTGCGTGGGGGGCGGGGGGTGCGTGGGGGGCGGGGGGGTGCGTGGGGGGCGGGGGGGTGCGTGGGGGGCGGGGGGTGCGTGGGGTGCGTGGGGGTGCGTGGGGGGCGGGGGGGTGCGTGGGGGGCGGGGCGGCCGAGGGTTGGGGCGGGGAGCGGGAGTCGTGGGGCCTGGTAGTGAGGAGGGCCCGGGCCAGTGAAGGAGGTGGGTGGTGGAGGGTCCTCGCTAGCGTTCCGCTGCAGCAGCCCCCACTCCCCACACCCCGGCCGGTCTTCAGGTCTGCGAGGCTAAGTGTGCCGGCGGCGCACCTCGCGGCGAGAATCCCGAGGAGGAGGAGACCGCAAGGATAGGCCCAGGTCAGTGCGAGGGACGGTGGTCGGGGCGCGTGCGGAGTCCAGTTAGTGGTCCCCTCCCAGTTCTCCCATCTCCCGTCCTCCATTTTGGTGCCTGCCAAGATCTAGGGGTGGATCTGTAGGGAAAATGGTGGGTTTGAGGGGAGGGGGGGGAAACACGAAAAGTGGGGGGGCTCGAATGAGGGCCCCCTAGTGGGCGCACGAAGCCTCTCAGGTGGGATACATGAAATTAGACAGAATAAAACATGTTGATATCCATGACGCTGAATCCTGAAAATAAGTAGTCGTGCCTCTGTCCTCGGTACTGAAGCGTTCACCAGCTTTTCAGCCGCTTTTCTCTCCTTTTGTCCCCTAGGAGTAATGGAGTCCAAAGAGAAACGAGCGTTAAACAATCTCAGCATGGAAAATGCCGACCAAGAAAATGAAGAAAAGGAAGAGAAGAAGCAAGTTGCTAGTAAAGGGGAGCCCTTGGCCCTCCCTTTGGATGCTGGTGAATACTATGTGCCCAGAGGAAATCGTAGGCGGTTCCGCGTTAGGCAGCCCATCCTGCAGTATAGATGGGACATGGTGCATAGGCTTGGAGAACCACAGGCAAGGATGAGAGAGGAGAATATGGAAAGGCTTGGGGAGGAGGTGAGACAGCTGATGGAAAAGCTGAGGGAAAAGCAGTTGAGTCATAGTCTGCGGGCTGTCAGCACTGACCCCCCTCACCATGACCATCACGATGAGTTTTGCCTTATGCCCTGAATTCTTATTAGGGAGACAGACCCCTGCTTTCGAAATTTACATGTTCATGATGTGCCCTTGTTGTAAACCTTTATCTGTCACTTGTTTACGTGGGTCTCCTATTACCAGCTTCTAATTCAATATTGTGTTTCTGACCCAGTCTGTAAGATTTTTGTTAGCAGAAGAATTTTACCTATTGCATGGAAAGATGTTCATTATATATTGTGAAGTTAATAAAGCAGCTTTAAAAAGTAATCTATTCTTTTTTATTAAAAAATTTGTATTAATCAACTTAATATATGAAAAGTACTGAAATTAAACATACCAAAGGATTAATATACGGACTCATTCAGTGAAATGGGTTAATGTATTTTTTATATTTTCTGTAATTTGAGAATAATTGAAAACATTTTAAAATAACCTTTGAAAGCAGTAGAATCGCTTAATGAATACTTGCTGATCAGCACTATTCAAAATAGCAAAGACATGGAATCAACATAAATGTCCATCAATGAGAGACTGAATAAAGAAAACGTACATATACATCATGGAATACTATGCAGACATAAACACAAAGAAATCATGTCTTTTATGGTAATATGGATAGAGCTGGGAGCTATTATCTTTAGCAAACTAATGCAGGAACAGAAAACCAAATACTGCATCTTCTCGCTTTTAAGTGGGAGTTAAATGAAAACTCATGAACACAAAAAGGGAAAACACACACTGGGATCTGTGGGGGTGGAGAGTGGGAAGAGAGAGAGGAACATAAAAGATAGGGTGCTAGGCTTAATACCTGGGTGATAAAATAATCTGTACAACAGCCCCCCCACCTGCCCATGACACAAATTTACCTATGTAACAAACCTTCACATATGCCCTGGAACCTAAATTAAAGTTTTTTTAAACAAAGAAAAAAGTACCTGCTGATCAAATTTGGATCTCTTAGGTGAATAAACCCAGGAATTTGTATACATTGGGGGTGGCATTTCCTTCACATGACTGGAATGAGGTCATTTGTGTAAGATCTGTGTTTACCTGTTTTTTCTCCTGTCCACACCTAATATGCAAGACTCCCATCCTCAGATATTCCCTTCAGATATTTACCAGAGTGTTCAAAGGCAGGTCTCACTAGTCCAGCATACCTCCTGTTCTCAGAATTGAAATGTATGTTGGCCATGCCGATTTCTTCCTAATGAGGCAGGCACTTAACAAAAGTAGAATTAATAATGACAGAATTAGGAGCTATGAGTTTTTGTCTGGGTTCAGTTTCTAAACAAGTAAATAACTTTGGATATATAACTTTGATTACTTGCCATTACTAAAGAAACACTGGGTTCATTTAGTAATGTCATAGTGTTTCTAAAACTATGCTAATCTGCCACCTGTGTGAGAATCACTGGGGGACTTTCTTGAAAATGTGGTTTGTACAAAGTTCTAGGGTCTCAACCTAGATCCCTTAAATGGGGCTTCAGAACTTTTGTTTTTAGCAACCTTTCCTGGTGATTCTGATGCACATTAATGTCTAGATTGCTTCTGGTATATGTATTTACTATGATACCAATTCTTAAAAGCCATAATAATTAGAAGAATATAAAGGTGAATATCTGAATTCAGTTGAGGGAAGCATTAAAATGTAAAGGATGAGATCATGAAAAAAACATTAGACTTATTACATAACAATTTGAATTTTGTTCTCTTTTGTGGGATAATAGGTGATTTTTTTGTACTGAACTGCATTTTTCTTTCTTTCCTTTTTTTTTTTTTTTTTTTTTTTTTTTGAGATGGGAGTTTCCCTCGTTGCCCAGGCTGGAGTGCAATGGTGTAATTTGGGCTCACCACAACCTCCACCTCCTGGGTTCAAGCGATTCTCCTGCCTCAGGTGATCCACCCGCCTGGCCTCCCAAAGTGCTGGAATTACAGGCATAAGTCACCAGGCCCCGCCTCAACTGTGTTTGTCTTAAAGAACATGGATTGTGTTAAAAAGAAATACAAGCTAGCAACAGAGCTTACAAATGCAACTGACACACATAAAAATTCTCAAGGACAGTACTGAGATGTGTAAATTTCATGTTAGCCTTGGATAGAGCATTCATGCCTTGGTTTAATTATCCCTCCTATGGAGTGTAGGCAAAATCACTGTCTTAATCAATAGAATACAGCAAAAGTGACGGAATGTCATTTCTGTGATTATGTTACAGAAGATTGTGATTGCCATCTTGCTAGCAGATTCATTCTCTTCCTCTTTCCTCCCAATCACTTTTGCTGGCTTTGATGAAACAAGCTGCCATGTTAGAGAGGCACATATAGAAAGGAATTGAGAGTGTTCGCCAGCCAACAGCCAGTGAAGAACTGAGGTCCTCAGTCTAATAGCCGTCAAAGAATTGAATCCTGCCAAAACCACAAAGGTGAGTTTGGAAGCAGATTCTTTTGTATGTTTTACTTTTAAAAAATTATTTTCAGACACAGTTTTGCTTTTGTTGCCTAGGCTGGAGTGCAATGACGTGGTCTTGGCTCACCTCAACCTCTGTCTCCCAGGTTCAAGCGATTCTCCTGTCTCAGCTTCCCAAGTAGCTGGGATTACAGATGCCCGCCACCATGTCTGGCTAATTTTCGTATTTTTAGTAGAGATGGGGTTTCACCATGTTGGCCAGGCTGGTCTCAAACTCCTGACCTCAGGTGATCTGCCCACTTCGGCCTCCCAAAGTGTTGGGATTACAGGTATGAGCCATTGTGCCCTGCCAGGTCTCATAAATTTTAACCTCAAACTATGTAAGCTAACACAAAATAAAGTATATGGTTAAGCAACACTATTGGCCTCATTGAGTTAAAAATAACAGGAAACATCTAATGTAAAGCCTTCTTCTGGGAAGCTGACAAAAGAATGTGTGTTTGAAAAAAAGCCTCAGATCCAACATAGGTCCGGGGTCAGAGATTCTGAAAGTCTAGCAAATAATACCAGAAAACCTGGTCTGTTTATGCAACGAAAATTTAAGTTAGCCTGAGGATAACGAAGGGGCATCACACACAACTGAATAATCCCAAACAGTCATTTGATACTCTGATATCTGCGTTTTTCAGAAGTCTTGTCAAATAGTTACATGTACTCAGCTTTGTGAAAGTAAGTTAACTCTAGAAGAAAAAAATATCTGCGTGGCGGTTCACGCCTGTAATCCCAGCACTTTGTGAGGCTGACAAAAGCATCCTTCAGAAGCGAAAAAGAGATAGAGACTATTCTAGAAAAACAAAAGCTAAGGAAGTTCATTGCCACCAGAACTGCCTTAGAAGAAATGTTAAAGGAAATTTTTCTAGCTGAAAGAAAAAGATGCTAATCAGTAAAAATTAGTGAAAAGTCCAATTCAGAATACTCACACACTATAATGGTGGTGTAGAAAACACTTATATTAGGTTGTTGCAAAAGTGATTTCAGTTTTTGAAATTACCTTTAATGACAAAACCTCCTCCTTCCCCCGCCTTCCAGATGGGAAGGAGGGTGAAAAAGGAAAAAAAAAAAATGAAATAAAATACCAAAGACCTAGGAAAATGACTCCCTTTTTAGTTCCTAGCGCCTCTGCTGTTAACCTTGAAAGAGCTGCAAATAAATGTTATCTCTGCCAGCTGGAGCCCGGCACTGGTTCAGGACCCCAGGTCTCCACTGACCAGGTTCCCTCCTGGAAACACCTCTGCCAACAAACAGCTTGTTGCTTTTGTCTTGTCTCTGTAAACCGCCACCTCTGCTGGTCCCCACTCATGCTGCATATGAATTAGCAAATCAATGAAGCCAAAACATTGTAAGGTCAGATATCCAGCAAATGGACAACGACATAGTTTAACCTCAGCTTCCCCTTTGGCGTTGTAAGCCTATAAAAACAGAGAGAAGCTGCAGCTCGGGGAGCTCGGCGAATGAGGCTGTAGCCCCTCAAAGCTCCCGGTGGAATAAAAAGCCACTTCCTTCCTCAGTTCGGTGTTAGAGAGGTTTGTTCCCTGCTGCTCCTGCTTCATTCTAATAACTAAAAGTAGAACTACCCGTCAATCCAGCAATCCCACTGCTAGGTATCTATGCAAAGGAAAAGAAAGCATTACATCAAAAAGATAGCTGCACCTGTATGTTTACTGCAGCACTATTTACAATAGCAAAGATATGGAATCAACCTAAATATCCATCAATGAATGACTGGATGAAGAAAATGTGATATATATACATAATGGAATACTATTCAGCCATAAAAAGAATAAAGTCATGTATTTTGCAGCAACATGGACAATGAACTGGAGTCCATTGTCTGAGCTGATACAACTCAGACACAGAAGGACAAATACCACATATTCTCACTTATAAGTGGGAGCTAAATAATCCGTATACATGGATGTAGAGTGTGAAATTATAGACAATGGAGATTCAGAAAGATGAGTAGGTTGAAGGGGTATGGAAGATGATAAATTACTTAATGGGCACAATGTATATTATTCAGATCACTGACACCCAGAAAATCCTGACTTCACCACTACGTAATCTATGCATGTAACAAAATTACATTGGTAGCCCATAAATTTAGATAAATAAAATTAAAATAAACAAAATGGCAGTAGTAAGTCTTTACCTCTCAATAATTACTTTTAATGTAGAGGGATTAAATTTTTCAATCAAAAGACAGAGAATGGCTGAATGGAAAAAAATGAATACCCAACTATATGTTACCTACAGGAGACTCACTTTAATTTAAGGACACACAGACTGAAAGTGAAAAGATGAAAAAAGATATTCTATGCAAATGGAAACAAAAATAGAGCAGGAGAAGCTATACTTAGGATAAATAGACTTTAAGTAAAAAACTGTAAAATTAGACAAAGGACAGTATGTAATGATAATGGTGTCAATTCATCAAGAGGACATAACAATTGTCAGTATATTTGCACTTAACATAGGAGCACCTAAATACATAAAGGAAATATTAATGAATCTGAAGGGCTAGATGAACTATAATGTAATAATAGTAGGGACATTAAGCCTGACTTTTAACAAGGAACATATCCAGAGAGAAAATCAACAAGGAAAATTTGCACTTAAACTGTACTTTAGCCTAAGGGTAACTATCAGGCATATAGAAAGGATTCTGTCCAACAGCAGCAGAATACACATTTTGTTTAAAGTTCACATAGAGCATTATCCAGAATAGATCATATGCTAGACCTCAAAACAATCTAAAACACATTTCAAAAGACTGAAATTATATAAAGTATCTGCCACTATGGCATAAAACTAAAAATCAATAACCAAAAACTTTTTTGAAACTTCACAAATACATGAGAATCAAACAACATACTCCTAAACATCAATGGATCAATGAAGAAATTAAAAGGAAATTTTTAAATATCTTGAGATAGAAATGGAAACACAGTATAACAAAACTTACAGGATGCAGCAAAAGTAGTTCTAAGGGGAAAGTATAGAGCAATAAATACCTATAACAAAAAAGAAGAAAGGTCTCACGTGAATATGTAACCTAATATTACAACTCAAGGAACAGGAAAAAGAACAAATTAACCCCGAAGTCAGCAGAAGGAAGGAAATAATAAAGATTTGATCACAAATAAATTAGAGACTAGAAATACAATAGAAAATACCAAGAAAATGAAGAGTTAGTTTTTTGAAACTATAAACAAAAGTGACAAAACTTTAGCTAGACTAAAAAAAGACAAATTACCTAAATAAATAAAAGCAAGAATGAAAGAGAAGGTATTATGATTGATACCACAGAAATGGAAAGGATCATAAAAGACCATTATAAAAAATTGTACACCAACATATTAAATAATGAAAAGAAAATGGATAAATTCATAGACCCGTACAACCTAGCAACACTAAATCATGAAGAAATAAGAAGACTGAGCAGAACAATAATAAGTAAGGAGAATGAATTAGTAATAAAAAGTCTCCCTTTAAAAAAAGGGTCGAAATGAGTTACAATCCTTTGGGTACATACCCAGTAATGGGATTGCTGGGTCAAATGGTATTACTGGTTCTAGATCCTTGAGACATCGCCACACTGTTTTCTGCAATGGTTGAACTAATTTACGCTCCCATCAACAGTGTAAAAGCATTCCTATTTCTCTATAGCAGGCGTCCCCAAACTACCGCCCGCGGGCCGCATGCGGCCCCCTGAGGCCATTTATCCGGCCCCCCCGCCGCACTTCAGGAAGGGGCACCTCTTTCACTGGTGGTCAGTGAGAGGAGTACAGTATGTGGTGGCCCTCCAACGGTCTGAGGGACAGTGAACTGGCCCCCTGTGTAAAAAGTTTGGGGACGCCTGATCTATAGTCTTGCTAGCATCTATTGTTTCCTGACGTTTTAATAATCACCATTCTGAATGGTGTGAGATGGTATCTCATTGTGGTTTTGTTGTTGTTGTTGTTGTTGTTGTTTTGAGACAAAGTCTCACTCTGTCTCCAGGCTGGAGTACAGTGGCACGATCTTGGCTCACTGCAACCTCTGCCTCCCAGGTTCAAGCAATTATTCTGCTTCAGCCTCCTGAGTAGCTGAGACTACAGGTGCACACCACCACATCCAGCTAATTTTTGTATTTTTAGTAGACATGGGGTTTCACCATGTTGGCCAGTATGGTCTCGCTCTCTTGACCTCGTGATCCACAACCCTTGGCATTGCAAAGTGCTGGGATTATAGGCATGAGCCACTACACCCAGCCTCATTGTGGTTTTGATTTGCATTTCTCTAATGACCAGTGATGATGAGCATCCTATGTAAAAAAGACATGTACACATATGTTTATTGAAGCACTATTTACAATAGCAAAGATTTGAAACCAACCAAATGCCCATCAGTGATAGACTGGATAAAGAAATTGTGGCACATATACACCATGGAATATTATGCAGTCATAAAAAGAATGAGAGATGTCCTTTGCAGGGACATGGATGAAGCTGGAAGTCATCATTCTCAGCAAACTAACACAGGAGCAGAAAACCAAGCAACACATGTTCTCACTCATAAGTGGGAGTTGAACAATGAGAATACATGGACACAGGGATGGGAACAACACACACTCGGGCCTGCTGGGAGTGAGGGGCAAGGTGAGGAAATGCACAGGGGCATAAAACCTAGATGACATGTTGATGGGTGCAGCAAATCACCATGGCACATGTATACCTATGTAACAAACCTGCACATTCTGCACATGTATCCCAGAACTTAAAAAAAAAAAAAAAAAAGAAAGGCTCAGGACCTGATGTCTTCACTGCTGAATTCTACCAAATGTTTTGAAATAAACTAATATTAATCCTTCTCAAAATCCTTCAAAAAATTAAAGAAGAGGGAATACTTCCAAACTCATAAACTCATTTTAGGAGGCCAGCATTATAGTGATATCAAAGCGAGCCACAGAAACTATAAGAAGAGAAAATTGTAGGCCGATATTCCTGATAAACATAGATGCAAAATTCTCTGCCTTTCGGGTTCAAGTGTTCTCCTGTCTCAGCCTCCCCACTAGCTGGGATTACAGGTAGATACTACCATGCCCAGCTAATTTTGTATTTTTAGTAGAGACAGGGTTTCTCCATATTGGTCCAGCTGATCTCAAACTTCTGACCTTAGATGATCCACCTGCCTTGGCCTCCCAAAGTGCTGAGATTACAGGCATGAGCCACCACACCCAGTTGAAATTCTTGCCACTGCAATTAGGCAAGAGAAATAAATAAAAGGCATTCAAATTGAAAAGGAAGCATTTAAATAGTCTCTGTTTGCAGGTGACATGATCTTATATATATGTGTGTGTGTATGTGTGTATGCGTATATATATGTGTATTATATATCTAAATAATATATGTATGTTTTTATGCTATCATATAACATTTATATAATAAAAATGTATACATATATACACGTATATATGTATATTATATTTATATAGCATAAATATAATTTATAATATATTAAATATAAACACATGTATATCCATATATACATGTATATATGTATATATAATATATATTATTGTATTTATATAATAAGTAATATTTATATGTATATTATTATATTTTAGGGTATAACATATATATAGAACCCTAAAATCTACCAAAAAACTTTAAAAAAATTTATCATTATTTTTTAGGCAGAGTGTGACTCTGGTCCAGGCTGGAGTGTAGTGACACAATCTTGGCTCACTGTACCTTCGCCTCCTGGGTTCAAGCAATTCTTGTGTCTCAGAATCCCGAGTAGCTGGGCTGCAGGCATGAGCCAGCATACACAGCTAATTTTTGTATTTTTAGTAGAGATAGGGTTTCACCATGTTGGCCAGTGTTGTCTCAAACTCCTGGCCTCAGGTGGTTCACCTGTCTTGGCCTCCCAAAATGCTGGGATTACAGGCCTGTGCCACTGCACCTGGGCCCTAATAGTTTGTAAACCAGACAGACAAATTCAATGAGGTTTTAGGACACACAATTAATGTTAAAAAGTCAATAGCATTTCTATACACTTACAACAAATTATCTGAAACATAAATCAAGGAAACAATCCCATTTACAATAGCTACAAAAAAGAATATTTAAGAATAAATTAATGTGAGTTTGACTACTGCCTAAGATTGAAAAAAGAAAAAAGAATAAGCTTTGCCAAGGATGTGAAAAAAAGTGTACACTGAAATCTATAAAATGTGAATGAAAGAAATAGAAGAAGACATAAATAAGTGAAAAGATATTCCCTTTTCATGGATTGAAAGAAGCAACATTGGCAAAATGCCCATACTACTCAAAGTGATCTCAGGATAAAAAGCAGTTCCTATTGAAATTTCAATGGCATTTTTTTCATAGAAATAGAAAAAACAATCTTTTCTTTTTCTTTTTTCTTTTTTTTTTTTTTTTGAGGCGGAGTTTCTCTCCTGTTACCCAGGCTGGAGTGCAATGGCGCGATCTCGGCTCACCGCAACCTTCGCCTCCTGGGTTCAGGCAATTCTCCTGCCTCAGCCTCCTGAGTAGCTGGGATTACAGGCACGAGCCACCATGCCCAGCTAATTTTTTGTATTTTTAGTAGAGACGGGGTTTCACCATGTTGACCAGGATGGTCTCGATCTCTCGACCTCATGATCCACCCGCCTCGGCCTCCCAAAGTGCTGGGATTACAGGCTTGAGCCACCGTGCCCGGCCAGAAAAAACAATCTTAAAACTTACAAAAACACACAAAACACCCCAAAGAGCCAAAGCAATCCTGAACAAAAGGAACAAATCTGAAGTGATCACACTACCTGACTTCAAAACATACCACAATGCTGTAGTAAACAAAACAGCATGGCGCTAGCATAAAAACAGACTCATAGGTAAGTGAAACAGAATATAGTGCCCAGAAATAAATCCATGCATCTATGGTCAATTAATTTTCAACAAAGGTCTCAAGAATACACAATGAAGAAAGGATAGGTTCTTTAATAAAGGATGTTAGAACAACTGTATATTTGTATATCTACATGCAGAAGAATTAAACTGAACCCTTATGTCACACATTAAAAAAACAAACAAACCTCAAAATGGATTAAGGAGCTAAATGTAAGACCTGAAAGTGTAAATCTACTAGAAGAAAACATATGGGTAAAACTGCATTGCATTGGTCTGGACAATAATTTTTGGAATATAGACCCAAAAGCATAGACAAAGAAAAGAAAAGAAAAGAAAAACCAGACTACATCAAACTAAAAAGCTTCTGTACAGCCAAGGGAACAATTAACAGAGTGAAGTGGCCATCTACAGAATGGGAGAAAATATTTGCAAACCATACATCTGATAAAGGGTTAATACCCAAAGTATGCAGTAAGCTCAAACAACTTCATAGAAAAAACAAATAATCCAATTAAAATATGGGCAAGGGACCTGAATAGACATTTCTCAAAGAAGACATACAAATGGCCAACAGTTATATCATAAAAATGCTCAAAATCACTAATCATCAGAGAAATACAAATCAAAACCACAATGAAATATCACCTCACATCTGTTAGAATGGCTATTATCAAAAAAACAAGAAATAAGTACTGGAGAGGATGCAGATAAAGGGAACACTTGCACCCTATTGGTGGGAATGTAAATTAATAAAGCCATCCTGGAAAACACTATGGAGGTTCCTCAAAAATTTAAAAATAAAACTACCATAAAATCCAGCAATCTCACTACCAGGTATGTATCCAAAAAAAAAAAAATGAAATCAATATGTCGAAAAGATATCGGCAGTCATATGTTCATTACAACATTATTCACAATAGCCAGGATGTAGAGTCAACCTAAGTATAAGTATCTATCAACGCATGAATGGATAAAGGAAATGTGATATAGATAGACAGATAGATAGGTAGACAGATAGATACACATGCACACAGTGGAATATTATTCAATGATGAAAAGAATGAAATCTTGTCATTTGCAGTAACATGGATGGAACCGGGAGATTTTGTTATATGAAATAAGCCAGGCACAGAAAGACAAACATTGCATGTTCTCACTTATATGTGGGAGTGTAAAAAGTGGATCTTACAGAGTAGAATGATGGTTACCAAAGGCTGGGGAAACGCAGTGTGGAGGGAGGGATGAAAACAGGTTGGTTAATGGGTACAAAAATATAGTTCAATAGAAGGAATAAATTGTAGTGTCCAATAGCACACTATTGTATGTACAATATTATACTATTGTGTATTTCAAAATATCTAGAAGAAAGATTTGGAATATTTCCAACATAAAGAAATGATAAATATATGGGGTGATGAACATCTCAATGACCTAGATTTAGTCATTACACATTGTGTGCATGTATCAAAATATCACAGGTACACCACAAATATGCACAAGTACTATGGATTAATAAAATGATTTAAATTCATAGACGTAGAAAGTAGAATGGTGGTTACCAGCTGGGGTAGGGTTTGGGGTTGGAAGATGTTGGTCAAAGAATAGAAAATTGCAGTCATGAGCAATAAATTCAAAATATTAATTATACAACAAGGTGACTATACTTAGTAACAATGTATTTTATTCTTGAAAATTAAGATTTTAAGTGTTTTCACCACAAAATTGCAAGTTGTGATGTGATACATATGTTATCTTGATTTAGCCTTTCCACAATGTGAATATATTTGAAAACAACATGTTGTATATAATAAATATGTGGATTTTTGTCAATTAAAAAAATTAATAAAAAATAAAAATAATCCACCTTGATAAGAACCATAAAAAGCCAAATAATTCACTAAGTGGTACATTTATATGTTAATTTTATATGTATACAATATACTCCATTAATAAGTTTTAAAATATTAAGCACATTATGTAGGTATATCTAGTATATTTTGTGTTCAGTCAAAGAACTAACTTTTAGTCTATTATTTATTCTATATTTTTTCTATCTTCTTATTTACTTGTATCTTTATTCTATTTTCTTTAAGTATATTTTCCATATTTTCTTGTAGTAGATGCTTAATTCATTTGTTTTCATTCATTTTTATTTTTCGTGTAAATATTTAGTGGCATAAAGTTTTATTTTCTCTGACTTAGTTAAATAACTTAGGTTCTGATACGTAGTAGCTTTATTATATTATTGTAAAATTTTTAATTTAATTTTAAGTGCTGGGATACATGTGCAGGACATACATGTAGGTTTGTTACATAGTTAAATGTGTGCCATGGTGGTTTGCTGCATCTACTAACCCATCACCTAGATATTAAGCCTCAAATGCATTAGCTATTTATCCTGATGCTCTCCTTCCCACTGCACCCCTGACAGGCACCAGTGCATGTTGTTTCCCTTACTGTGTCCATGTGTTCTCATTGTTCAGCTCCCACTTATAAGTGAAAATGTGTTTGGTGTCCTGTATCTGTGTTAGTTTGCTGAGGATGACGGTTTCCAGCTCCATCCATGTCCCTACAAAGGACATGGTCTTGTTCCCCTTTATGGCTGCATAGTATTCCATGGTGTATATGTACCACATTTTCTTTACCCATTCTAACATTGATGGCCATTTGGGTTGATTCCACATTTTCGCTATTGTGAATAGTGCTGCAGTGAACATATGTGTCCATGTATCTTTATAATATTTGTATTCCTTTGGGTACATATGCAGTAATGGGACTGTTGAGTCAAATGGTATTTCTGGTTCTAGATCTTTGAGGAATCACCATTCCGTCTTCAACAACGGTTGAACTAATTTGCATTCCCACCCATGAGTGTGAAAGTGTTCCTATTTCTCCACAGCCTCACCAGCATCTGTTGTTTCTTGACTTTTTAAAAATTGCAGTTCTGATTGACATGAGATGGTATCTCATTGTGATTTTCATTTGCATTTCTCTAATAATCAGCAATGTTAATCTGTGTGTTTTTTTTTTTCCATATGTTTGTTGGCCGTATAAATGTCCTCTTTTGAAAAGTGTCTGGTCATGTCCTTTGCCCACTTTTTAATGGGTAGTTTGTTTTTTCTCGTAAATGTGTTTATGTTCCTTGTAGAATCTGGATGTCAGATGGACAGATTACAAGCATTTTCTACCATTCTTGGGTTGTTTTCTTTATTCTGATGATAGTTTCTTTTGCTCTGCAGAAGCTCTTTAGTTTAATTAGGTCTGATTTGTCAGTTTTTGCTTTTGTTGCAATTGCTTTTGGTGTCTTTGTCACGAAATCTTTGCCCATAACTATGTCCTGAATGATATTGCCTAGATTTTCTCCTAGGGTTTTTATAGATTTGGGTCTTAAATTTAAGTGTTCAATCCATCTTGAGTTAGTTTTTGTATAAGGTGTAAGAAAGGGGTCCATTTTCAATTTTCTGCATATGGCTAGCCAGTTTTCCCAGCACCATTTATTAAATAGGGAATCTTTCTACATAATCAAATAAAAGCCAGACAGAAATTAATATTAAGTTTGGAATTGTCTATATAAACTGGCATCTAGGAAATCTCAGGTGTCTTGAATAACAACATGGTCAGTGGAGGGCAGTGGATCACATCACCTGGCACCGATAGTGAATCAGGCAGGGTGATAGGCATGGGTAGGGCTTTAGTGTAGGGGCAGGAGAGTGATCCCACCCAGCTTTTACAGCCCTGCTGCAGAGAGATGACTTACAGGTTTAACAACTGCCACCACCCCACTACCATACCCCTCCCCCCAGACCTCTAGCCCCTCATTCTGCTTCAGTGCTTTCCTTTCCTTCACTTCACTCTACCACTGATAGCTCCTGTGTGTCCAGGATCAAGACACACACACACATTCTTTCTTTGCCAGGCATATAAAAGTTTGGTCACATTTGGAAAGTCTTCCCCTCTACTTCCACTCAACCATCCCGTTCCCTCTTAGGCCATCTGCTATTTGGAGACCACTCTGCCAACTCTTGAAGTCCAATTCTCTGAGTAAACTTCTAGTACCAGCTAGTGTTCCTCCTACCGGAATACTGTTCACCATGCCAGGTTATAAATGTTGGTAGAAAGACTGATATCTGAACCAGAGTCTGATCAAACTTTGGCCTGAGCCGGGGCATGGATTACAGTTCTAAAGGCCATCTATATCTATATGTCTGAATCCTCAGAAGGCCAAATTCAGAAGGCTTTCTCTACATCTAAAGAGTAGGTTTTTTACCTGACTATAGGGGAGGTCACATAACCATGAGGACCACCTGACTAATATGGTTCAGAGGCATTCAATCTTTACATGACTGAGACGACTCAACGTCATGTGACCATGAGTTGGTACATGAAAATAGGATCCATGTGACCAGCACCAATAGGTCACCTATGTGACTTCCAGGACCACATAATGGTGAAGGTCATAAAAGAGCAGGATCCACAGGACCCACAGCAGTAGGATCCCACAATCTTTACATAATTCAGAGGGCTCAGCCTGCCACTTGAGTGTGGTAGGGGAACATGACCATAAGAAGGTACATAACCATAGTATTCATATGACCAACAGTGGTGTGGCACCAATGTGCTTTCAAAGGGAAATTGGGGGCCTTCCACTTGATGGTTGGTGGCTGTATTTGCCCATTTTGCATTGCTATAAAGGAATATCTGAGGTGGGGTAATTTACAAAGAAAAGAGGTTTATTTGACTCACAGTTCTGCAAACTGTACAAGAAGTATGATGCCAGAATTTGCTTCTGGTCAGGACCTCAAGAAGCTTTCACTTGTGGCAGAAGGCAAAGGGGGAGCAAGCATATCACAAGGCAAGAGAGAAAGTAAGAGAGAGGGAGGGGTGCCTGGCTCTTTTTAGACCATCAGCCCTCACATGAACTAATAGAGTGAGAACTTCCTCATTACCATGAGGACAGCACCAAGACACTCATGAAGGATCTGCCCCCATGAACCAAGCACCTACCCCTAAGCTCCACCTCCAACATTGGGGGTCATATTTTAACATGAGGTTTGGAGGAACATACATCTAAGCCATATCAGTGGCCTCATGATTCTCATGGTTTAGGAGCCTACTGTGCTCAAGTGACCTATAGGGCTAAGCCTTTCACATGGCAGTGGAGTGGGGTCCACAGGGCTGCAGTATTCATCTGACTCACAGCATTAGCAAACAACAATGTTCATGTGCCTGAAAGGGTCCTTGTGATCGGCATGTCTCATGGACCATTCTGTTCATGAGACCTGGAGATTTGAGATTGCCCACATTATTGGGCTCCCTATTGATGCTGGTGGTTCCAGGTGACCTTCCATAGCACACAAGCTTGGACTTTAGGTGCCCGTACTCCTCTTTAATTTGCTAATTTTATGCTTTTTAAAAATAACACATGAAATTTAATACATAGCAAGTTAATACCTAGGAGTAAAATAGGTTTTTTTTTTTTTTTAATCGACATATGCTAAGAAGTACTGCAAGAGCCTAAACAATGCCTATGCGTAAGTGTTGTTTATTTAATTTCAAGCTGGCCTTAAGCAAATTAAACTTCAAAACTCAGCTTTAATTAATTTTGGAAAAAATATGTATAGTGATTACTATGTGCCAGGCACTTTAAATTTAATTGTGGTAACTCTATAAAGTAGCTTCTAACATTATTCCAATTTTGCATATGGGGAAGTTGAAGCATTTTTGCTTAAGAAATTAAGAAGTCACAGACTTGTAAGTGGTGAAGCTAGGAGTTATCCCCAAGCAGACTCACTCCAGACTCTTTAATCTGATCACCCACAGGTTCCCCCTGCCAAAAAATTAGCATTAATTCAACCTCACTAATATAAACTTACTGGAAAGCTATTTCCAGTTACTGAAAATTTGAGATCATTGATGATCTTTTTGGAGTTCTATTTAAATAATTTCAAGTTCTATCAGTAATTAGAACCAATTGTATATAATTAAATCAAAGACCACAGGAAATGTATAGATAGAAATGTATCATTAGTATTATTATTTATATATGAAATAGAGTATGAAACCCTAGATGTTAGTTGAAAACTTCTTTTTTGAAAATAAACACTAAAAAATGAAATATTGCAAAGTTTAAGTACCATACTTGACTCTTTTTTTTTTTTTAACATAGGAGCCTTCAGAATGAACATATCTAATTCTTGCCTGAATTAAAAGTGTATCTAAAAGAGTAAAATCTGAATTAATTAGACTTTATTGTATTTGTATTCTGTCTGTACCTCCCCAGAAAGGAGAGAGAAAGGAAAAAGGGAAGTATATACATTATAGATTTAAAAAAAATTTTCTAGCCACCTCTTTTGCTCATTTGTGTGGGAAATTGCAGCTTCGTCTGTATGTCCAGAATAAGTTTGACCTGGTCTTTCAAGTTTACTAGCTTAGGTAAACTCAGTGCTGTACAAGCATTGAGGTTATTTTGGTAGGTCCCTGCAATGTGACATGGCTACATAAATGAGCTGCAGAAAACTCAATAGACCAAATTTTAAACATTGGCTAAAATGGAATATAGTAAGAAGAGACTATATTTGTGATTCTAAGCCAACCGAAGGAAGTTGTGATTTGTCTGGCGTGAGGAATAGGAAGAAATAACAGTGTTTGTGCAGACACATTGGTCTTAGATACTTTAGGAAAATTATTTATTGGATACTGTGCATGCAAGGTATGAAAGTGGGGCTACATATTTACAATAGATCCTATTATAAGTTGGATTTAAGAAGTATCTATATACAGTGAAAGGGTAGAATCTGACATCAAAATATGATTTATGTCCCAATTGTAGTTTCTATAATTACATACATATAGACAGATCAGGAGTGTAAGACAGAGCAGTGCAACACCTATCCCACCTATGCTTAGGTGAAACTTACATACATTGATGGTGATTGGAATTGACTTCTTTTACCAAAAGACAAACTCTGGAGTTCTAATAATAACTTAAGAAAGATTTTGCTCCTGCCTGACTCTTATCATTAATTCTTTCTCTGAGATGATTATCAGGAATCTGTTAGGATTTTAAAAACATATTTAGTTACACCAGTGAGGAGAGTCAATCAGCGCTCTCCAATATACATTTGAAGGGAGAGTACGTCTTTGGATAAACATCAATATGAACATGGTTTATACATGCAAGGCAGTTTAGATGCTGCATTTATTTAGGTGAGTCAGATCGCATTTTGCATAATATGTTTTGGCAAGATTCTACCAAGGGTGTTGAATGTCCAAATGTAGACAAATCTTTCTCTATCCAAGATACAATTCATTTCCTTGTCTGTAGACAAGGATTATACTGCAATGCTATCAGTTACCTGAAAGCTAGAGCTGTAAAATACCTTCCATAGAGTCAGAGTCAGATAATGTGAAGGCTGTGCTATAGACAATGTGCTTTTAAATGAAGCACACATTTTCCCCTGCATCCTAAACCTTGGTTTCATTGAAAGTGATTTTGCTAAGAGGTTTAATAAATGGTGGTAATAATTTTTTATGGTGACTTCAGTATCATCTACCTTTTTTCTCTCTCAAAGGATTCCCATGTATGCAATGAAATCATGTGAAATTACAATGTTTCATAATTTGTCACGTCCACTCCTAGGTACATATCCAAGAGAAATGAAAATATATGTCTACATAAAGCTTGTACATGAATGTATGTAAAATCATTATTCATAACAGCCAAAAAGTAAAAACAACCAAAATGACTATGAATACATGAATAAATATACAAAATTTGGCATATCCACACAATAGAATGTGTTTTAGGAATGAAAAAGAATGAAATTCTGATAAATGCTACAACATAGATAAATATTGAACACACTGTGCTAAGCAAAGATGCCAGATGCAAAAGATCAAACATTGTATGACTACAAGTATATAAAACGTGCAGAATAAGCAAGTGAATAGACACAGAAAACATATTTCTGACTACCTAGGTCTGGGGGCTGGGCACAGGGATGAACTATATTCAACAGAATGAGACTTTTAGGAATGATGGCAATGTCTAAAATTTGATTATGAAGATAGTTGTACAACTAGATATATTTATTAAAATTCATCAAATTGTATACTTAAAACATGTGAATTTTGTTGTCTATAAATTATTTTGCAAGAAAGCTATTAAAAATATTATATTGACCTGGTCTTTTGCTGTACCACAGTAGCAACCAACATTTTCATTCAAAGGCCTTGATGTACATGTTTCATATAAACATGAATGTATATAAAACTGTAGCTGTATCCAAGCCTTGCTGACTCAATGTTCTGTGTTCCTCCAAGCAGTGACCTTACTTCTACCCATGTAATCTCAGGTTTCTCTTGTGTCAAAAAGTTGACTTACATTTCATCACTTCCACACCCATGGGTGCATGACAGTGGATTCATGACAGCATCTCAGGATTGTCCTATGTGACAGGATATCACCATTATTACTTTCTTTACATCTCTGTGAGTTTTCTTATATGACTCCAATTGGAGAGTCTAAATGGCACTACTTTTATGAATAGTTGTCAATATGGCAATATCTATTAAAGAGTTACATACATGCACACCATTGGCACCAACAATTTCCCCTTTATTTTCAGAACGTAGTGAAGGATGTGGATAAGGATCTGGTCATTAGGACTGCCATCTTCATAATTCCCTTGTTTCACTTCTGGCCCTGAATTTAGGAAAGGAGACCAAATTGAACACAAAGCCATTAAGGGGTAGAAGGAAGCAGAGAGAAATAAAGTTGTCAGTGTGCACATGCATGTGTACACACACACACACAGATGCACACTCATATATCTATCAGGTTCTGTCATCACAATATTATTCTCCCAAGTCAATTGGCTGGGCTCAGAGAGGACACATTCTGTTCACCAGAGCAAATAACCACACTACCCCTGCCCTGACCCCTTTAGCAGAGTACAGACTCGGAAAGATGCTGTCGACACAGTTTTAATAATAGTAAATATCAGAACATTCTAAATAACACAAGCTTAGGAAAATGGATTATATCACATTCATAAGATGGAATTCTAGGCAGGCAGTGAAAATGAGTTATAATGAGAGCAATGACGAGTAGTAGTTTGTCGCCTATCAGATTGGCAATGATTCCCATTATTCCTCATGTGTGGAGGAACAGGTACTTCTACATAGTGATGTTAGGAACATAAATTGGCACTAGTAGTTTGAGTGCATTTTGTTAATATAACTCTTTATAGTTTCCTTGAAAGGACGATTTCAAGCATAAATACTTATAAAGATGTTTACATATATGAGCAGAAGATTAAGTATATTATTGTTTTCAATAGAAACTATAGTAAGTGAGCTACATTTTCACCTGTAGAATACTGGTGAAATAAAGTTCAAGAAATCATATGATGAAATATTCATATACAAATATTAAAATTATGTTGTAAGGTAACTTTAAATGTTATAGAACATGGTCATAATAAGGGTAGAGGTAGGTTATTAAAATCTTAAATGCCGTAATTCCATTTTTGCTTGTACAAACCTCTAGCTAGTATTTACCCAGAGGTCTGAAAGCATACAAAATAAAAGTTATTATGTTGTTTCTGTCACATATTGCTTTCATTTCAGCACAGTAAGATACTATATTTTCTGTCTGAATGACTCAGTATCCCTGTACACAGGGAATGCCCTCTTTTTTACCCAGATTTTCTAGTGTGCTTGGGCCACAGCTTCTCTCTCCCACTCTACTGCTCCACAGTGTTCAAGCTGCAGTTCAGGCTTCTGTCACCAGGTGACACCAACACACCACCATTAACAAACTCATTGCCAAAGGGATCTGAAAAGAGCAAAAATACAATACCTCCTTTACAACCTAGTTTATGAATCTGTGTACAGAATAATTTTAATTCTCTCTGAAAAAAACTGATAAGTATAAAATAAGGGTGTAAAATAATATACTCCAGGGCATCCAGATGATGAAACACCAGGTAACAGCAGTGCACCTTGGTAGTGGCAGGTGGATGGGCATAGGGCAGCAGAGGCAGGCAAGAGGTGTCTGAGAGAGTACTGGCATGACTGAAGGGCCTGGGAAGCTGTGTTCATTGCATCCTGGAGACAAAGAAAGGATTGGAGGAAGTCGAAGAAGCCTTTACAGGGGTGGGGTAATGGAGGCTGAAAGCCCTGCTCTCTGGGAGGGACCCATCTGCAGTATGGACACCTCAGCCTACACCGAAGAGGGAAGAGGTAAATCAATGAATGAGATATAGATTTGGAGTCAACAGCAAATGGAACTTCTTTAATATACCTATGAATAGTTCAAGTATAACTCTTATAATAATAACCAACCATCAAAGCTTTAAACAAACCTCTTCAACCTTCTCAACAATTATACACACAAACTTGTGCACATTTCTAGTCAGTTCACATAGGGGTTGTCTTTCTAGTTTCACAGCTTGCTGATCCCAGGGTGGACATGAATATACCAGGATAACCACCAATGTGTAGAAAGCTTTGGCCTGTGAGATAGAGTCTATGTACCTCCCTCACTTTGCCGAATGCCTGTTTCCATTGACAAGCCCTGTGTTTGACTTTGATTTCTGCAAATCTGACCTTGATTACCAGGTGGTGATCAAAAGACACATACTGTTGAGGTCCATGTTTGTTCTCCTTATATTTACCCTCCAAGCAGAAGGGATTCAGGCTTAGTGCTCCTTCTCCTTGCATCAGGTGAGGTTTACTGCAGGGCCTAAAGCAGAAGCTCTGAAGCTATTGTTCATTTCACCTTTCATGAAAATTTAAAGAAAAGATTGAGTTGCTTTGGCCTGGTAGTGAGGGAAGGGCTTCATAGGGAAGGAAGGGCCTCTGAGGACACAGAGAGGGCAGAGGAAGGGAGAGAGTTCTTACAGACAGGGGTGATGAAGTCAGAGGTCAATTGGTACCTCTAGGAGTAAGGACATGAGCATTGGTCCACATGAACACTTGGGATGGATCCAAGGGTGATCCATCAGGGCTGTTCATCCAGCCATGAGACAGATTATCCTGTTTGGATGGTAGGGTGGATCAAGCAGGGTCAGGAATCCTGAAGCATTGAGCCAACTAGGGAAACAGCTCAGTCCTGAGGAGTGTGGACACATGAGTGACGATGGCAGAAGCCTCCTTGGGCTGAATCTGGAGGGTAAGTTCCCATAAGGGGGATGCTTTGTCAATGAGCATGACCATTTAATACTTTTTGAATAATTACCATCTGGTTGAAATTTAAAATGTCTTTACTAATGTACATCCCAACCAAATACAGGGTGAGAGCACCTGTTTTTCCAGATCTGTGTAATAATGGGTTCCACAACATTCTTACTATTTGCTAATGCAATATCCTCAATATCCTAATATTGAAATGTTAGATTACTTTTCATTTTTCCCATGTATTTCCAAATAAATGACATATTTCACATGTACATTTCTAAGTGTAAACATAATGTTCCCACTTCATGCTTCAGAATATGTCCTTGAATAATTCTAGAGTTTGACAAGAAAATCTGATCAGTGATTTCGTATTCATGTTGGGTCCCATTAAAATTGAAATTGTGGGGTCAGAACCTTACACATAGCTGGGGGAGGGCAAATTGGTAAATTGGTACAAGGTCTTTGTAGGGACCAGGCAACATCCACAGGAGAAGCAAGCAAGGCCCTGTCAGCTGCTGCCCTCTCAGGTCTGCACTGAAGAGGGTCTCAGGCATGTGAGCAAGCCTGGTCATGGCAGCATGACTAAACTATCAAAAGAGCTTCAAAGTCACCTGATTAGAGAAACCTTATGAAAACCATTATCAGTGTAAAATTTTCCATAAGTAGTAAATAAATATATTACTTATGTAGTGAGAGCTTAAAATATCAAGGAAATATGTGTTTTGTTTAGGGATGTGTCAAAATGTGAAGTAAATTGTGAGAATGATAAAACAAATTCTGGACAATGACTTCCCCTGGGGGTGATGTAATTAGATAAGTTATACAGAAGTGTACACTCTCTCTAACATTTTACTTCATAAACCTAGTTATGTACATGTTTGCCTGTTATGGTATTTACTATACCTTCTAAAACATCTGAAATCTAACATAGATAAAAACTGTTATTCTCTTCTATTATAATCCATACACACAAGTGTACGTACATACTGTGAGTGCATTGAATACATAAATAAAACTCTAATAGGCTTTATATCTGATTGACAAGCAACCTATTGTCCATTTAGAAAATGTGGAAAATGCATTCAAGTACCAACACAAATGTGTTCATAACCTTCAACCCTACCATTCACTAGTAAAAACTGTTATTCTCTTCTATTATAATCTATATATACATGTGCACACACATACTATTAATGCACTGAATATGAATTTGACTTAAATAGAATGTAATTATTTGTATGGAACCACAGACATAGTGTCTGAAAGCTACATCCAACTAATAGCTTACAGGTCTGTAGATCAGAAGTCTGGTCCAGCATAACCTTATTCTCTGCTAAGGGCCTCACAAAGCTATAATCAAAATGCTTATGTAGGCTATTCTGAGGTCTCATCTGGAAGATCTGGGTAAAAATCTGCTTCCAAGATCACTCTTGCCACTGGCAAAAGTCATTTCCTTGTGGCCATTGGACTACACTCCTCATTTCCTTGATGACTGTCAGTTGGGGATATTCTCAATTCCTGGGGTTTAGCTCATTTCCTTGCCATGTGGTCTCCTTCTTCTTTCATCCAGCAATGGCACATTAAAGGCTTCCTGTGCTTTGAATCTCTGAGTTGCCCTCCTCCAAACAGCAGGAGAAAACTCTCTGATTTAACAGGTTAGACTAATTAGGTCAGGCCTATGCTGATAATCTCCCTTTTGCCACACAACAGAACATAATCGTGGATCATGTGTCTGGTCCTATAACTCTAGTCTTTTGTCCAGTATTCTTGTCATATTGCCCTGTGGTGTCCCTTCTACCTTAAAGCCAATAGGAAACTGCTCCTCCAATGTCAAATTGGATGGTAAATTAAGGAGATAGAAAGGCAAATGCCGTTACAGAAAACAGTGTGGTAATTTTTTCCTTTTCCCCAACTCTCACATGTAACTCATTCCACAACTCAGAACCAGCTCAAAGCTCATAGATTATGGGGATATATTTCAGCTCTTGCTGCTACCTTTCCACAGATTTTCTATGGCAGTAATGCCCTTTGGTTTAGATTAATGTCATCTACTCTCTGGGAAGAAGGTGGTAAATAGCCAGGCCTGTTATGTGTTCAAGTCCTACTATCTCCCATAGGCACTTGACAGGTTTTCTCATCTATCCCTTGGGACAGTACTCTGAAGAAGATAATGTGGTGCATCTTATTTCACAGATGACCAAGCTCCTTCTCACAGGGACTAAGACCCTCTCCAGAGAAGTGGCAGAATTGGAATGTGATTCCATCTCTTGCCCTCCCCACAATATAACCAACAGCTTCCTTCTTCCTATTTGGAAGGTGATAACTTCACACTTCCCCAGTATTATGCCCTATGGATTTCACTCAATAGCCCTTCATGATGGTGGAGAAGAAATCTTGCCCTTTAAGCTATGAAATATGTTAGGTCACATGGATTGGCTGGTGCCTGTGGCCCCTCCTAGGCCCACTGACTCCACTCCACTGACATCAGGCTTGCACATGTGACCAGATGTGACCAATGAGCTATGAGGGGAAATGGAGCCTGCCCCTCCCAAGCAGAAGTGATAAGAGCCATCTAGGAATCCCACAAGTACAATTTCTCCCTCTGCCTCAGCAATGTCCCAGATATCCTACGAGGTAGTTTAATTCATTGAATCCTCCGTTTTAATAATACCCCCAATTAGTGAACATGACAATGTAAATGACGGCAGGAATGCTTGGTAAAAGGCAAGCTAAGGCCGGGCACGGTGGCTCAAGCCTGTAATCCCAGCACTTTGGGAGGCCGAGGCGGGTGGATCACGAGGTCAAGAGATCGAGACCATCCTGGTCAACTTGGTGAAACCCCGTCTCTACTAAAAATACAAAAAACTAGCTGGGCGTGGTGGCGCGTGCCTGTAATCCCAGCTACTCAGGAGGCTGAGGCAGGAGAATTGCCTGAACCCAGGAGGCGGAGGTTGCGGTGACCCGAGATCGCGCCATTGCACTCCAGCCTGGGTAACAAGAGTGAAATTCCGTCTCAAAAAAAAAAAAAAAAAAAAAAAAAGCAAGCTAAATGATTTATACCCAAATTTGGCCTGCTAGAAGATCCTCTCAACTCACATGCCCTGACACTGAGTCTACACACATTTTACCCACATCACATAGAGAGCAGTTTGCCAGGTTCTGGAAGCAACATCTGCCTTTCATTCCACTACTGTCTCCAGAAGATCTGTCTTCATGCTTTGCTTTTCCCTGGGGATTTGTCTTTATGGAGCCACAGGAATAACCCAGATACTCGTCTATGGCCACTCTTAATGCTCACTCTCCAAGGGGTCCCAAAAAGGTCAGGAAAGCTACACTGATTCTACACAAATGGGGTTACATTTCCCAATCCCACCTACACTGCACGATGCCACAACACAGAAGAGGCACCAAGTATTATACATGATGTGGATCCATGTGAGTTTATTTTTCTTTCTGTTGTCATGTTTTCAGAAGCTCTTTAGGATACAATTATGCTGCTTAGCACTATGTAGTTTAGATTAAAGTCATCTCTGAAGCAGAAGCTAGAAAGGGCCATGGAAAGGAAACTAACACTTCAAGGGCCTATGATGAGACACTGTGTTAGGCACTTCAAATACTATTTCTCTAAGTCCTTACAACTGTTCTGTAAGTTAGGCATCAGTATTCCCTGCTCAAACCCATTCCTCTCCAGAGGCAGGCTCTCCTAAGGCTCATGGAGGTTAAATGTATTTTAGGAGGATACACACCCAGTGAGAGGCAGCATGGTTATTCTAATCCAGGGTGGTCAGATCCCAACCTTGGGTTCTACCACGAATCTTTGCAGGTAGGTGTGGGTAGTAACATTTGCCCTGCTCTAGAGCAGGTTTTCTCAACCTCGATACTATTGACATTTTGGGCTGGAGAGTTCTTTGCTTTGGGGACTGTCTTAGGCATTGGTGGATGCTCAGCAGCCTCTCTAGTAACTAATCATAAGATTCCAGCAGCGCTCCCACGTGTGACTACCAAAAATGTCTTTGGACATTTCCATGTCCCTGGAACTGGGGTATACAATTGCCCCTGTTCAACAACCATTGCCTTAGAAATAAATTTCCATAGGTATTTGAATACATGGGTCTGGACCCCAGAAGAAAGTTTCATGATAAAGACACAGTTTGAGGGCTTCTGAAGCCTGACATATAATAAATGCTTCATAAATGTTTGTTAAATAAATGCATATGGCATACAGAATCGAGGGTCTTCAATCTTTTTCTGTCCTTACCTGAGTTCTTCAAATTGAAGTAGGGTCATTCTTATAAATTGTATCAAAATCTTCAGTTTCAACCTAACATTTAGAGCTTAGCTTTTGTTTCCCATGATAAAAGTCATGTTTTAAACTGTAAAACATGTAGAAATTGATTACATGAGCAGCAGGTAAAGCCAGACCCAAAAAAAGTTTCAGCATCAAGACAGCTGAACAAAAAGCATGAAGGTCCTTTCTAGCCTACATTTCTATGCTGGACATCAGGTTAAGCACATTTTTAATGACATTAACATATTTGAGCTTCACAACAGCTCTTTAGGCATTTTCCTCACTTACGGATCAGGAACTCAAGGTACAAAAACGTTAAGAAACTTGTCCAGGACCATATGGCTACTAGGCAACAGAGGCAGTACCCTAGCCCAGATTGTATGGTGTCAAGGCACATTGGTATCAACAGCAATGACATCCTAACACACAGCAACACATATCTCTAAAGCCTCAGCCAAGGCCCAGCACTCTGGGAATTTTTGCTTAACTACTGCACTGAACACAGTGATTAAGAATTCTGGTGAGCTTGCAGCATGACTGTTAAAATAATTATATGTACTTACCTGGAAAAGCATTTTCTTTCCAGAAATTCCAAGTGTTTTGCTGGATATAAATGGCCCAGGCTTAGCTGGCTGAGGAAAGGCTGGTGGGATCAACTTCGACAGGTAAGGTAACAGGAGATGAGGTGACTTACCCACGGTCATCCCAGAGTTATGAGGTGAGGTCTCCACCAGGACGCAGGGAAATCTCCTGGTTGGTACTGCTGTCGTAAGTGACACAGAAACCATCTTTGATTCTGTGTTGTATCTTATCTTTCAAAGCCCCAATGGAAATGTCCTTTTTTGAGGCTATCTGTGGAGATAAAAAAGGGAACACAACTTATGTGAACCAAGAGGAGACAGGGCAATAATTTTTATTCCTTTTCTCTAACTCCTCCAGGGGAAGAGAGCAGAAAACAGCAAGAGCTAACCGGCCACTTCTACCTTCGCCTCTTTCTCCACCCCTTTGCCCCCACTGTTTGTGACAGTACGGGATGGGATGGGGATCCATAGTACCCTGAGAAAGGAAAGAAAGATGGGAAGCGCCTGACCATGAGAAGGGTGGATCAGGCAGCACAAGTCCTGGAGCCCGTGCCCTGGGTGTTGGCTCACCCACCAAGTGCTCTCTTTTCACCTCTTTCTGTTATGCCTCACCAACACGCTACCACACTGCAATGAAGTTCCCACATAAGAGAAATATATACCCTCCAAGGAAGGCTAGCAGCGGAAGTGACTTACCCCTGAGTCAAGAACTGGTTTGGGAGTTCTGGTTTGAGTCTGATACCAGGATGCAGAGACATCTCTGATCTCTCTTGCTCCAGTGTCCTGCCCAGCAGACATAGTATGAGGCTTTCATCAGGCCCCTCAGTATTGCAAAGGAAACACACTTCTCTCATATACAACAGGGTGGGAGGGGGGGAGGGGAATAAGGGATAAAAAAACAGGAAACAGAAAGAAATGGGGTGAGTGATGACTTCATTCCCTTATCCTTAACTCTATTTATGAAGTCCATGACTCAGTTGGATGGAGGTGGTGGAACCTCCTTTTCTTTTCCCAATTCGGACACTCATTCTAGCACATAGACATGGCACTGATTCACAGTGAAATTAAAAACCTAGGAGTGTTTTCTTTCTTCTCTCCACATGCTCTTCAGGCATGTGGAAAATAGTTACTGTACACTGGAGAAACTTAACAAACCCCAACTTAATGAAATGATGAAGTTTAACATCACCAGTTACATCATGTCGGTATTATGACTCCCAGATATAATGTGACAAGAAGGTCACTTCAATTTAATGATATTCATTCTCAAAACCTCAGATCAAGGTCTAATCATGAGGAAAACAGCAGACTAAGCCTGTACTCTTCAAGACTGTCAGGATTATGAAAATAGGCAGTTCCTCAAAAGGATAAACAGAGAGTTACCATACAACCCAGAAATTCTACTCCTAGGCGCACACCAAAGGTAAATAAAAACATGTGTTGACATAAAAACTTGCATAAAAATGTCTGTAGAATCATCACTCATATTAGCCAAAAATTGGAAACAGCTCAGGTGTCCATCAATAGAAGAATAAACAAAACATATCTGTGGTTCCTGGGGCTGGAGGTGGGTGGGGATTTAGCTGCATTCAAGCACAATAGGATTTCTCAGGGTGATCGAATCGTTTAAAACTTGACTACAGTGATGGTTGTAACACTGTATACATTTACTAAAATCATCAAATTAAGCCTTCAAAATTTAGAAATTACATTGTCTATAAATTACATTGGAAGAAAGTTGCTTAAAAACATGATATTGGCTTGGTTTTCTGCTGTACCACAGTAATGACAACATCTTTTTTTCATACAAAGGCATTGACACACATGCTTTATAAAACCACGAATGTATATAACACTGTAGCTGTATCCCAGGCCTGCTAACTCTATGTCCTGTTTACCCAGGCAATGCCCTGACATCTTACTCATGGTACCTCAGGTTGCCCTTGTGTGCAAAATATTATTCACATCTGATCATTTCCACATCTCCCAACTGTGGCGATGGCTTGAGAGTGGGTCTGTCTGTGATAGAATGTCGTCATTGTTAGTTTCTACACTCCTCTGTGGCCTTTCTTGCATGACTGCACTTGAAGAATCAAAATTGTACACTACCTTTATGAGTGTAAGTATGGACGTACTTAGCAAAGAGCCACACAGGTACACACCCTTTACACCAACAATTCCCTTTTAGAAGTTTATCTTCAGGATGTAGTGAAGGATGTGAATAAGGATCTGGCGGGAAGGACGTCCACCTTGATAATTTTCTTCCTTGACTTCTGGGCCTGAATTTGAGAGGGGAGACCAAACACAATGTAAAAACATGAAGGGACAGAAAGAAGTGGAGGGAAATGTGGTTGTCAGCACACACATACACTCACACACACATACAAACCCACATACATAGACACTCCCACACACTCCTACATCAACCAGGCTCTGTTATCACTGTTATCACAATAGGAGAATTCTCCCAAGATAGTTACTGGGCTCCAAGGGAATCCATTCAGCTTACCAGTGCAAACAGCCACATGAACTCTGCCCTTAACTGCAGCCTTTAGCAATGTACAAACTCTGAAAAGATGCCACCAACACAGTGTAGAATAACAAGACACTCTGAATAACATGGGGTTGTAATAATTGAATATGTTACACCCATAGGATGAAATTTTAGAAGGCAGCAATAACAAGTTATCGTGAAGACAAAGATGAGAAGTGGTTTGTTGTCTGGTTAGCAATGATTCACATTATTGCAAACACGGGGAGAAAGAGACGTTCCTACTGAATTTTTAGGAATATATCTTAGTAATAGTATTCTCAATGTATTGTGTTACAGTAACACAAAATTGTATAGATTTCATGGTTTTCAAAAATATTTTCAATCCTTATCGAACTTGGGAAGATAGCCAATTGGAAGCAGCTGCAGTCAGCAGTACACAAGGAGAGGAATGAAAGGAGAAAATGAATTCAATATCTTCAACTGAAATATCTGAGTTCTCACATTGGGACTGATTACCCAAACTGTTTAACCCATGGAGAGCGAAGAGAAGTAGAGTGATGCAACAGCCCGCCTGGAAGCAGCATGGAACCAAGGTAACCTCCACCCCTAGCCAAGGGAAGTGGTGAGTGAGTGTGTGACTTTCCCAGGGAAACCATGCTTCTCCCACAGATCTTTGCAACTGTGGATCAGGAGATCTCCCTTGTGAGCCCATGCTACCAGGACCTTGGGTCCAATACACAGAGTCTCGGCAGAGCAGCCACTCAGGCACACACAGAGGCCCAGGAGTTTTGCATACTTGGGCCTTGAGATCTGTGGTAAGATGGGAGAGGTGTCTGGGTACGTCCCTAGGAAGAGGGCCGAGTCCAGGGAGCAAGCAGCATTGTTCTGTGGGCTTCACTTCCACAGTGCCTCATGGGTTGAGGTCCACTGGCTTGGAATTCCAACTGGCTGGTGGCATCAGCCTGGAGCTTGCCTGAGTTGGGACTGAGTTCCCCTGGGGGAGGGATGTCCGCCATCTCTATGGTTCAGTAGGCTCAGTCATTTCAGCCTGTGGCTTTGAAGAATAAAGACAGTCCAGATGAGGAGGGGTCCTCCACAGCACAGCACAGCTGCCTTGCTGGATTGTAGCCAGACTGCTTCTTTTAGTGAAACCCCATCCATTCTTCCTCACTGGGCAAAACCTCCCTGCAGGGGCTTCAGCCACTCCAGCAAGGTTCTACAGACAGAGCTCTGATCTCTCCCTGGGACTAAGCTCCCACAGGAAGGGGCAGCTGTCATCTCTGAGGTTCAGCAGACTAAAGCATTCCAGCCTGCTGGAATTTGGATAATACACACTGCCTGGATGAGGAAAAGTTCCCCCAGTGCAGAGGACCTTCTCTACCAAAGGGCAGCCAGATTGCTTCTTCGGGTGGGTCCCTGATCCCATTCCTCCTGACTGAGTAAGACTTCCCAACAGGGGTCTCCAGCCACCTACTATAGGTGCATTCAGCCAGCAATAGGTCAGTGCCCCCTGGGGACAGAGCTTCCCGAGGAAGAGTCAGGCTGCCATCTTTGCTGTTTTGCAGACTTCACTGGAAAAACCTCCAGGTACAGGAAAACTGAGGCAACTGAAGTGGACCCCTAGCAAACTTCAGCAACACCACGGAAGAGTGGTCTGACTATAAAAAGAAAGACAGAAAACAGCAACAACAATAACAACAAAAGACCCCACAAAACCCCATTCGTAGGGCAACAACTTCAAAGATTGAAGTTAGATAAGCCCATAAAGATGAGAAAGAATCAATGCAAAAATGCTGCAAACTCAAAAAGTAAGAGTGCCTCTTCTCCTCCAGATGACCACAATACCTTCCCAACAAGGACACAGAACTGGATTGAGGCTGAGATAGCTGAATTGATAGAATTAGGCTTTAGAAGGTGGGTAGTAACAAATTTCACTGAGCTTAAAGAGTATGCTCTAACCCAATGCAAAGAAGATAAGAATCATTATAAAATAATACAGGAGCTGTTAGCCAGAATAGCCAGTTTAGAGAGAAACATAACTGACCTGATGGAGCTCAAAAAGACAACACGAGAACTTCCCAGCTTTGTTTATTCTGTTATTAATAATATCACAAGTATCAATAACAGAATAGATGAAGCAGGGGAAAGAATCTCAGAGCTTGAAAACTATACTTCTGCAACAAGACAGGCAGATGAGAATAAAGAAAAAGGTATGAAAAGGAATAAACAAAACCTCCAAGATAATTGGGATTATGTAAAGAGACCAAACCTACGACTGATTGGGGCACCTGAAAGATACAGGGAGAAAGGAACCAAGTTGGAAAATATACTTCAGGATATCATCCAGGAGAACTTTCCCAACCTAGCAAGACAGGAAAACATTCAAATTCAGGAACTGCAGAGGACCCCAGTAAGATACTCCACAAGAAGATCAACCCCAAGACACATAATCATCAGATTCTCCAAGGTTGAAATGAAAGAAAAAATGTCAAAGGCAGCCAGAGAGAAAGGCCAGGTCACCTACAAAGGGAAGCCCATCAGGCTAACAGTAGACTTCTCAGTGGAAACCCTACAAGCCAGAAGAGATTGGGGGCCAATATTCAACATTCCTAAAGAAAATAATTTCCAACCCAGAGCTTTATATTCAGCCAAACTTAGCTTTATAAGTGAAGGAGGAATAAGATCCTTTTCAGATAAGCAAATGCTGAAGGAATTTGTCACCATCAGGCCTGTTTTGAAAGAGCTACTGAAGAAAGCACTAAATATGGAAATGAAAAACCATTACCAGTCACTACAAAAACACACTGCAGTACACAGACCAGTGACATTATTAAGTAACTACATAAACAAGTCTGCAAAATGACCAACTAGCATCATGATGACAGGATCAAATTTACATATAACAATACTAACCTTAAATGTAAACAGACTAAATGCCCCAATTAAAAGACACAGAATCGCAAGGTAGGTAAAGAGCCATGATCCCTCAGCATACTCTCTTCAAGAGACCCATCTCATGTGCAAAGACACAGATAGGCTCAAAATAAAGGGATGGAGTAAAATTTTCCAAGCAAATGGAAAGCAGAAAAAAAGCAGGGGTTGCAATCCTACTTCCTGAAAAAAAATAAGACTTTAAACCAACAAAGATCAAAAAAGACGAAGAAGGGTATCACATAATGGCAAAGGGTTCAATTAAACAAGAAGAGCTAACTATCCTAAATATACATGCACCTAATACAGGAGCGTTCAGATTCATAAAGCAAGTTCTTAGAGATCTGCAAAGAGACTTAGACTCCAACACAGTAAGAGTGGGAGACTTTCACACCCCACTGTCAATATTAGACAGATCACTGAGATAGAAAATTAACAAACGTATTCAGGACCTGAACTCAGCTCTGTATCAAGTGGACCTGATAGATATCTAAAGAACTCTCTATCCCAAATCAACAGAACATATAATCTCGTGCTTACTCTAAAATTGATCATGTAATTGGAAGTAAAACAGTCCTGAGCAAATGCAAAATAACTGAAATCCTAATAAATAGTCTCTTAGACCATAGCACAACTAAATTAGAACTCAAGATTAAGAAATTCACTGAAAACCACACAACTACATGGAAATTGAACAACTTGCTACTGAATTCCTCTTGGGTAAATAATGAAATCAGGCAGAAATCAAAAAGTTCTTTGAAACTAATGAGAATAAAGGGACAATGTACCAGAATCTCTGGGACACAACTAAAGCAGTGTGAAGGAAATTTACAGCACTAAATGCCCACATCAAAAAGCTAGAGAAATATCTTAAGTTAACAACCTAACATCTCAACTAAAAGAACTAGAGAATCAAGAGCAAAAAATCCCCCCAAAGCTACCAGAAGACAAGAAATAACGAAGATCAGAGCTGAACTGAAGAAGACAAAGACAAAAACAACAACAATAACAAAAAAAACCTTGAAAAAATAAATGAATCCAGTAGCTGGTTTGTTGAAAAAAGTAAAATAGACTGCTAGCTAGACAAATAAAAAAGAAAAGAAAGAAGAATCAAATAAACAAAATCAGAAATGATAAGGGAAATATCACCACTGATCCTACAGAAATACAATCAACCATCAGAAAATATAACAAACACTTCTTTGCACATAAACTAGAAAATTTAGAAGAAATGAACAAATTCCTGGACACATACACACTCCCAAGATTGAACCAAGAAGAGGTTGAATCACTGAAGAGACCAATAATGAGTTCCAAAATTGAGGAAGTAGTAAATAGGCTACAAACCCCCTCCCCCCACCCCCCCAAAAAGGCTGGGACCAGACGGATTCATAGCTGAATTCTACCAGGGACACCAAGAAGAGCTGGTACCATTTCTTCTGAGACTACTCCAAACAATTCAAAAGGAGGGACTCCTCCCTAACTTATTCTATGAAGCCAACATCATCCTGATACCAAAACCTAGCATAGATACAACAAAAAAAGAAAACTTCAGACAAATATCCATATGAACATCTATGCAAACATCCTCAATAAAATGCTGGCAAACCAAATCCAGCAGCACATCAAAAAGTATATCCAGCATGATCAAGTCACCTTCATATCCAGGATGCAAGACTGATTCAACATATGCAAATCAATAAATATAATTCATTGTATAAAGAGAACTAAAGCAAAAACCACATGATTTCAGCATCAATAGATGCAGAAAAGGCATTTGATAAAATTCAACATCGCTTCATGTTAAGAACTCTCAATAAACTAGGTATTGATGGAACATACATCAAAATAATGACTCATGTATAACAAACCCACAGCTAATACCATACTGAATGGGCAAAAGCTGGAAGTATTACCCTTGAAAACTGGCACAAAACAAGGATGCCCTCTCCCACCACTCCTATTCAACATAGTTTTGGAAGTTCTGGCCAGGCAAGAGAAAGAAATAAAGGATATTTAAATAGGAGGAGAGGAAGCCAAATTGTTTCTGTTTGCAGATGACATGATCCTATATCTAGAAAACCCCAGCATCTCAGACCAAAATCTTCTTAAGCTGATAAGCAACTACAGTAGTTTCAAGATACAAAATCAATATGTAAAAATCACAAGCATTCCTATACACCAGGCGTCCCCAAATGTTTTACACAGGGGGCCAGTTCACTGTCCCTCAGACCGTTGGAGGGCCGCCACAAACTGTGCTCCTCTCACTGACCACCAATGAAAGAGGTGCCCCTTCCTGAAGTGCGGCGGGGGGCCAGATAAATGGCCTCAGGGGGTCACATGCGGCCCGTGGGCCATAGTTTGGGGATGCCTGCTATACACCAACAACAGGCAAGCAGAGAGTCAAATCATGAGTGAACTACCATTCACAATTGCTACAAAGAGAATAAAATACCTAGGGATAGAGCTAACAAGGGAAGTGAAGGACCTCTTCAAGGAGAACTACAAACCACCACTTGAAGAAATCAGAGAGGACACAAACAAATGAAAATGCATTCCATCCTCATGGACAGGAAGAATTATTATTGTGAAAATGGCCATACCGCCCAAAGTAATTTATAGATTTAATGCTATTCCCATTTAACTGCCATTGATATTCTTCACAGAATTAGGAAAAAAAAATTTATATGGAAACAAATGAGCCCAAATAGCCAAGAGAATCCTAAGCAAAAAGAACAAAGCAGGAGGCATCACATTACCCGATTTTAAACTATACTACAAAGCTACAGTAACCAAAAAAGCATGGTACTGGCATAAAAACAGACATCTAGACCAATGGAACAGAATAGAGAACTCAGAAATAAGATCACATACCTACAACCATGTGATCTTAGACAAACCTGACAAAAACAAGCAATGGGAAAAAGATTCCCTATATAATAAATGGTGCTAGAAGAACTGGCTGGCCATATGTAGAAGATAGAAACTGGACCATTTTCTTACTCTGTATACAAAAATCAACTCATGATGGATTAAAGACTGAAATGTAAAACCCACATCTATAAAAACCCTAGAAGAAAATCTAGGCAATACTGTTTGGGACATAGGCACAGGCAAAAATTTCATGATGAAAATGCAAAAACCAATTGCAACAAAAGCAAAAATTGACAAATAGGATCTAATTAAGCTAAAGAGCTTCTGTACAGCAAAAGAAATGATCATCAGAATGAAAGACAACCTATGGAATGGGAGAAAAATTGTGCAAACTATGCATCAAAGGTCTAACATCCAGCACCTATAAGAAACTTAAATTAACAAGAGAAAACCAAAGAACTCCATTAAAAATTCTATCCGACGTACAAAGAGGAGCTGGTACCGTTTCTTCTGAAACTATTCCAAACAATACAAAAAGAAGGAATTCTCCCTAACTCGTTTTATGAGACCAGCAGGGGGTGGGGGAGAGGATGAGCCCTAAGGCAGAGTATACAGGTATTGGGAATAGCCTAACCATTACTCATCAACCCTCACAATGACTTACTGTGGCAGGGCCTCCTAACACGAGGCCCCGCTCTGCCTCAAGACCTTTAGTTTAGCAGGGGCAAAACTGGCTGCTGTGAAGAGGGGCGAGAACAGCACTAATTGAATGTCGAGAAGGAAGAAAATGAGTAAGTGGCCTCAGATCAGTAAGCAGTGAGGTGGGAGGCAGCAGGAATATAGGCTGTAAGTGGAAAATGTATGTTCTCACTGCGGAAATGAGGAATGTTAGTGTCTTCCCACTTGCAAGATGTGATAGAACCTATGTACAGAATGATTTTAATTCTGTCAAAAATAACCGAGTAATACAGAAAAAACAAACTCTGAGGCACCCACATGATGAAACACCAGGTGCTTAGGCAGTCCCCAGCAAGCAAAGGGCAGTGTAGGACAGGCAAGAGTTGTCTGAGAGAGGATCAGGTGCCACTGACAGATCTGAGCAGCTGTGTCCACAGTGTCCTGAAGTCTGAGAGGGAGTGCGAGGAGTTCTGGGAAGCCTGCACAGGGGCTGGGTAATGAAGTGTGAACACTCTGCTGTCTGGAAGGGACCCCTCTACAGTGCAGACCCCTCAACCTACACTGAGGAGAGAAAAGTTAAATCAGTGAGATGTAGATTTAAGGTCAACAGCAAATTGAGCTGTTTTAATACACATGTGAATTTTCCAAACAGAATTGACATTATAGCATGTGAACTATTACAAGATATTTTCTTCTTTTTGCAAAATATACTCATTTTTATTAAAGCAGAAAAAGCAAATGCGAGTTGGATGTCACCTGGTGGCCAGAGACAGGATAGAAGCTTTGAGAGTTTCAGAACAGTGGGCTCAGCAAGGGGGCGAAAGGAATGGAGGCTGGAGGTTAACTCCAAGGTATCAGACAAAGTTTTCTGCAATTATTCACCTGGTTGTAGCAATCTCTCTGGATCCACTATTTTCCAGGATATCTAAAACTGAGATTGGAGTCCAGCCCTCCTCTAAATTCAAGGTGAAACTGCACTTGTGAGTGTGTATTTGGAGTGATAGAACCAGAGGACACACACACGTACACACTCACCCAGTTATCTCAAAGTTTAATCAACTTTCTTTCACCATAAAATTTAACACAGTGAATGCTTTTTCAAATTAGTGAATATATGTGCACATGACATTTGTCAATCTATTCACAAGTAATTTTCTTAAATTTGAATATTTTTATAAGACAAAATTTCAAACAATATACAAAAGTATATTCCTAAATTTAAATTAATCTGCATCTTTCACTTGCCTTTCCCCTAACCCTTAACCCAAAAAGCTTTGCTGTCAATAAAATAAATCTTTCATCCCAGACATGTTTCACATCATGCCTCTGAGGAGACCCAAATTCTGTTCTCCAGGCTGGGAAGAATGCTATTGATCTCAGCTGGTGAGCTCAGTGATAGGTCACATGAAAGAAGCAAGGAGTGGTGTTTGTCTAATGGCTGCTCCTGGACTGCTCAGTATACTAATATATTTATAGAAGAATTGTGAACGTGTCCAGCAGTAACCAGTGCAGGGTCCTCAGATCATGCATTATTCAGCCACATCACACCAGGATTTAAGCCACCTGCTGCCTTCCTGGAGAGGCAAAGATTTAGCATTTATTTGACTCACAATTGTCCATTGTCCATTCTCTCACTAATAACTAAATACGTATTGAGCTCAAAACCCATACTAGTCAATTGGAGGCCTCTCATGAGCTCTAAAGTGAAAATACGAGCGTAAGAAAGGAAATGTGCTGGTTTCAGTGGCTCACACCTGTGATGCTAGCACTTTGGGGGGTCAAGATTGGAGGATCACTTGGGCCTAGGAGTCCAAGACCAGTCTGGACAACATAAAGAGACATCTGTCGTTACAAAAACAAACAAACAAAAAATTAATTGTTGTGTTGGTATGCACCTGCAGTCTCAGCTACTCAGGAAGCTGAGCTGGGAGGATCACAGGAGTCCCAGGATGTTGAAGCTGCAGTGAGCCATGATTGTGCCACTGTACTCCAGCGAGAGAGAGAGAGAGAGAGAGAGAGAGATGAATACATGAGCAATAAGATAGCTTCATCACATTAACTTTTTAAAATAACTTTTTGACTATATTTAAGATATGCAACATGATGTTCTAAGATACATACAGAAAATAATTAGTTCCTGTATAGTGAAGAAAATAAACATATTCATAATATCACAGTTACCCATTTTTTTGTGCGTGGCAAGAAAAGCTAAAATCTACCCATTTAGCAAAAATCCTAAGTATATTCATTTTAAAACTTTCTCAAGTTTCAAGAAGTCGAAGTTTATTTTTAAAAATTTCCCCATTCATTCAGAATCTCCATCTCTTTCCCTTCAAAGTTAAAGTAACAAAAAGAGTTTTCTATATTTTATCTTAAAATTCTTCACTTCCCACTGCACTGTGGCTTCTGTCCCCAGGATTGCAATGAACATGATCTTTTTTTTTTTTATTGCATTTTAGGTTTTGGGGTACATGTGAAGAACATGCAAGATTGTTGCATAGGTACACACATAGCAGTGTGGTTTGCTGCCTTCCGTCCCCTCACCTGTATCTGTCATTTCTCCCCATGCTATCTCTTCCCACCTCCCCACCCCCCGCCCCTCCCCCATTTCCCCCCAACGGACCCCAGTGTGTAGTGCTCCCCTCCCTGTGTCCATATGTTCTCATTGTTCAACACCCGCCTATGAGTGAGAATATATGGTGTTTGATTTTCTGCTCTTGTGTCAGTTTGCTGAGAATGATGGTTTCCAGGTTCATCCATGTCCCTACAAAGGACGTGAACTCATCATTTTTGATGGCTGCGTAATATTCCATGGTGTATATGTACCACATTTTCCCTATCCAGTCTATCATCGTTGGGCATTTGGGTTGGTTCCAGGTCTTTGCTATTGTAAACAGTGCTGCAATGAACATTCGTGTGCACGTGTCCTTGTAGTAGAATGATTTATAATCCTTTGGATATATACCCAGTAATGGGATTGCTGGGTCAAATGGGATTTCTATTTTTAGGTCCTTGAGGAATCGCCACACTGTCTTCCACAATGGTTGAATTAATTTACATTCCCACCAACAGTGTAAAAGTGTTCCTATTTGTCCACATCCTCTCCAGCATCTGTTGTTTCCAGATTTTTTAATGATCGCCATTCTAACTGGTGTGAGATGGTATCTCAATGTGGTTTTGATTTGCATTTCTCTGATGACCAGTGATGATGAGCATTTTTTCATATGTTTGTTGGCCTCCTGTATGTCTTCTTTTGTAAAGTATCTGTTCATATCCTTCGCCCATTTTTGAATGGGCTTGTTTGTTTTTTTCTTGTAGATCTGCTTTAGTTCTTTGTAAATTCTGGATATCAGCCCCTTGTCAGATGGGTAGGCTGCAAAAATTTTTCCCATTCTGTTGGTTGCCGATTCACTCTACTGACTGTTTCTTTTGCTGTGCAGAAGCTGTGGAGTTTGATTAGGTCCCATTTGTCTATTTTGGCTTTTGTTGCCATTGCTTTTGGCATTTTGGTCATGAAGTCCTTGCCTACACCTATGTCCTGAATGGTTTTGCCTAGATTTTCTTCTAAGGTTTTTATGGTATTAGGTCTGATGTTTAAGTCTTTAATCCATCTGGAGTTAATTTTGGTGTAAGGTGTCAGGAAGGGGTCCTGTTTCTGCTTTCTGCACATGGCTAGCCAGTTTTCCCAACACCATTTATTAAACAGGGAATCCTTTCCCCATTGCTTGTTTTTGTCAGGTTTGTCGAAGATCAGATGGTTGTAGGTATGTTGTATTTCCTCTGAGGCCTCTGTTCTGTTCCATTGGTCTATATCTCTGTTTTGGTACCAGTACCATGCTGTTTTGATTACTGTAGCCTTGTAGTATAGTTTGAAGTCCGGTAGTGTGATACCTCCTGCTTTGTTCTTTTTGCTTAGAATTGACTTGGCTATGCGGGCTCTCTTTTGGTTCCATATGAAGTTTAAGTTGTTTTTTTCGAGTTCTGTGAAGAAGGTCATTGGTAGCTTGATGGGAATAGCGTTGAATCTGTAAATTACTTTGGGCAGTATGGCCATTTTCACAATGTTGATTCTTCCTAAACATGAACATGGAATGTTTCTCCATCTGTTTGTATCCTCTCTTATTTCGTTGAGCAATGGCTTGTAGTTCTCCTTGAAGAGGTCTTTTACGTTCCTTGTTAGTTGTATTCCTAGGTACTTTATTCTCTTTGTAGCAATTGTGAATGGCAGTTCGTTCTTGATTTGGTTCTCTTGAAGTCTATTACTGGTGTATAGGAATGCTTGTGATTTTTGCACGTTGATTTTGTATCCTGAGACTTTGCTGAAGTTGTTTATCAGTTTCAGGAGATTTTGGGCTGAGATGATGGGGTCTTCCAGATATACAATCATGTCATCTGCAAATAGAGACAATTTGATTTCCTCCTTTCCAATTTGGATACCCTTTATTTCTTTTTCTTGCCTGATTGCTCTGGCTAGAACTTCCAGTACTATATTGAATAGGAGTGGTGAGAGAGGGCATCCTTGTCTAGTGCCAGATTTCAAAGGGAATGCTTCCAGTTTTTGCCCATTCAGTATGATATTGGCTGTTGGTTTGTCATAAATAGCTTTTATTGTTTTGAGATACGTTCCGTCAATACCTAGTTTATTGAGGGTTTTTAGCATAAAGGGTTGTTGAATTTTGTCAAAAGCCTTCTCTGCATCAATCGAGATAATCATGTGGTTTTTGTCTTTTGTTCTGTTTATGTGGTGAATTACGTTTATGGACTTGCGTATGTTGAACCAGCCTTGCATCCCCGGGATGAATCCTACTTGATCATGGTGGATGAGCTTTTTGATATGCTGTTGCAATCGGTTTGCCAGTATTTTATTGAAGATTTTTGCATCTATGTTCATCATGGATATTGGCCTGAAATTTTCTTTTCTTATTGAGTCTCTGCCGGGTTTTGGTATCAGGATGATGTCCTTGTTTGCCCCCATGCTGAGCTTACCCCGGGGCTGCAGTATGAAGTCCAGGAGTGCCAAACCCAGATCTGCAGCCAGCACTTGAGTGGGAAAGGAGCCCACACTCTCAGAGCACTGAGAGACAGAGAGAGCACAGCTGCAAATGTGGGCAAATACAGAGTAGTCATGAGACTGAACAAGAGCTTACCTATCAGTCAGCACACTTAAGCACTGTCTAATGGATCACAGCCCAAACATCAACACAAAAAATTCTTTGTTAATATATCCCCTGTGAGACAAGGACAATAATTGCACTACAAATAAAGACCCTGCACAAAGCTTCGGCCCTCTGAATGCATTGAGAAACGAAGCTGACTACGCTCAAAGTACACCACAGTTAAGGGAACATAAGCCCACATACATGAGAAAGAATCAGTGCAAGAACTCTGGCAACTCAAAAGCCGGAAGGTCTACTTACCTCCAAATCACTGCACTAGTTCCCCAGCAATGTTTCCTAACCAGGCTGAAAAGGCTGAAATGACAAAAATAGAATTCAGAATATGGATAGGAATGATCATCAACATTCAGGAGAAAGTCAAAACACAATCCAAGGAATAAGAGGAATACAATAAAACTATACAGGAGATAAAAAATGAAGCGCTGTTGTAAGAAAGAACCAGGCTGGGCATGGTGTCTCACACCTGTAATCTTACCACTTTGGGAGGCCAAGGTGGGCAGATCACTTGAGGTCAGGAGTTCGAGACCAGCCTGGCCAACACGGCACAACCCTGTCTCTACTAAAAATACAAAAATTAGCCAGGTGTGGTGGCGTGTGTCTGTAATCCCAGCTACTCAGGAGGCTGAGGCAGGAGAATCACTTGAATCTGGGGGCGAAGCTTCCTGTAAGCTGAGATTTCACCGCTGCACTCCAGCCAATATTCTGTCTAAAAACAAACAAACAAACAATCAAAAAAACTCCCCAAAAACTGATCTGATAGACCTGAAAAACTCACTTCAAGAATTTACTAATAAAATCACAAGTATTAAAAGCAGAACCTACCAAGCTGAGGGAAGAATCTCAGAGCTCAGTCAGACAAAACAACTCGGTCAGACAAAAACAAAAGACAATAAAGAAGAATGAACAAAACCTCTGAGAAATATGAGATTATATAAACAGACACAACTCATAACTCATTGGCATCCCTGAAAGAGCAGGAGAGAAGGAAAGCAACTTGGAAAACATATTTGAGAATATCAGCCACAAAAATTTCCCCAAGCTCACTAGAGAGGCCAACATTCAAATTCAGGAAATGGAAAGAACTCTGCAACATACTATACAAGACAGTTATCCCCAAGGCACATAGTCAGATTCTTCAAGGTCAAAATGAAAGAAAAAATATTAAAGGCAGCTATAGAAAAGGGACAGGTCACCTGCAAAGGGAAACCCATCAGGCTAACAGTGAACTTTCAGCAGAAATCCTACAAACCAGAAGAGATTAGGGGCCTATATACAACATTCTTAAGGAATTCCAACCAAGAATTTCATATTCCGTTAAACTAAGTTTCATAAGCAGAAAAATAAATCCTTTTCAGATAAGCAAATGCTAAAGGAATTCATTACCACCAGACCTGCCTTACAAAACGTCCTTAAAGAAACGCTAAATATGGAAAGGAAAGATCGTTACCACCCATCACGAAAACAGATTTAAGTACATAGACCATTGACACTATAACTATAAAGCTATCACAAAATTAAGTCTGCAATAATAACCAGTTAACAACACAAGGACAGGATCAAACTTGCACATATTAATATTACACTTAAATGTAACCATGCTAAATGCCCCAATCAAAAGGCACAAAGTCCCAAATTGGATAAAGATGCTAGACCCAACTGTAGGCTGTCTTCAAGAGACCCCAATTCACATGCAATGACCCCTTAAGGCTCAAAATAAAGAGATGGAGGAAAATCTTCCAAGCAAATGGAAAACAGGAAAAAGCAGGAGTTCTTATTCTAATTTCAGACAAAACAGACTTTAAAGCAGCAATGATGAAAAAAGACAAAGAAGGGCATTACACAATAGTAAAGTGTTCAATTCAGCAAGAAGACCTAACTAGCCTATATATATATGCATCAACAGAGGAGTATGCAGATTAATAAAGCAAGTTCTTAGAGACCTATGAAGAGATATAGATAACCACACATTAAAAGTGGGAGACTTCAAGGTCTCATTAATAGTATTAGACAGATCATCGAGGCAGAAAACTAACAAAGATATTCAGCACTTGAACTCAGCAGTTGGCCAGATGGACCTAACAGGCATCTACAGAACTCTCCACCCCAAAACAATAATATACATTCTTCTCATATGCACGTGTCACATACTCCAAAATCAACAAGATTAATTGGCCATAAAATTATCCTTATTGGCCGGTCGTGGTGGCTCATGCCTGTAATCCCAGCACTTCAGGAGGCCAAGGCAAATGGATCAACTGAGATAAGGAGTTCGAGACCAGCCTGGCCAACATGGTGAAATGCTGTCTCTACTTAAAATACAAAAATTAGCTGGGAGTGATGGTGGACACCTGCAATCCCAGCTACTCAGCACTCTGAGGCAGGAGAATCACTTGAGCCTGGGAGGCAGAGGTTGCAGTGAGCCAAGATCGTGTCACTACCCTCCAGCCTGGGTGACATAGTCAGACTCTGTCTCAAAAAAAAAAAAAAAAAAAATCCTTATCAAATTTAAAAAAATCATACCAAACACACTCTCAGGCCACATTATAGTAGAACAAAAATAGAAATCAATATTCAGAAAATCGCTCAAAACTGTAAAATTACATGAAAATTAGGTGTTCTTTAATAACTCTTGAGTAAACAATGAAATTAAGGCAGAAATCAAGAAATCATTTGAAACTAATGAGAACAAAGATACAACCTATCAGAATCTTTGGGACAAAGCTAAACCAGTGTTAAGGGGGGAAGTGCTAAATGTCCACATCAAAAAGTTAGAATGACCTCAAATTAACAACCAAACATTACACCTAGAGTAACTAGAGTAACTAGAGAAACAAAAGCAAACCAACTCCAGAGCTAGCAAAAGACACAAAATAACCAAATCAGAGCTGAATTGAATAAAGTTGATTTGTACAAAAACATATAAAAGGTCAATTACTCCAAGTTGGTTCTTTGAAACAATAAATAAGATGGATAGACTGCTATGTACATTAAAAAAGAAGAGATAAGATCAAAATAAACACAATCAGAAATGACAAAAGGGACATTACTACTGACTCCACAGAAATACAAAAACAAAAACCCCTCACAGACTACTTTGGACACCTCTATGCATACAAACTAGAAAACCGAGAAGAAATGAATAAATTACTAGAGACATACAACCTCTCAAGATTGAAACAGGAAGAAATTGAATCCCTGAACAAACAAATAGTGAGCTCTGAAATTGAATGAGCAATAAAAAGCCTACAAACAAGAAGAAGCCCAAGACCAGATTGATGCACTATTGAATTTTACCAGATGTATAAAGAAAAACTGAGACCTTTCCTACAGAAACTATTCCCAAAAATAGAGGAGGAGATACTTCTCCCAACTCGTTCTATGAGTTCAGCATCATCCTGATCTAAAACCTAGCAGAGACCACAACAAGAAAAACATCAGGCCAATTTCTTTGATGAACATAGATGCAAAAATCCTCAACAAAATACTAGCAAACTGAATCCAGTAGAACATCAAAAAGCTAATCCATCATGATCAAGTAGACTTTATCTCTAGGATTCAAGGTTGGTTTAACATATATAAATAAATAAATGTGATCCATTACATAAACAGAACTAAAAACAAGACATAATCATCTTGATGGATGCAGAAAGGCTTTTCATAAAATTCAACATCCCTTCATGATAAAACCCTCAATGAACTAGTCGTTGAAGGAACATACCTCAAAATAAGAGCCATATAAGACAACCCCACAGTGAATAGCATATTGAACAGCCAAAAGCTGGAAGCATTCCCCTTGAGGACTGGATGCCCACTTGTGCCACTCTTTTTCAACATAATTCTGGAAGTCCTAGTGAGAGCAATCAGGCAGAAGAAATAAATAAAAGGTATCTTACAGGAAGAGTGGAAGTCAAATTATCTCTGTTTGCAGATGATGCTATTCTGTACTTAGAAAACCCCATAGGCTCTGCCCCAAAGCTCCCCGAACTTCAACTTCAGCAAAGTTTCAGGATACAAAATCAATGTACAAAATCAGTAGCATTTCTATACACCAAAAGCACCTAAGCTGAGAGCAAAGTCAAGTATGCAATCCCACTTACAATTACCACACACACAAAAGTACCTAGGAATAAAGTTAACCAGGGAGGTGAAAGATCTTTAAAAAGAGAATAACAAAACACTGCTCAAAGAAATCAGAGATGACTCAAACAAATGGAAAAACCATGCTCATGGATAGGAAGAATCACTGTTGTTAAAATGGCCATGCTATCCAAAGCAATTTACAGATTCAATGCTATTTTAATCAAACTACCAATGACAGTCTTCACAGTATTAGAAAAAACTATTTTAAAATTCACATGGAACCAAAATAGAGCCCAAATAGCCAAGGCAATCCCGAGGAAAAGTAACAAAGCCAGAGGCATCATGTTACCTGACTTCAAACTATGCTACATAGTATACCTGACTCCTGACTTCAAGCGGCTACAATAACCAAAATAGCATTGTACTGGTACAAAAGCAGACACAGAGACCAATATGACAGAATAAAGAGCCCAGAAACAAAGCCACACACCTATCACCATCTGGTCTTTAACAAAGTTATCAGAAACAAGCAATGGAGAAATAACCCCCTATTCAATAAATGGTGCTGATATAGCTGGCTAGCCATACACAGAAAATTGAAACTAGACCCCTTCCTTACACCACAAACTAAACTCAAGATGGATTAAAGACCTAAATGTAAAACCTAAAACTACAAAAAGTCTTGAAAAAAGCCTGGGAAATAGTAGTCTAGACATTGGCCCTGGCAAATATTTTATGATGAAGAAACCAAAAGCAATTGCAACAACAAAAAAATTAACTTATGGAACCTAACTAAATTAAGAGCTTCTGCACAGTAAAATAAACTATCAACAGAGTAAACATACAACCTATAGAATGGGAGAAAACATTTGTAAATTATGCATCCAATAAAGATCTAATATCCAGAATCTATAAGGAACTTCAACAAATGTATAAGCAAAAAACAACCCTATTAAAAAGTGGGCAAAGAACATGAACAGATACTTTTCAAAAGAAAACATACATGTGACCAACAAGCATATGAAAAAATACTCAACATCACTAATCATTAGAGAAATGCAAATCAAAACTGCAATGATATACCATCTCACACCAGTCAACAAGGTTAATATTAAAACGTCAAAATTTACAGATGCTAGCAAGGTTGTGGAGGAAAGGAAATACACACTTCTGGTGGGAATATAAATTAGTTCAGCCATCAATGGAAAGCTGTGTGGTGATTTCTCAAAGAACTTAAAATGGAATTTCTATTCAACCCAGCCATCTCATCATTGGGTATATACTCAAAGGAATAGAAACTTTTCTACTATGAAGTGACATGCACACATTTCACAGCACTATTCACAATATCTAAGATATGGAATCATCCTAAATGCTCATCAATGGTAGACTGGATAAAGAAAATGTAGTACATACACACCACGGAATGCTACACAACCATAAAAAGAACGAGAGCATGTTTTTTGCAGCAACATAGATGGAGCTGGAGGCCATTATCCTAAGTGAACTAACATAGGAAAAGAAAACCAAATACCACATGTTCTCACTTATAAGGGGGAGCTAAACTTTGAGTACACAGGGACACGTGTACTTGAGAGCAGATGGTGGGAGGAGGGAGAAGAATGAAAAACTACATATTATGTACTATGCTTATTACCTGGATGATGAAATAATCTGTACACCCAACCCCTGTGACATGCAATTTACCTGTATAACAAACCAGCAAATGTACCCCTGAGCTTTAAAGTAAAAGTTAAAAAAAATTAAGTGAATAAAGTAGTGAATTATACTTGAATATAAAAATAAAAGAAATAGGAACTTTCATACTGGGGTATTAGTGTATCTGATAAGTATTATTCTGATTTCATTATGTTAATATAACACTTTAGAGTATCTGAGGTTTTAAAAGGATGCTTTGAAAAACTTAGTAAGAAATTCTTGCCAAGGCATTTGTGTGTATGAGCAAGTGTTACACATACTATCATCTGTTACAGAAACTATGGTAAGGGAGCTTAATTTTCACCACTAGGGAACTGGGGAAATAAAGTACCCTATTGATGATACTGGGGGAACAAAGTATCGTAATGATGGTCTTGAGCCCATCAATATCCCTGGGAATACTTGGAATCCCCGCTTTTCCACGCAGAGTTCCAGAAAGCTCTGTAAGGTGGGCTTGGGCCGCAGCCTCTCCCTCCCACCTTTCTGCTCGCGATGTTGTAGCTGTAGTTCAGGCTTCTGTCACCAGGGGGCGCCATGGTACCACCGTTATCGAACTCCTCCATCAAGAAGCGTCTACAACAGAAAAGTTGTCTCTCTTGTTTGCATAAACTTTCCCAAAGGCAGCACCCTGATGTGAATAATGGTCATAGTGATGGGTACCTGGGATGGCAGTTAAGATTAAAGGAGATGAGATGTTGTAGGGAACCAGCCACCACTCCCCACCCGTGGGTGTCCCGATTTCAGTGGTGACAAAGGAATGAGAAAAAGATTAAGAATGAAAGTAGGTCCAGGGGACCATCACTTGTAATGGAAGCAAGGAAGGCCCCGGGCTTAGGTTTTCCACAACGTTTACTGAACACAATCACTTTTATCTATAGTGCAGGTGGTAGGGTGAATCGGTGAAGGGAGGCTGTGCATCAAACATAAAATTGATAGCAGTGGCAGTGGCGGTTTGTGTGAGTTTCTCAAGAACTAAAAGCATATGCTTATCAATATACAATGCAGCTGGTGGGAGCAGGTTTAGCAAGGAGCTACATGTCTGGTTACATTGGTTACATTCCAGTGCTTCAAGGGAGTGTTATGTCCTTGGGCACTATGTTTAGAATATCAGAGCTTAGGACACTCTGTTCCTGGGAACACGCTGGCAATAGAGAGGCCTTCCTCCCCAGAGGCCTCCACGGCCTTCCGCAGTTTATTGTTCCTGATTTCTTTTACACATTACTTATAACCAGTTTATGTAGGCATACTGTAAACCCTTCCTCCATTGCTGCTTCCCCCAAGATATAAAGTGCATTTGCTTACACTTAGTAAGCATTCAGCTCAGTGCATGCTACAGTGGTGTTTCACAAGATGAAACACCAGTTTATATAAAAATATTGAACGTATGTTGTAACGTAATTTCTAATGTTATTATAGAAATTTATTTCCATGAAAATATGGTAATAAAGACGTAAAGAGGGCTACAAAGACTTGAACAAGTAGTCTGGATCTATTTTTCTTTCATACAGTTTTCTGATTTTTCAGGGGTCAAAAAATAAAAATTAAAATGACCTTTTTCTTCTGATATAGAGCTCTCTTTTCAGCTAAGAGACGACGATTTCTGTTTTGAGCCCATCAATATCCTTAAGAATACTGGGATGCCCGCTTTTCCACCCAGAGTTCCGAAAGTTCTGTAAGATGAGCTTGGGCCTCAGCCCCTCCCTCCCACCTTCCTGCTCGCGATGTTCTAGCTGTAGTTCAGGCTTCTGTCACGAGAGGGCGCAACAGTACCACCATTCTCGAACTTCTCTGTCACGAAGGGTCTGCAAGGAGAAAAAATAACAATACCTCCCTTAAAACGCAGCTTATGAATCTTATTACAGAATAATTCTAATTTTTTCAGAAAAAACGTGATGATAGGTGTAAAATAAGTCTGTATCTATGTATGGCATCAACAATGAAACACTAGACAGCTCTAGCACATGTTGGCAATCATTAGCATTAATAGATCAGTGCAAGGCAGGCAGAAGATGACAGACATGGGTCTTGGGCAGCTGCCTCCATAGTGTCCTGGAGAGGGGATGAGTGAGAGGGAGTGAGTGAGAGGTCTGAGAAGCCTGTACAGGGTAGGGTAACTGAGAGTGAACACCCAGGTCTCTGGAAGGGACCCCTCTACAGTGTGGACACCTCAATGTACACTGAAGAGGGAAGAGATAAATCAATGAATTCGATGTAGATTTGGGGTGAACACCAAATAGGACTTTTTAATATGCATGTAAATTTTCCAAACAGAATTGTTATTATAATAAATATTTTCATAACATTCATTACTCTGCAAAATATACTACTGTTAATTACAAAAGAACAACGACAAAGGTGAAGATAGTTGTGATGCCTCCTGGTGGCCAGATAAATTATTGCACCTCTGGGAGTAGAGTCGGGGCAGCAGAGGGGAGGGAGGAATGGAGGGTGGGATCTAATTAATGGGATCAGGCACAGTATTCTGAAATTTTTCAATACCTGTCACAATTTGTGTGTATCCATCATTTATCTGGGTTTTTAAAAAGTATATTTTCTGGTATATATAAACCTTTTTCGTTCATTTAGAATTTTTCAACATCAATAATATTGTTACTTAAAAACTATATGGGTTATAATTAAAAAAAAAAAGTTTGACACTCTGGGATCATGTAATGGCAGACCCCAAGGAGATGAGGTCATTCACAGCACCAAAAGCATGAAGACAAGATGCGAAGAACTTTAAAATAATTCAAAATTAACTGTTGATAGGGAGATAACAAGAGTATTTTTCTGGTTTACTTAGTCAACCCTAAAGTAAGTAATCTTATATGACTAATGGTGATAATATTGGGTAATTTAAATGATACTTAGGATTACAGATGATTAAATACATTTGAAAACATCTTGAGGAGTGTATACTATCCCTTGAGGAAGATTAGAGCATTCAGAGGCCTGAAGGCATCAACTCAAAATAGAAAAACACCTTACATATTCCAAAGTGAGCTGCTGATCTGGAGAGAACAAGTTGTCTCTCTTGTTTGCATAAACTTTATGCAAACTCTCTTGTTTGCATAAACTTTATGCAAACTCTCTTGTTTGCATAAAGGCAGCAACCTGATGTGAATAATGGTCATAGTGATGGGTACCTTGGATGGCAGTTAAGATTAAAGAGGATGAGATTTAAAGTGCATTGGCTTACAAGTGCATGTTACTTTCCTTCTCTCCAGCTCATCTGTCTCAAGACCAACACCTGAGCTTCTGCCTGATCCCATTCCTCACTACTTCAAGGATCAGTGAATTCGTGTGGCTCTACACCCAGGTCTCTTGGTACAAAGCACAAAATTTCACCTCCTCTGTCTTCCTCATCACTCAGAGGGGTTGTGGAATGGGAACCTGTGGGGCACAATAGCACGGGAGTGGAATATGATCATTTCTCAAGGTCTGGACTCCCATCTAAAAGGGAGGCTGCTCAGAGCCATCTAGGGAGGGTGAGGGATGAAATCTCATTCCAATCCTGGCACTTACCTGGGCAGGTGACTTAGGCTCTGTGAGCCTGAGCTTGGTCATCTGTGAACTGGGACTAACCATACCCATCCTTACAGACCTGTCCTGAGGGGTAAACAAGAAAACCTCTTGAGAATATATTGCAAGAAGTTGAACTTCTATGATCTTTAAATGTTGGGACACAGCACTAGGGGCTGGCTTGGCCTCAGGGCTAAGGCAGGCTTTGTGAAAAATCATTTCTCATTATTTCTCCTTATAAGAAAACAGATATAGTTGAAGAAAGCAAATGTTTCTGTGATATGCCTTGAGCTCAAAGTTTTGTAGACAGTAGTTTCTCTACTTCTTGGGTGTTATCAGAAGCTTATAGGAGCTGTTCAACATCATTGCCCTGAGCTGACCCAAATCTAATTTCCCTTGCCTAGAATATAGGCATGTCTTTGACCTCACCTGGTGATCTCAGTGACAGACGGCAAGGTAAGCAAAGTGTGATGTCTGCCTAATGACTGCTTCTGGAGTGCTTAGTATTTTAATGTATGTATAGGAAAATTCTGGACCCATTCTGCAGTCATCAGTGCAGGAGTCCTCAGGTCATGTATTATACAGCCACATCAAACCAGGATTTCAGCCACCTGCTGTCTTCTGGAGAGGCACAAATCCAATAGTTAGCAGCATTTTTGGACACATAATTGTTTATTCTTTTGTTAGCTAATAACTAAATGTTTATTGAGCTCAGATTTCATGCTATCCCAGTGGAGGCATCTCATTAGATCTAAAGTGGAAATGAGAGGGTAGGAAAGGATGTGAATATATGGGCAGCTTCAAATATTAAATTTGAGATCAGATGGCTCCTTCCCATAATTTTTTCTTTTGAATTTTTCTAGCAGAACATTAATGTTTTAACTTGATCAAGCTTCAAGTAATTTAAGATTTTCAAATGTCATTCGTTGGACTTACCAGCATCCATTGCAGCCACATGATGGAGATATCTCTTCTATCTGTCTCTATTGCTTCCTTTCTTCCTGTCTCTGTCTCCTCCTCTTTCTTGGTTTATTTCTTTTTCTTTACATTCCAAGTTCCATGAAGAGTTTTCTATATTCCCTGTTAATTTAGTATTCTCCACTTTCCACTGACTACACTGCACTATGGCCTCTGTCCACAAGTAACACATGTGAATTCAAACACCTCTCAAGTGCCTTTCTTGTGCAATTAAAAAAAAATAAATGGAATGGAAAAGTATACTCAGGTCAAACTACTGTCACACAAAATTAGATCAGATTCTAAATGAGATGCATCCCTAAAACAATCAAGGGATTTGAATAGTGATTTGGACATACGAAAACTAACTGCATGGAATCACTGTCTTTTTTCATCAGCTTGGCCCAGATTAGGTTCCAGCGGTACAAGGTAATCCCACATGAGTTACAGTTTGAGTTAAATAAAGTAGTCTGGACAAGCAGAAGGTGTTTCATGAAGGAATACACTAGGTCATTGTTTTAGGCTAGTTCACTCCAGGGAAACTCTAGGTGTTTGAATACATCAGGCAAAAAAGGGGACTTGAAAATTATATCTGCAGGTTTTATTAATGCTCCCCACAGCATATAAACTGAGGAAATGAGCCTGTCTGTTTCAGCAATTTGGAAAGAGAGTATACATGACCTGTAGGCATATATGGCAAATCCCACTGTTGAAATCTGAACATGTATTTGTTCTCCTTATGTTTCTTCTTTCCTCTTGTTCCATGAGGTAGTCGTGCATTTAGAGATGAAACTGTAAATTTAAAGTAAAATCCTAAGCCCTGCAACTGACTGAACAAATATCCTCATGGTCAGGAGGACCCAGAAAAACCTTAAAACGGAGTTCCTGGGCATAGCAGGAAGTGAGGTCAGACACAACTTGCTATACTTCCTCTCTTTTGTGGTTTAGATACCACTGACCAGCATTAATATTAAAACAGAGATCAGAAGACTGACAGAACAGACTCTTTGTGACAATAAGATATCAAATGATAAATAAGACCTAAGGCCATGCCAGGCAAGGGTTAAGTCACAGACTCTACACTTAAAGAATCAACTGTGTTCTAACTGACACAAGATTTCCTTTTCATTTTTCTGCAACAGTTAAACAAGCACTGGCCTCAAGACAAGCAATATTAAAACAATTTGCAGCTTATCTACCACTAGATGCTGATTCCCAGTCCCTGTTCCACCAACAATAACTACAGTTTAGATTAGACAAGAGACTGATTTCAATAACTTTCTCCCGATTAGAAGAAAATCACCAACCATGGACTGGTTCTGGCCAGTTTACAGAGGCCAGAACTTGAGTGCCTTTGTGTTCTGAAAAGTTCTTTTGATGTGTAGGGCCTAATTTTTATACATTTAAATGTGAAGTCTCCATTCCAAGGTGAACCTGGTCCATATGTATAATAACATACATGTTTGTTCAGTATCCATATATCAGGACCCCTTCATGAATATTCATAGCTCTTCCTACAACGTGTTGACCATGGATCTTTGTCCAACCCCTTCAGCTTAAATTCCTGTCTTACCTCTCACTCCCTCAAAGTGCCTGCCTCTGGGCTTCTTCCAGTGGCTACACTTCACAGCCTGTCAGAATGGTCACCCTGCAGGCTGTAACCTTTTATAAGAAATAAAGCTATCCTTTTTAAAATTTATAAATTGTTGATATTTCAGTTAACAAAGTCATGCTGTTAAAAATACCATATTTTGCGTGTAGATCTATACAAATGTAATAAAAATATAGAGAAATGTCATAAAAATGTAAAACGTAAATTCCGCATAGTAGTTACCTGTGAGGAAGAAGGAAACTAATGTAATTAGAGAATACTTCAAAGTGAGTTTTAATTGCAAGTGATGTTTTATGTTAACATAGAAGGTTCTTATATTGCATAATTTTGAGTATTTCTGAAATATTTAATAAAAACTACTGTTTCTATGGATATTTGACTCTGAATTGAAAAGAGATCCATAGTAATTTGAAATTTTAGGAAACATAATGAAGTCCAGAGATAAATTAATCAACAACCCCATGGCTGATGAATGTTTTAAAATGTATCATTTTTGTGCATTACATCCCATTTGATTCTCTATGCAGACATATTTAGTGTATATGCTAAAGATCATTAAACTAGCTATTAATTTTGCCCAAATATTCTATTCATTCTATCTGACTCCAAAGCCACACCTCCCCACTATTGTGAAATAAAATATTTTCCTGTGAAAAGGTTGATGCCAGCACAGAAGTGACTCCCATGGTATTGTACATAAGGACAGATCTGGTATTTGGGGTCCAGGTCTCCTGATATTATCTGTTTCCCAGCAGACCCATCTTCATGGTCTGTCATTCTGTGTCGCCTCCTTTCTGGGCTGAATGAGAGGCTGCAATTCCAATGTTCAAATAGAAGGTAAACGAAGATGGTAAAAAAGGACATCAAATAAAAAGTAGTGAGGAAATTATTTTCTTTTTCCTCCACTCCATGCATCAGGTAACTTCTACAAAGACAAGACAGAAAAGCTTTTCTATAATAGAAATATATAAACATTTTATTTCCTCCTGCTTCGACTGTAATTGACCTCTAGGAGATGTTCCATGTCCTTTGTGGAAGACAAGACACAGGGAAAGCCAATACATGTATTTGTTGCAGCATGACATGTTAGACGCTTCACATAGGTTTAACCATTGTACATTTCTTCCCACAACGCTCAACGAGGTATGTATCAATATGCCCATGTTACAGATGCCCCAGATTAGGTAACTCACTATTGCACTATGATCAGATCATATACCTAAGCAGAAGCAGGAATAAGATCTACCAAATATATATATATGTGTATACATACATAAGTATATATATAGATAAATACACTCATTTATATATAATATATATTGTATATATTATATAATACACAAAACAGGCCCACTTACATGTATTATTTAGCAAATAGAGATGAATATTTTCATCCAGTATAATAGGCTAGGGCATAAATCTGTGTTATTTTAGTTCTTCAGTTGTTATAATTTCAGATGTCTTTTTTTTTTTTTTTTCTTTTCTGAGTCAGAGTCCTGCTCTGTTGCCCAGGCTAGAGTGCAGTATCACGATCTCAGCTCACTGCAACCTCTGCCTCTTGGGATCAAGTGATTCTGCCTCAGTCTCCCAACTAGCTGGGATCACAGGCAGCTGCCACTCCCTCTGGCTAATTTTGTATTGTTAGTAGAGATGGGGTTTCACCATCATGGACAGGCTGATCTCAAACTTCTGACCTCATGATTCACCTGCCTCGGCTTCCCAAAGTGCTGGGATTGCAAGCGTGAGCCACCACACCCAGCCAATTTCCAATGTCTTTAAAAGTTTAAAATTACTTTTATCAAAAATAATTAACAATTGAAAGAGCCCAGAAACATCTATAAGGAATAAAGAACAACAGTAAAAGCACTATTGCAGTTAAATAGAATAGATTTCCATATTCCTTTTGAGACAGCCAAATTCTGTTTGATGGTTGAAGTAGGAAGTACAAGATCTGATTGGTTCTTAGTATATGTAGAATAAATCTTGAAGACTATACTATAAATGGCAGATATTAATAGGACTTTATTGACCATGCCATTGACAGAGCTGGGCACTCAGGTACTCACCACTGTTCAGGGAACATATCACCCATGAATGTATGAATTGATAAATTAGTGAGATATCCTAGCATGGGTTACATATTGTCCTTATATTCTAAATAGACAGGATCTGAACATCACCTCATGGGGCAGTAGGTTACTTTGACCTCAAATGACATTTTTTCTTCTCTTAAAAAATATCTCCCTTTGAATGCAGTGTTTTCCAGATGTTACAAACTGTGCTAACACCACCAATCGAATTTTGTCAGATCCACTTCCTGGTTATTAAATGCGTCCATCCCCCAAGTCAAAGGACTCAGGGCAGCCCAGGAATCATCTGCATCTTCTTTACTCTCTACCTTGAGAAAGTTGGCAGAGAGATGAATTTAGAGAGAAATGAAAAGGGCATTGTGGTTCCGCCTAGTAAATCACTGAAGGCATCCAACAAGGATAAAGTGACAGGGCCAATTTTGCATGTGGGAACATGTGCAGATACCATGGCTAAAATCCAGAAATAAACCATCACATCCCAAGAGGAAATCCTGTGCAGATATTCTACAGAACACAGTTGAAAAGGTCATGTAACGTGGACAACAGGAAAGCTGCCCATTTGAGTAAATTATGGTGAACCATGAGTCTACAACAGCACAGAGTTGCCTAAGCAGAAGAAGGCATTTGGTCGACCCATGCAGCTCTCTTGGGGTAGGATCATAAATTTAACTCTATATAAATAACGGAAAAGATGCAACATGTAAATGATAGTGAAGGTGATTGTTCAATTCTGCCTAAACTTGTCAGAGTAGTGTTGAGTTGTAGTACAACTCACTGAGCTGATGAAAGTTACTGAGGCAACAGAGGAGAAAAGCCTCATGAAAAATCTCAGGGAGGATACAAGGAGAAAACAAGTGAAAGTATGGAAAGTGTGACCTCCGGAGAGAGTGTTCTGGCTAAGAATGTGCCTCCAGGAGGAAGGCATAAACATGCTGGCAGATGGGAGACCTTCGGATCTGCAGTCAGAGAGAAACTAAAGTGGGTGTATGATTTCCAGACAGCCTGAGGGCCCAACTAGTGGTAAATCCTTCCCCTTGACATCTGCTTCTCACTTTAATGAAGGCTTAGGGCACTGACATGAACAACTTCACTATTTTCAGTTATCTCAGAGTTCCCAGTCAGTTATCTCAGTTATCTCTGTCTGCTTCCCCGGAAGACACCCACTCTTCACTCGAGTCAAGCTGGACTCCCTGTTCCCTCTCTGTTTTATGAGGTACAGGTGTTTTCTCCAGGAATAGCAATCTCTATTCTAGCAATCTATCCCAAACATACATTTCAAGAAGACAAAAAGGCAGAAGAACAAGGTCATTCCTGGAAAAACAATTTGTAACAGGACAAGACTATAAGTAAGACAAATGTCCACTAATAGGGGATTGATTGAATAATCTAAGGTACATCTACATCCTAGAGTACAATGCACATATACCAAGCAAGGAGGACTCTCTCTACTACCATGTAATGATTTTCAGGATATATTATTAAGTGAAAGAAGCAGGGCACAGAAAAATGTATGGAGCTGTTGCTGTTCAATATGGTAGGCACTGACCACATGTGGTTATTTAAACAAGGTATTTTAAATATAATATATTTTATTTTAGATAAAACTAAAAATTTAGTTCCTCAGTTGCATTCACCACATTTCAGATATTCACCACATTCAGATATTCAATATTCAGGTAGCTAGTGGCTACTGTGTTTGACAGTGTAGATACAGAATATGTTCATTTCTACAGAAATTCTATTGGACTTCACTGATGTAGATTATGCCACCTATGAAATAGGCGATGTCTAATATAAACATTATATTTGGTTATATATTATAAATTTGAATGTTAAAACAAAAATTGATCAATAGCCTGGGCAATATAGCAAGACCTCCTCTCTACTAAAAATACAATTTAAAAAAAAACTGGGTTTGGTGACACATGCCTGTGATCCCAGCTACTGCAAAGGCTGAAGTGGAAGAATTATTTGAGCCCAGGGAATGGAGAAGCTGCAGTGAGCTGTGATCTTGCCACTGGATTCTGGCCTGAGTGACAGAGTGAGACCCTGTCGCAGAAAAAAAAAAAAAAATTGAACAAAATGGTGGCATATAAGGGATGGAGCAACAGCCCAGGACTGAAGACAATCGTGTGTATTCCTTTAAAAATCATACAAATCTGCTGGATCCACGCACAAAAAAGGACAAGAAACAGTGACCAATCTAATAGTATTGAGCAACTCTAGTCTCCAGACTGAATTTATTAAAATCATTTTCCATTAAAAGGAATCAGGGTATTTGGAAAAATGATTTATTCCAGGTCTGAGTAGGAATTGCAGCTGATGACACTGGAGCCAACTAACATACCGGAAAACACGTCAAAAAGACCAGAAGCCAAACTAAAGGGTCTCCCACTTCATGAAGATAAAACTATTTGAAGGTCAATAAAATAATTCAATAGAATCAATCAAGACAAACATAGATATCTAGATCTAATGAAAATACTCTAAAAGAAAAACAAATTCTGTTTATTGCTCACATTTGTAGGATCCCAGGGAAACATCTCCTTGCTTTGAACAGTGGAAATATTGCTAAAGAATTGAGCACTAATTCTACTCTTCCTATATATAACATGCTAACCTATAAATTGTGGGAAGTTTCTATTATATAAAAATTTCAGCTAATGGATGCAAAAAGTTATAGAATTAGAACATAAAAAATGAAACATAGCTTGTATCAATTTTTACTTATACAGGTTTCTCGACATTTTTCCAGAGGTCTCAAAGCAATAAAAATTAAAATTATCTTTTGTTCTTCTCACATATACTTTCATTTCAACACAGGAGCATGGACCATCTGTCTGGAGGATGCCGGTATCCCGCCTAGACACTGAGAATGTCTCCTTTTCCACCCAGACTTCCAGAAGGCTCTGTGGGGTGGGCTTGGGCCACAGCCCTTCCCTCCCAACTTCCTGTTCAGCAATGTTCAAGAGGCACTTCACGCTGCTATCATGAGGTGGCGCCAAAGTACCACCGTTATCAAACTTGTCAACGAAGAATAGTCCACAAGGGGCAAAAAATATATCTCCCTTGCAGCCCAGCTTGTGGACCTACATACAGAATGATTTTGTCAGAAACAAAAACAAAAACAAAAACAAAAACCCAACAAACTGGTAGACGTAAAAGAAGACGGAAAAACACATAAACTACAGGACATCCACTGGATGAAACACCAAGTAGCTCTAGCGTACCTTGCCTGTCTTACGTGGGCAGCTGTAGGGCAGTGCAGGGCAACGGGAGGTGACAGGATGTGGGCACTGAAATGGCATCTGGGCTGCTGTGCCATAGTGCCCTGGAGCAGGGATGACAGAGAGGGGATGGGAGACGGTCTGGAAAGTCTGTACTGGGGTGGGGTAATGGAGGCTGAACATCCTGTTCTCTAGCATGAACGCCTCTGCAGTGTGGACACCTCAACCCCACACTGACAAGGAAAGTGAATAAGATGTACATTCAGTGATGTAAATCAGTGAATAAGATGTACATTCAGGAGCAACAGAAAATGTAATTGCTTTCATATACACGAGAATTTTCCAAACAGAGCTGGTATCATAGTAAGCAAACTGTTTGAAAATATTTGTTACTCTTTGCAAAATGTACTTCTGTTCATTAAAAAAGGAAACAAAAATAGAGGTAGCTGTGATGACTCCTGGTGGTCACAGCTAGAATTACAGCTCTGAGAGTAGACCTCAGGTCTCAAAGGGGCAGGGAGGGATGGAGAGATTGGCAGCTGATTAATAGGATCCGGCAAAGTTTTCTGGTATTTTCACAAATCTGCGGCAATTCCTCTGCATCCATCATTTTTCTGGACTATTAAGAAAGCACACTTTTCGAGGATGTCTGAGAGTGGAAGCCCTAGAATGAACTGACTATAAGTCTGTGACTGTCAGTAGTAGAGACAAACCCCCCCCACACACACACACGCACGCACGCACTCAGGCACGCACGCACGCACACGTCAATGCATATTTAAAAACCTACTTTATTTCTCCAGGAAATTGAATAAAATGAATGCTTTTCCATAGTACAAAGCGTATGTGCACCTTACTTTTGTAGATCTATTCAAAATATTTCGTTTTAAATATTTTATCCAGTTTTTCCTAAATATAAAAATTCAATAAATATACAAAGGCACATTCATGAATTAAAATTAATCTGCATCTCCAACTGACCTGACCCTACTCCTACTCCCTGACCTTCAGTGGTCTGCTGTTCCTTGGGTAGTAGATACTCTCCAGATGTGTCCCAGTAAGTGAGGTGAACACAAACATGTTCACCTTCACACACACGCAGTCTTTTCCAAAAGTGCAATCATAGTCTTTTGAACTTGTTTTTCCACTTAATATCTTCTGAGAATTTACATTTATTTCTTGTGAATTTGGCATATTTAACATGTTTATTATCATTATGTTTGTGTTTCATATATATATATATTTATATATTTGAAGTCTCTGTTACAATTACTTGCCAATCTCTTTGCTTGTTAGTTTCATTAAGCATGGATACTAGCCCAATATCGCAGGTGTAGTTTGCAAGAATTTTTTCCAAAATTCACCAACTATTCTTAGTGGGTTTTTTAAATCTAAAATTTTTCAATTTTAATATACTGTGACCTAAAGCTATACAGATTATATTTTTTTTAAAAAAAGGAACAGTATTGGAACATGTAATGGCTGCTTCCAAAGAGATTAGATCATTCAAAGCTCATAAAACATGAAGACAAAATGGAAATTAGAGTAATTCAGAATTGCCTGCTATGAGAAGACAACAAAGATGTCCCCCTGATTTCCCCAAATTTTCCCAAAGTACACTGATGTGAATAATGCTCAGAGTGATGGGTTACTTGAATGGTTAAGATTAAAGGAGATGAGGTGTAAATTGCATTGGTTTACAGTAGTTCAGTGCATGTTACTTTCCTTCTCTTCAGCTCATCTGTCCCAAGGCCAGCACTTGAGCTCCAGCCTGAGCGCATTCACCACTTCACGGATTAGCCAACTTGTGTGGCCCTACACCCAGGTCCCTTGGCACAAAAAATGGGATCTCACCTCTGTCATCTTCAACACCCAGAAGAGTTGTTGAGTAAAGACTCATGGGTTCACAATAGCAGAGGAGTGAAATCTGACCCTTTCTTAAGGTCCGGATGCCCATCTTCTAAATAAGGAGGCTGCTCAGAGTCCTCTAGAGAGGACCTCATTCAAATTCTACCACTTACTTGGAGAGGTGACTTGGGCTCTGTAAGCTTGAGCTTGGTCATCTGTGAAATGGGACTGACCATGCCATCCTTACAGAGCTGTCTTGAGTGGTTAATGAGAAAACCTGCCCAGAGTATATGGCATGGAACAGGACTTTGGTGGTCTTTAAATGTTGGGACACAGGAGGAGGGGCTGGCTGAGCCTCAGAGCTAAGGAAGCGTGAAAAACCATTTCTCATTGCTTCTTCTCATGGGAACACAAACATCTAGTTAAAAGAAGCAAATATCTATGTAATATGCATTAAGTTCAAAGTTTTAGAGACAAAGTATTCTGCATTTTGAAGTATTTAATTAACTCATACAAGCTACCCAACGTCACGCTTCTGAGCACACTCAAATCCAGCTTCCCAGGTTGGGAGTGGGGGCAGTGTGCAAGATAGGTGTGCCTGGGAACTCACCTGGTAGGATCAAAGATAGATAGTACCAGGGATGCAAGGTTTGGTGTTTGCCCAGAGGCTGCTCTTGAGCTACTTGATATGTTAATATATTTATAGAAAAATTCTGGACCTATTCTGTTGTCACCAGTGCACAGGTCCTTAGGTCATGCATTAGCCAGCCACAGCAACCAGCATTTCAGCCACCTGCTGCCTTCCTGAGGGATGAAAATCTTAGCATTACTGGCATGCCTTTGACACACAATTATCCATTCTTTCATTTGCCAATTGCTAAAGTGTATATTATATATATATATATATATATATATATATATATATATATAGTCTTTAAAATCAAATTATGGAAAAGGGTTTTCTACATTCCTCACTTCCCTTTGATTGCTTATCCCACTACACTATGTCTTCTGTCCATATGATTGTAATGAATGTCCTCTCACCAAGGTTATAATCATCCACCTTTTCTCATTATGTCCAGCTTTTCATATAAATATATTAATATACAAAGTAATCATTTTAGTAACCTTCTAAAGTATGCATGCTTGTGCAGACTGCTTTTTTTAGCTAACAATAGAGCTTTGACAGTCTCCCAGGCTCTGGAGCATGATGTACCAGACACAAATCTAAGCTCTCCCGGTCCCTAACTGTGTGGTCTCAGGCAAAGTCCTTATTCACTCTGTACTTCAGATTTTCATCTATGAAATGGAATTAGCAACAGTGTCTACCTCGTAAGGGTGCTCTGAAAATTGAATGACTCAATGCCTAAAAAGGACTTGGCAAAAATGTTTTAGCCATTTAAATTTCATTTCTTGTGTCTTTACTGGCTATTAATATTTCTACTATCCCCATGGTATAGACTCAAGTATATTCATAATCAATAAACTTTGAGGTATGTTCTCAGTGAGAGAAGCATGTCATGATATTAAATGTAGGATTAACCTTATCTTTTGCAGATAATTATATAAATGCATACATTTCTGCATAAATTTATAAGTACCTGCATAAGAAAACTTCTGACAGAATATTATACAGATGAAAACATTAGGATGTATATTTCAACGTTCTTGATCTATAAATGTGAAAGAGAGGTGGCTGTAGACCTTGGCAGGGTTCATTTCAGCGGTGAGGTGGAGGATAAAGCGCCAGTAGATAAGCAATGAGGACTGAGGTGGAGGAATGTGAGTTGAGTATTGAGAATTCTTCATAGAACTTTGGTCGTGGCTCACGTCTGTAATCCCAGCACTTCAGGAGGCTGAGGCAGGTGGATCAGGAGGTCAAGAGATTGAGACCATCCTGGCCAACATGGTGAAACCTGGTCTCTACTAAAAATATAAAAATTAGCTGGGCGTGGTGATGCATGTCTGTAGCCCCAGCTACTCAGGAGACTGAGGAAGGAGAATCGCTTGAACCAGGAGATGTAGGTTGCAGTGAGCTGAGATTACACCACTGCACTCCAGCACTCCAGCCTGGCAACAAAGCAAGACTCTATCTCAAGAACAACAACAACAACAACAACAACAACAACAACAACAAAGAACTTTGCTCACAATGGGGAGAATATATGTAAAGAGATCCGTAACTAGGGATGTAGAGAGGGGTCCAGGATATTATGTTTTAAAATTATCAATGATAAGTGACTCTGTCAGGTTGAAATATTAAGAGGAAGGGGCCATCTCTTTTTAGATCTACAAACTGAATTAACCATGCCCCTATTTCCACACTTCACATTCTGGGGAAGCCTAAAACTTCACAAAAGGAATGGTATAGAGTTTGGCCTTAATGTCTATTAACTGTAGGGATGAATGGATGGACAGATGGATAGATAGATGCAAGATGTGTCAAAGAGCTGCTGGTAATTTATGGTATTTTCTCAGGACAGAATTCTCACACAGGTGACTGAATCCATGGCATTGGTGGCTGAAAGCATGCAGTTTCTCAGGTCTCTGCAACTGATGGCAGCAAGATGGGAGCACCCAGCTTGAGTGTTCAGAAGCAGATTTAGGCTGACTTACACACCTTACATCCTGGAGGGATCCACCCTGACCTTATCAGTTGAGGTCACAGACAGGCTTACTTTCGGCAATGGGGAAAGGATTACAGCCTGCTCAGAACCATGTTGTGGTCCAGTTCTTGTGTCATTCAAAAAGACTCCACAAAGTGCAGATCCAGATCCTCTCCAAACTTGAACTCAACCAATGTCATGGACAGACATTCTTAATTCCCTTCTTTGTAAACACAGTGCCATTAGGAACACCCAGAGGCCACCACACATCCTGGAACCATAACGCCAGCAATAGCTCTGGGAGAACCTGCAGGCTCATGTGTCTCTTGCTCATTGTTTTTATGCTACATATTAAAACGGACCACTTTGCAATAAAAATATAAATGCAATGATGATTATCAGAGCATTATGTGTACTAGAGAAGTTTTTAAGTTATCTGAACATCAAATTAAATATAATGACAAGGAAAGAATTTCCACCCGTCATATCATCCAAGTATAAAAAGAAACCATTCAGGATTCCAGTGAGATGGGCATGCAGGAAGTCTACCCTGTTTTATACTGGTGGTGGGGATGCCATTTAGTACAACCTCTTTCCAGGTGATTTGGCAATTTCTATTAAAGACTCTATGCATCCCTGATCTGCATGTGTCTGGGGCCTGCTCCTTCAAGTATTCATCCTCAGCATGACCCTTGTCCCTCTGAGAGTGCATATTCTTCCTGATACAAGAATTGTCTGGGGACTCCAGTTTCTAAAGCACTGGCCTAGATGCTCCCTTGTCTACAGAGGAGGAAATTTAGGTCTGACATGATTCTCTTTCAGAAGAGAGACAAAACTGTCAGCTTGGCTTCAGAGCTGAAGACACACATTTCAGTAGTGACCAGGGTCATCAGGAAAGCAAGATTTACTTGGTTATGGTGTGATGTCACCAGCATCACCATCTGTGAGGGGGCATATAGGGTGCTGGTCTTTGCCTTTCCACTTAGTGGCAGGACGCTCCCCAGCCACGTTACTTAACCTGCAAACATCACTGTTTCTTCAGCTACAGGATGGTGCAGAGATTATATCCTCTACCTCCCAGGAATGTTGTGGGAAATTCAAGAGATAGAAAAGTACCAGCATTCAGGAAGGGTGAGTCCCCATGGCTCCCTGAGGCCAGAGATCCTGCCCTTCTGTGGGATGTTATGTTACGACCACCCTATGACAATGCAAAAATAAATGGTCACTCAATTACAAAAGAGTGCAAGGACTTATATTTACTCAGTTCATCCAATATTGATTATTATAGTAATCCACAGTGTAAATTGAACAGTAATTACATGGAAATCACTTTCCCTTCCTTCCCATCTAAGGTCTCAGAAGTGCTTTCCCAGATGGGATCTCATTAACCTCTACATTGATCTGTGAGGTGTTAACCAAAACTGGCCAGCACATTTAGAAATGACTCACCTAAAGCCTTATAATGGGCCTCCCTGCCCGTGTTCTATCACATTGTTTTTCTGCAAAGCCTCATCTTGCAGGGTTACATTATACATATTTTTCTTTTTGTTTTTGTTTTACCAAAAAAGAAAAATATATGCCTTTTTACTGTTAAGAAACATTTTCTTAAATTACATTTTATTAACATTTCCTAACATTTCATTCCTTACTGAAATTCCTTTTTTCTTACTGATCCATTAAAACCATGTTGGCTATGTTCAATGTAACTAGAGATATCTTTGGTGTTTTCTTTCCTTAGCTTCATATCTTGTGGAATATCTTGTACAAAAAAGTAGATTTGCAGAAAAACATACATATAAATCACTTATTAATCCCCAGATGTAGTAAAATAACATAGCAAAAACTTTATCAAATCCATTTCATGCACAAACTGGACAGATCTGTTATGTATAATCTCTATGTGCATCTGCAGTGTTTCATAAATTGGTGCTTTGACATTTAAAAGGTTTACAAAAAGGCCCCTCTTGTAATATCGATGACTCTGAATTATCTCACTATCATTGCTTCTCAAATACCCTTGAATTTATACTCATCGTTGCCATATCAACATTCTCACAAAAGCGGTTATTTTACGGAAAAAGTTGCAGTGTGATTATGATATAGACATTAAAAATTTCATGTTACCAAGAGTTGAGCAGAGTACTAATTTTCCCTTTAGAAAAACATGCACATCCACGTATAAATTCAAAGTCCAGCTGCATAACGTGCTGTTATTAATGGAAGGCATCACACACATTGCCAAGCAGCATGGTTCCCATGAGAAACAGAAAACGTGTTTCTTGAATCTTGAATGCATCTTCCCTCTTCCAGGTGTAAACATTCAGAGCTTTTCTTGGAGCGATTCCAGCTTGTTTCCTTTTGGTGCCTTTCTTAAGAAATTTTGCAGCTGTTTCTGGTGTAGTTTTTGGGTGGACTCCGGGGTGGGCAGACGATCTTCATTTTGCAGAGGCTGCTCCTATTGTGAGTGGAGCTGGCCGTGAGGGAGTAGGAGAGGCCACGCATCATCCTGGCATTCAGGCCCTTGGCCATGGAGAAGGACTTGAGGTGGCTTCTTAAGGCAATGGGGAGCGGGAGCTTGTCCACCAGGTGCACGGGCGTGCAGGACACGATGGCGCGGCAGCAGAGGTCTTGCAAGCTCAGTACCTTGCTCGGCCTCCCGAGCCAGTTCAACCTGTGCCGCAGCAGCACGATCCTGGCCAGCTCCGTGAAAGACTCTATGATGTTGAAATTGCACAGGGGGCTGACCTCAAAGAAGGTCACGCCCAGGCGCTCGGCGTAGGCCTGGGCCTGCTCCCTGGGCACCTGCCTCTTGAATGCCAGATGTAGGCGATTCCCCACCAGGATTTTAGGGACACCAGGGGCATGCTCATCAATCTTCTTAATCCATCGATCCATACCCTCGAAAGACCAGCGGTTTGCAATGTCGTACACCAGGATCACTCCTTGGGCACCACGAGAATAGGAGCGGAATATGGTACAAAATCTTCCCTGCCCCGACGTATCCCACAGCTTCAGCTTCACCCGCTGGCCGTCCAGCAGGATGGTGGTGGTCTTGTAGTCGATCCCCGCTAGATGGCTGTACGGGGACTCGGCTGCACCGTCCTGCAGGCTCTCCAGGATCTCGCCCTTGCCCACGTCGCTGTCACCCACCAGCAGGAACTTGAGCAGGAAGTCATAGGCCTGGTCGGGGCTGCCTGGGGCGCTCATCGTGCTGGCCCCGGTCCCCTCCTGAGCCAGGCCCACGGGGTTGCGCAGAGGCGGTGCTGGGCCTATTTTTCTTGAGAAATTAACATAGAACATAAAAAAATGGGATGGGGAACTCTATGAAATGAAGTGAAATGAGGTGGTGGCTTTGATGGTTTTCTTTTACAAACCCTAGGAAACTGGTTCAGCGATTGTTTTACTTTTTCTTACCCACCACAGAGTAGTGAAACAGCAGTTAATTCATCATGAAAACCTATACATTCCCTTAGCATTTCCATATGATTGTTATCATGGAAGCATGCCTTTTGGATTATGTCAAAGGAATTTCCTTTAAAGGAAAGACGGGTATGGAACAGTAAGGGGACTAAGATGTGTTGAGTACCCTATGTACCCTACGCTGTGTATGACGCTTAAAATATTTTGTTCTTTTGCTTCTCAGAACAATTGACTTTGGTAGCTATGATTGTTTACATTTTACAAATGAGAAAAGGCAAACTCAGAAGTGTTACGTAATTATTTAAAATTTTGCTGTTAGTATAGACATCACAGAAATCACAGTCCTGAGCCGGTGCTCTCCTCATATAATGCACCCATATCCTTTTTACTCTGTGGCCACGCAGGGTTTAGGAATAAGTGTAACTGTCTGTGCATGTGATCCTTGACAAGTTACACATGTTTGGGTGGGCACTGATACTTTTCTTGCTGCAGGTGGACATTTACCGTAAATATAAGAGCTGACATCTCAGAAGACACTAGGACATGGATTTTGCTAGAGTGTCTCATAAATAATATTCACCCAACAAAGATGTGTTGAAGTAACACATGCATTGATCAGTAAAGGGTTTTAGGTTTAACACATGCACAGCTCCTATAACAAAATAACAAAACTGACAAAATATGTATATTGTTCACAGATGAAGAAACGCAAATGGCCAATAATCACAAGAAAATACATTCTAGCTCACTAACACATTAAGGAATGCAAATGAAACCATTTAAATATCCTCTTATCACCTATCATCTGACAAAATTTAAATGCAGAAAAAACTGAGTAAGAATTTTTTTTAATTTGCAAAGGAAAAAGGTGAAAACTGGCTTTGTGTGTGTCTGTATTTTGGGGTGGGAGGAGGGACCAAATACATGAAAGAAATGGAAACACACTTATCAGTTACAAATACATTAAATATTCTAACTACAACAGGTATATAGATGATTAAAGAAATTAGAATGTTCAGACACATGAAAGGGAGTTTAAATTACTGAAATCAAGCCCCAAGGGATAAATGTTTAAACATGTAATGGATGAAACGTTTTTTACGTGTACAAAATAGCCAGAGGTTATTTGCTACAGCATTGCTGAAATCTTTTTAAAACGGAAAAAATGAGAAGCATTCTAAATACTCATCAATACAGAACAAACAATAACAAACTTGTCTCCCTGATTTACACAGACTCCTCTAAAGACATTGTCATGATCTGAATGGTGGAATCTGACCATTTCTCAAGCCCCGGAAGCCCATTTTCTAAAAGGGAGGTGCTCAGCTTCCTCTAGGGAGGGTGAGGGATAGAACCTCATTCCAATCCTGCCATTTAACTGAAGAGGTGACTTAGGTTCTGTGAGCCTGAGCTTGGTCATCTGCGAAATGGGATGACCATACCATCTTTATGGAGTTCTTACCAGGCACAAATGGGAAAACCTATCCAGAGTATATGGCATGGATTGGGAGACTTCAATGGCCCTTTAAACGTTGAGACACAGCAGTAGGGGTTGGCTGAGCCTCAAAGCCAAGGCAGGCATCGTGGAAATCATTTCTCATTGTTTCTCCTAATGAAAACACAGACATCCATATAAAGAAGGCAAATCTCCCTGATACACCTTGAATTCAGAATTTTAGAGATGGAGTTCTCTACATTCTTGTGTGTTTCATAATCTCACAAAAACTGTTCAGCATTATGCCTCTGAGAAGACACAAATCCAGTTCCCCATGCTGGTAAGAAAAAGAACTGATCGGTGTAAATGTAAAAACATATGCTCCAGGGCATCCACACAATGAAACACCAGGTAGCAATGACAGGGCTGTAGAAAGGTGACTGAGAGAGGTCAGAGGCAGTGGAGCAGCATCTGGGGACCTGTGTCTATAGTGTTCCGGACAGGGGAAGACTGAAAGAGTGTGAGAAGGTCTGAGAAGCCTGAACAGGGATGGAATTATGAAGAGCTGAATGCCCTGCTTTCTAGGAGGATTCCCCGTCCCCCACCACACACACACACACACACACACACACACACACACACACAAGGACACCTCAACACACACTGAGAAGAGATGATAAATCAGTGATTGCAATGTAAACTTGGGGGTCAACAGCAAATGGACCTGCTTTAATATACGTGTGAATTTTCCAAACAGAACTGGAATCAAAGTAAACAAGTCATTTTAAAACATTTGTTACTCCACAAAATGTACAAAAACAGAGATAGCTGTGATGCTTCTTAGTGCCCAGAGACAGAAATGCAGCTTTGATAATCTCAAACCAGGGACTCAGGAAGGAAGAGGGATGGATGGAGTTTTCAGGTTAGCGCCAAGATATCAGCCACAGTTTTCTGGAATTATTCACCTAATAGTGGCAATTTCCATTTATCCATCATGTTCCACAATATATAAAACTGAGATTGGTTCCAACCCCTGTTGGAACTAAAGATAAATTGCATCCATGATTGTGTATTTGGGGTGGTAGAGCTAGAGGACACACACACACACACACACACACACACAGACACCCTCTGTAAATTAGACTTGTTATTTAATTTACTTCACAATAAAATATAATGAATGCTCTTTCGAATTAATGAACATATGTGCACCTTAACTTCAATAATTTGTTCCAAAGTGTTTCATGTGTTCAAATTTTAATCAAAATACTTTTATTCCCAAATACCAATTTTCAAACAATATACAAGAGAGTATATTCATAAATCAAAATTAACCTGAGCTCTCACTGGTCCAACTCCCACTCCTTAACCCCAAGGGGTCTGCTGTTCCTAGGATGGTACATATGTTCCAGACACATCCCTGTAGGTGAGGTGCACATGAACATCACCTACACACACACATTGTCTTCTCCAAAAGTGTAATCACAGTACTTATCTTTTGCATCTTGTCATTATAAATTCTCAAGATGTTAAAATGTTTGCATCTTAGTTCTTGTGGCACTGGCATATTTTAACATGTTTATTGTTCACGTACATTTCACTTAAATTCTCTATGGAAATAGTTGCCAATCCTTTTGTTACTATGTTTCACAAATCATGGATACTAATCCAATTAAATTCCAAAATTTGACTTTAAAATTCTACAGCTCTTAATTTCAAAAGAAAAAAAAAAAAAACATTGAGAAACACCTGGGGAGCCGGTACTGTCAGCCTGGAGGGAGATTAGAGCATTCAGGGTCCTGGAGTAATCAAGAGAAAATGATAAAAATTTAGAGTACTACATACAGAGTTTGTGCTGATCAGGAAACAACAAAGTTGTCTCCCTGATTTACATAAACTTCTCTAAAGGCAGCAGCTTAATTTGAATAATGGTTATAATGACCTTGCATAGCAGTTAAAATTAAAGGAGATGAGGTGTAAAGTGCATTTGCTTACAGTAATTCAGTGCATGTTACTTTCTTTTTCTCCAGCTCACCTGTCCCAAGGCCAACACCTGAGCTTCTACCTGAGCCCACTCACTACTTTAGGGATCAGCCAACTCGTGTGGCCCTACACCCAGGTCTCATGGCACAAAGTACAGGATTTCACCTCCTCTGTCATCTTCAGCACCCAGAGGAGTTGTTGAGTGGGAACCCATTGGACCACAATAGCAGGGGAGTGGAATTTGACCATTTCTCAAGCGCTGGAAGTCCATCTTCTTTTATATATATATAAAAGGTTTTGGGGTACATGTGAAGAACATGCAAGATTGTTGCATAGGTACACACATGGCAGTGTGGTTTGCTGCCTTCCTTCCCCTCACCTGTATCTGTCATTTCTCCCCATGCTATCTCTTCCCACCTCCCCACCTCCCCGCCCCTCCCCCATTCCCCCCCAACGGACCCCAGTGTGTAGTGCTCCCCTCCCTATGTCCATGTGTTCTCATTGTTCAACACCTGCCTATGAGTGAGAACATGCGGTGTTTGATTTTCTGCTCTTGTGTCAGTTTGCTGAGAATGATGGTTTCCAAGTTCATCCATGTCCCTACAAAGGACACGAACTCATCGTTTTTGATGGCTGCATAATATTCCATGGTGTATATGTACCACATTTTCCCTATCCAGTCTATCATCGATGCTCACACCAGTTAGAATGGCAATCATTAAAAACTCTGGAGACAACAGATGCTGGAGAGGATGTGGAGAAATAGGAACACTTTTATACTGTTGGTGGGAGTGTAAATTAATTCAACCATTGTGGAAGACAGTGTGGCGATTCCTCAATGACCTAAAAATAGAAATCCCATTTGACCCAGCAATCCCATTACTGGGTATATATCCAAAGGATTATAAATCATTCTACTATAAGGACACATGCACACAAATGTTCATTGCAGCACTGTTTACAATAGCAAAGACCTGGAACCAACCCAAATGCCCATCGATGATAGACTGGAAGTCCATCTTCTAAAAGGGAGTGCTCAGGGTCCTCTAGGGAAGGTAAGGGATGGAACCTCATTCCAATTCTGCCACTTACTTGGAAAAGTGATTTAGGTTCTGTGAGTCTGAGCTTGGTTAACTGAAATGGGATTGACCATACCATCCTTACGAAGCAGTTCTGAGGGGTAAATGAGAAAATCTGTTGAGAATATACATCAGGGAGTGGCCTTTAGAGGGGCTGGCTGAGCCTCAAGACTAAGGCAGTCATCATGAAAAATCATTTCGCATTGTTCCTCCTAATGACAACACAAACATCATGAAGAAAGAAGCAAATCTCTCTCCGAAATGCCTAAGTTCAAAGTTTTAGAGACCAAAGGTCTCTGCATTCTTAGGTGCTTGAAAGTTCATAAGGGCTATTCAACATCATGACTCTGAGTAGATCCAAATTTACTTCCCATGGTGGTAACACAAGTGTGTTTGTGAATCCACCTGGTGGGCTCCATGACAGATCACATCAGGGACACAGGAGTGGTGACTGTCTAACGAGTGCTCCAGCACTGCTCACTATGTTAATATATTTATAGGAATATTCTAGACCCATTCTGCAGTAAACAGTGCAAGGTTCTCAGATCACACATTATCCAGCTACATCACAAGAAGATTTCAGTTACCCACTGCCTCCTTGAGAAGCAAAAACCTAGGAATTACTAGCATTTCTACCACACGCAATTTTCTATTCTTTAGGTAATAACTCAATGTGTATTGAGTTTTAAAAGCATACTAGTCTATTGGAGATGTCTCATTAACTAAAGTAGAAATAAGAGGGCAAGAATTCAAATGAATATATGGGTAACTTCGTGGTTCAAATCTGAGAGGAGATGATTTCTTCAAATTAACTTTATACTTTCTCAAATTCCAAAGAATTGAAGTGTTTAAAAATCCCATTTTGTTCCTCATCACCTGATACAGTTTGAATATATGTCTCTGCTAAATCTCATGTTGAATTGTAGTCCCCAGGCCTGATGGGAGGTGTTCGGGTCATGGGGCTGATCCCTCATGGCTTGGTACTGTCCTTGTGACAGTGAGTTCTCCTGAGATCTGGTTAAGTGTGTGGCACCCACCACCCCCACCCCCCGCACTTTCTCTCTTTTCCCTGCTTTCACCATGTGATATACATACTTCAGCTTCACCTTCCATCATGAGTAAAAGCTCCCTGAGGCCTTCTCAGAAGCTAAACAGATGCTGGTGCCATGTTTGTAAGCCTGTAGAACCATAAGTCAATTAAACCTCTATTCTTTATAAATTACCCAGTCTCAGGCATTTCTCTATAGCAATGCAAGAATGGCCTAATACATCACTCATACATAATATCTTTCTTCTCTTCTCTCCTCTCCCCTCTTCTCTCTCCCCTCCTTTTCCTTTCCTTTCCCCTCCTCCTCCCCTCCCTCTCTCTCTTTGACACTATCTTTTCCTTCCCCTTCAAAAAGTTATCTACATCCTCTATTTACATTACTACATTTTTTACCTTCTCTTATTAACATTACTTCCCCATTGACTCTTTATCCCACTGCACTATGGCATCTGTCCCCACGATTGCAATGAACATGATCTCACCAAGGTTACAATCCACCTTTTGTTCACTGGGTCCAGTTTTCTGTTTACATATATTACCATACTGAGTACTGCTTTTAATGAACTCATACAATATGCATGCTTGTGCAGTAGTTTCTTTAAACTTAACACAAATGTGTGACAGGCTCTAGAACATGATATACTGGACAGAAATCTAAGCTCTCCCACTCCCTAACTAGGCGGTATCAAGCAAAGTCTTTATTCTCTTTGTCACTCAGTTTATCATCTATAAAATAAGGATTAGTCATAGTATCTACCTTTTAAGAGAGCTTTGAGCATTGACTGACTCAATACATTAAAAGCATATGATTCATAAGAAATGTTAGTCATTTTAAATTCTTTTTACATATCTTACTGGCATTAGTATCACTGTAGACATGAAAAATAGGATATTGACGAATGTTTATTAATAATCAATGACATTTGGGGTCCGATGCTTGGAAGTGTAATAGTTTCCTAGGTCCGCCATAACAAATTATCACAAACTTGGCACATTTAAACAACAGAAATTCATTATCTTATGGTTCAGAAGTATAGAACCAAAGCCTGAAGTACAAAATCAAGGTGCCGGCAGTACCACACTGCCTCCAAAAGTTTTAGGGGATAATCCTTTCTTAGTTCTTCCAGCTCCTCCTTTATTTGGCTTGAGGCAGCATAACTCCAATCTCTACCTCCATCTCCACATGGCCTTCTTCCTTGCCTGTGTCAAATCTCCCTCTGCTTTCTTTTATATAGACATCAGTCATTGGAATTAGGCATCAACCTACATTCAGGATATTCACTTCTGGAGATCTTTCACTTAATTGTACCTACATACACCCTATTTTCAAATAAAGTTTGGGTGGGTTAGGACTGGGACATGTTTTGAGGGGGACACAATTCTACCCACTAGAGTTAAACATGCAAGTTACATTACAAATGTTAGATAATGTATCTTTTTTCCCCCCGAAACGGAGTCTTGCTCTGTCGCCCAGAGCTGGAGTGCAATGGCGCGATCTCGGCTCACTGCAACCTCTGCCTTCCGGGTTCAAGCAATTCTCCTGCCTCAGCCTTCTGAGTATCTGGGATTACAGGCATGCACCACCATGCCCAGCTAATTTTTGTATTTTTAGTAGAGATGGGGTTTCACCATGTTGGCCAGACTGGTCTCGATCTCATGACCCCCTGATTTGCCTGCTTCAGCATCCCAAAGTAGATAAGGTATCTTTTATATCTTAATATATAAATGCATGTATGCATGTTTAATCTAGGTATTATATCCACTGTGTATGAAATACTCTTAACAGAGATAGGTCAATGATATCAAGAGACAATGCAATAGAAACCAATATTAATTTATCCAAAAACTTGTAGGCAGACACACACACACATAAAATGAAAAAGAATCAGATTTAGTCAATCAGGAAAGTCATAAATTATAATGCAGTATATATATGGTTCCATTGTGAAAAAAATATATATATACACACACACACATGGGTTTATAGGTATGTGTGTGTGGTTAAAAATAAGTTAGTGGGCCGGGCGCGGTGGCTCAAGCCTGTAATCCCAGCACTTTGGGAGGCCGAGGCGGGTGGATCACGAGGTTGAGAGATCAAGACCATCCTGGTCAACATGGTGAAACCCCGTCTCTACTAAAAAATACAAAAAACTAGCTGGGCGTGGTGGCGCGTGCCTGTAATCCCAGCTACTCAGGAGGCTGAGGCAGGAGAATTGCCTGAGCCCAGGAGGCGGAGGTTGCGGTGAGCCGAGATCGCGCCATTGCACTCCAGCCTGGGTAACAAGAGCGAAACTCCGTCTCAAAAAAAAAAAAAAAAAAAAATAAGTTAGTGTACCACATGGAGAGAAAAAGATCTGGAGAATAGATAACAGTAAATTAATACAGACCATCTTTGTATTATGGAGATGTAGAAGATTTGGATGGAATATTTTAAATTTCTAATATATATTTCAATTATGTTTCATATGCCTTAAACAATAAAAAAATTAATAATGTGACAAAGTCATTAAGATACTGTTTTGTAAATCAGGAAAATCTGTGACCCTGGTCACAAAATGATAGTGTAGAAATACATTTATTGACTAAGAATCATGTTTATATGCTGTGGTATAAAAACAGCATATTAAAAAGATTTATTTAATAAATCAGTAGATGTGCATTGGAGGAAGATAGAGGATTTTTTTAGATTTGCAATTCCCTAGTATTTTAAATGTGGAAATTTCATTGTTCAAAATGTGAACAACAACAACAACAAAAAAAAACACTATAATTGTGAACTGATTATACATATGATGCCCACATACTCATTGCTTTGGAAACATGTTCACAGTATATTGGTTTATGCATTAAAAAGTAGGTCAAAACAATTTATTTGACAGTGTGTCTGCATGTGTGGTGGGGGTGTCCCTGTGTTTCTATGTCTGAACGTTCTTCACAATTATTCATACATCAATTCATGTATCTTTCTATTCAGTTTACATAAAGACTAGACACCTAGTCCTGGGCATGACGATTCCAAATTGGGCATGAATACAGCAGAATTACCACCAGCGTATAGGAAATTCCAGAAAGCTTTGTTTTCTGCAGTTTCATACAATGGAATACATGCACCTTCCTTACTCCCCTCAAATCTCCTACCCCTTGCCAAGCCCTTGTTTGACTTTCATTTCTGCAATTCTGACTCTGAGAACCAGCTGACAGCATTCTCTATTGCTTCCAAATGAAAGACATAATTTGTATAAACAGAAACAAAATTTTTCCTCAAAGTAGATAATGAAACAATAAGTACAGTATGACTTGTACTCTTTTGAAAAATTCATATGTTTACAAAAAGATGGACAGGTCATATACATAGTTTTGTTTCCTTGCATACTCTTATGTCTACATCTAATTAGTTTATTAAATAGGTTTTGGGTGTCTACTTCAGAGGTTCAAATATCTTAGGATGAAATGCTATTGAACATTTTACAATGGATGGACCAGGGTGACAACATTGAAATACAGTGATCAATTTCAAGGTTACAGGAAGAGAGACAACCAGACTACCACCCATTCAGCCACAGGATTGGATATCTTTCCTCCCTCAACTTTTTTTTTCTATTTTTTTTTCCCAATCAAAGTTAAAGCCCTATAAAGAGTTTTCCGCACTTTCTACAAAACTACAATGAGACACCTTTAATTATACATTATTGGTATTGAGCTTAATATATATTTATTAATGAATGAAGGAATGGACACTTGTATGTATAGAAATGCTAGTAACTCTTGGATTTTTTTATTTCAAGAGGTTAAAGATGGTTAAAATACTGCTGTGATGTGGCTGAATAATGCATAATCTAAGGATCACTGGCCTGGTGACTGTGAAACAGTTCAGAGTTTTCATATATATATATATGGGGGGGAGAGAGAGAGAGAGAGAGAGAGAGAGAGAGAGAGACAGAGAGAGACAGAGACAGAGACAGAGACAATGTCTTACTCTGTCGCCCAGGCTAGAGTGCAGTGGCCCAATCTCAGCCCACTGCAACCTCCACCTCTCAGGTTCAAGCGATTCTCCTGCCTCAGCCTCCCAAGTAGCCAGGATTACAGGCATACGTGACCACGCCTGGATACCTTTTGTATTTTTAGTAGAGAGGTTTTTGCCATGCAGGCCAGGCTGTTCTAGAACTCCTGGCCTCAAGTGATCTGCCCGCCTTGGCCTCCCAAAGTGCTGGGCCATAGTGCCTGGCTTTCCTATATTAACATACTGAACTGTCCAAGAGCAGCCATTAGGCAAACTCCACACTTTGCTTACCTGGTGTTATCTATCACTGAGATGACCAGGTGAGTTCAAAGACATGCCTATCTTCCCAGCATCAGGAACTGAATTTGGGTCAGCTCAGGGGCTTGATGCTGAACAGCTCTTATGAGCTTCTGATAACATCCAAGAACTAGAGAGACAGCTGTCTATAAATCTTTCAACTCAAGGCATATCACAGGGACACTTGCTTTCTTCAACTAGATGTTTATTTTTCTCAAAAGGGGAAACAGTGAGAAATGATTTTTCACAATGCTCCCTTATCCCTGAGGCTCTGCCAACCCCTACTTCTGTGTCCCAACATTTAAAGACTACTAAAGTCCCACTCTATGCCATATACTCTGGGCAGGTTTTCTCATTTAACCCTTAGGACAGCTCTGGTATGGTCAGTCCCATTTCACAGATGACTAAGTTCAGGCTCACAGATCCCAAGTCACTTCTCCAGATAAGTGGCAGGATTGGAATGAGGCTGATTCCATTAATCAAGCTCCCAACTCCATATCTCCTTTCCCTATGCTGAACCCCTTCTCCTCTCTCAACCTGGTCTACTCTCAGATCTGCCACCTTGGCATTGGCCACCAGGAGGCACATCATAGCTACCTCAATTTTTGTCTTTAAATTAAAAGCAGCTTATTTTGCATAGAGTAACAAATATTATGAGTTTTTTTGTTGTTGTTTGGAAAATTCACATGTATATGAAAGCAGTTCCATTATCTGTTGACCCCAAATCTACATTGCATTCATTGATTTATCACTTCCCTCCTCGGTGCAGGTTGCAGCATCCACATTGTAGTGGGGGTAGAGGGTCCTTTTCAGACAGCAGGGGGTTCACCCTCCTTCATTACTCCACCCCTATACAAGATTCCCACTCTATCATTCCCTTTCCAGAACACTATGGACACACCTGCCCAGACCCTGCTCCTGTGCCCTCATCCCCTCTGTCACTGCCCGCTGCCCTGCACTGCCCTATGGCTGCCCACCTGGGACAGCCAAGGATGTCCTGCACTTTGTTTGCTCATCTTCTTTTAAGTCGATCAGTATTTTTCTGACAGAATCATTCTGTATCTGGGTTCATAAGTGGGCTGTAAAGGAGGTATTATATTTTTTGCCCCTTGCGGGCACTTCTTTACCAAAAATTTTGAAAATGGTGGTACTGTGGTGCCCTCTCCTGATACATTGCAGCTAGAACACTGCATTGCATTGCAGCTAGAACACTGCTGAATAGGAAGGTGGGAAGGAGAGATTGTGGCTCAAGTCCACCCTATAATAAAATAGCTTTCTGGAAGTCTTGGGAAGAAGTGTGCATTCCCAGCGTATAGGGATAATGATGGGCTTCAGACAAAAATTGCTGCCTTTTACTGTGCCAAGAAGAGAGCTCTCTGCTAGAGGAAGAAAAATATTTTAATTTCTATTCTTTGACCACTGGACAGAGACCTGTATAAGAAAAAAAGGGATCCAGGCTACTTGTTATCTTTGTAACGCTCTTTACATCTTTATTCCTATCTTTTCATGAAAATACATTTCTATGATAACATTTGAAATTCCATCATAATATCAATATTTTTTATGGACCCAGTGTTTCATCATATGATATCAGTATAATGTTGGCTGTGGGTTTGTTGTAGGTGGTTTTTATTACTCGAAGGTATGTCCATTTTATACTGATTTTGCTGAGGGTTTTAATCATAAAGAGATGCTGGATTTTGTCAAATGCTTTTTCTGCATCTATTCAGATGATCACATGATTTTTGTTTAAAATCTGCTTATGTGCTGTATCACATTTATGACTTGTGTATGTTAAACCATCCCTACATCCCTGCTATGAAACCCACTTGATCATGGTGGATTTTCTTTTTGATATGTTGTTGAATTTGGTTTGCTAGTATTTTCCTGAGGATTTTTGCATCTATGTTCATCAGGGATGGTCTGTAGCTTTCTTTTTCATTATCTACTTCCCTAGTTTTGATATTAGGGCAAAACTGGCTTCACAGAATGATTTGGGGAGGATTCCCTCTTTCTCTATCTTTTGGAATAGTGTCAACAGGATTGGTACCAATTCTTTGAATGTCTGATAGAATTCGGCTGTGAATCTATCAGGTCCTGGACTTCTTTGTGTGTGTTATTGGTAATTTTTGTATTACTATTTCAATCTTACTGCTTGTTACTGGTCTGTTCAGAGATTCAGTATCTCCCTGGTTTAATCTAGGAGGGTTGTATAATTCCAGGAATTTATCCACCTCCTGTAGGTTTTCTAGTGTATGCATATAAAGGTGTTCATAGTAGTCTTGAATAATCTTTTGTATTTCTGTGGTATCAGTTGTAATATCTCCCATTTCATCTCTAATGAAGCTTATTTGGACCTCCTCTCTTCTTGGTTAATCTTGCTAATGGTCTATCAATTTTATTCATATTTTCAAAGAACCAGCTTTTTGTTTCATTTATCTTTTGTATTGTTTTTGTTTGTTTCAATTTCATTTAGTTCTGCTCTGATCTTCGTTATTTTTTTCTTCTCCTGAGCTTGAGTTTGGATTGTTCTAGTTTCTCCAGTTCTATGAGGTGTGACCTTAGATTGTCTATTTGTGATCTTTCAGACTTTTTGATGTAGGCATTCAATGCTATGAACTTTACTCTTATCGCTTTTGCTGTATCCCAGAGGTTATAATAGGTTGTGTCACTATTATCATTCAAAGAATTTTTAAAATTTCATCTTGATTTGCTGACATAATGATCATTCAGGAGCAGTTTATTTAATTTCCTAGTATTTGCATGATTTTTAAGGTTCCTTTTGGAGTTGATTTCCAATTTTATTCCACTGTGGTCTGAGAGAGTACTCAATATAATTTCAATTTTCTTAAATTTATTAAGACTTGTTTTGTGGCCTATCACACAGTCTATCTGGGAGAATGTTCCACGTGCTGATGAGTAGAATGTATATTCTGCAGTTGTTGGGTAGACTGTTCTGTAAATATCTGTTAAGTCCATTTGTTGTAGCGTATAGTTTACACCCATTGTTTCTTTGTTGACTTTCTGTCTTGATGACCTGTCTAGTACTGTCAGTGGAGTACTAAAGTCATCCACTATTATTGTGTCACCATCTATTTCATTTCTTAGGTCTAGCAGTAATTGTTTTATAAGTTGAAAGCTCCAGTGTTAGGTGCATATATATTTAGAATTGTGATATTCTCCCATTGGACTAGTCCTTTTATTATTATATAATGTCTCTTTGTCTTTTTTTTTAACTGGTGTTGCCTTAAAGTTTGTTTTGTCTCATGTAAAAATAGCTACTCCTGCTCACTTTTGGTGTCCCTTTGCATGAAATATATTTTTCTACCACTTTACCTTAAGTATATGTGAGTCCTTATGTGTTAAGTGAATCTCCTGAAGACAGCAGAAACTAGGTTGGTGAATTCTTATCCATTCTACCATTCTTTATCTTTTAAGTGGAACATTCAGGCTATTTACATTCAATGTTAGTATTGAAATGTGAGGTACTATTCTATTCATTGTACTGTATGTTGCCTGTATACTTGTCTTTTTAAATTGTGTTATTGTTACATAGGTCCTGTGGGATTTATGCTTCAGGGAAGTTCTATTTTGGTGTATTTTGAGGATTTGTTTTAATATATAGAGGTCTTTTTAGCAGTTTTTGTGCCACTGGCTTGGTAGTAGTAAATTCTCTCTGCATTTGTTTGTCTGGGAAAGATTATATCTTTCCTTCATTTATGAAGCTTAGTTTCTCTGGATACAAAATTCATGGCTGATAACTGTTTTGCTTAAGGAGGCTAAAAATAGGACCCCAATCCATTCTAGTTTGTAGGGCTTCTGCTGAGAATTCTGCTGTTAATCTGGTAAGTTTTCCTTTATAGATTACCTGATGCTTTTACCTCATAGCTCTTAAGATTCTTTCCTTTGTCTTGACTTTGGATAACCTGATGAATATGTGCCTAGGCAATGATCTTTTTGCGATGAATTTCCCAGGTGTTCTTTGAACTTCTTGTATTTGTCTAGATCTCTAGCAAGGCCAGGGAAGTTTTCCTTGATTATTCCCTCAAATATGTTTTCCAAACTTTTAGAACCTCTTCTTGTTTGGGAACACCAATTATAGTTAGGTTTAGACACTTAATGAACTCCCTTGATATTCGTTTTTTTAAACTTCTTTTTCCTTTGTCTTTTTTGGATTGGGTTAAGTTGAAAGCATTGTCTTTGAGCTCTGAAATTTTCTTCTGCTTGTTTGACTCTATTGCTGAGGCTTTCCAGTGCATTTTGCATTTCTCTATGAGTGTCCTTGATTTCCAGAAATTGTGATTGTTTTTTATTTATTCTCTCTATTTCACTGAAGAATTTTCCTTTCATATCCAGTATCATGTTTTTGATTTCTTTAACTTGGACTTCATCTTTCTCAGCTACCTCTTTTATTAGCTTAATAATCAACCTTCTGAATTCTTTCTGTGGCAATTCCAAGATTTCATCTTGGTTTGGATCCATTGCTGGTGAGCTGGTATAATCTTTCGGGGGTGTTAAACTTGTTTTGTCATATTACCAGAATTTTTTTTCTTGTTCTTTCTCATTTGGGTAGACTATGTCAGAGGGAAGATCTGGAATTCAAGGGCTGTTGTTCAAATTCTTTTGTCCCATGGGGTGCTCCCTTGATGTGGAGTTCTCTCCCTTCCCCTACAAATGGGGCTTCTGGAGAGCTGAACTGTCATGATTATTTTTGCTCTTCTGGGTCTAGCCACCTAGTGGAGCTACTGAGCTCTGGGCTGGCACTGAGGAGTATCTGCAAAGAGTCCTGTGATGTGATCCATTTTCAGGTCTTGCAGCCAGTGGAAGTAGCAGAGAGTGAAGTGGACTCTAGGAGGGTACTTGATCATATTTTGGTTTAGTGCACTGGTTTTGTGTTGGTTGGCCTCCAACCAGGAAGTAGTGCTTTCGAGAGTGCATCAGCTGTAGTCCTGCAGGGAGGATGCCAACTTGCTGTAGGGACAGCTGGTTAAGTATTCAAATTTCTCAGGCGGTGGGTAGGGCCACAGAACTCCCAAGAGATTATGACCTTTGTCTTTGGCTACCAAGGTGGGTAGAGAAAGACCACCAGGTGGGGCAGGGATAGGTGTGGCTGAGCTCAGCCTCTCCTTGGGCGTGGCTGGCTGTGGCTGCTGTAGGGGATGGGGGTGTTGTGTTCGGTCCAATGGAGTTATATTCCCAGTGGGATTATAGCTGCTTCTGCTGAATCATAGAGGTTGCCAGCAAGTGGGAGAAAGTCAGTAGTCACAGGCCTCACCCTGCTCCCACACAACCTGCAGTCCTAAAGGCCTGTGTCATTCCCATTGTACCCCACAATAGCGCCGAGTGTATTTCAAGGCAAAAAGTGACCAGGGCAGAGAACTTCTCCCAGATCACCAGCTTCCCCGCTGACAAAGCAAGCAGACTCACAGTTTTTCAGTATCTCAGGGGCCTGCGGCAGTGATCCAGTTTCTTCAGAGTGTCTGTGGATTCTCTCAGCTTTCCTGGTATGTTCCTACAGTAGTTCTTGGAGCAAAAGTTTATAGTTTGAGTCTCCACATGCTGCTCTGTCCATCTGAGCAGAAGCTGCAAGCTAGTCCTGCTTCCTATCTACCTTCTTGCCACCATGCATTTATCTGAAATCAAAATACTTTTAATAAAAGTATTATACTCCTAATATTCCAGTATGAAAATTCCTTTCTGCCCACATTAGAAATAATGTGAATCTTTACTAATCTGATAGGCAAAAAAATAATCTCTCACCATTGTTTTAATATAACTCATTTTTGCTCTCTTCTGGAATTTCATACTGTGGATGTGACATAATCAATTTTCACAAACTGGTATTATTCAGAGTGTTCCAATATTCCCTATTATCTACATGATGTGGATGGTATCTTTTCAAAGTCTGTGCACTGGTAGTAGGTGTAGTCCAGGGCAGAGTTCCCATGGCTATTTGTTCTGGTGAGCTGAATGGGTCCCCTTGGAATCCAACAACTATGTTGAGAGAATTGTAGTATTGTGATAACAGAACCTGGTTGATGTAGGAGTGCGTGTGTGTATGTGTTTGTGTGAGTGTATGTGTGTGCTGACAACCACGTTTCCCTTTACTTCCTTCTGGCTCCTTTGTGTCACTGCATCTCATTTGGTCTCCTTTTCTAAATTCAAGCCCAAAAGTGAAAAAAGGGAAATAACAGGATGGCAGTCCTCGTGACCAGATCTTTATCAACATTCTTCATTGAGTCCTGAAGATAAATACATAAAAGGAAATGCTAGCACAAAGGGTGTATGCCTATGTAGGCCTTTATATGTACTGCTCTACAGACACTCATAATGTAGTATCATTTACACTCCCCAAGTAGAGTCAGGTGAGAAAGGCTACAGAGGAATGAAGAAAGTACTGATATTGACAAGGTATTGCAGAGGGAAAGCTCTAGACTCTGTGGTGGACACACACACTGGTCATTTGTCTATTTTTGACTTTGCTGCCTGTGCTTTTAAGGTCTTAGCCATAAAATCTTTGCCTAGACCAATGTGCTAAAGTGTTTTCCCCAGGTTTTTTTCTAGTAGTTTTATAATTTCAGATCTTACCTAGACCAATGTACTAAAGTGTTTTCCCCAGGTTTTTGTCTAGTACTTCTATAGTTTTAGATCTTACATTTAAGTCTTTAATTGATCTTGAGTTGATTTCTGCATATGATGAGAGACAGAGGTGCAGTTTCATTCTTCTGAATATGCATATCCAGTTTCCCAATACCATTTATTGTGGAGGATGTCCTTTGCCCAATGTATGTAAATGCCTTTGTTGAAAATCAATTTTGTCTGTAAACATGTGGATTTACTTCTGGGTTCTCTATTCTATTTCACTGGTCTTTGTGTCTGTTTTTATACCAACACCATGCTGTTTTGATTACTGTAGCCTTGTAACATATTTTGAAGTCAAGTAGTGTGATGCCTCTGGCTTTGTTCTTTTTGTTCTGGATTAGTTTGGCTATTTGGTTCCTTTGTGGTTGCATATCAATTTTAGGATTTTTTTTCTATTTTTGTGAAAAACGTCATTGGTACTTTGATAAGGATTGCACTGAATCTGCAAATTACTTTTGGCAGTATGATCATTTAAATTATATTAATTCTTCCAACCCATGAGCATAGGATATCTTTCCATTTGCTTGTGTCCTCTTCAATTTCTTTCATCAGTGTTTTGTAGTTTTCCTTGTAGAGGTCTTTCACCTACTTGGTTACATTTATTCCTAGGTGGGGTTTTTTTTTTTGTAGCTATTTCAAGTATGCATACCTTTTTAATTTCTTTCTCAGGTATTTCATCATTGGTGTATATAAACACTACTGATTTTTGTATATTGATGTTCTATCCTACAACTTTATTGAATTTATTTATCAAATATGAGAGGGTTTTGATGGAATAATTAGGTTTTTCTAAATATAAGATTATATTATTTGCAAAGAAGAACATATGTAAAGATTCGTTCCTCTTTTTTGTCCAAGTTGGATGACTTGGATATCTGTTATTTCTCTTGCCTGATTGCTCTGACTAGGTCTTCCAGTACTATTTTGAATAGTAGTGGTGAAGGTGACAAGACCCTTGCCTTGTTCCAGTTCTTAGATGAAATGGTTTCAGCTTTTCCCCATTCAGTATGATGTTAACTGTGAGTTTATCATATATGGCTTTTAATATTTTGAGGTATGTTCTTTTGATGCCTAATTTCTTGAGAGCTGTTGTCATGAAAGTATGATGAATTTTATCAAATGCTTTTTACAGACTGATTGAGATTATCATATGGTTTTTGTCCTTCATTTTGTCGATGTAACATATTATGTTTGTTTATTTGCATATGTTGAACCATCTTTGCCTCCCTGGTATAAATCCCACTTGATCATGGCGTATTATCTTTTTGATGTGCTGTTGGATTCAGGTTGCTGGTATTTTGTTGAGAATTTTTGCATCTATTTTCATCAGGGTTATTGGCCTGTAGTTTCTTTTTTGTTGAGTCCTTGTCTGGTTTTTGGTATCATGGTAATGCTGCCCTCATAAAATGAATTAGGGAGAATTCCTTTCACTTCCATTTTTTTCAATAGTTTGGATATAACTTGTGATAGTTCTTCTTTGAAGGTTTGGTAGAATACATCAGAGAAACCATCCAGGCCTGGGCTTTTCTCTGTTGGAAGATTTTTATTACTGATTCAAGCTCATTACTTATTATTGGTCTGTTCAGGTATTCTATTTCTTCCTGATTCAATCTAGGTAGGTTGTATATGTCCAGGAATCTATCTATTTCCTCTAGGCTTTCCAATTTGGTAGTATATAATTGTTTATAATAGTCTCTGATGATCTTTTGTTATTTCCATGGTATCAGTTATAGTGTCTCCTTTTTCATTTCTGATGTTTATTTGTATCTTCTCTCTTTTTTTTCTTGGTTATTCTAGCTGGTGGTTTATGAATTTGTTATATTTTCAAAAATCCAAATTTTCATTTCATTAAAACTCTGTGTTGTTTTAGTTTCCATTTTGTTTAGTTTGGCTCCAACCTTTACTGTTTCCTTTCTTCTACTACCAATTTTGGATTTGGTTTGTTTTTGCTTTTTTAGTTCCTTGAGGTACACAGTTAGATTGATTATCTGGAATCTTTCTACATTTTTGATGTAGGCATCTACTGATATAGATTTTTCTCCTTGCACTGCTTTTGGTGTATCCCATAGGTTATGGTCTGTTGTGTTTCCATTTTCATTTTTTTCAAATAACTTTTTGATTTCTTCAATTTTTTTTTCTTGACTCAGTGGTCATTCTGGAGCATGCTGTTTAATTTCCACATATTTGTACAGTTGCCCAGGTTCCTCTTGTCATTGATTTCTAGTTTTATTCCATTTTTGTCTGAGAACATATTTGATATAATTTTAATTTTTAAAATTTATTAAGACTTGTTTTGTGTCTGTCTACTTACCTAATTCTTTCACCATTAAATAGAAAACAACAGCTATTTCAAATTAATGAATACATATTACTTTTGTTAATCTGTTCAAAAGTATGTCCTGTGTCTAAATATTCATCAAATTCTTTTATTCCTGAATACTAAATTTCAAACAATATACAAAAGCACACTTATGAATTGTTATTATTCTTCAACTCTCACTAGCTCAACTCCTACCTCCTGACCCAAACTGTCTGTTGTCCACAAAATGGTGCATTTTCCAGACGTGTCCCTGTGGATGAGGTGCACATGACTATGTTCACCTACACATGCATATAATCTTTTTACCAAAAAGTGCAATCACATTAATCTCCTTTTGCAATTTGTCTTTTCCACTTAATTCTTCTGAGGATTTATATTAGCATCTTATTAGTTCTTGTAGCTTTGGCATAATCAACAAGTTCATCGTTCGTGTCTATATTTACTGGCATTCTATGTCAAAACTAGTTATCAATTGTTTTGTTACTGAGTTTACCCTATAAATTATGGATACTAATCCAATATCTCAGATGTAGTTTGAAAATGTTTTCCCCATTGTTTTATAGGAATTCTTAGTGTTATTTTCATTTAGAATTTGTTTTCAACTTCAATAATATGAATAAAATATAAACAGATTGTAATGTAAAAAGAAATACTGGTGAAGAACACTTTAGGGGGTGTGTACTGTCAGCCTTGAGAAAAATTAGAGCACTGAGAGTCCTGGAGATATCAAGATAAAATGGAAAAATACATTAAGCAATTCTAGAGTTAGCTGCTGATCTGGAGAGAAGAAAGTTTTCTCCCTGATTTACATAAACTTTCCTAAAGTACTCTGATCTGAATAATGGTCCAAGTGATAGGTACCTTGAATAGCAGTTAAGATTAAAGGAGATAAAACATAAAGCACGTTTGCTTACAGTACTTTAGTGAATGTTACTTTCCTTCTCTCCAGCTCACCTGTCCCAAGGCCAATGCTTGAGCTTCTGCCTGAGCCCACTCACCTCTCTGAGGATCAGTCAACTAACTCGTGTGGCCCTACACCCAGGTCTCTTGGCACAAATGGTGGGATTTCATCTCCTTTATCTTCTTCATCACCCAGAGGGGTTGTGGAGTGAGGACATATTGGTTCACAATAGCAAGGGAGTAGAATCTGACTATTTCTCAAGCCCTGGAAGCCCATCTTCTAAAAGGGAGGCTACTCAGGGCTGTCTATGGAGGATAAGGGATGAAACCTCATTCCAATTCTACCATCTATTTGGAGAAGTAACTTAGGCTCTGAAAGCCTGAGTTTGGTCATCTATGAAATGGGACTGACCATAGTATCCTTACAGTGCTGTCCTGAGGGGTAAATGAGAAAACCTGTATAGAGTATATGGCATAGAGTGGGACTTCAATGGCCTTTAAATGTTGGGACACAGCACTAGGGGATGGCTGAGCCTTAGGGCTAAGGAGGCATTTTGAAAAATCATTTCTCATTGTTTCTTGTTATGAGAAAACAGATACCTAGTTGAAGAAAGCAAATGACCCTGTGATATCAATTGAGTTCAAAGATTTGTAGACAGTTGTTTCTGTATTTCCTGGGTATCATCAAAAACTCATAAGAGCTTTTCAACATCATGCCTCGGAGGTGACCCAAATCCAGTTCCCCATGCTGGAAAGACAGGCATGTCTTTGAACTCACATGTTAAGCTCAGAAATAGCTAATATCAGGGGAGCAAAAAGTTGTGTTTGCCTAATGGCTGTTCCTGGACTAGTCAGTATGGTTTTGGGCTCGTTTTTTAAATTTTGTTAAGGAAAAATTTGGACCCATACCGCAATCCTCAGTGAAGAGTCTTCAGATCATGCAGTATTCAGCCACATCACTTGAGGTTTTTTTTTTGGTCACCTGCTGCCTCCCTTAGAGACAAAAATCCAATAGTTACTAGCAAGTCTTTGACACATTATATAGTTTGGCTGTTTCCCCACCCAAATCTCACTTAAATTGTAATAATCCCCACATGTCAAATGTGGGGCCAGGTGGAGATAATTGAATCATGAGGGCAGTTTCCCCCACACTGTTCTCATAGTAGTGAATAAGTCTAATGAGATTTGATGGTTTTATAAACGGGAGTTCCCTTGCACAAGCTCTCTTGTCTGTCACCATGTAAGATGTGTTTTACTTTCTGCCATGATTGCGAGGCCTCCTCAGCCATGTGGAACTGTGAGTCAATTAAACCTCTTTCCTTTATAAATTATCTAGTCTCAGTTATGTCTTTATTAGCAGCATGAGAGTAGACCAGGCGTCCCCAAACTTTTTACACAGGGGGCCAGTTCACTGTCCCTCAGACCGTTGGAGGGCCGCTATATACTGTGCTCCTCTCACTAACCACCAATGAAAGAGGTGCACCTTCCTGAAGTGTGGCAGGGGGCCAGATAAATGGCCTCGGGGGACGCATGCGGCCCACGGGCTGTAGTTTGGGGATGCCTGGAGTAGACTAATACAACACACAATTGTCCAGTTTTAATTAGCTAGCAACTAAATATTTATTGAGCCCAGAATTCATGCTATTCCATTGGAAGTACTTCATGAACTCTAAAGTCAAATTAACTGGGTAAGAAAGGAAATTAATACATGGGTGACTTCATTGCTTAAATCTCAGATGAGATGGCTCTTTCTCATTAATTTTTAAACTTGATCAAGTTTCAAAAACTTGATGATTTTCAAAAATTCCTCCTTGGACCTCTCATCAGCTATTCAACCACATGATAGAGATACCACTCCTATCCCTCTCCTGCTTTCTCTCTCTCTCTCTCTTTCTCTCTCTCTCTATGTGTGTGTGTGTGTGTGTGTGTGTATGTCCTCCCCCATTGGATTCTCTCTTCTCCTTCAAATTCAAAGTTCCACAAAGAGTTGTATATATACCTTGTTAACGCTCTCCACTTTTCACTGATACTTTATCCCATTACATTATGGTGTCTGTCCCCAAGATAATCAATTAATGCATATGAATTAAAACTCTTTTGGGTTCGACCCAAGATGACAGAATAGGAACAGCTCCGGAGTGCAGTTCCCAGCAATAACAAAGCAGAGAATGAGTGCTCACCATATTTCCAAACAAGTTTTCACTGCCCACAACCAGGAGATTCCCAGATCGAAAAGTGCCACAAGTTTTCAGCAAAGCTGGTGCCACGGGTTGGCACACAGAAACTCACACAAATCTGGGCAGCTGTTTCAACTGGTGCCTGGAGCACCTGGGAGACACAGCTGCCCATTCAACTGAAAGGGAGGGGGTGAGACAGGGAGCCAGGCGATCTGGCTTGGTGGATACTACCCCAACAAAACAAGCAATCTGAAATGCTCTGGATTGAGAGTTTCATAGCAAGCGCACCTGGACCCAGGATGGTCCAGCTCAGTGGGGGGGAAAGGCATTCACCACTACTGAGGCAGTCTGCCACTACCAAGGCAGTTCACAGAGCAGCTGGGCAGAGCCTGCGGCAGCTCAGAAACACCTCTGCCGGCAGACTGTGACTAGACTACTCTGTGCGGGGCAGGGCATCTCTGAAAAAAGGCATGTCAGGAACCTATAAATAAAGCCGACCTTCCTAGGTCAGGGCACCTGGCAAAAGAAGCAGTAGGAATTCCACTGCAGCAAGCTTAAAGGTACCTGCCCAGCAGCTCTGCACGGAACAATGGAGCTCCCAGCATGGCACTTGAGATCCTATAAGGGACAGACTGTATCCTCAAGCAGCTCCCCAACCCCCATATACCCAAAGAGACACCTTATAAAGGAGAGCTCAGGCCGACATCTGGCGGTACCCTTCTGGGATGAAGATAACAGAAAAAGAAGCCAGCAGCAACCCTTACTGTTCTGCAGCCCCTGTGGGGGATCCCTGTGCAAGCAGGGTCTGGAGTGGACCTCCAGCAGTCCTGCAGCAGAGGGGCCTGTTATAAGGAAAGCTAAGAAACAGAAACAGATTCAACATCAACAAAAAGGACGTCCACTCAGAGAACCCACCTGAAAGTCACCAACTACAAAGACCACAGGTAGATAATGCCACTAAGATGGGAAGAAACCAGTGCAAAAAGGATGAAAGCAACAAAAACCAGAACGCTTCTGCTCCTCCAATGGATCACAACTCCTCACCAGCTAGGGATCAAAGATGGATGGAGAATGAATCTGATGAACTGACAGAAAAAGGCTTCAGAAGGTGGGCAATAACAAACTTCTCAGAGCTAAAAGAACATGTGCTAACCCAATGCAAAGAAACCAAGAACATAGAAAAAGGTTAGATGAGATGCTAACTAGAATAAACAGCTTAGAGAAGAATATAAATGACTTGATGGAGCTGAAAAACACAGCACAAGAACCTGGCAAAGCATACACAAGTTTCAATAGCCAAACTGATCAAGCGGAAGAAAGGATATCAGAGATTGAAGATCAACTCAATGAAATAAAACGAGAAGGCAAAAATAGAGAAAAAAAAGTGAAAAGAAATGAACAAAGCCTCCAAAAAATATGGGATTATGTGAAAAGACCTAATCTCTGTTTGATAGGTTTACCTGAATGTGATGGAGAGAATGAATCCAAGCTGGAAAATACTCTTCAGGATACCATCCAGGAGAACTTCACCAACCTAGCAAGGCAGGCCACCATTCAAGTCCAGGAAATACAGAGAATACCACAAAGATATTCCTCAAGAAGAGCAACCCCAAGGCACATAATTGTCAGATTCACCAAGGTTGAAATGAAGAAAAAAATGCTAAGAGCAGCAAGAGAGAAAGGTCGGGTTACCCACAAAGGGAAGCCCATCAGACTCACAGCGGATCTCTCTGCAGAAACCCTACAAGCCAGAAGAGAGTGGGGGCCAATATTCAACATCCTTAAAAGAAAAGAACTTTCAACTTAGAATGTCATATCAAGCCAAACTAAGCTTCATAAGTGAAGGAGAAAGAAAATCCTTTCCGCACGAGCAACTGCTGAGAGATTTCATCACCACCAGGCCTGCCTTACAAGAGCTCCTGAAAGAAACACTAAACAAGCAAAGGAACAACCAGTACTAGCCACTCCAAAAATGTACCAAATGGTAAAGACCATCGACATAGTGAAAAAAAATATGTCAACTAATGGGCAAAACATCCAGCTGGCATCAAAATGGCAGGATCAAATTCACATATAACAGTATTAACCTTCAATGTAAATGGGTTAAATGCCCCAGTCAGAAGACACAGGCTGGCAAATTGGACAAAGTCAAGACCCATAGGTGTGCTGTATTCAGGAAACTCATCTCATGTGCAAGGACACACATAGGCTCAAAATAAAGGGCTGGAGGAAGATTTATCAAGCAAATGGTGAACAAAAAAAAGCAGGAGTTGCAATCCTAGTCTCTGATAAAATGGACTTTAAACCAACAAAGATCGAAAGAGACAAAGAAGGGCATTACATAATGGTAAAAGGATCAATGCATCAAGAAGAGCTAACGATTCTAAATATATATGCACCCAATACAAGAGCACTCAGGTACATAAAGCAAGTTCTTAATGACCTATAACGACTTAGACTCCCACACAATAACAGTGGGAGACTTTATCACTCCACTGTCAATATTAGACCAATGAGACAGAAAATTAACAAGGATATCCAGGACTTAGATCTGGACCAAGTGGACCTAATAGACATCTACAGAAATCTCCACCCCAAATCCACAGAACATACATTCTGCTCAGCACTATATTGCACCTACTCTAAAACTGACCACATAATCAGAAGTAAATCACTCCTCAGCAAATGAAAAAGAACAGAAATCATAACAGTCTCTCAGACTACAGGGCAATCAAATTAGAACTCAGAATTAAGAAACTATCTCAGAACTGCACAACTTCATGGAAACTGAACAACCTGCTCCTGAATGTCGACTGGATAAACAACGAAATGAAGACAGAAATAAAGATGATCTTTGAAACCAATGAGAACAAAGACACAACATACCAGAATCTCTGTGACACATTTAAAGCAGTGCCTGGAGGGAAATTTATATAAATAAATGCCCACCAGAGAAGCGAGGAAAGATCTAAAATTGAAACCCTATCATAAAAATTGAAAGAGCTCGAGGAACCAGATCAAAAAACCAAAAAGCTAGCAGAAGACAAGAAATAACTAAAATCAGAACAAAACTGAAGGAGATAGAGACCATTCAAACCCCTTCAAAAAATCAATAAACCCAGGAGTTGGTTTTTTGAAAAGATCAACAAAATAGACCGCTAGCCAGATTAATAAAAAAGAAAAGGGAGAAAAATCAAATAGATGAAATAAAAGACGTAAAAGGGGACATCACCACCAATTCCACAGAAATACAAACTACCATCAGAGATTACTACAAACAACTCTATGCACATAAACCAGTAAACCTTAAAGAAATGGATAAATTCCTGGACACTTGCACCCTCCCAAGCCTAAACCAGGAAGAAGCTGAAAACCTGAACAGACCAATAACAAGGGCTGAAGTTGAGGCAGCAATTAATAGCCTACCAACCAAAAAAAGTCCAGGTCCAGAGGGGTTCACAGCTGAATTCTACCAGATGTACAAGGAGGAGGTATTACCATTCCTTCTGAAACTATTCCAAACAATACAAAAAGAGAGAATCCTTCCCAAATCATTTTATGAGACCAACATCATCCTGATACTAAAACCTGGCAGAGACTCAACAAGAAAACTTCAGGCCATTATCCATGATGAACATCGATGCAAAAATCTTCAATAAAATACTGGCAAACCAATTGCAACAGCACACCAAAAAGCTTATCCATCACGATCAAGTAGACTCCATCCTGGGGATGCAAGGCTGGTTCAACATAACCAAGTCTATAAATGTAATTCACCACATAAACAGAACCAAAGACAAAAACCAAATGATTATCTCAAGAGATGCAGAGAAGGCCTTTGACAAAATTCAACAGCCCTTTATGCTACAAACTTACAGCCAATATCATGCTGAGTGGAAAAAACCTGGAAGCATTTCCTTTGAAATCCAGCACTAGACAAAGATGTCCTTTCTCACCACTACTATTCAATATAGTATTGGAATTAGCCAGAGCAATTAGGCAAGAAATAAAAATAAAGTGTATTCAATTAGGAAAGGAGGAAGTCAAATTGTCTCTATTTGCAGACAACATGATTGTATATTTAGAAAACCCTAACATCTCAGCCCAATATCTCCTTGAACTGATAAGCAATTTCAGCAAAGTCTCAGGATACAAAATCAATGTGCAGAAATCACAAGCATTTCTATACACCAATAACAGACTAACAGAGCGCCAAATCATGAGTGAACTCCCATTCACAATTGTGTCAAATGGAATAAAATATCTAGGAATACAACTAACAAAGGATGTAAAGGACCTCTTCAAGGAGAACTACAAACCACTGCTCAAGGAAATAAGAGAGGACACAAACAGATGGAGAAACATTCCATGCTCATGGTTAGGAAGAATCAATATTGTGAAAATGTTCATACTGCCCAAAGTAATGTACAGATTCAACACTATCCCCATTAAGCTACCAATGACCTTCTTCACAGAACTGGAAAAAACCACCTTAGACTTCATATGGAACCAGGAGAGAGTCCACAAAGCCAAGAGAACCCTAAGCAAAAAGAACAAAGCCAGAGGCATCACGCTACCTGATTTCAAACTATACTACAAGGCTACAGTAATCAAAACAGCATGGTACTGGTACCGAAACAGAGACATAGATCAATGGAACAGAACAGAGGCCTTGGAGGGAATGCCACACATCTACAACCATCTGATCTTTGACAAATCTGACAAAAGCAAACAGTGGGGAAAGGCCTCCATGTTTAATAAATGGTGTTGGGAAAACTGGTTAGCAATGTGCAGAAAGCAGAAATTGGACCCCTTCCTGTCACTTTACACTAAAATTAACTCCAGATGGATTAAAGATTTAAACACAAAACCTAACACCGTAAGAACTCTAGAAGAAAATCTAGGCAAAACCATTCAGGACACAGGGATAGGCAATGACTTCATGATTAAAACACCAAAAGCAATGAAAACAAAAGCCAAGATAGACAAATGGGATCTAACTAAACTTCAGAGCTTCTGTATAGCAAAAGAAACAATCATTAGAGTAAACCAGCAACAAACAGAATGGGAAAAAATGTTTGCAATCTACCCATCTGATAAAGGGGTAATATCCAGAATCTACAAATAACTAAAACAGATATACAAGAAACTAACAAACAAACCCATTCAAAAGTGGGTGAAGGATATGCACAGATACTTCTCAAAAGAAGATATATACGAGGCCAAAAAACATATTAAAAAATGCTCATCATTGCTGGTCATTAGAGAAATGCAAATCAAAACCACATTGAGGTATCATCTCATGCCAGTTAGAATGGCGATCATTAAAAAATCTGGAGACAACAGATGCTGGAGAAGATGTGGAGAAACAGGAACACTCTTACACTGTTTGTGGGAGTGTAAATTAGTTCAACCATTGTGGAAGACAGTGTGGTGATTCCTCAAGGATCTAGAAATAGAAATTCCATCTGACCCAGCAATCCCATTACTGGGTATATACCCAAAGGACTATAAATCGTTCTATTATAAAGACACATGCACACATATGTTCACTGTGTGCAATAGCAAAGACCTGGAGCCAACCCAAATGCCCATCAATGATAGATTGAAGAAGGAAAATGTGGCACACATACACCAAGGAATACTATGCAGCCATAAAAAACGATGAGTTCGTGTCCTTTGTAGTGACTTGGATGAATCTGGAGACCATGATTCAGCAAACTGACACAAGAACAGAAAACCAAACTCCACGTGTTCTCACTCATAGGCAGGTGTTGAACAATGAGAACATGTGGACTCAGGGAGTGGAGCATCACACACTAGGGTCAGTTGGGAGGGGTTAGGGGAGGGACAATGAGGGGTGGGGAGAGATAACCTGGGGAGAAATGCCAGATATAGATGAAGGGGGCATGGAGGCAGCAAATCACCTGGTTATGTATGCACCTATGCAACAACCCTGCATGATCTGCACATGTACCCCAGAACCTAAAGTACAATTAAAAAAAAAAAAAAGAATGTGACTTCAGGAGGAAGGCATAAATCTACTGCCAGATGGGAGCCTGTGTGACCTGGGGTTAAAGAAAAACTAAAGCAGGTGTAAGATTAACCTGGATTAATTTTATGGTTATGTTTTTCTTGGAAATATTTCTTAAGTAACATATTTTAGGAGCTACACTTTTATCATAAATGTATTCCATGCTTGTCCTTGCAAATGTTTAATACTGAGTCAAGTGTAGAAATTAAAAAATATTAATACACAGTGTTAAAGCAAACTAAATATGACCTGAGAAGGACTACTTCTATATTTGAGTCCTTGTGGATCAACTGTAACCTAGCTTAATAGTCAGACAAAATTGAAAACATAACTTAGGAGTATGTGCCTGTTAACAATAGCTAAGTCTTAGCCAATCCCAGAGGTCATACTTTAGCCATTCGTATACTGCTGAGTGTTCAAATAAGGCAAATGCCAAGCTGTAATCAATACAGCCATTCTGTACCTCATTTCTAATTTCTGTACATAATTTCCCTTTTTTTGTCTATAAATCTTTTCCCACAATGTGGCTATGCTGGAGTCTCCATGAGTCTGCTGTGATTCTGGTTGTTGCCTGATTCATCAATTGTTCACTGCTGAAATTCCTTTAAATTTAATCTGGCTGAAGTTTTTCTTTTATCATCAGTATTCCTATCCTTATGGAAATTTACATCATGCTATTTTAATTGTTTTTTTTGTACATATATATAAAAATGTAATGGATAAACATACTGTCATCACACTATATATGGAATTCGGTATTCTGGGTTTCTATATTCATTTCCACTTTTATCTGAACTTTTATATAAAGTACTAAGATGTGGATCAATCATTCTGATTAAATGACAAGATATTAATCTAACTTTGCCTTTTAATGAAATTTATCAGCTAACTCAACCCCAATTTTTGAACAATGCATCTGATTGGAAATACCATATCTATACTGCATATTAAATGTTATATATATATGGGTCTGTTCATGAGCTTTCTACAGACATTCTTTAATCTGTATGTCAAAGACTCCATCAGCTACAAAAACAATGTTTCATGGAACACTGCAATACTTTACAGTGTAATCCTGACTCCTATCATTCACCCTTTGGATGAATGGTGCAATAATAATAATAAAATAAATGATAATAAAAATGCCAACAGTTATAGGATACATGGTAGATATATTATTTATAGATTATGCAACCAGTAAGTGATAGTTCCCAGACTCAAATACAAGCCCTTCTCATGCCAAAGCCCACACAGCTAACCACTGTTCCTATATTGAATATCCTTCTGTGTTAGACTAGAAGCCAACAAAAGAACAGGACTCACCCCAGGTCCTGTGGTCAGTTTACTGGTCTGGCAACTAGGATACAGGTTCAGTGACCCCCATCTTCTGTCCAGCTACTATTCTTTGCTCTTCTTTAATATTCCTTCTTGCTGGAGCTCAATGAATTCATTCACCATGTCACACTAGAATGAAAATAGGAGACCAGAAAGTACACGGAATCAAAAGAATAATGAGAAAGAACAACATTCACTGCTTGTCGCTGTTTCCAGATTGTCTCCGTTTCAAATCTTTTATTTTATACAGCACAGATAATATTTTCTTCTGGGGCCAGCAAGCTCTATGAATGTACCCCCAAAGATACAATTAAAAAAGACAAAAGGCGTAAACACAAGGCCATTCCTGGTAGAACAATTTATAACAGGACGAGACTAGAAATGAGACAGATGTCCACCATAAGGAATTGATTAAATAATCTAAGGTACATCTACATCTAAGAGTTCTATGTAGGTAAAACAAGCAATGAGAACTCCCCCTTTTACTCCTTCATAATGATTTCCAGCATATAGTGTTAAGGGAAGAAAGCAAGGTTCAGAAAAATGTGTTGAGCCACTGCTGTCCAATATAGTAGGTATTGTCTACATATGGCCATTTAAATTTAAGTTGATTAAACTTACATGACACTAAAAGTTCAGTTCCTCAGTCACATTCATCATGTTTCAGGTGTTCAACTGCCACAGTTGCCAGTAGCTATTGCGTTGAACAATGTAGACAGTATATTTTCATCTCCACAGAAATTAAAATGATTTTTCTGTTATTCTCACATACAGCTTTCTATTCAGCATAGAAAGAGGCTGAACTATCTAGTGGCCTTCTGTACCCCTTTAACCTGGAATGCCTCCTTTTTCAATCCAGAGTTCCAGAAAGCTCTGTAGGGTGTACATGGGCCACAGCCCCTCCCTCCCACCTTCCTGCTCACCGATATTCAAGCTGTAGTTAAAGCTTCTGTCACGAGGGGACACCATCGTACCACCGTTATATAACTCTTTTGCAAGGACATGTCTGCAAGGAGCAAAAAATACAGTAATTCCCTTAAACCACAGCTTACAGAATTATTCATTCTGTCAAAAAAATGTAAAGAAGACTGTAAATACATATACTGGGGTCATCTATAGGATGAAACACCAGATAGGTCTAATACTCCTTGGCTGTTGCTGGAAGACAGAATCTTAGGGGAGCATCAGGGTAGGTGAGAGGTGACTGAGAGAGGATGAGGGCACAAGGGGCAGGTCTGGGTGGCTGTGCCTATAGTGTCCTGGAGAGGGGATGAGTAGGAGACAGTGGCAGAAGGTCCAGGAAGTCTGTACAGGGGTGGGATAATGGAGAGTGAACGCCCTGCTCTCTGGAAGGGACCCTCCTATAGTGTGGAAACCTCAACCTACACTGAGAAGGGAAGAGATTAATCAACGAATGTAATGGTAGATTTGGGGTTGACAGCAAATGGAACTGCTTTAATATATACACGAATACTCCAAACAGAACTGGTATCTCCGTGAACAAACCATGTTATAACATCTATTACTCTTTGTAAAATGTACTCTTCATTAAATAAAAAAATAAAAAAAATAAAAAAAATAAAAAAAAAAAAAAAAGGGAGGATGGCTGTGATGTCTCCTAGTGGCCAGAGCCAGGATTGCAACTCAGAGCTGACCGGTGAGCTCAGCAGGGGAAAGGGAGGGATTGAGGTTGGGAGGTTGATTAATGGGATTGGCCAGTTTTCTGGAATTTTTGACGTGCCTACAGGAATCCCTTTGTGTCCATAATTTTTCTGGGTTATAAGAAAGGACATTTTCGGGGATATCTAAATCTGAGATTGGAAGTACAGCATCAGTCTGAGCTGAGGATAATGCTGCAATTGTGAACTATATTTGAGGTGGTAGAGGTAGAGGAGCTAGAACACACATACACACACTTGTGTGTGAGTCAGTTTGTTTTTTAAAAATCTACTTTATTTCCCTAGGAAATTGAATAAATGAATGCTTAAAGGAATGTATGTGCACCATACTCTTGTCAGTATGTTCACAGCATAGTTTTTAATATTTCATCAAAATACTTTTTCCTGAATATAAAATGTAAAACAATATACAAAACACATTTGTGAATTGAAATTAACCTGTATCTCTCACTGGACCAGCTCACAATCCCTGACTCCTAGGTGTCTGCTGTGCATAGAATGGTGTATACTGTGAAATGTGTCTCCAAAGGTGAGATGCACACAAATATGTTCACTTACACACACACGTAAGTCTGTTCCAAAGGTCGAATCACATCCTCATCTTTTGCAACCTATCTTTTCCACTTAATATTCATCTCACGATTTATATTTGTATCTTACTAGTTTTGTGGTTTTGGCATAGTTTGTGTGTTTATTGTTCAAGTATTTAACTGATATCGGTTGAAATTATTTGCAAAACTCTTTGTTAGTGTGCTTTGCAAAGCATGAATTCTAACCCAATAACTTAGCTCTAGTTTGCAAGGATTTTTCCAGAGTTTTTACACAATTCTTCCTTTTTTTAATTTAGAATTATTCAGTTTAAATAATCTTCTGACTTAAAACCACATAGATCATAATTCTTTTAAAAAAAATGTTTAACTGCCTTGGAACATGTAATGGCAGTGCCCAAGGAGATTAGATCATTCCAAGCCCAGGATGCACACAGACAAACTGGGGAAAACTTCAGAATAATTCAGAATTACCTGCTAATCAAGACACAACAAAGGTATCTCCCTGATCTACAGAAACTCCCATAAAGTACCCTTATCTGAATAATGGTCATAATTCAGTGGTTATTCTTGTGGGTAACTTGAATAGCTGTTGAGATTAAAGGAGATAAAATATAGAGTGCATTTGCCTAAAGTAGTTGTGATAGTTAACACTGTCAACTTGACTGGATTGAAGGATACAAAATATGCATCCTGGGTGTGTCTGTATGGGTGTTGCCAAAAGAGATTAACATCTGAGTCAGTGGGCTGGGGAAGGCAGATCCACCCTTTATCTGGTGGGCACAATCTAATCTGCTTCCACTGAATATAAGGCAGGCAGAAAAATGTGAAAAAGAGACAGGTCTAGCCTTTCAGCATACATCTTTCTTCCATGCTGGATGCTTCCTGCCCTTGAACACTGGACTCCAAGTTCTTCAGTTTTGGGACTCAGACTGGCTCTCCTTGCTCCTCAGCTTGCAGACAGCCTATTGTGGGACCTTGTAACTGTGTACATTAATACTTAATAAATTCCCAGCTGGGTGCGGCAGCTCGTGCCGGTAATCCCAGCACTTTGGGAGGCCGAGGTGGGCGGATCATGAGGTCAGGAGACTGAGACCATCCTGGCCAACATGGTGAAACCCAGTCTCTACTAAAAATACAAAAATTAGACGGGCATGGTGGCGTGCACCTGTAGTCCTAGCTACTCAGGAGGCTGAGGAAGGAGAATCGCTTGAACCCAGGAGGCGGAGGCTGCAGTGAGCCGAGATTGTGCCATTGCACTCCAGCTTGGGTGACAGAGCAAGCCTCTGTCCAAAAAATAAACTCCCGTATATATACAGATAGAAATATATAGATAGAGTTATATACATATATACACTCACCTGTCTCAAGGCCAACACTTGAGCTTCTGCCTGAGCCCACTCACCACTTTAGGCATCAGCCAATTCATGTGTCCCTACACACAGGTCTCTTGACACAAAGGATGAGATCTCACCTCTGTCATTTTCACCCAGAAAAGTTGTTGAGTAAAGACTCATGGGGTCACAATAGCAGGAGGGTGGATTCTCACCATTTCTCAAGCCCAGAAGCCCATCTTCTAAAAGGGAGGCTACTCAGGGTCCTCTAGGGAGGGTGAGGGATGGAATTTCATTCAAATCATGCCACTTACCTGGAGAGGTGTCTTAGACTCTGTGAGCCTGAGCTTAGTCATCTGTGAAATGGGACTGACGATACCATCCTTACAGAGTGTCTGAAGGGTAAACGAGGAAACCTCTTGAGAGAATATGGCATTGAGTGGGACTTAAATGGCCTTTAAATGGGACACAGCACTAGGCAATGGCTGTGCCTCAGTGCTAAGGCAAGCATTATGAAAAATCATTTCTCATTGCTCCCCCTTTATGAGAACACAGACATCTAGTTGAAGAAAGCAAATGTCCCTGTGATATGCCTTGCGTTCAAAGTTTTGTAGACAGCAGTCTCTCTACTTCATGGGTGTTATCAGAACCTCATAAGAGCTGTTCAACGTCATGCTTCTGAGCCAATCCAAATTTAGTTTCCTAAACTGGGAAGACAGGCATGTCTTTGAACTTACCTGTTCAGCTCAGAGACATCACCAGGGATGTAAGGTTTTGTATCTGCCCAGTGGTTGCTCCTGGACTTCTTGGTATGTTAATATATTTATTGGAATATTCTAGACCTGTCCCAAAATCACCAATGCTGGGGTTTTCAGATCGTGCATTAAGTAGCTACATCACATCAGAATTTCAGCCATCTGCTGCCTCCCTGAGGGATAAAAATCCAAGAGTTACTAGCATTTCTTCACACAAAATGTCTATTCTTTCATTAGGTAATAACTATGTATGTATTGAACTCAAAATCCATTCTATTCCTTTGGAGGTGCCTTATGAGCTCTAATGTGATATAAAAGCATAAGGGAAATAAATATGTGGGCAATTTCAAGGGTTAATTCTGAAATAACTTTTTTCACATTAACTTTTAACTTGGTCAAGTTCAAGAAGTTGAAGATTTAAAAAAAAAATCCCTCCTTGGACCCCCCTCATCACCCATTCAGCTACAGGCTACAGATCTCCCTGTCTCTGTCTCTCCCTCCCCTTTCCTTCTTCTCCTCTATATTTGAAGTACCAAAAAGAGTTTTCTACATCCTCTGTTAACATTTTTCACTTCCCACTCATCATCCCATTGCCCTATGGCTTCTGTCTCTGGATTGCAATGAACCTTCTTTCCAAAGTCACAATCCACTCATTTCTTACTAGGTCCAGGTTTCATAAAAATATATTAACATAGTGAATATTATTTTTAATGAGCTCCTAAAGTACACATGCTTGCAGATTGCTTCTTTCACCTACCAACAGAGGTTTCACATTTTCCCAGGCTCTAGAGCATGATGTACTGGACATAACTCCAACTTGTCCCACTCCTTAACTGTTCAGTCTTAGGCAAAGTCCTTATTCTCTCTATCCCTCAGTTTTCCATCTGTAAAATGTAATTTTGCAAGAGTATTTAACTCATAAGTGTGTTCTGGGCACTGAATTATCCAGTACATTAAAAGCATATAGTCATGAAAAACATTAAGATATTGGCCAATGTTTATTCATAATTAATGATTATGAATAACCAGAGAGACAGAGAGACAACACGCAAGTGCTTAGTAATAATTCTAGAAGGAAGAACAGAATTAGAAAAGCAACATTTGATAACTCTCATAGTTGTAAGTGATTCAGGTAAAAATAATAAATTCAGTTTATACCACCAAATCTCACAGTGGTCACTGAGTTATCATGGTAACCATGCTTGTCCAAAAAAGCTGGGAAAAAACCGAATAAGCACCCTGATTGTATTTCTAATATACGCTTACAACTAAATAGGACTCATATGATGGACGGTAATTAACCTCAACTATCCCTTACAATAAACATTGCTGGCAGCTTCAATGATATATACATTCATAATACATACATACCCACATACATACATGCTTGATCTCTCTCACCATCCCAGATCCCAGGAATCCATTGATGTAGATTTACTGAGTGGGCGGGTGGACAGGTAAAAAAATTAAAACCTGGCCAGGCGTGGTGACTTACGCCTGTAATCTCAACATTTTGGGAGGCTGAGGTGGGAGGGTCACTTGAGTCCAGGAGTTTGACATTAGCCTGGGAAACATGAGACTCTGTCTCTACAAAAAAAAAAATAAATAAATAAAATAAAGAAATAAATAATAAGTTAGTCAGGTGTGGTGGTATGCACCTGGAGTTCCAGCTTCTTAGGAGTATTGCTTGAACTTGGGAGGTCAAGGCTGCCATGAGCACACCACTTTATTTAAGCCTGGGCAAGAAAGCAAGATGATGTCAAAAAAAACAAAAACCAAAAACCAAATAAACAAAAAAATCCCTGCAAACCTTGCATTTCAACAGATTTATTTTTAGCACACATATAAAGTTGAAAGCTACTGAACTATGCTCTTTTAATCATTAATTTTTCTGGGGATGACCCCTGTACAGTATCTCTGAGACATCTTTCATCTTTTGAGACATCTTTCTCAAAAAGTACATGGAAAAATATACTTTTTCCATCAGAAAATAGCTTGTGCTTTCAACCAAAAAAAATTCAGCTATTATTAATTATTTGGCTGCTGAGAAAATATAATAGTTCAGAGAAAATATAATAATTAGGCATTGTATTTAAAAATAATGCCATTTACAGTAGCTTCAAATAGTATGAAATATTTATAGATAATCTATCCACAATTGTACAACACCTGTACACTGAACACTACAAAACACTGCTGAGAGAATTAAAGGAGACTTAAAGAAATGGAAGACATTCTGTGTTCATGGATCAGAAGGCTTAGTATTGTTAAGATATCAATTCTCCCGGATCTGATCTATACATTTAATATAAATTCAATAAAACTTTTACCAAACTTTTAAAAAGGAAACTGACAGGCTGATTCTAACATTCACGTGAAAGTTTAATAGATCTAGCTGATAGAAACAACTTTGAAAAAAAGATCAAAGTTAGAGAACAAACACTACCTAACTTCAAGACTCTTTACAAATCTACAGTAATCAAGACAGTGTGCTGTTGGCATCAAGGTAGAAAAACAGATCAAAGAGACAGAATAAGGAATCCAAAACAGACCAAACCTACATAGATAATTGTTTTTCGACAAAGATGCAAAGGCAATTCAGTGGAGAAAACATAGTATTTTTCAACAAATTCTGCTGGGAGAAGTGGTTACCTATATTCACAAATACAAACAGTGATCCAAATATAATAATATATACAAAAGTCAACTCAAAGTGGATCATATATATGTATATATACACACACACACACATATACATATATACATATGTGTATGCATACACATATATGAGTATATATGTGTATATATGTATGTATATACATAGGTATATATACACATAAATACACACACACATATGTATACATATATGTGTGTACATATGTATATGTATGTGTGTGTATATATACACATATCTATATTTGTGTATATACACACGCACATATACATATGTATGTATATATGTGTGTGTGTGTATATATATATATATATATACACACATGTGTGTGTGTGTGTGTGTATGTATATATAACTTAAAACTGTAAGACTTCTACCAGAAACACAGGAGAAAATTCTTGTGACTTTGGGCTAGGTAAAGACTTCATTAGTGAGACAAAACTACAATCTGTGGGTGAAGAAATCAATAAATTAGACTTCCTGAAAGTTAAAAACTTTGCTCTTCCAAAGACACTGTTGACAAGCCCTTGTCTGGGAGAAAACGGAAATTATTTATCTGGCAAAGGACTTATATCCAGAATACAGAAAATCTCACAAAACTCCTTAAGAAAAAACAGACACTCCAATAAATAAATGGACAGAAGAATTGAAAAGACACTCCACTACAGAAAATATACAGATGCCAAATAAGCACATGAAAAGATACTCAACATCATTAATAATTAGGGAAAGAAAATGAAAAGTACAATGAGATACTATTACATTCCAAAAGAATGATCAAAATTTAAAAGACTGACCATACCAATCACTGGTAATTTTCTGGAAGCCAAAACCCTCATATACTGCTGGTTGGAATGAAAAATGGTACAACCACTTTGAAAACAGTTTGGCTGTTTGGCTATTTCTTACAATGTTAATCTTACCTCTACCACATGATCCAGGCACTGAACTCCTAAGTATTGGCCCTTGAAAGATAACACATATTTTCCCAAAAAGACTTCTCCACAAATGTTCATAGCAGCTTTATTTACAAGAGCCTCAAATTAAAAACCAAAATGTCCATAGACAAATGGATGGATAATGAAATGTTTGCTATAGTTGTATACTGGAATAGTATTTAGCAAACAAAAAGAACGAACTATATCAATAGATAAATGCAATAAAGTAGATAAATATAAAAATAAGTAGAGTGAATGAAAAAAGCCAGGTGTTGATTTAAAAAAAAAAGAAGCCACTTCTATGATTCTATTGAAATATATTTCTGGACATGTAAAGTAATATATTGTGACAGACATGCTGTGTTTACCTGGGGCCAAGGCAGTGGGAAAGGTAGGTAGGCCAGGTACTACAGAACTGAAATTGCAATGTCCTGGGAAATAATAATGATATTTAGAAAAATCTAGTTATCTTAGAGGACATAGCTGGATATCATTATAACAGGGCAAACTACATTGCAAGTATTAATTTGGAAAATGCCAATTTCTTGTACCTCACATTTTAATATTTTTAGGTAGCACTTAATTAATTTCTGGCTTCGTAGAAAATTTAATTATAGACTAGACAAAAAATATGGAAACCATGGAAGAATGCATACTATAATCACAAATTGCTAGGAAGATCTTCTAACCTTCTAACTGTATAGTTCAGCACCCATCTGAGAAATACATGGGCATCACTGATAAGTATTCATAAAGGCAGAAAATATATGTAAATTTGTTGCAAAGACATGTTAAACATCAAGTTCCTTCCTCAAGTGAACAACAATTCATTGCTTTATGATAAAAGTAAGGCATCTCTTAGATGGGAATCAAGATTACTACAAAGAGTAGTTTCTCATCTTCTGGATAATATTGTGAACCTCACAGGAGCTATTCCACAATGTGCTTTTGTTCAGATCTATGAACTCATTAGAATCAGGCATCATATCTCACCAGCAAGGGAAGTGCCAGGGGTCTCTTGAGGACTGCTCCCCTTCAAATCTGGAGAAGCTTCAGCACCCATCATGTCCCAGATCCTCACAACTAACCTCCTTCAGACATTTAATATAAGTTCAGTCACATGCATGAAAAGTTGCACAGGGAGAAAGAGAATCCAGCCATTATTGTACATTGTTGGGTAACTCTGTGCCTGGTACCATACTAGGCACTGAGTTAGTGACCAATGACACTGATAAAATTGGGTAGTGATCATATCCAGAAGGTACAATGGGTTTCTCACCAGGGCCTTTTTCTTCCTTCCTTATCTGCCCGCTAAAAACAAATCTGAAAAGGAAGAAAAAGAGGCCTGAATTTACATACATATTCCTGATTCCACAATAACCACAGGGCTATGGTCTTGTACCTCTTTATCACCGTAAGTTCCCAGAATTCTATGAGTGAGCATAATTATCCCCATTATACAGAATGAGATGCCAAGCTCAGTTTTTGCCTGTATCATCCTCCCACAACCCTCCCTTACATGGGAAGTAGCCCTGAGACACCTTGGAGCAGGACACCACACTCCCTGGGACCAGGAGGGACCCACCTCTTTTTTTCACCAGGCGGCCAGGGCACCGAGTCCCAAAGCAAGAACAAGGAGGCTTGGTTGGGATCCCTTGTCTTCCCACACTCCAGGGCAGTTCAGCCCTATATCTTCAGCTGAGTCTCAAACACCTGAAGGCAATCCTGTTTTTTTCACCAGGCCATGTAGGTCTGTATTGAAAAGCTGTCACAGTCACCCTTATGACGTCTGGTTTCTATGGCAACTGAGATGTACAGGCTTGTCCTCAACACCGGAAATGCCTCCTCCACACCGGAAATGCCTCCTACACACAGCCCTCTGTCCTATTGCCTTTCTTAGCAAAAAACCTTCACTTTTCAGACCACCACCTGAGAAAGCTTACTAATAAAAGGAACTAGACTGGGACCCAGGTAATTGGTGGAACTCTGCCCTCTTTTAATAATAGGACAAAAGTCTGTGTTGTCGGGAATTTTGTTTGCTTTAAAAGTAATCTTGAGGTAGTATCTTCACAACATAGAAACCCAGGTAGGTATCCTAAGGCTCTTGACAAGGAGCTAGCCCTGAGGGGGAGAACATGTACAACTCACACACGATGCTAGGCAGTTAGGCATCTGTGGCAGAAAACTGAGAGACTTTTTATAATCATATGACTAAACAACCTAGGAACACCAAAATATGTCTTTTAAGATATCTCTAAGTTATTTCAGGGAAGCAGGCTTGGAATAATGTAGTTATTTAGTAGGCAAAAACCTAATCAATTCAATCATACAATAGTTTGTCTTCACAAAATCCTTATCCCCCATCCCAATATTTTATTCCATGTGAATGGACATTCACAACCAAAACATTTCTAGCCTCTGTGCACACTCCTTTGGCAGGAGAAACATGCTGCTCAGCTGGAGTCCTTCCTTCAAAACTCTTGGTAGTAAGCTCCCTTTCAGAGGTACTCACTCTACTCTGCCAACAGGAGGGGAACTTACAATAGGCCCACAGATCTAGTCTTCTTTCTGTGCCTTGCTGGCTACTCAACTATTCCTATGGTTTTACTTTACAATGCTTGAATCTTTAAGGCCTCCCGCCCCAAGTAATCCACTGCTCCAAGTCTTAGCACTAAACCAACTGAGATATATAATTTTTTAAACTACAAGGGCTTTATTTCTTATAAAAGTCATATTACATAATGTGATTTAGATTTGCTGTCACATGGGCTACAAATGAGTCCCAGAATCGACAGTATCCACACAGCAGTGCTGCATTGGGACAGTCACAAATGCCAAGAATTGCAATGCATAGCAGCCTGATGTCTCCTAAAGGAGTCCTGTTTATGTGTGTTCAAGAAAACTGACTTCCTTGCCAAGGGCTATCCCTGTAGCAGGAGAAAGTATTTCAGGACACTTTCCTGAAACACTAGTGAATATAAAGAAATACTTTGTTTGGAATGATTACTCATTAAGTCAACCTCTGAGATTTTTCTTATGAAGTGGTTTATAGCAACACACTCTCAGTACTTTAATTTACGTGACTGTAGTAGAGGCTCATCTTATGGTATTAGGTTCCAATTCAAATAGTAGCGGAAAAAATATACATTGCAAAAATTTCCATTGGCAATCTCTTCAAGTAGGAATCAATGACATGTCCACAAATCTCTATCCACATATAAACTAATACTCACATTATAGTCAAAATTATAACTAAGTTCCACCAAGCCTTCAAGAATAAGAGAATCCCTTTCTTATTCAATAAAAGATCACAGAAAAAGTGAGAAAGCTCACCAAAACCCTAATGTTTTGGATATCTATTTCTCCTTAACCAATATCCCCCAAAACAGCCATTTGTTATCGCTCAGGATTCTGTGTATTGACTGGGCTGAGCTAGGTGTTTTCTGCTTCATGGGGTATCTGTCACCTGGGGCTGTGTGGTCTACACATCTGGGACATCCAAGAGGCTTACTCAAATGGATGATGACTGGTGCTGGTATCTCCTGGGAACTCAGCTAGGGTTTTGCCTGGAACATCTTAGTTGGGCACAGAGTCCTCCATAGGTAAGGTAGCCAGATAAAACAGAAGATACTCACTTATATTTTATTCCAGATAAATAATGAATAATATTTTAGTGTGTGATGGCTATATTTATATGTGAGGTTGGCTGGGCTAAAGTGAGGTTTGATGAGCTAAAGTACACAGATAGCTCATCAAACATTATTCTGGATGTTTCTTTGAGGATGTTTTTGAATGAGATTAAAATTTAAATTTCTGGACATTGTGTAAAGCAGATTATCATCTCCTGTGGATAGGCTTCATCTAATCAACTGGAAGTCTGCACAGAAAAAAAAAGACTGACCTCCCCTGAAGCAAAGGGAAGTTTGCTCGTAGATGGCCTTTGGAATTAAACTGCGACATTATTGGATATGTGACTGGGCATCTTGTGTTTTTATTTGCAAGATCTGGCAACCCTAGGGGTGTAGCCTTTGGATATGTAAGTTTTATTTACCTTCTGACATGACATTTCCAATGAGGCAAGTCTAAGGAAAATGAGCAGGTAAGACAAAAAAAGGACAAAAGCTGTTGGTGAAATAAAGGGGAAACAGACTTTCAAATACACTGTTGGCACCACATTGATGTATTCATTTTCTGAGGCCCATATTATTACAACTTAATGCCCTTTGTGCAAGAGTCCTATTTCTACCAACCAGGGTGTTTCACCTGAGGGTTTAGAAAAGGCACATCGAGGTGACTCTTATGTGCGTCCTGGTTAAGAAGCCCTGGCTGCGGAAACAGGTTAAATTAATAGATGAGTTTTCTGCCTCAGGGAGGAACGATAGCTCCTACTTATGGAGCAAAGTGTTTAGAGCGGCCCAGCTCTAGTTTCTTTATGTTAGCGTCTGGATTTGATCTCGTGACAGCCCTGCTAGTGAGGTACCAGTATCCTCTCTTCTTCATGGATGTCTGTGACTAACAAAGCACGTGCTCCTAACCACACAGCTGGATGGTAAAAAACTTGCTCAGCAAGCCCACTGCCAGAACCAGGCCTACTGCCAGAACCTGACAGCCTGGGCACCTTGAATTGCTGGTGGCAAATCTTTAGTATGAGGACATATACTGTTGAGTTTAATCTCAGTTCTCCTTGTATTTACCCTTCCTGCATTTCCAACAGAAAACCAGGCTTGGGCCCCTTTCCCCGCATCTCAGGGAAGGTTTATAGCAAGGCTGGAAGCAGATGTAGTGTTTGCTTCATCCTGTGTGGAAACTTAAACTTAAGAAAAGGATTGGACTACTTGTACCTGGCAGGAAGGGGAAGGGTTCTAAGGACACAGAGAAAAGAGGAGAGAGATTTCTCTTGGAAAGTGATGAGGTCAGAATTCTACAGGTGCCTCTGGGAGTAGGAACCTGAGCATTGCTCTATATCAATGTTTGGAGAAGCTCTGTATATGGTTCATCAAGGCTCGGCATCCAGCCATGAGACAGATTCTCCTGTTTGGTTGGAAGGATGGATAACTCAGGGTCGCGAAGTGCGGTGGGGCTGAAGGTAGCAAACCAGCTAGGGAAATGGTCAGCTCAGCCCTCAGTGGTAGGGACACATGCATGATAATGACTTGCCAGGCTGTACCTGGAAGATACATTTCCACAAATGGTTATTCTTTGTCAAAGAATAAAACAAATAGTGAGTATTTTTAATATATACTGTCTAGTTGAAAGTTAAAATCTCTTTACTAATGAATATCCCAACCAACTACAAGATGAGAGCACTTGTTTCTCTAGATTTGTGCAATAATAGGCTTCCCAATGTTAATATTTGTGGATGTAATATCCTATCACTGTAATGTTAGAATACTTTTCATTTTTCTCCATCTATTTCCATATAAATGGCATATTTCACATGTACATTTCTAAACACAAACATAACAGTCCCACTTTATGCCTCAGAATCTGTTCTTGAATAGTCCTAGAGTTTGATGAGAAAATCTGATGAGTAAGTTTGTGTTTATGCTGTGTCCTGTTTAAACTGAAATTGTGGAGTCATAAGAATGACATGTTGCTGCAGGAGAACAAAATGGTAGACTGTCTTTGCACAGACACTGGAGAACGTGTATGAGAGAAGCAAACACGGCTCCATCAACTGCTGCTCTCTCAAATCTGCACTGCAGAGAGTCCCTGGCATGTGTGTAAGAATGGTCATGGCAGCGTGGCCAAAATATCAAAATAGCCCCAAAGTTACCTTATTAGAGACATCTCAGAAACATTTTCAGAAGAAATAAATTCAATAAGTGTTTGCTACGATTTGGAAGTTTGACTCCTCCAAACCTCATGTTGAAATCTAATCCCTAATGTTGGAGGTGGGACTTAACAGGAGGCGTTTGGGTCATGGGGGTGGATCCTTCATGAAAATCTTGGTGCCATCCTTGCTGTGATGAGTGAGTCCTTTCTCTATTAGTTCCCACAAGAGCTTGTTGTTGAAAAGAGCCTAGTACCTCTCATCTCTCTTTCCCATCTTTTGCTATGTGGTCTCCGCACAAGCCAGCTCCCCCTGGCCTTCATCATGAGTGGAAGCTTCCTGAGGCCCTCATCATAAGTAGATGCCCAATCTTGAACTTTCCAACCATCAGAGTTGTTAGCCACATAAAGTTTTTCTCTTTATAAGTTGTGCAGCCTCAGATATTCCTTTATAGCAACACTAAATGGACTAAGAAAGTGGTATAAAAATATATGGTTTATTCCATTTACCTATCAGGACAGCAGTGTGAAGGAAGTATGGTGAGTCCCACCTTGCAGACGATCAAGCTCTGGCTCACAGAGACTAAGACCCTCTCCAGATAAGTGGCAGAATGCCAATGGGATTCCATCTCTTACCCTTCCCCGCAATGGAAGCAGCAGCTTCCCGTTTGGAAGACGACAATTTTATACTTCCTCAGTATTGTGCCCTAAGGGCACTCACTGAACAGCCCTTCACATTGAGGAAAAGGACGGTGGAAATGAAATCTTGACCTTTGGGTCATGAGGCATAGCTGTGGGGTCATATGGATTACCAGGTCTCTGAAGTTAACTGTAGGGTGAAATAAAGAAACATAACCTCACGTGGAACAAGAAAGAACAGGGAAGACAACAGAAAACAGCAGGCCCTCCGGGGATCACCTCTACTTTTCTCTGTCTTTGCTCCCTTCCCCACCTCATTTGCCCCCTGCTCTTTGTGACAGTATGGGATGTACACAGGTATCTGAAGTGCCCTGAGAAAGGATAGAAAGATGGGAAGATCGAGATGATGAGACGGCTGGATCAGGCAACACAAGTCCTGGAGCCCGTGCCCTGGGTGTTGGCTCACCCACCAGGCACTCCATCTCTACCTGCTTCTATGTGCCTCACCATCACTACCACATAGCAATGAAGCCCTCACATAACAAAAACATCCACTCTTCAAGGTAGGTTAGCAGGAGAAGTGATTTACCCCTGAGACAAGAACATCTCACAGTCACTGGTTGGGTCTGGCACCAAGATGCAGAGAAATCTCTGGTCTCTCTTGCTCCAGTGTCCTGAACAGCAGATTGTATAAGGTTTTCATCAAGCCCCTTGGGAGTGTAAAGGAAACACGCTTCTCTCATGCAGACAAGGGGACAAGAAACATATGGGGACAGGAAAACCTGGGAAACAGGAAGAAATGGGGTGTGTGGTGACTTCTTTCCTTACCCCGAACTGCATTTATGGGGTCCATTACTCGGTTGAATAGAAATGGTGGAATCACCTTCTTCCCTTTCCCAGCACCATCAGGGCGCTTATTCCACCACAGAGAAATGACACTGACTCACCATAAAATTGGAAACACGGGAGTGTTTTCCTTCTCTCCACATGCTCTCTAGTCACGTGGAAAATAGTTACTATACACTACAGAAACTTGGCAAATGTCACCTTAATTAAATGATGAAGTCCAACATCACCAGTGACATTAAGTAGTCATCCTAACTACCAGATATAATGTGACCAGAACGGCACTTCAACTCAATGATATTCTTTCTCAAAACACATAACCCTTGTCTAATCACAATAAGAACAACTGGCTAAGCCTACACTCCTCATTACTGTCAGGGTCATGAAAGTCATCTGGCAGTTCCTCAAATGGATAAGCAGGGAGTTACCAGCAATTCCATTCTTAGGTACATACTCAAGAGAAATGAAAACATAAGTCTACCTGAAAACTTAAACACAAATGTGTGTTGAATTGCCATTCATATTAGCCAATAACTAGAAATAATCCAAATGACTATTAACAGATAAATAGGTAAAAAATATAGTCTATTCATACAAGATTTTTCAGCTATTAGAAAGAATGACATTATGACACATGCTACACTATGGATGAACCTTGAGTATATATCATAACAAGGTGAGGGAAGTCAAACGATAAAGACCAAATATTGTATGATTCCATTTATGTAAAGTATCTAAATAAGCAAATTCATAGACACAGAAAACATTTGTGATTGCCGAGGCTGAAGAAGGAATTAACTGTATTCAAGCACGACAAGATTTTTGGAGATAATGGAAATGTTTAAAGCTTGATTCTGGTGATGGTAGCACAACTCTACACATTTACTAAATTCATCAAATTTACCCTTAAAATGGGTAAATTTCATTATCTCTATGGCATATTGGAAGAAAGCTGTTTAAAAATATGGTCTTCCGGTCTTCTGTTGTACCACAGTAATGACCAAACACTTTCATACAAAAGAATTGGCACATGTTTTATATAAAAATGAATGCATATAAAAGAGTGTCTGTGTCCTAGCCCTGCTGCCTCTGTCCTGTGTAACTCCAAGCAATAATCGTTCGTCTTCCCCCTTCCCCTCATGCTGCATAAGGTTGTGCTTGTGTGCAAAATTTGATGTCATCTCATCACTTCCACATCTTTCAAGTATGACAATGACTTAAGAGTGGGTCCTGAACTCTGCCATCCCATGTGATAGGATGTCAGCATAACTAATTTCTTCACTCCTCTGTGGCTGTTCTCACGTGCCTCCCTTGGGGAATCTAAACGGCACCAACTCTATGTGTGCCACTATGTCAACACATATCAAAGAGTGAACACCACTTACATCAACAATTTCCCGTGTAGAAATTCATCTTCAGAATGCAGTGAAGAATGTTGATAAGCATCTGGTTATAAGGACTGCCATCCTGATAATTAGCTTTTGTCACTTCTGGACCTGAATTTAGGAAGAGAGACCAAATGAGACACAAATCCATGAAGGGGCAGAGGGAAATGTGGTTGTTAGTGCATGCGCGATGCACGCACACACACTCACACAAACTGAGACATTTATCATGTTGTGTTATAATTCTCCTGAGACAACTTGCTGGACGCAAGGAAGACACATTTAACTCACTGCTGCAAACAGCCACAGGAACTGTGCCTGAAACTGTACACTTTAGCAGTGCACAGACTCTGAAAATATGCCATCCACACAGTGTAAATAATAGGAAATATCAGAACAGTCTGAATAATATAGGGTTGTGAAAATTGATTAGGTCACATCCATAGGATAGAATTCTAGAAGCAGCAAAACGAGTTATAATGAAAGCAATGATGAGAGATGACTTCTTGCATACCAGATTAATGATTCACATTATTTCTAATGTGTGGAGAAACAGGTATTTTTATAATGTATATAGGTAATATAAATTAGTAATAGTATTTTAAAGTCATTATTAACATAAAATTTTATAGTTCAAAGGGTTTTAAAATGACACTTTCAGGAACTTAATAAATGCTTACAAAAATATTTGTATATACATAAGCATGGTGTTAAGTATACTATTTTTGGTCATAGAAATAATGGTAAGGAAACTAAATTTTTATTGCTAGGAAACTAGTGAAGTAAATTTGAGGGCATCCACACAAAGAAATACGCAGTCCAAAAAAAAAAAAAAAAGTGAGTTTTTTTGTGTGTGTTTTAGTATTTTAAGATGTTATCATATATTTCCATGACAAGATGGTTATAGTAAGAGCAAACTTAGGTTACAAAGATGATCAAAGATCTGCATCCATTTTAGCTTACCCAGGTCTCCAGCTATTTATCCATTTGTCCCAAAGCATTTAAAAAATATATTTATTCCTCTGACACAGTTTTTTCTTCCACATAGTAAGAGGCTCCACTTTTTAAATGGAGGCTGACGGTATTCCTACACATTGGGAATGCCCAATTTTCACTCAGACTTCTAGAAAACTCAGCAGGGTGGGCTTGGGCCACAACCCCTCCCTCCCACTTTCCTGCTGTGATATTCAAGCTGCAGTTCGGGCTTCAGTCACGAGGGGGCACCACCATACCATCATTGTCAAATATTTCCACAGATGTGTTTGCAAGGAACAAAAAAATATTCCTCACTTAAAACCTAGCATATGAATTTACATATAGAATAACTCTAATTCTGTCAGAATAGAATTGATAAGTGTAAAATAAGACAGTAAAATCCTCTACTCTGGGGTATCCATAAGATGAAACATGAGATACCTCTAGCGCACACTGGCAGCCCTTGGTAGGCAGAACTTTTTTACCTACAGCCATCCCTCTGTATCCATCATTTTTATGAATTCTAAAATAAGCATATTTAAGGGATATCTAAATCTGAGATTAGAAACCAGGCCTGGTCTGAACTGAAGATAAGCCTGCACTTGTGAGCTATATTTGGGTGATGGAGCTAGAGGAGCTAGAAACAGATGCACACACACACACACACACACACACACACGCGCGCGCATGCACACACACACACACACACACACACACACACACACACAGAGTCAATTTACTGTTTTAAATCTACTTTGTTTTCCCAAGAAACTGAATACAATGAATCCTTTTCCAAATTACTGAATTCAGTTACACATTACTGTTGTCAATCTATTAACAAGTATTTTCTTTATCAAAATTTTCATCAATATACATTTTCCTGAAACAAACTTTCAAACAATATACAGAAGCATATTCATAAATTGGAATAAACCTTTATCACTCACTGGTCCAGCTTCTATGCTGTGACCCAAGAGTGTCTGTTGTCCCTGGTATGGTGCATACTCTTCGGATACGTCCCTGTAGGTGAGGTGCACACAATCCCGTTCACCACCCCCCCACACACACAGAGTCTTCTCCAAAAGTGTAATCACAGTCCTCATCTTCTTTTGCAACTTACCTTTTCCACTTTATATTATATTTAGGGCTGATATTTGTATCTTATTAGTTCTTGTGGTTTTGTCATAGTTAACATGTTCATTGTTCATGTATGTATGTGAATTATCTGTTGAAATAGTTGCTAATCTTTTTGTTACAGAGTGTGCTTCGTAAATCATGGATACTATCCTAATATCCGAAGTGTGGTTTGCAGATGTTTTCTCCTTTGTTTTAATACGATTCTGAGTGGCTTTTTATTTATTTAGAAAGTGTATTAAATTTCAATAATTTGAGTTAAAAGCTATACAGCTCATAATTTAAAAGAAGAAAACATTGAACACCACCACAGGGAGTGGGTACAGTCAGCCTGGAGGAAGATTATTGCATTCAGAGCCCTGCAGGCATTAAGGAAAAATGGAAAAAATCTAGAGTATTCCAGAGTAAGCTGCTGATCAGAAGATACCAAAGTTTTCTCTTTGATTTACATAACTCCCCTAAAGGCGGTACCCTCATCTGAATAGTGGTCAGAATGATGGGTATCTTAAATAGCTGTTAGGATTAAAGAAGAAGATAGTGACATAGAAGGATTCAGGGTAAAAGTTCAGTCACAGTCAGCCAGCCCAGGGCCCAAGGAGCAATCAGCACATGTGAATTGAAACACCTGTGAAGTGCCTTCCTTGTGCAACTAAAAACAACAAAAAGAAAGGAAAATATACACATGGCCAGCACTTGTAATACAAAATAAGTCCAAGTTCTAAATGCAATGCAGCCCTAAAGCAACCAAGGAATTTGGGTCTGGACACATGAAAACTAACTCCCCCAAAATACTGTCTTCTTTTACCAGCATGGCCCAGATGAGGTTCTAGATGTAGAGAACAGGCCTAGAAAAGAAACAGTGAGAACGAAGACAAAAAATTCAGCCTAGACAAATGGGAAAATGTTTCATTTTCAGATACACTGAGACATTGTATTGGGATAGCAAACAATTGGAAAACGAAGACTCTGAACATATTAGAGTTTTAAAATGAAAATAATATCTGCAGAATGCATTTCTGCTTCCTACAGCATATAAACTGAGAAAATAAGTGTTTCCATTTTAGTAGCTCTGAAAGAAAATACACATGGCAAGTAGGCATATATACTTGTCACACTGTTGAGATGTGGATGTGCATTTGTTCTTCTTGTGTTTCTTCCTTTCTCTTTTCCATTACATGTCCCACTAACTACAGATGAAACATCCAACAAAATAAGATCACATTTCATGTAGTGATATATACATGTTAAAAATTGCAATGAGATGTATTAAGAATGAAATATCCAAATTCTTGTTAGTGACTACTCCAAGTAAAACAGCAGCTAATGCAATCAGAAAAGACTTAAGTTTCTACTGTATATGTAATGTTTTATTTCTTAATATGAATACACAGAAGTATCTTACACTATTTTTGAATTTTTATGTCTGAAATATTTAACATGCAATGTTTATATGAGTTTTAATTCTGACTTAAAACATGATTCATATTAATTTAGGAATTGTAGAACATACAGTTAATTCCAGAGATAAACATATACTAGGCAATCTTACCACTCTTTAACTTTAAAAAGTACGTATTTGCGCATTCCTCCCATTATATTCTCTCTATATAAATGTGAGGTTTTTTTTTAAATGGTTTAACAAAATTTTTAAATACAATTTGTAAAAATGCATCTTTGAGAATAATTTTCTCAGCTTGAATTGTTTTCCACACCCAAAGAAAATACACAAGTATCAGCGCTCACACATATATACACTCAAGACTACAATGACATTCTCTACATGTAACTATATTCGATATAGCTTGAACTGCAGAAAAATCAAGACAATTCCAAAAAGTGATTGCAGGGTCATTTTTTTTTTTTTTCTCCAGAACACTTGAGAAACAGTAAAGCTATTTCAACAAAAGTCCTTCTTTGATTGACAAAAGTTGAAACTCACACTTAAATAAAAAAAGATCCAAACCAAGATCCTCTTCAGCCCCACCTCTCATCTCTCGATTTAGGGCCATATTTTCTTCTTGCTCCTAAGCAAAAAATCTGGAATTTTGAATATTCCCAGTTTTCTATGCACACTTGGAATTGGGCAAATGTGTTCAGATCAGCCAGCATTTCTGTACACACATATGGAAAATACATGAATATATGTATATACATCCATATACATACATGCTGTGTATTTATTGCATGTGGTCTCACATATCTAGACAGTAGACAGTGCTAGATATCCTAAAGCCAGATGAAATGATCTCAAGTATACACTGAATTCTATGACTCCCAAGTCCCCATCCCTAACCATTTGGATACCATCATTTTCTGTGTAAGGGCTGAGACCAGCACAGGGGAAGTCACTTCCCATGGTCCCGCAGGCAAGGACAGATCTGGTTTCTGGGACCCAGAACTCTTGATTTCAGTCTGTTGTACAGCAGACTCATCTTCATCCTCTGTTATTCTGTAATATCTTTCTTCTGGGGTTCAAAGAAAGGTTCCCATTCGGGTGTCAAAGAGGAAAGTAAACCAACCTATCTCCATCCTTCCCTGCCTCCTACTCTTCCCAGTCTCTAATACTCACAATTCTACTCTATTTCCAGGAGCTCATTAAAAATTTTTTTTTAGTAGTAGCTGGTTAACTGTCACACAATTATAGCTAACAAGAAGAATGAGTTTTGGTGTTCTGCTATAATTTATTGTATATTCTCAAAAGGCTGGAAGAGAAGATTTTGAATATTTACAACACAAAGAAATGGCAAAGTTTGAGGGGATGGACATGCTAATTACCCTGATTTGCTCCTTAGACATTGCATACACATATGGGAATATCACTTGGTATCCCATAAATATGTACATTACATGTCGAATAAAAATTAAAGGAAAAGGGGAAGGTAAAAAGAAGAGCATATCAATTAAAAGTTAACAAAACCATGATTTTCTTACTAATTTCTGCCATTCTCAGTATCTCATCCTAAAGAGAAACGGTACCAAAGCTTATTCATCATATAAATATAAATACATTTCTTTTCCTGATGGTTCAAATCTACTGATCTCTGAGATGTTCATGTTTTAACTGTTAGAACAGTTAGTTACCCTTAGTAAACCTGATCTTGCTATTATGTTTTATTTTATATATGTGCAAAACACATTCATGTACATCTGTTCTTTCTCCAAATCATCATATTGTACATATTTTTCAGCAACTTCTGTTTTCCACTCGGTACGATAGCCCAGGATATTAATTTGAATTCATTTACTTATTGTAATTTGGTAAATTTTTGAAAGTTTAATGACTATGTATATTGCATTTTATGTGAATTATCTGTCCACATATTTTAATGATTTCTCTACTCATTATTAAGAATTCTTCCATATCAAGGATCTTATGTATTAATGATTCTAAATACTAATTAAATATAGAAAGCAAATAGACATATGAACCAGTGAAAGACTGTACAATTTCTGTGTTTAAAAGCAATGTAACAGAACTGAACACAAATGACCAAAGACATCAGTCATATTGATAACAATAAATTGGCTTAACTTACCTATTAAAAGAAAATTATTTTCAGATTGCCTATTGAAGCAAAATCCAAAGTTATGCTTTTTCAAGTGATATACATAAAACAAAACAAATGTATTCAGATAGGGTAAAAATGTAACGATAAATATCTACTAGGCAGTTGCCAATATAAAGAAAGGGTTACAATCTTGACAATTAAGAGAGAAAAATTCAGACCCAAATGGATTTAAAGAGACAAAAAAGCATGGTTGATAAAGCTAAATGCTACAATTCACAAGGAAGATGGGAGATATTAATACTTATATATGCAATCGTGTGGTAAAAATAGTGATAGAGCAAAAACTACAATAAATGCAAAGAGAAGTAGGAAGAAGCAAACCATTTAAAAATAGATGATTCTACCACATTTCCTATAATCCAAAAACGTTCAGGTGGAGAAAAACATTTAGTAACTGTAGAGAACACCTAAGCAATATAATTCCAAGGGCAGATCTTACAGATACACTTATTCTAAATTGTGAAGCCTAATATTAGACAACACACCTACTTTCATATAAACATGGATCATTCATGAAAACTGATTCTATCTGAGGCTGTTAAACAAAACTTGCATCCAAATGGATAGATTAAAATTGCAGAATTTGGTGCATATAATCATAATGAAAACACAGCTTGTATGAATTTAGCTAGAGTAGCTTTCACAGACTATTTTAAAACATTAAATACCTATATCAATAAAAATGAAAATAAATGAGTTAAACATTCAATTCAGAAAGCCTGATAAAGAACCACAATGTAAACTAAAAAAAAAAAAAAAAATGGAGAAGAATGCTTAATGGTAAAAATAGAAGGGAATGTGAAAATAAATAACACCCCAGTTAGCAGAGTTGGGATGAGAAGGAAGCAAACACTGATGTTGTGAATAATGTGTCAAAAACTGTGCTGGGATCTGGTGAGGTTTTCCCCTTAAACTCCTCACAACACTCTCTTAAGTGTAAGAATCCAGCTTGTGTGTGTGTGTGTACATATACATACAGACATTTAATGTTAAATTAGCTAGTTGGAAGAGAAGAACATCTATAGTATTTATGTGTGTGTGTGCTTGTATATAGACAAATATGCAAAAGAATACTATATTTTGTCTAGGGACACTCTCATATGTAGTAAAGGACTAAAAAAACAATGTGGGATAGTAAGTACCCCTTTCTGGATACTGATTATCTCTAGGAGAGAAGAAAGGATCAGGAAAGAGTAAAGTTTTTCTTAACTTGGATTAATTTTATAGTTCTCTATACTCTTTATAAGTAGCAAAGGTTTTAGGGGACACAGCGGTTTTTTTTTTTTTCATAAGTACAATCCATACTCACCAAAGGCTTAATATTGAGCCAAGTAGAGAAGTTAAAAATATCCCTCCCATCATAGACTGGGTGCAGTGGTTCACACCTGTAATCCCAGCACTTAGGGAGGCCAAGGCAGGTGGATCACCTGAAGCCAGGAGTTCAAGATCACCAGCCTGGGCAATATAGCAAAACCTGTCTGTACTAATACAAAAAAAAAAAAATTAGCTAGGTATGGCATCTCACACCTGTAATCCCAGCTACTCAGGAGGCTGAGGCAGAGAATAGACTGAACCTGGGAGGCAGAAGCTGCAGTGAGCTGAGATCATGCCACTGCACTCCAGCCTGAGTGACACAGCAAGATCCTGTGTCAAAAAAAAATCAATCCCATCATGGTTGAAGGTAAGATTGGGCTATGTTCTCTGACTGGGATTTTTTAGTGTATACATGTATGCACATGTACTGTACATGCATTACATATACAACCCATATAATAATACACCATATGTATAGTTTAGTATCCTGTATTTTTTTATTTCAGTTTTGCTTTTACCTTAAGTACTAATATGCGGATGAGGATTCTGGTTAATTATAAGGTAAAATATATGATAAAACTTTTTTTTTTTTTTAAGGTTCTTGCTCTATCCCTCAGGCTGTAGTACAGTGGTGTGATCACAGCTCACTGCAGACTTGGCCTCCTGGGCGCAAGCAATCCTCCCACTTCAGTCTCCTGAGTAGCTAGGACTATAGCCATGTGCTAACATCCATGCCTAATTTTTAAAATTTTTTTGTAGAGATGGGGTCTCACCATGTTGTTCAGGCTCATCTTGAACTCCTGGGCCCAAGCTATCCTCCTGCCTCGGCTTCCCAAAGTTCTGTGATTACAGGCATGAGCCACTGTGCCTTGCTCCAGCTTTGCTTTCCAATGAACCCTTTTCCAGTTGACTGAGCCTCAGTTCTTAAATAATGCATCTGATTGGAAATGGCATACATGTAGCATATTGAATAATATATATTTGGATCTGCTCGTAAGATTTCTATAGACTTCCTTTAATCTATATATCAAATACTCTGTCCAACAGCTATTTCATTATAGGTTCATGAAACATAATACCTGGCCATGTATTCCTACTCCTATTATTCACCCTTTAGATAGGTGAAATGAATAATAATAATACAATATGCTAACAATTATGGGGTATATAGTATTAATAGATACACTGCTTACTATAGATCATACAACCAAAAAGTGATGGTTCCCAGGGTCAAATTCAGAAACTTCTTACCCTAAAGCCTACATCTCTAATCACTGTTTCTATGCTGAGTGCTCCTCTGTGTTTGGGCTGAGGCCAACAAAGGGGAAGGGACTTACTCAAAGACCTGTGGTCAGTTGATGGGTTTTGCAGCTGGGGTACAAGGTTAACGATTCCCATCTTCAGTCTAGCTGGCCCAATAATATTTCTGGATCTTCTGCACTATTTATTCTTGAGGCTCAATAAGAAATTCCAGAGGGATCATGGCAGATGGGAGGCAAGACTAGATTGTAGTTCCTAGGCAGATGAGAAGTGTGTGGAAACTCGCATCATGTACTTTTGCTCCAGAACTACTGCAGGAATAAACCAGGAAAGTTGAGAGAACTCACAGACCTTCTGAAGGAAGCAGATTGCTCCTGCAGGACCTGGGAGACACCCCAAATACTGTGAGTGCCCAAGCTGTGGAACTGCAAAAGGGGGATCATCCATTCCCAAAAACACACCCTCACTGGGGAACCTGAAAGTCTAGATCATGGATGAAGATTCTGACCTTACCTGGAGCTGAGTCAATTCAGGGAGCTAAGCGAAATACAGGAGTAGAGGAAGCAGGAGGACAAGCCTGTGGGCTCCCTGTGTCTCTTAGAAAGCCATTCTGCCTTGTTTCACAGAAGTCCTTAGGGAGGGCTACCAGAGGTACTGGGAAAAGACCACAGGGAAAAGGAAACCTCCAGCTGAACTCTGTAACAATTCCAACTGAATAGGAAGTCTCCTGACCAGAACTCAGGGGAGGGCGTGAATCTGGTGTGCAGACGCCACAGGCAGGGAGGCATGAAAGCCCAGCTTGCTTTTGCAGCCGGGAGGCTGGTAGCCTGGGGCAAATTCTCAGCCCAGCTCACCCATTTCCTGGAAACACACTCGGTGCTGTTGAGGGGACCACAGTGGGAACCAGACCAGCCTCTTGGGTTGCGTGGGAGCTGGGTGAGGCCTATCACTGCCAGGTTTCCCATATTTCCCTAACAACTTGCATGACAGGGCAGAGGCAGCCATAATCCTCCTGGGAACATAACTCCATTGAACTAGGAACCACATTCCCATCCCCCACAGACGCTACAGCAATACCTACCCAAGGGGAGTCTGAGCTCAGACATGCCTAGCCCTGTCCCTGCCTGATAGTTCTTCCCTACCCACACTGGTAGATGAAGACAAATAGCATATACTCTTGGGAGTTCCAGGGTCCCACCCACCACCTGATTCTTCCTATACTACCACAGCTGATGCTCTCTTCAAAGTGCTACCTCCTGGCAGGAGGCCAACCAGCACAAAAATACTGCATTAAACAACCAAAGCTAAGGACCCTCACAGAATCCATTTTAGCCTTCTGCCACCTCCACTGGAGCAGGTGCTGGTATCCACAGCCAAGCGACCTGCAGATGGTTCACATCACAGGACTCTGTGCGGACAACCTGAAGTTTCAGTCTAAGCCTGGTAGACCTGCTAGGTGGCTAGATGCAGAGGAGAGATTACAACCACTACAGCTCAGCTCTTAGGAAATCATATCCCTAGGAAAAGGGGGAGAGTACTATAACAGGAGAACACCCATGGGACAAAAGAATCTGAACAACATCCTTGAGCCCTAGATCTTCCCTCTGACATAGCCTACCTAAATGAGAAGGAGCCAGAAAAACAATTCTGGTAATATGACAAAACAAAGTTCTTTAGTACTCCCCCAAAAATCACACCAGCTCACCAGCAATGGATCCAAGCCAAGAAGAAATCCCTGATTTACCTGAAAAAGAATTCAGAAGGTCAGTTATTAAGCCAATCAAAGAGGCACCAGAGAAAGGTGATGTTCAATTTAAGGAAATAAAAAAAAATGACACAAGAAATGAGGGGAGATATCTTCAGTGAAATAGCATAAATAAAAAACAATAAAAACTTCAGGAAATAATGGATGAACTTACAGAAATGCAAAATGCTCTAAAAAGTCTCAGCAATAGAATCAAACAAGCATAAGAAAGAATTTCAGAACTCAAAGACGAGGTTTTCAAGTTAACCCAATCCAACAAAAACAAAGAAAAAATAATAAGAAAAAATGAAGAAAGCCTCCAAGAAGTCTGGAATTATGTTAAATGACTGAACCTAAGAATAGTCCATGTTCCCAAGGAAGAAGAGAAATCTAAAAGTTTGGAAAACATATGTGGGAGAATAATTGAAGAAAACTTCCCCAGTCTTGCTAGAAACTTAGACATACAAATGCAAGAAGCTCAAAGAACACCTGGGAAATTCATCTCAAAAAGATCATTACGTAGGCAAATTGTCATCATGTTATCTAAAGTTAAGATGAAGAAAAGAATCTTAAGAGCTATGAGGCAAAAGCACCACGTAACCTATGTAGGAAAACTTATCAGATTAACAGTGGATATCTCAGCAGAAACCCTACAAGCTAGAAGGGATTGGGGTCCCTATCTTTGCCTCCTTAAATAAAACAATGATCAGCCAAGAATTTTGTATCCAGTGAAACTAACCTTTATAAATGAAAGAAACAGTCTTTTTCAGATGAACAACTGTGGAAAGAAGTTGCCAATACCAAGCCAGCACTACAAGAAATGCTAAAAGGAACTCTAAATGTTGGAAACAAGCGGGGATGGCATGGGGAGAAATGCCAGATATAGTCGAGGGGGAGGAAGGCAGTGTGTACCTGTGCAACAATCTTGCATGTTCTTCACATGTACCCCAAAACCTAAAATGCAAGAAAAAAATCTTGGAAACACATCAACACAGAAGCTCTTTAAAGCATAAATCTCACAGGACCTACATAACAAAAATACAATTTGAAAAAAAATCAAGGTATACAGGAAACAAATAGGACAATGAATGGAATAGTATCCCACTTCTCAATACTAATCTTTAATATAAATGGCCTAAATGCTTCACTTAAAAGACACAGAATTGCAGAATGGATAAGAATTCACCCATCAACTATCTGCTGCCTTCAAGGGACCAAACTAACACATAAGGACTCATATAAATTTAAGGTAAAGGGGTGGAAAAAGACGTTCCATGCAAATGGACACCAATGAGCAGGAGTAGCTATTCTTATGTCAGACAAAACAAAATTTAAAGCAACAGCAGTTAAAAAAGACAAAGAAGGACATTATATAATGATAAAAGGCCTTATCCAATAGGAAACGATCATAATCCTAAGTATATACGCACCTAACACTGGAGCTCCCAAATTTATAAAACAATTATTACTACACCTAAGAAATGAGGTAGACAGCAACACATTAATAGTGGGGGACATCAATACTCCATTGACAGCCATAGATATCATCAAGACAGAAAGTCAACCAAAAAAACAATGGATTGAAACTACACCCCAGAACAAATGGACTTAACATACATTTATAGAACATTCCATCCAACAACCACAGAATATACATTCTATTTAACAGTGCATGGAACTTTCTCCAAGATAGGCCATATGATAGGCCACAAAACGAGCCTCAATAAATTTAAGAAAATTGAAATTATATCACGCACTCTCTCAGAACACAGTGGAATAAAACTGAAAATCAACTCTAAAAGGAACCTTCAAAACCATGAAAATACATGGAAATTAAATAACCTGCTCCTGAATGATCATTGGGTCAAAAACGAAATCAAGATGAAAATTAACAAATTCTTCAAACTGAATGACAGTAGTGACATAGACCATCAAAACCTCTGGGGTACAGCAGAGGCAGTGCTAAAAGGACAGTTCATAGCACTAAACACCTATGTCCAAAAGTCTGAAAGAGCACAAACAGACAATCTAAGGTCACACCTCTAGGAATTAGAAAAAGAAGAACAAACCAACCCCAAACCTAGAAGAAGAAAGTAAATAAAGATCAGATCAGAACTAAACAAAATTAAAGCTAGGAAAAACAATATAAAAAATAAAGATAAAGGAAGCAAAAAGCTGGTTCTTCAAAAAGATAAATAAAATTGATAGACCATTTGCAAGATTAACCAAGAAAAGAGAGAAAATCCAAATAAGCTCAATTACAAACAAACAAAACGGGAGATATTGCAACTGGCACCACAGAAATACAAAAGAACATTGAAGGCTACTATGAACACCTTTATGCAAATAAACTAGATAACCTAGGGGAGAAGATGGATAGATTCCTGGAAATATACAACCCTCCTAGATTAAACCAGGAAGATACAGAATCTCTGAACAGACCAATAACAAGCAACAAGACTGAAATGGTAATTTTAAAATTGACAACAACAAAAAAAGTTCAGGACCAGATAGATTCATAGCTGAATTCTATCAGACATTCAAATAATAATTGGTCCCAATCCTATTGACACTATTCTAAAAGACAGAGAAAGAGGGAATTCTCACTAAATCATTCTGTGAAGCCAGTATCACCTTAATACCAAAACCAGGGAAGGACATAACAAAAAAGAAAACTACAGGCCAATATCCCTGATAAACATAGATGTAAAAATCCTTGGCCAGGCATGATGGCTCATGCCTGTAATCCCAACACTTTGGGAGGCCAAGGCAGGTGGATCAATTGAGGTTGGGAGTTTGAGACCAGCCTGGCCTACATGGTGAAACCCCATATCTACTAAAAATACAATAATCAGCCAGGTGTGGTGGTGTACGCTTGTAATCCCAGCTACTTGGGAGGCTAAGGTGGGAGGATCACTTGAACTTGGGAGGCAGATGCTGCAGTGAGCCAATATCCCGCCACTGTACTCCAGTCTGGGCAACAGAGTGAGACTATTTCAAAAAAAAAAAAAAAAATCCTCAACAAAATACTAGCAAACTGAATCCAACAACATATCAAAAAGGTCATCCACCATTATCAAGTAGGTGTCATACCAGGGATGCAGGCATGGTTTAACATACACAAGTCATAAATGTGATATATCACATAAACAAATTTAAAAACAAAAATCACATTGATCATCTCAATAGACACAGAAAAAGCATTTGACAAAATCCAGCGTCCCTTTATGATTAAAACTCTCAGAAAAACTGGCATACAAGGGGCATAACTCAATGTAATAAAAACAGTCTATGACAATAATCAGTCTAACAACTTTTGAACCTAGTGATCAATCTTAACATCATAAGAGGAGAAACAACTAGATACAATTAACCTCCTTCTGGTATAATGCTATAGGAATAAACACTACCATAGAGTAGGTACTTCTGCCAAAAAATCTGAATTGGATCAAGACTATCAATCTAATACAAATTTAAAGGGAAAAAAGTTGCCAGTGGAACATAATAGACAACACAATGAGGATATAAGTCAGCAAAATCCACAAAGCAAATTCCACAGGGCAAAATATCTTAAGCAAATACATTGGAAGGTGTGATGGTTAATTTTATGTGTTAATTTGACTGAGCAACAAGGGGCCCAGATATTTGGTCAAACTTTATTCTGGGCTGTGCACAGTGGCTCATGCCTGTAATCCCAGCACTTTGGGAGGCTGAGGCAGGCAGGTCATTTGAGGTTGGAGTTCAAGACCAGCCTGGCCAATAGCAAAACTCTGTCTCTACTAAAGATACAAAAATTAGCCAGGCATGGTGGCACATACCTGTAATCCCAGCTACTCAGGTGGCTGAGGCAGGAGAATTGCTTGAACCTGGGAGAGGGAGGTTGCAGTGAGCCAAGACGGTGCCACTGCACTATACCCTGGGCAACAGAGTGAGATCCTGTCTCAAAAAAAAAAAAAAAAAAAAAAAAAAAGTTATTCTGGATGTGTCTTTGATGGTGTCTCTGGATGAGATTAACATATAAATGGGTGAACTGAGTAAAGAAGATTGCCTTCTCTAATGTACCTAGGCCTCATGCAATCAATTGAAGTCTGAACAGAACAAAAGACTAACCAGGAGGAATTTCTCTGCCTCATTTCCTGAACTGAAATGTTAGTCTTTTTCTGCCTTTGGACATGAATTCAAATCACCTTTGCTTGTGTCTCTAGCCAGCAGGCTTTTGGCCTGAAATTTACATCATTAACTCTCCTGATTCTTAGACCTTCAGTTTTGAATATGAACTACACCACAGGCTCTCCTGGAAATCAAGTTTGTCTACTGCAGATGTTGAGAAATCTCAACATCTGCATAATTACATTAGCCAATTACTTATAATAAAGCCTTCATAATTACATAAGCCAATTGCTTATAATAAATCTTTATTACTATGGTTCAACTTATAGTTTTTCAACTTTATGGTAGTGCAAAAGTGATATGCATTCTGCAGAAACTATACTTTGAGTATCCATACAACCATTTTTCACTTTCAGTACAGTATTCAATAAATTACACCAGATATTCAATACTTTATTATAAAACAGACTTTGTATTGAATGATTTTTCCCAGGTATAGGCTAATGTAAAGATTCTGAGTATGTTTAAGGCAAGTTAGGTTAAGCTATGATGTTTAGTAGGTTAGGTGTATTAAGTGCATTTTTGACTTACGATATTTTCAATTTAGGATAGGTTTAATGGGATATAACTCTGTAATAAGTCAAGGATCCTGTGTGTGTGTGTGTGTGTGTGTGTGTGTGTGTGTGTGTGTGTATGCATGTGTACACACATACAGGCATATCTCATTTTATTGTACTTTGCTTTATTGGACTTCACAGATATTGCATTTTTTTATGAACAGAAACTTTACGGCAACCCTGCATCAAGCAGGTCTATTGGCACCATTTTTCCAATAGCATGTGCTCACGTTGTGTTTCTATCATATTTCAGTAATTCTCACAATACTTCAAAGTTTTTCATTATTGTTGTAATAGCTGTTGTAGTGATCTGTGAACAGTGGTCTTTGATGTTACTGTTGTAATTGTTTTTGGGCACCACAAACTACACCCATCTAAAATGACTAACTTAATTGGTAAATGTATGTACTCTGACTGCTTCACTGACTGGCTGCTCCTCAGTTTCTCTCCCTGTCCTCAGGCCTCCCTACTTCCTGAGACACAACAATGTTGAAATTGGGCTATTATATTAACCCTATAATGGCTTTGAATGTTCAACTGAAAGGAAGTGTCCCATGTGTCTCACTTTAAAACAAAAGCTAGAAATATTCACACTCAGTGAACAAGGCATGTCAAAAGTCAAGATAGGCCAAAAGCTAGGCCTCTTGCACCAAACAGCCAAGTTGTGAATGCAAAGTAAACATTTTTCAAGGAGATTAAAAGCGCTACTCCAGTGAACACATGAATGAAAAGAATGCAAAACAGCCTCATTGCTGATATGGAGAAAGTTTTAGTGACCTGGATAGAAGATCAAACCAGCTATGATACTCCCTTAAGCCAAAGATTAATCCAGAGCAAGGCTCTAACTCTATTCAATGCTATAAAGGCTAAGAAACATGAGGAAGCAGCAGAAGAAAAGTGAGAAAAGAAAAACTGGAGCTAGCAAAGGTTGGTTTAGGAGGCTTAAGGAAAGAACCCATCTCCACAATATGGAAGTACAAGGTGAAGTAGCATGTGCTCATGTAGAAGCTGCAGCAAATTATCCAGAGACATAGGTAAAATAATTGATGAGGATTGCTATACTAAACAAAATATTTTCAATGTAGAGAAAATAGTTTTATAGTGAAAAAGATGTCATGTAGAACTTCCATAGCTAGAAAGTAGAAGACAATGCCTGGCTTCAAAGCTTCAAAGGACAGACTGACTCGTTTTTTTTTTTTTTTTTTTTTTTTTTTTTTTTTTTTTTAAGGTGCTAATGAAGCTAGTGACTTAAAATTGAAGCCAACGTTCAATTACCATTCTGAATATCCTAGAGCCCTTAAGAATTATGCTAAATATACTCTGCCTGTACTCTAGAAATAAAACAACAAGCCTAAACAACAGCACCTCTGTTTTCAGCATAGTTTACTGAATACTTTAAGCCCACTATTGAGGGCTACTGCTTAATGATTCCTCTGGCAGACCCAGTCAAAGTAAATGGAAAAATCTTCTAGAAAGAATTCATCATTTTACATGCCATTGTGAACATTGTGATTCATAGGAAAAGGTCAAAATATCAACATTAACAAGAATTTGGAAGAAGTTGATTACAACCCTCATGGATCACTTTGAGGGGTTTAAGACCTCAGTGGAAGAGTAACTACAGATGTGGTAGAAATAGCAAGAGAACCAGAATTAAAGTGGAGCCTGAAGATGTGACAGAATTGCTGCAATCTCATGATCAAACTTGAACAGATAAGGAGTTTTTTCTTCTGAATGAGCAAATAAAGTGGTTGCTTGAGATGGAATCTACTCCTAGTTTAGAAGCAGTGACCATCACTGAAATGACAACAAAAGGTTTAGAATATTATATAAACTTGATAAAGCAGTGGCAGGGTTTGAGAAGATTGACTGTAGTTTTGAAATAACTTCAACTTTGGGTAAAATGCTATCAAATAGCATCACATGCTTACGAAGAAATCTTGTGAGAAGAGTCAATGGATGCAACAAAATTCATTTTTGTCTTATCTTGAGAAATTATTAGAACCATGCTAACTTTCAGCAACCACCACCCTGATATGTTAGCCATCAACAGCATCAAGGCCCTCCACTAACAAAAAGATAATGATTCACTGAAGGCTCAGATGAAGCAATAATGTATTTTTAAATTAAGGTAAGTACACCATTTTTATAGACATAATGCTATTGCATATTTAACAGACTACAGTAGTGTAAACATAACTTTTATATGCAGTGTGGGAAACCATAAAATTCACGTGACTTGCTTAATATGATATTTGCATTACCGCAGAGGTTTGCAGCTGAACCTGCAATATCTCTGCAATGTCTCTGTGTGTGTGTGTGTGTGTTTGTGTCCATATACACATACACATATACATACATACATACATATGAGTATGTGTATGTGCATATATATTTGTGTGTATATATACACACATATATATGAGTGGTTCTGTTTCGTTGGAGAACTCTGACTAAGGTAGAATGTTGAAAAAAAGGATAGACCTTCTTTGAATTAAAAGAGACTTAACACTATGGAGAAATTACAATTAAAACCAGGAAAAGATACTACCACATGCTCACTAGAACAACAAAAATGGAAAAAATGGAAAATATCACGTGTTGGTGAGGACATGGATTAAGTGAAACACTCACACACTGCTGGTGGGAATACAGATTGAAAAAAAAACCACTTTAACAAACTGCTTGGTGGTATCTATGGAGCCACACACAGACATACCCTATGACTCAGAAATGCTATTCTTTGGTATACGCCCGAGAGAGATGAAAATATATGCCCATCCATTAGACACAAACAAAAATGTTCGTACCATCATTACTCATGATAAGTTAAAAACTGGAAAATACCCAAGTTCCTATAACAGATAACTACATTGTGAAATAGCCAAACAATATAATACTTTACAGCAACGAGAATGAATAATCTACAACTACAAACAACAAATGTTAATCTCACACACATATGTTGATTGAAGGGAGCCAGACACAAGAGTCCATGCCGTATGATTCCGATAATATTTCTTCTAACCTCCTGATAAAGCTTGAGGAAGGAGAAGAATATCAACAACCCATTTCTTTTTCTTTTAAGTTACTTACTATCCTCTTATGTTATGTAGCTTAACCTCAGAGAAGCAAAGCAAGTTTCTTCTAAGCCCTTTAAAAGTGAACAACTGCACATAAAATCAAAGGCTCATACTATGTCTGGTGGACAGACAACTGGGTGTGAGTAATTTAGAGAAGAATCATACATGGATGCTCAGTCTGCACAAAATTCCACAGTAGTCACTGAGTCACCATGGTAACCATGCTGGCTGAGGAAAGGTGGAAAAAATGCAAAGAATAATCACTCTGATTTGGTTCATAAAATGTGTGAGGAGTTGAAAGGGACTGATGTGACCACATTAACACTCCTTAAGTGTTCCTAACAATAGACACTCATCACAACTTCAGTGATACAAACATATATGTGCATGTACATACACTGATATATACACATGCTCTCTCCCTCCCTCTTACCACCAAAGAACTCAGGATTCATCAGGTAAGGAAGAAAAGGAAGAAAAACACAATTCAACGGATTCAATTCTAATCACAAATATAAAATTGGAAGTATTATAACTATTCTTTCATAGATTGATCTTTCTAGAGTTGACCTGTAGACTGTCTCTAGGCCTTTTTTTTCTCTTCTTGAGTTGGATGACTCAGTTTTGTTATGATGTCTGTTCTCCCCACAATGATCTGTGCTTTCAATGGGATCCCAGTCAAAATACTAGCATATTTTCTTTTTTTCAGAAATTAACAAGTTGATAATAAAATTCCTGTGGAATTCCCTCAATTTTGTTTTTTCTGAGAAAGTCTTTTTAAAAAATTAAAATGAGGCTAAAACTGACGGACTGCAAGGAGAATATTACTACATGAATCAAACTCCTAGGAACACCTGCTAACCAACTACATAGTTCAGCCCCTATCTGCGAGATACATGGGAATGACTTATACAGTCAGAAAAATATGCATTTATTGTAAGTGCATATTAAGATCAAGTTCTTTTTTCCGTGTGGCTAATTCATTGCTTTCAAAGCAGGCATCACTTAGATGGGTGTCAAGGACTACTTCAAAGCATGCAGCTGCTGATGAAAGGAAATTCCACCCACTAAACCTCTTCCCCAGTGATGAGATCAAAGTAGCTTCTTTACTTTTAGGCTATTTTGGGAACCTCACAGGAGCTATTCCACAACATGCTTTTTTTTTCAGATCTATGAACTCACCATATGCAGGTGTCATATCCTACCAGGGATGTAAGTGCTGCTGGTCTCCTAGGATTGTTGCCCTTTAAATCAGGAGTAGAAGCTTTGGCAGCCATCATGACTCAAATCCTCAGAATCTGCCTCCTTCAGACCTGATATGAGCTCAGACATCCACATGAAGAGCTGCACAAGAAGAGAGAGAACCCAGCAATCACTGTGCTTTATTAGAGTAAGTATGTGCCTGGCACCATGTTAGGCACTGGGTTAGTGACCAATGACACTGATACAATTGAGCAGTGATCATAACAATTAGAATGGTCGTCAGTGGACTTCTCACTGGGGCTTTTTTCTTTTCCTTTCCTAATCTATCTTCTAACAACAACATTGAAAAGGAATGAAGCCGAGTGTGGTGGCTCACGCCTGTAATACCAGCACTTTGGGAAGCCAAGGCGGGTGGATCACGAGGTCAGGAGTTTGAGACCAGGCTGACCAAGATGATGAAACCCCATCTCTACTAAAAATACAAAAATTAGCCGGGCATGGAGGTATGTGCCTATAATCCCAGCTACTCAGGAGGCTGAGTCAGGAGAATTGCTTGAACCCAGGAGGCAGAGGTTGCAGTGAGCTGAGATCATGCCATTGCACTCCAGTCTGGGCTACAGAGCAAGACTTCATGTCAAAAGAAAAGAAAAGAAAAGAAAAGGAATGAAAAGTAACCTCAATTCACACAGGCATTCCTGATTCTGCAATAACCACAGGGCTATGGGCTTGCATTTGGGTTATCACAATCCTGGTTGCAGCAATCCTGTATGTCAGCATTCTTAACTCTATTTTACAGAGGGGGAAGCTGAGGTCAAAGAGAGTCATTACCAGTCTCATCCTCCCACACCTGGCCTTTACATGGAAAGTAGTTCCAGGACACCCTGGAGCAATACACAACACTCACTGGAGTGAGAAGAGTCCTATATCTCTCTAATTCATGAGAGAGCCGGGCTACTGAGTCCTGAAGTGAGAATGAGGCAACTTGGTTCTGGGATCCCTTCAACTCCCCAAACCGCAGGGTAGTTCAGCCCCTACCATGGGGCACCCACCCCCTCAGCTGAGTCCCAGACACCTGAAGGTAGGGCCTTGCTCTCATAGCCATATTATTCTAGGTTTTCTGCTCTATTAAAAGATGCAAAAGCCCTATAATGACTTCAGGTTTCTATGGCAACTGTGGTACACTGACTTGTCCTGTATACCTCACATGCCTTTGCATAGTTCCTTTGCCTATAGCTGAAAGCAAAATACATTCACACTTTAGACCACCATCTGAGAAAGCATACTCACTAGAGGAACTAGGCTGGGATCCAGGCAATTGGGGGAACTCTGCCAGGTTTGGTGGAAGAAAGCAGGTCCCAGTGATCAAAAATTTGTTTAAAAGTAACAGTAGAGGAGTATCACCAGCATCCAGAGATCCAGGAGGACCCCAGAGCTCTTAGTGATGAGGTAGCCCTCTGAGAGTGAATGTGCAAAAGTCACACATCATGCTAAGTGCTTAGTCATCTGTGGTGGAAAACTAGAGACTGTCTATAATCATATTTATGACTAAAATGATCTAAATGATCTAAAATACCATAAAATGTCATTTAAGGAATCCCAAATTTATTTCATGTAAGCAGGCCTATAATAATATCATTTAGTAGGCAGACATCTAGTCAATTCAGTAATAAATTGGGTTATCCTAGAAAATTTTTATCCTACATTTTTGATACTTTTTCGATGTGGAGAGATATCCATGGGAAAAAACATGTGGCATCTCTATACACTCACTCCTCTGTTACAGGAATGACTTAACTGACTGATGGGTTTGAAAGGAGAAACAGGTTATTCAACCCAGGTCCTCTCCCTTCGAAGCTCTAAATAGTAAGCTGCCTTTCAGGGGCAATCAGAATGATTGCTCTGTCCTCAGGGATGGGTCTTACAATAGGCCTACAGCTCTACTCCCCTTCTGTGCCTCATTTGCTCCTCAACTATTTCTGTGGTCTTGCTTCACAATGCTTTTGTGTTTAAGAAGCCCCTAAAATACCTTCCTACTCTTAGTCTGAACTCTAAACCATCTAAAAAAATCACAGAAAAGTAATAAGTACAATATATTGACTTTATTCCTCATAAAAGTAATATTGGAGAATATAACTTAGATTTACTGCTACATGGGCTTGGGTTTTCTACGAATGAACCCCAGAACTGGACAGATTAGTCCATCCAGCACTGCTGCATTGGGACAGTCATAAAGGGCAAGGACTGCAATGAACAGTTAACCACGCGCTGTCTCCTGAAGGAGCCCTGATTATGTGTGCCCAAGGAAAGTAAACACCTTGCCAAGGGCTATCCCTGTAGGAGGAGAAAGTATTTCAGGACACCTTCTTTGAGAAACAGTTCACGAGAGATAGATATCCCTTGTCTCAATAGCATATTCAACAAGCAACCTGGTGAAGATATAATTTTCCATATGGCTTGGGAGTAGTTTGTAGTAACAGCCTCTGAATTCCTTAAAATGAGCGATTGCAGTAGAAGCTCCCTTTATGGAGGGGGATTGGAATTAGGTTCTAAATTCTAAGAGTGGGTTGAAAATCATATATTATGAAATTTTTCCTTGAAATTCCTTTAAGAAGGAATTGAGGAAATGTTCATTATTCAACACCAACCCATAAACTCATGCAGATTATGGCAAAATTTATAACAAAGTCCTATCAAGGCTTTAAGGCTAAGAGAATCTCTATAAATTCCAATATAATAGATTACAGAAAAAGAGGGAAAGTTCACCAAATCCATATGTTTTGGGCCAGGTGCAGTGGCTCACGCCTGTAACCCCAGCACTTTGGGAAGCTGAGGCAGGCGGATCACCTGAGGTCAGAAGTTCAAGACCAGCTTGGCCAACATGGTGAAACCCTGTCTCTACTAAAAATACAAAAATTAGCGAGCATGGTGGTGTGCACCTGTAGTCCCAGCTACTTGGGAGGCTGGGGCAGGATAATCACTTGAACCCAAGAGGCAGAGGCTGCAGTGACCTGAGATAGATAGTATCACTGTACCCTAGCCTGGGCAACAGAGTGAGACTCCATCTCAAAAACAAACAAACAAAAAACATGTTTTGGATATTCATTTCTACTTAACAAAACATCCCAAACAATAGCCATTTATTATCTGTCAGGATTCTGTGTGTTGACTAGGCTCAGCTGGGTGATTTCTGCTCAATGTGGTGTCTGTTATCAGGGACTGCAATCATCTGAATACAGATGTATGCATCCTGGGACTTCCATAAAAGCTTACTCACATGGATGATGACTGATGCTGGCATCTGCTGGGAGCTCAGCTGCGGCTACTGTGTAGAGCACCTTGGTTCAATACAGAGTCTTCCATGGAAAGGGTAGAAAGATAAAATAGAGTACATCTAGGTAAATCTGAATGTTTTAGTATACCTAATTTTGTTTATCTGAAGTTCAAATTCAACTAGTCATATTGTTTTGTTTTGTTTTAAATTTGGAAAGTCTAAGGGATGGATGACCCTGTGAATAAGTAAGTTTAATGACCATCTGATATGATTCTTCCAATGGGAAATGTCTGGCAAAAACAAGCAGATCAGATTGTGGGAAAAAAAGACAAAAGCTGGTAATACCCGGTGTTTCTGGAATAAAGGGGCAATGAACACTTGGATACATTGTTGGTGCCAAATTAGTGTATACATTTTTTTGAGGTGTATACATTATTACAACTTCATAACTTTAATGGCCTTCAATACAGAAGTCCTATTTCACCAACAAAGGAGTTTCAGATAAGGGTTTAGAAAGGGATCCTAAAGTGATTCTGATCTGCAACGTGGTTAAGGAAGCTTGGGTGAGGGGACAGGTTAGAAGTCATACGAACTTTGGGCCCCAAAGAGGAAAGATAGCTAATATTATGAAGCCAATTTTTAACCAAGCCTAGTGCTACATTTTTCACGTTAGTTGGAATCAATACACACAATAGCCCTGCAAGCGAGGTATTGCTATTCTCTCCTCACAGATGTATGTGATTACAAAGCACATACTATTCCTTACTAGAGAAGGATGGCAAAGACATTGCTCACCACGCCTACTGCCAGAGCCAGGAATAGAATCTGTCATTGTGGACACCCTGAGGTGCTGGTGGCATTTCCAGCAAGGATCCAGGTTTGGTGTCCCTTCCCCTTGCCTCAGGAATGCTTTACAGCACAGCTAGAAGCAGAAGCTTCAGACATGAAGTCAGTATTTCTTCCATCTTTTATGAAAATTTTAGGAAAGTATTGGGCTGCTTATCTTGTAGGAAAGGGAGGACCTCTGAGGACACAGAGAAGGAAGAGCAAAAGAGATTTCTCCCAGACAGGGCTGAGGTCAGAGGTCTACAGGTCCCTCTAGGAGTAGGAACCTGAGGACTGCTCCATATCAAAGCTTGCAGTGATTCCTGGATGGTCCACCTAAAGTGGGTATCCAGCATGAGACAGATTTTTCTGTTTGGATCAACAGACAGATAATAGTAGAAGTATTTTTTTTTTTCTTATTTCTTGTATGCGTGATCTGGCATCTGAGGCCTTGCTAATTGGGGAGGGACTGCTCCTTCCAGGGTTAGCTAATTCCTAGTCCTAACAAAGAACTCACCTAAGGAATACACCTTTTATATGCAAACTAATCTAGAGCACCTACACATACACACTTACATCTCCTCTACTGGACTGTTATACTCCAGGCCAATAGTACCCTCCCTAATCATACCGGAGCCTGATTCTGTCAGATGCATTTGAACCAGAGAAACTCTATTCTGAATAGGGGCTGAGTAAAATAAGGCTGAGACATACTGGGCTGTATTCCCAGAAGGTCAAGGCATTCTTAATCACGGGATGAGATAGGAGGTCATAAAGACCTTGCTGATAAAACAGTCGAAGTAAAGAAGCTGGCTAAAATCTAACAAAACCAAAATGGCTATGAAAGTGACCTCTGGTTGTCCTCCCTACTCATTATATGCTAGTTATATTGCATTAACATGCTAAAAGACACTCTCACCAGCACCATGACAGTTTACAAATGCCATGAAAACATCAGGAAGTTACCCTATATGGTCTAAAATGAGGAGAAACCTTCAGTTCTGGGAACTGCCCAAAGCTTTCCTAGAAAACTCATGAACAATCCACCCCCTTGTTTAACATATAATCAAGAAATACCCATTAACAATGGGCAACCAACATCCCTCAGGGCTCCTCTGCCTATGGGGTAGCCATTCTTTTATTCTTCTACTTTCTTAATAAACTTACTTTCACTTTACTTTATGGACTTGTCTCAAAGTCTTTCTTGAATGAGATAGAAGAACCCTATCTTGGGGTCTGGATCAGGACCTCTTTCCAGTAACAACTTCAGACAACTTAGGACAGCCCCTGTACTCCAGAACCTGCTGAAATTATTTCGAGTAGTCAGTCCTAAGCCTATTTACCCTGCCTTGTCTGTCATTTATTATGGAAAACCACAGTAAAGTCTTTTGCCATGTTTACTTCCTGCACCCTCTGCCTCCTGCCTAAATTGGTGCTCTGCATGGACTTGCGTGGAATGGAGAGTGCCTCCTCTTGGGAACTTTGAGTAATAAACCATCTCCTTAATGGCAGTTGTCTCCTGATCCCGTGGCCTCACTATCTTAAATAATAATAAAATCTACATTATCAAACAATGCCTCAGGAAGAGGGGACTTAAAGGCTTTGAATCAGCTAGGAAAATGGGCAGCTCTTCTCTGAGCTATGTGGACAGATCAGTGATGATTGCCAGGGCTCTTCCTGCTGTATCAGGAGGCTAAATTCACACACTATAACTGTTTCCTCAAAAAGCATAAAAAATTAACATTGCTGTACTGTACAATCTTTTTATTAATATGTATCCCAACCAACTATGAGAAGAGAGCACCTGCTTTTACAGATCTGAACAAATGATAAGTTTCACAAGATTTTTAAAGTATTTGCTGATCTGATATTCTGGCATTATAATGTTAGAATCCTTTTCATTTTTTCTGTCACGTTTTTAAATAAATGACATAGTTTACATTTATGCCTCAGAATATATCATAGAATAATTATTGAGTTTAGAAATAAATCCTGATAACTGATAGTGTGTGTTTATACCACATCCCATTTAAATGGAAAATTTAAGTGAAAAGAACATCATATACTAATGGGGAAGAATGAATTGGTAAAACCTCTTTGCAGAGACATTTGGCAACATCTATGAGAAAAGAAAATGAGGCCTCCATCAGATGCTACTCTCTTAATTATGGACTGTAAAGAGAATCATGCATGTTTCACCAGAAAAGGTATACAATCATGGTCACAACAACATGGCTAGTCATATCAAAACAATCCCAGAGTCATCTTATTAGAGAAATCTCAGAAATACTATCTTCAGTGAATGAAAAGCTGGATAACAGCACTAACTTAGCTAAAAGTTTGAAAACAGTTGTATGCCTTGTGTAATTCTCTCACAAGTCCATGAGGAAGACATCATTATTTCCAGTTTAGAGATGACCAACTCAGACTCACTGATGGAGGAATCAATTTTGCAGAGGTTGAGGATGTAACTCTTACTCTCCTCAAAGGACAACACATGGTCTCCCTTTATAGATGATCACCGTCTAAGACTTAAACACTTGTAGTTTTATATGTTGCTAGGATTGTGCCCTTACGGGTACTCACTCAACAACCTCTCTCTCTTTGAAGAAGCTGATGGTGCAGATGAAATCCCAGTGCAAGGTACTGTTGGTGGTAATGGGTCTAGTATGAGGGTCAAGGGCTTGTGAATCCTACTTCCTTTTCATCTTCACTCTCTCTTCACTTGAGATTCAATGGGAAACTGCTTTTCCAATATCAATCTAGAAGATCAAACAAGGGAGCAGAAAATGACAAGGAATTAAAGAAAATAGTTCAATGAGCTTCTTCAGTCTCCCTCAATCCTTCAGCAAAGTTACCCTGCAACACAGAAATGGCTGCAATACTTCATTCATAATGTTCTACTCCTTCCTGCTCCATTTCCCGGTGGTCTTTGTGGCAGTTATGCTGTTTGGATTAGGTGACAGTCATCAATTCTCTGAGAGGGAAGGAAAAGGTAGGCTAGGACAAACATTTGTTCAAGTCCTACTAGAAGCCATCTACTCTGTACAGGATTTCTCATTTACCCCACAGAACAGTTCTGTGAGAAAGGCATTGTGAGTTCCTTTTACAGATGACCAAGAACAGGCTGACGGGCTAAGAAAGGATTCTAGCATCATACATCAAGTAAGAGACAGGAATGAAGTTACAGCTTTTGCCCTCATCACAAAGTCCATGGATTCTCAACAGAGGAGGTATTGTCATCAAGGGGCTGAAAACTGATTCTGGAGGGTAGTGGGACGGTAGACATTACAATGGTTTGTGGCACCACAATGAACCACATAGCACATAAACAGTTAACACGATATTTGTACTGTTAAAATTTCATGTTTCAGGCACGAAAGAGCTAATGAGGAAAAAAATGAATGTCTAAAAGCCTCCTTTGGATCATAGTAATGAAAGAAAGTTAAGAAACATTGCATGAACTCAGGGACTTCTGTGGATGATGAGCCACCAAGGCTTAGGAACTAGTCATTTTATACTCCCTCATAGATGCTTACTCAACAACCCCTCTTGGTGATGATGAGGATAATGATGATGAAAGTGAAATCCTGCCCCTAGGTCCAAGAGACCTGTGTATGGGAACCATGTGAACTGACTGTCTTTTAAGATGGCAGACAGGGGCTCAGTCAGACAACAGGTATTTATTCTGTGAGAGAGGGTATTAATGTCTTAAAAGCTAATGTAAACATATCATACTCTAAGTTATGTATCATTTAACCTTAACCTTCATCCAAGTAACCTATTGTGAAATCCATAGTTTAGGTCAGGTTATAGGAAGTTAGGAGAGGTTAAGCAAATCAGGGGAACTATGTTGTTAATGCCTGTTCAGTAATAAAACCTGAAATTTCATCAAAGCTTTGTGCCCTAAGGCTGCCAGGAATCTGAGTGTTCAAATCTCCCTGGCACTCATATTCCAGTCTGCACCACAGATACCAAGACTTTGGAGTTTCTATTGTGATGCATTTGTTCAATAAAATATGCAAGCCTTTAACATAGGTATACATGAATCCATACCAATATAAACACAAGTTTGAATTTTTTTTCTCATAAGACCCAGCAATTCCATTCCTAGGTACACACCCAAGATCAACACATATGTCTACATAAAAAAATAATATACAAATGTATATAGCAACCTTATTTGCAATAGCCCAAAACTGGAAACAACCCAAATGTTCACTAATTGATGAATGTGTTTAAAATGTGATATATTAAGATTATTCTTTGCCAATAAAAGGAATGAGTATGGATATGCCATAATATAGATAAACCTTCAAAACATATGTGAAGTGAAAGAAGACATATGCAAAAGACCAAATATTGTATGATTACATTTACACGAAATTTCTGGAGTGAAGTAATCCACAGAGACACCAAGCATATCTGTGGTTTGAGGCTCGGGGTGGGAGCAAGGATTAATTGCATTCAAGCATGATGGGACTTTCTGGAGTGATGGAAATGTCTAAATCTTGATTATGGTATGGCTGAACAACTCTATGCATTTAATAACATTCATCAAATTATACCCTTTAAATGTGTAAATTGTATTGTCTGTAAGTTTAGCTGCAAGAAAGCTGTTAAAAAATATGATATTGATCTGGTCTTCTGTTGTACCACAGTAACTACTAAACATTTTCATACAAAGGTTTTGATGTACTTGCTTCATGTAAACATGAATGTATATAACTGTCGCTATATCCCAATCTGCTAACACTTTCCTGTGTTCCTTCAAGCAATGACTGTCCCCTTTCCCCTCATGCTACCTTGCGTTTTACTTGTGTGCAAAAGTTTGATAATTCCTGATCACTTCCACATCCTTCAATTATGGCAGTGGCTTGAGAGTCGATCCGTGACAAAGTCCAGAGCCTGCCCTATGTGAATAGATGTCAATATTACTAGTTTCTTCATTCCTCTGTGGCCACATGATTCTACTTGGGGAGCCTAAATGGAACTACCTTTATGAGTATCAGTATGGCAATACCTAGCAAAGGGTTACATAGGTAAACACCCTTTGCACCAACAATTCTCTTTTAGAAGTTTATCTTCGCTGGGCGCAGTGGCTCACACCTGTAATCCTAGCACTTTGAGAGGTCAAGGTGGAAAGATCACAAGGTCAGGAGTTTGAGACCAGTCTGGCTAACATAGTGAAACCCTATCTCTAGTAAAAATACAAAAAATTAGTCAGGTATAGTGGTGTGCACCTGTAATCCCAGCTACTCGGGAGGCTGAGGCAGGAGAATCCTGTGAACCTGGGAGGCGGAGATTGCAGTGAGCCGAGATTGTGCCACTGTACTCCAGCCCAGACAACAGTACGATACTCCGTCTCAAAAAAAAAAAAAAAAAAAAAAAAGTTTACCTTCAGGACATAGTAGAAGATGTTGATGAGGATCCAGTAAGGCCTGTCATCCTGATAATTCCCTTCCTTCACTGCAGAGCCTAAATTTTGAGACCAAATGGAACATAAGGCCATAAACGGGCAGAAGGAAGAGGGAAACATAGTTGTTGGCACACACAACCTCTCTCATACAACAATCACGTTTTGTTATCATAATACCAGAATTCTCCAGGAGGATACATTCTGCTCACCAGTACAAACAGCTACAGGAACTGTGCCCAGAACTGTGATCTTCTGCAGTGCACAGACTCTGAAAAGATTTCATCCACAGAATGTCAGTAATAGGAACTATCAGAACACTCTGAATAACATAGAGCTGTAAAACTGATAATATCACATCCATAGGATGGAATTCTAGAAGGTAGCAAAAACAAATTATAATAAAAATAATGATGAAAAAATGATTTCTTGCTTATGAGATTAATGATTCACATTATTTTTAATGTGTAGAAAAATATTATTTTCATACTGTGATATGAGGAATATAAATTAGTAATAGTATTTTGAAGAATATTATAGTTCAAAGGTTCAGGAACTTACAAATAAATGCTCACAAAGATACTTGCATCTATATGAGCATAGTGTTACGCATACTACTGTTTGTAATAGAAAAAACAGTAAGGGAAATAAATTTTTATAATTAGGATACCAATTAAATAAATTTTAGGGCATCCACATGATGAGATGATACCCAGGCCCTTACAAAAATGAAACTAAAATTTTGTTGTAAGGTTCTTTCAAATGTTATCATAAAAATATATTTACACAGAAAGGTGATCACAATAACAGTAAAAGTGGGTTACAAAAATCATAAACGGTCTGATCCCATTTTTGCTTATAGAGGCTTCTAGGTATTTAACCACAAGTCTCAAAGCATAATCATTAAAATGATCTTCTAGTTCCTCTCACATATATCTTTCTCTTTAACATACTAAAAATCTGCACTTCCTGTTTAGAGGCCCTCAGTATCTTTTTTTTTTGGCCTGTGTAGGCCACCTTTTATACTCAGACTTCCAGAAAGTTCTATCTTGTAAATTTGGGCCACAGTCCCTCCCTTTCACCATCCAGCTTACCCTTGTTCAGGCTGCAGTTCAGGCTTCTGTTACAAGGTGGCACGAATGCACCTCCATTATCAAACTTCTTTGCAAAGAAGTGTGTGTAAAAAACAAAAAATACAATACCTCCCCAAAAACCCAGCTTATGAACTTGTATGGAATTATTCAAATTATTCAAATTCTGCCTGAAAAAACTTAAAAGTGCAAAAGAAGACTGTAAAAAAATACTCCGGGGCAGCAATATGATGGAACACCAGGTAGCTCTACTGCCCCTTGATAGCTGGGGGCTGGAAGGCATAAGGTGGGGCAGGGGCAGCAGGAGGAACTGACAGAGGAGAGGGGCAGTGGTATGGGGTCTAGGCTGCTGTGTTCACAGTGTCCTGGAGACTAATAGAGTTGGGAGGCAGTCTGGAAAGCCTGTACAGATTGCGGCAATGAAGGATGAACACCCTGCTCTCAGGTAGGGACCCCTCTACACTGTGGACACCCCAACCTAACCTACACCGATGAGGTAAGAGATAAATCCATGAATGCGAGGTAGATTTGGGGTCAAAAGCAAAGGAAAATTCTTTAATATACAGATTTCCAAACAGAGGGGACGCAATTTAAACCACTACAGTGAGGCAATAAAGTTATAAAACAAAATGTCAAATGAGATATCTTTTATATATTAATACCTAAATGCATACATATCTATAAAAATAGCTGCATAAGAAACTTCTGGAAGAATATAATGCAGATAAAAACATTAGAAGAGCTTATTGTTAGGTAGTAGGCTTTGGGGTATTTTTATTCTATTTTCTATTTAATCTATTTTTATCTGTAATAAACATGTATTGTACTTGAAAATACACAAAATGTTAAAATGGCTGGAAAACAGGAATCTTCTCTGCCCCAACCACAGAAGAGCCATTCACTGTAGGATAGGAACATGCCTACAGCACAGGAAGGGAGAGGAGATGCTGGGGGAGTATTCTCCATAGTATTATTGGACATAATTCCCCAAAATTCAAAACAACACAGATTACTATCAATATTTTAAAATTCTGCCCAGTTAACAGAGAAAATACACGGAACCTCAATTTGTTTTATTTGTTTTATTGTGCTGTGCCCTGATGAAAAGTAAGATTTTTCTTATCATTTGAGAGGCAGCAGCACATGCTGGGTAGATGAATTTACTTGGGAGCCACGCAGCCTGTGTTCAAATCTAAGCCTTGCCACTTGCTAACTCTGTCTTCATTGTACCTCAGTTTCCTTATGTCTAAAGTCAGGTAAGAATAGATCCTTCTCATGTTGTGGTGAGAATTAAATAAATAAGTACAGTTGGCCTTTTTTATCTGTGGATTCTGCATACATGAATTCAACCAACCTCGGACTGAAAATATATTCTGAAAGGAAAATAAAAATAATACGACAATAAAATAATACAAATTTTAAAACCAATTTAGTATAACAACTATTTACATAGGACTTACATTGTATTAGGTATCATAAGTAATCTAGAGATGATTTAAAGTATATGGGAGGCCGGGCGCGGTGGCTCAAGCCTGTAATCCCAGCACTTTGGGAGGCCGAGGCGGGTGGATCACGAGGTCAAGAGATCGAGACCATCCTGGTCAACATGGTGAAACCCCGTCTCTACTAAAAATACAAAAAATTAGCTGGGCATGGTGGCGCGTGCCTGTAATCCCAGCTACTCAGGAGGCTGAGGCAGGAGAATTGCCTGAACCCAGGAGGCGGAGGTTGCGGTGAGCCGAGATCGCGCCATTGCACTCCAGCCTGGGTAACAAGAGCGAAACTCCGTCTCAAAAAATAAATAAATAAATAAATAAATAAATAAAGTATATGGGAGGATGTGCATAGGTTATATGGAAATACTACCCCATTTTACATCAAGGAATTTATATATATATATATATATATATATATATATATACACACACACACACACACACACACACACTGGAATATTGTATTGTAAATGTATATATATGTGTGTATGTGTGTACACACACACGTACACACACACACAATGGAATATTATTTTGGCCTTTAAAAAGGAGACCCTACTATTTGTTGATAGCATGAATGAACCTGGGGGAGATTATGCTAAGTAAAATAAGCTAGACACAGAAAGAAGAATTATGCATGATTTTACTTACATGTGGAAACTAGAATAGTCAAGCTCATAGAAGCATAGAGATATCATTACCAGAAGTGGAGGGAGGAGAGGGGAGAGGTTGTTCAAAGGTATAAAATTAAAGCTACAAAGGATAAATAAGCCTGAAGATCTAATGTGCAGCATGATGAATACAGTTAATAGTGATATAATGTACTTTGGAAATTTGGTAAAAGAGTAGGTTTCAAGTGCATTCACAAAAAATGATAGCTATGTGAATGTGCTTCACTATAGTAATCATTTCTATCACTTTCTCTTTCCTCTCTCTCACTCTCTACGTGTGGGTGTTTATACACACACACACACACACACACACACACACACACACACACATATATATATATATATTACATTTTACAAATACAAGTATTTACTTTTTGAAATGTGATAAGAAAACCTCTGAGGTAATAATTTTAAATTGTACATGGTTTGACAAAAACACAGATACACCTACTGTTTTTGGAATATGTACAAAACATACTGCTCATGGGAGAAGAAGCAGTTTGAAATAATTGCCTAGATATAGTAGGTGTGTGTACTTGCAAATATACAAAATGTTAAAAAGTGTACTTGTATGTGTGTGTGTGTCTATGGCTGAAACACAACAACATTGTGTGTGTTTGTGTATTTAGGGCTCAAACTCTATCATGCCAAATACACACTCCCAGGTACAGCTTTCTCTCCATCTCAGAGAAGTGCTGGCCTTCCCATCTTGTGGCTTAGAGATTCCAGATAGTGATGAATACACAAGGATTGCCGACAATGTGTGGAAAATTCCAGAAGCTCAGGCTGATAGCCATCAAGCTTAGGTCCCTACTCCCTCCTACCACTCTTGCTGAGTCCCCATCTGAGAATTCTAGAGCTGCAAATATGGGCAAAGGGCATCTATCTCCATTTTGATTTTCCTTTCTTCAAAATTAAAGCTCCTAATTTTTGAGATGCTCAAACAGATGTTATTCTTTAGAGTCATTCATGAAACAGTTTGGAGAATGTGTTGCCAGTTCTGTTCAGAAAATTCCTATGTATATTAAAAAGTTAAGCATAAGCTACCTTTTATATGCATTCCATATGTTTTGTTCATTGATCCATCTCCTTTAAGGCTCGCTCTGGCTCTCATCAGCGTTGGCTGACATGTCTTCACTCTAGAGACGGCCCCTCCCAGACAGCAGGCCATTCAAGACCCCAAGACTCCAACCTTGTACTGGCTTTGCAGACCTTCTCCCACTCCCTCTCAGTCATGTCATCTCCATGACTCTGGATGCAGCAGCCCAGACCAGTATCGCTGAATCATGCTCTGAGCTCAGAGGAGACTGTTGCATAGCAACAGAGGCTCAGAGACAAATATAGTCCCTGGAAAAAAAAAAAGAGCACTGCCAGGTAATGCTGGCACTATTAAGAAAGTGGATAAAGATAATCACCCCTTCAAAACATCCTCAAAAGCAACCCACCTCTCTCCCTGCTAGAGATACTCCTACCAAGGACCCAGCCTACGTATTCTAGCCCTGTGTGCCAAGCATTCTGTGCTCTAAGCAATCTGCACCATTAGCCGAGCCCTCCATTTTCCAGTCACCCCAGGGTCTGTCTCATTAATGTGAATAGGTTTATATTTGCAGAGTTTGTTTTCCGCACACAGAGAATAGCAGTCTGTCTTCAGGACCACCATATAAAGGGAATGGTGTCAGCTCCCTTTTCTGAGATGAGGAAACTGTGTCTCCAAGATGGTGAGAACCAAGTATGCCTTTCCAAGATGCTGAGAACCAAATCTGCCTTTCCTTTGAAAAGCTTGCAGTCATTCATAACACAGAGCTGAGAATCAGCAGGCCTGTGTTCTAGCTCCAGCTCATGAAAGCATGTAAAAGTGCTCTAACATCTCAGGCCAGCATCTCACTTAGCCACAGTTGATGGTCCAGGTCCTCATGTACCACTGTATGGTTCCTGCTTTAAGAGGCCCCTGCTGCCCTCCTAGCTGTCTCTCCTGCCCTCCTCTCAGCCAGAGCAGGCTGTTCTGTCTCTATCAGTAGAGTCTTGAAAGTTGCTCTGAGGATTCAATCTTCCCCCACCCTCACCCCACCACCCAGCCTTCAGAGGACAACTGTTGTCCTTACAGTGCCAAAAATCAGTTTCCAGGACACACAAACATGGCAGGGCAATTCCCTGACAGGAAATTCAGGTGTCTCTTAGGAGGGGAAGTGTGCCACCCTTATTATTAGACATCACATGCATGCCTGACTAACCTGATTTAGGGCCATGGTTTTCACTCCTCTCCTATACAAGGATCCTCTCCTCTTAGGGCTTCCCTAACAGCTGACACCTCCCTAGCATTCCTCCCCATTCCTACTTCCCAGAAGACACACACCAACACCATCAGAGCCACAAACGGAGCACAAATCTTAGTCCACAGAAAATAATTCAGGGAGTGAGGGAAGTAGAGGCAGCCCCAGGAGCCCATACTAGGGCTTCCATCTCTAGCTGATGGCATCTTGTGAAGAATAGAGCATCATCAGTCACTTGCCATCTCATCATCTCATTCATGACATTTGGGGTCAAGGATAAAAATCAGCATCCTATTTCCACATAATAAGCTATTTTATGTCCTCTCATTTTATCAGCAGGTTAACATTATAGAAGCATGCCATATTGCCATGTTGGGCTTTTGAAACAGGAGACACCACAGAGGAACAAGAGCTGTGAATCTCTAAGTTAACAATCATCTGAGAGAGCTCTTTCAAGGGGCACGTCTAAGGAAATGAGTGATGAGATTGGCAGTAAAGGTGAAAGTTTGTCATACCTAGTACGAGTAGAATGAAGGGGAAATGCGCTTTCACATAACACGTTAGGTATCCAGTGGAATATCTACTTTCTGAGGCCCATATTAGTATGGCTTAATCACTTGAATGAACTTTGATACATAAGTCCTATTTCCAACAACAAGTGAGCTTCTGTAAATGTTTAAAAAAGCCTCTCCAAGCTAATTCTGATGTATATGCAAGTGAAGGAGTCCTATCTGAAGGGTCAGGTTAGGAGCCACATGAGTTTTCTGATCCAGAGAGGAAGGGCAACTAATATTGATGGAACACATTGCTTAGAGGGTCCAGCTGCATGTTCTTCACTTTAGTGACTGAATTTAATCCTCATGACAACCCTACTAGTGAGTACGACTATGTTGTCTTCATGGATGTATATGAACAACACACTTGCTCCTTAAGCACAGAGCTGGATAGCAAAGAGTTTGCTCACCACACAAACTAATGGAGTCAGGGATAGAATGAAGCAGCCTGGGCAATGGTATAAAAATGGTCAGGGTTCATAATATCTAAACAGCCCCAAAGTCACATTACTAGAGAAATCTCAGAAACACTATTTTCAGGGGGGAAAAAGTGCAAAGGGACACTTACTCTATGATAGCACAAATATTTGTAGCCAAAAATATACAATTACATATTTTGCATAATTCTCTCACAAGTCTATGAGGAAGGCATCATTATTTCCAGTTTATAGATGACCAATTCAGACTCACTGTTAGAAAATCAATTTTGCAGAGGCATCTAGTATGATCAGGATTGAGGATGTAACTCTTACTCTCCTCAAAGGACAACACATGGCCTTTTTTTTTTTTTATTGCATTTTAGGTTTTGGGGTACATGTGAAGAACATGCAAGATTGTTGCATAGGTACACACATGGCAGTGTGGTTTGCTGCCTTCCTTCCCCTCACCTGTATCTGTCATTTCTCCCCATGCTACCTCTTCCCATTTCCCCACCCCCCGCCCCTCCCCCATTTCCCCCCAACGGACCCCAGTGTGTAGTGCTCCCCTCCCTGTGTCCATGTGTTCTCATTGTTCAACACCCGCCTATGAGTGAGAACATGCGGTGTTTGATTTTCTGCTCTTGTGTCAGTTTGCTGAGAATGATGGTTTCCAGGTTCATCCATGGTCTTTTATAGATGACCATCTAGGACTTAAAACAGTTGTAGTTTTTTATGCTGCCAGGATTATGCCCTTGTGGGTACTCACTCAACAACCTCTCTCTCTTTGAAAGAGCTGATGATGCAGATGAAATCCCAGTGCAAGGTCCTACAGGTGGTAATGGGTCTGGTATGAGGGTCAAGGGCTTGTGACTCCTGCCTCCTCTTCATCTGCACTCTCTCTTAATTTGAGGCTCAATAGAAACTGCTTTTCCAAATCAATGTAGAAGATCAAGTGAGGGGGCAGAAAATGATAGGGGATTGGTTTGATGATCTTCTCACCTCATCCCAATACCTCAAAAAACCATCCTGCAATACAGAAATGGCCCCAAAGGTTCATGTATAATGTAAGTGGGAGCACATGCTCCATCTTCCTGCTCTACTGCCAGGTGATTTCTTTAGCAAAAAAAAGGTGGGCCTAGATGACCATTTGTTGAAGTTCTACTAGGTACCATCTACTCTGTATGTGATTTGTCATTTATCCCACAGAAAACTCCTCTAAGGAAGGCATTGTGAGTCACCTTTTACAGGTGAGCAAGGGCAAAGTAGAATGGCAAAGGATTTGATCACCATAGAAACTGACAGAGCCAGGGATAGTAGCTGGCAGCCTAGGCACCTTAAGTGCTAGATCTTTGGCAGATCTTTGGCAACGGTATCTGGACACATACTGTTGAGGGAGTTAATGTCTGTCCTCCCTGCGTTTACCCCCATGTATTTCCAGCAAGGAACCAGACTTGGTGTTCCTTCCCCTTGCCTTAGGGGAGGTTTATGGCAGGGTGGGAGCCAAAGATGTCTGAAGCCAGTTTCTTCCATTCTAGGAAAACTTAAACTTAAGGGAAAGATTGGGCTGCTTTTTATCTGGTAGGAAAGGGAGGGCCTCTGAGGACACAGAGAAAGGAGAGGAAGAGAGATTTATCCCAGATATGGATAAGGCCAGAGATCTATTTGTCCCTCCAGGAGTAAGGATCTGAGCACTGGTCCATATCAACCCTTGGGTTTGATCAGTATATGGTCCATTGAAATTGGGCATCTAGCAATGAGTCCTATTTTTCTCTTTGGATAAAAGGATGGACGGAACAGGAACAGGGAGTCCTTAAGACACCAAGTCAATTAGGGAAATGGTCAGTTCAGCACTGAGCAGTAGGAACACATGACTGATGGTGGCAGGGACCTCTTAGGCTGTTAACTAGAGTGTAAGTTCCCATAAGTGGGACTGCTTCCTCAAAGAGCATGAATATTAAACATTTGTCTAATTCACCTTAAAATCTCTTTACTAATTTGTCACAATGAAATACAAGATATGAACACTCACTTTTCAAGATCTGTACAAATAATGGGGTTTTACTATATTTTTGTTTGCTAATGTGATATACTTTTGTTGGAATGTTAGATTATTTTTCACTTTCCCTATTTTATTTTCCTATAAATGGCATATTTTACATTTAAATTACCAAATGCAAGACAATGATCTCACTTTATGTCTCAAATATGTCCTGGAATAATTACAGTGCTTGAAAAGAAAACTCAATCAGTGAGTTGGTGTTTATGCTATATCCTCTTAAAATGGAAAATATAGGGCCATGAAAACTCCATACATGGCCTAGGGAGGACAAATTGGTACAACCTCTTTGCAGAGACATTTGCAATATCTATGAGAGAAGAAAGCAAGGCACCTGTCACCCACTGCACTCTTAGTTCTAGACAGCATATCTGTAAGATGGGCAAGATGGCATGACTAGTCATATTTAAAGAAATCTCAAATCTCCTTATTAGATATATCTAAGTAACACTGTTTTCAGAGAATGAAAATTTTCTTTTTTTTTTATTTAGAGAGAGAGAGAAACAGGAGAAGGAGAAACAGGTAATTCTCACACTGAGTGAGAGAATCCAGAGAGATGGAATCCAGGATAGGAAATCAGCTTCCACACTGAATGGAAGGGAATAGAGATGGAGTTTAGGAGGGGAAGACAGGATTCCATGAAGGGAGTATTGGTGGAAGGGGACTCCAGAGGGAAAATCCAGGAGAGAGAAAGATGGCTTCCACAAAGGGAGTATTCATGGAAGGGGATCCAAACATGGAGTCCCGAACATTTTAAAAAAAGCACTTAACTCTATGATGTCATTTATATATTTATAGCTAAAAGCATGCAGTTGTATATTCTGCATTATTCTCTCGTAACTCTGTGGAGAAATCGTCATTATTCCCATTTTGAAGTTTACTATATTAAACTTGCTGATATAAAATCAATTTTGCAGAATCATCTAGTAAGGAACAGAAAGGGCATTCTAACTCTTACACTCCCCCAAGGGACACCCAGCTATCTTCTTTATACCTTCCAGGACTTAAACATTTATAATTTTACATGTTTTTAGTATTATGCACTTGTAGTACTCACTCAACAACCTCTCTCTTTGAAGAAGCTGATAGCACAGACTAAATCCCAGTACAAGGTCCTGTAGGTGCTAATGGGTCTGGTATGAAGATCAAGGCCTTGTGAGTCTTGCCTCCTTTTCATCTGCAGTCTCTCTTCATTTGGGGGCTCAATAGAAACTGCTTTTCCAATATCAGTCTAGAAGATCAAATAAGGAGGTAGAAAATGACAGGGGATTAAAGGAAATGTTTTCATTGTCTCCTTCCCTTTCCCCTGATTCCTCAGCACAGTCCTCCTCCAACACAGGAACAGTTCCCAAAAGCTTCATTCATAATGCAAATATGAGTAGGTTTAATTTCTCACTGCATGCTATATTTCCAGGTGGATCTATGGCAATTGTGCTGTTTGGCTTAGGTAACAGTCATCACTTCTCTAGGAGGGAGTAGAAAAGTGGGTCAGTATGAACATTTGTTGATGTCCTACTAGGTGACATCTATGCTGTACAGGATTTCTTATTTACACCATAGACTAGTTATGTAAGGAAGGCATAGTGAGTGCCCTCTTACAGATGACTAAGGGCAAGCTGACAGAGGCTAAGAAAGGATTTCAGCATCACACATAAAGTAAGAGGCAGGAATGTGGTCCAGTCTTTGCTGTCATCACAGTATTTCACGCATTGTCAACAGAGGCAACATTACGCCCAAGGGGCTGAAAATTAGCTCTTGATTGTAAGGAGGACAGTAGACATTACAATGGTTTGTAGTCCTACAAAGGACCACAGTACATAAACAGTTACCACTTTACCTGTGATATTAAAATCTTACATTCTTGGCAGAAAAGATGCATGAGGAAGAACATGTCTAAAACTCCCCCAAAACAGGGACAATAATGAAAAAAGTTGAGAGAAACACTGTCTATGCCCAGTGACCTCTTATGTAGATGATGGACAGCCAGGGCTGATCATTTTACCCTCCTCTGTAGATGCCCAGTCAACAACCTCTTGGTGATAATGATGACGATGGTAATGGAGATGGTTGAAATGAAATCCTCTCTCTGGGCATAAGAGACCTTTATGTGAGGACGATATGAATTGACTGGCTTTTAAGGTGGCAGACTGGCAGGGGTTCAATCAGAACAACATGTGTTTCCTCTGGAACAAATGGCCGGGAGGGTAGAAAATTACTGTCAACAAAACTAATATGAGCAAGAAATGCCCCAATTTTCATCACTTTTCATCTTAACATTTATTCAAGTAGCCTATTATTTAATGTATAATTTAGATTAAATTATGGGAATTTAGGAAGAGTTAAGTAAATCAGACAAATTGCTTTGTAATGCCTGCTCAGTAACAGAAACTGGAATTTCATTAAGGCATTGTGTCCTGAAGCCACCAGGAATTTGAATGCTCTAATCTCTCTCAGTGTTCACATGCAATACTGCCCAGGGTATTGCTTAATTTATTTATAAAATGAGCTATATTACTTTAAAACTATAATACTAAATTATACAATATATATTAAATATTTAACTAAATACAATTAAATTTTAATATATTAAATATCTCATATTAAAATTATATTATAAAATTATAATATTAAATTATATGAGTCTAATTACCATGACATATGAAGCATTCCCAGTAATCAGTATGGAGAAATGGCCTAATGATGTTGTGGTAAGTAGACTCTAAGTATGCTCCCAGTGATTCTTGTTTCTTGTTATTTACTCCTTTGTATAATCTGTCTCATTGTGTATGAACTGGAGTTAGCAACTTGTTTCCATCCACAATGGTATAGTTTGAATGTGTCCTCCAGAGTTCATTTGTTAGAAACCTGATTCTCAATATAAAGGTGTTGGAAAGTGGGACCTTTAAGATGTCTAGGGTCATGGTGATTCTGCACCCATAAATGGATTAATGCCACAATAATGTCATTAATCACTTATAAAATGACAAGTTTGTTCCCCCTCTTGCTGTCTCTCCTCCTCTCTTTGCCCTTCCACCATGGGATGATATAATAAGAAGCCCTCAGCAGATGCCAGCTCTTCAGTCTTGGACTTCCCAACCTTTAGAACTGTGAGCCAATAAATTTCTCTTCATTACAAATTACACAGTCTGTGGCATTGTTCCAGCAGCACAAAAATGGATTAGGAAAATGTGTACTGAAGAAGTGGGGTTTTGCTATAACAAAAAGCTGAAAATGTGAAAGTGGCTTTGGAACTGGGTGATAGAGCCTGGAAGGGTTTGGAGGAGCCAGCTAGCAAATGCCTACATTGCCATGAATAAAGGATTAAGGGCAATTCTGGTGAGGGCTCAGAAGAAGAGTATGGCTGTAAAAAAAGTCAGAATCTTCTTAAAGATTACTTAAGTGATTGTGATCAGAATGCTGGTAGAAATATGGATAGTAAAGACCATTCTCACAGAGTCTTGGATGAAAATTAGGAATTTGTTATTGGAAACTGGCATAGAGGCAATTCTTGTTATAAATTGGCAAAGATTTTGACTGAATTGTTTTTATGCCCAAGGGCTTTATGGAAGGTGGAATTTAAGAGTGACGAACTAAAATATCTGGCAGAAGAAATTTCTAAGCAAGGTAATGGAGGAACTGTGTGGCATCTTACAACTGTATACAGTAAGATATAAGAAAAGAGAAATGATTTAAGATGTAATTTCTAATTTATAATTAAAAACTGAATCAAAACATAACTATTTGAAAAATTAACATTCGCATCATATAAAGAATGAAAAAAGATCCAAGGGTGCAGTCAAGCAAGTCTTTGATAATGGGATTAGCATGGATAGAAGGAAGCCAGGTGCTGTTTATCAGGACAATGCCTTGGAGAAAGACTTGGAAGGCATTTCAGAGATATTCAAAGTTGTCCCTTTCCTACAAGTCCAGAGATCTAGGAGGGCAGAATGGTTTCAAGGGAGAAGCCTGAGGTGTCCTTCATGGCTCACTGCTCAGAGCCATCTTGGGACTCTGATCCCTGCATTCTAGTGCAGTGCTGCTTGGCAGTCTCAGTTGTAGCTCAAGTGGACATAGGTGTGCTCAGGCTGCTTCTGTGGAGGGTGTAAATGATAAGCTTTGGTGGTTCCCAAGTGGTGCTAATTCTGCAGGTGAGCAGAATGCAAGAGCTTTGGGGGCACTGCTTCCTCCACCTTGATTTTTATGGATGTATCAGACATCCTTGTGACCCAGGCAGAAACCTGCTGCATGGGCAGGAGCACTACAGAGTTCTCACTAGGGTAATGCCTAGTTGAGCCACAGGTAATAGGGTTGCCGCAGAGACCGTGAACCTGTAAACCTATCAGTGTGCAGCCCCAGCCTGAAAGAACAGGAGACTCCATCCTATGAGAGCTGCTGCAAGGGCCAATCCCAGCAAAGCCACACGAGTGGGGCTTCCTGAGGCCTTGAGAGCCTAACCCATATCCCAGTGTGCTCACAAGGTGGGACATGGAGTCAAGAAAGATTATTCTCTAGCTTTGAGATTTAATGTTGTTCAGTTTTGCACTTACTTGGGACCAGTTACTCCTCTTTTCTTGCCTATTTTTCCCTTTTGGAATTAGAATATCTATCCTATGCCTGTCTCACTGTTGCATTTTGGAAGTAGATAACTTGTTTTGATTTTATAGGCTTACAACTTGAGGGAATTTGCCTCAGAGTAAATCATGCCTTGAGTCTCATCCATATTTGATTGGGATGAAACTTTGGACTTTTGAGTTGGTACTAGAACAAGTGAAGACATTGGGGCTACTGGGAAGGAGTCAGAATATTTAACATGTGAGAAGGACATGAATTTCATGGGCCAGGGGCAGAATGCTGCAGTATGAATGTGTCCTGTAAAGTTTACGTATTGAAAACTTGATTCCCAATGTGTAAGTGTTGGTCTATTCAAGTACTTCTTTCCTAAATTTCTTTGTCACCAATTTTCCAATCATGTTATTTCCAAGTTCCTGATCATGTAGCAAAACTACTATCCACAGTCTATGAATCAGTATATATAGAAATGGCAGGTCCAGCCATTTGTCTAAGCAAAGTGATCAACCAGGTACACTGCTCAAAGTTCTGCCCACTGGGAGAGTTTCCATTCGCCATTGTCCTTCAGGGACATCCTAGAAAGCAGATGTAGTGCTACAGTTGTCCACTTTTGAGTAGTGCCTGCATATCATGCAGAATCATCTGTAAACCAAACTTCTCTTTCTCTGTCAACTGATCATAGGGAACTTAGTTTATAGGTCCCGGCTGAGAGAAAGAAAGGAGTGTAGCAAAATTGAGGCCCATGGGCATTTGAGCTGCTTCCTCACGTAACTTACTTATGCCTTCAGTGCCTGTTTGAGCTCTATTTCATATATACTACTTACCTTTGATGATGGAGTGCTGCTGTACATACCGAACTTTATAGCTATGTGGGTCAGATAACATGCACGTCATGGTGGGTAGCTCAGGTCACATGAAAGCTTGATTATTTCCAGTCTCTACTGAGGCCCATTAGCAGGCCAAGGGCTGTTTCTCAAAATTAGTTACCTGAGAAAGATGGCAGGGCCTGTGTTGCCATTCACCTATGGGGGCCTGCCAAAGGTTCCCAACAGCATCCCTATCTGTCACCAACACCTCAAGCACCATTGGATTCACTTGACCATATGGCCCAAGTGGCATAGCAGCTTGCACAGCAGCCCAGACCTGTTACAGAGCCTTCTCTTGTTCTAGGCCCTACACAACACTAGCAGCTTTTCAGGTCACTCAGTAAATGGTCAGAGTTACACACCCATATGAGGAATATATTGCCACCAAAATCCAAAGAAGCCCACCAGATGGTGTACCTCTTTTTTGGTTGTAGGAGAGGTGAGGTGCAACTATTTATCCTTTACCTTAGAGGGATATCTCAAACACCTCTGAGCTTCTAGAATTTTCACTGAGGTAGAATATGCCACCTTTTATCTCTGAGGAGAAGAGAAAACTAATATCCATATAATATTCTATTATGTTATCTAAACTAGCAGAGTAAAACAAAAACTGATAAAAATAATTACTTATAAGGGAAAAGAGTAGCAGCCCGGGATGGAAGTTGATTGTGTATATTCTCTTAAAAATGTAACACCTATTTACTGGTTTGATGCACTGAAAAAGTTAAGAAACAATGGCCAACCTAGTAGCAATGAGCAACTCTGATACCCAGATTTAGTCTGTTAAAGCTATTACCCACTAAAAGGCACAATGAAAAATGGCTGAATCCAAGTCTCTTGTCGAATTGTACCAGATGAGTCTGGACTGACTGATCATACCAGTGAACATGTCAAGAAGACTCAGAAGCCAACCTGATAGGACTTCCACAGACCAAAAAACAAACAAACAAACAAACAAAAAAACAATATGAACATCAAAAACGTTAGTGCCTACAGTGAGTTAAAACACATTACATACAGAAACGTCTCTGAGTCATGATGATACTCTAATAGAAAAACAAAACACAAAACCAACTCACTGCTCATCTGTGAAGGATCCTACAGAAACAATATTTATTCTTAAAATTGGAAATACTGCAAAATGATTAAATATTTGTCCTACCCTTCCTGTGTGAGCCATACCTCAGTTAAGCCTAATAGTTGGTGGGGGTGGGGGAAGTTTCTCTTATAGAAAATGTCCAGCTAATAAATGTAGAAAAAATTGTAGAATCTAAACATCATTAATTTAGAATTTTTAATGAAATGCAGATCTTGGTAAAGATCTTCAGAGATTATAAAAAATCATGAGTTGGAAAGCAAATAGGAAATTTCATAATTGATGGATCAGTCTAACACCACCTGAGCCCAGTGCTCAATCTTAACATCAAGGCAGGAGTGACAATCAGACACAGTGAGGCTCCTGGTATGCTATGAATTGAATGCTTGTGTCCTCCCAAAACTCATATGTTGAAACCCCAATCTCCAATGTGACAGTATTTGCAGATACGACCTTTGGGAAATAATTAGGTCGTCAAAGTGGAGCCCTCATTATGAGATTAGTGTCCTTATAAGAAGAGACACAGGGAGCTTGCTTGCTCTCTGCATGCACACACCAAGAAAAGGCCATGTGAGGCCATAACCAGGAAGAGGATCCTCACCAGAAACCCAACCATACTGGCGCCCTGATTAGACTTCTAGCTCCCAGACTCATGAGAAGTAAATGTTTGTTATTTAAGCCACCTAGTCTGTGGTAATTTGGTAAAGCAGCCTGAACTAAGAGTTGGTGTAAGGATATAGGAAGCATGTAACACATCTGAGGTACTCTTGTCAAAAAATCCTGAACTGGATAAAGCCTCTAACTCTACTAATTTACAGAAAATAGGAGGGGTCAGAGCAATGTAAGTAACAGCACAATGGGGATACAATCAGCAAAATTGGGAATGTAAACTCCACAAACCAAAGATCCAGTTTAATAAGCAAATACAGGTTGAGTATCCCTAATCTGAAAATCCAAAATCTGAAATGCTCTAATTGAGCATTTCCTTTGAGCATCATGTCAATGATGATAAAATTTCAGATTTTGGAGCCTTTCAGATTTGCAGATCAGGGATACTCAATATGTAAATTGAAAAGCAAAAAAAAAAAAAAAAAAAAAGAGAGAGAGAGAAATAACTGTCTTTAGATTAAAAGAGATTTAAAACTTCAGAGAGTTAAATTGAGAAATTTTTAACAAGTAAAATTAAAACCATAATGAGATACCACCACACATACACCAGAAAAAGAAAATTTAAAAGATGGAAAACACCAAGTGTTGGTGAGGATATGGAAGCTGTGTAATTCTCACATCACTGATGAAAACATAAATTCAACAACCACTTTGAAAATGTCCTTGGCAGTATTGACTGAGCTGATCATATACACACCCTACAACTCAGAAATTTCATTCTTAGGTCTGGGGAAGGTATGAACCCAAGAGAAAGAAAAATAAATGTTTATCCAAAGATATGTATAAGACATTCGTAACGCTGTTATTCGTGTCAAAATCTAGAAAAAATCCACATAGCAGATATGTTTATTGTGAAATATCCACTCAATGTAATAATATTCACCAATCATGATGAATATAGACAACAATAAGTATAAATCTCACATACAGTATGTTGATTGAATGAAAAAAGTTAGACAGAAAAGAGAACATGATGTATGATTCTCAGAATTTTTCTTCTAATTTCCCAGTACAGTTTGGGCTATATAAAAAAATAAACACCCCATTTTTTCTTATTTGAAGGTACTTATGTTCCTGTATATGATCTGCAGGTTAACCTCGGAGAAGCACAAATCCTCTGAGCCCTTGAACGGTGAAGCACTACAGATATGAACACAGCTAATGCTGTTGAAATGGTTTGGCTGTGTCCCCATCTAAATCTCAACTTGAATTGTATCTCCTGGAATTCCCATGTGTTGTGGGAGGGACCCAGGGGGAGATAATTGAATCATGGGGACCAGTCTTTCTTGTGCTATTCTTTCTTGTGAGAGTTAATGTGTCTCACAAGATCTGATGGGCTTATCAGGGGTTTCCGCTTTTGCTTCTTCCTCATTTTCTCTTTCTTGTCACCACTATGTAAGAAGGGCATTTCACCTCCCATCATGATTCTGAGGCCTCCCAGCCATGTGGAACTGTAAGTCCAATGAAACCCTTTTTGTTCCCAGTTTCGAGTATATCTTTATCGGTAGCATGAAAATGAACTAATATAGTAAAATGATACCAGTAGAGTGGGGCATTGTTGAAAAGATACCCAGAAATTGGAAGCAACTTTGAAACTGGGTAACAGGTAGAGGTAGGGGCAGTTTGGAAGGCTCAGAAGAAGACAGGAAAATGTGGGAATGTTTGGAACCTCCTAGAGACTTGCGGAATGGCTTTGCCAAAAATGCTGATAACAATATGGACGATAAGATCCAGACTGAGGTGGTCTCAGATGGAGATGAAGAACTTGTTGGGAACTGGAGTAAAGGTGTCTCTTGTTATGTTTTAGCAAAGAGACTGGTGGCATTTTGCCCCTGCCCTAGAAATTTGTGAAACTTTGAACTTGAGAAAGATGATTTAGGGGTACCTGGCAGAAGAAATTTCTAAGCAAAAAAGTATTCAACAGATGGCTTGGGTTCTGTTAAAGGCATTCAGTTTTATAAGGGAAGCAGAACATAAGAGTTTGGAAAATTTGCTGCCTGACTATGCAATAGAGAAGAAAAACCCATTTTCTGGGGAGGAATTCAAACTGGCTGCAGATATTTACATAAATAGCAAGGCGCCTAATGTTACTCCCCAGGACCATGGGGAAAATGTCTTCAGGCTATGTCAGAGATCTTCAAGGCAGCTCCTTCCGGCACAGGCCTGGAGGCCCAAGGTTTCATGGGCTGGGCCTAGGTTTCCCATACTGTGTGTAGCCTAGGGACTTGGTGCCCTATGTCCCAGCTGTGGCTGAAAGAGGCCAACATACAGCTCATGCTGTGGCTTCAGAGGGTGGAAGCCCCAAGCCTTGGCAGCTTCCACATGGTGTTGAGCTTGCAAGTACACAGAAGTCAAGAACTGAGGTTTGAGAACCTCCATCCAGATTTCAGAAGATGTACGAAAACTCCTGGGTTCCCAGGCAAAAGTTTGCTGGAGGGGCAGGGCCCTCATGGAGAACTTCTGCTAGGGCAATGCAGAAGGAAAATGTGGGGTTGGAGTACCCACAGAGAGTCCCTACTGGGGCAGGGCCTAGTGGAGCTGTGAGAAGAGAGCCACCATCCTCCAGACCCCAGAATGGTAGAGTCACTGACAGTTTGCACCATATGCCTGGAAAAGCTGCAGACACAAAATGCCAGCCCATGAAAGGAGCCGGGAGGGAGGCTGTACCCTTCAAAGCCATAGGGCAGAGGTGTCCGAGACTATGGGAACCCACCTCTTGCATCAGTGTGATCTGGATGTGAGACCTGGAGTCAAAGGAGATCATTTTGGAGCCTTAAAATTTGACTGCCCTGCTAATTTTTTGTATATTTAGTAGAGACGGGGTTTCACCATGTTGACCAGGATGGTCTCGATCTCTTGACCTAGTGATCCACCCACCTTGGCCTCCCAAAGTACTGGGATTACAGGCAAAAATACAAAAAATTACTGGGCATGGTGGCACGTGCCTGTAATCCCAGCTATTCAGGAGGCTGAGGCAGGAGAATTGCCTGAACCCAGGAGGCGGATGTTGCGGTGAGCCAAGATTGCACCATTGCACTCCAGCTTGGGTAACAAGAGCGAAATTCCGTCTCAAAAAAAAAAAAAAAAAAAAAAAATTGACTGCCCTGCTGGATTTTGGACTTGCATAGGCCCTGTAATCCCTTTGTTTTGGCCAATTTCTCCCATTTGAAATGGCAGTGTTTACCCAATACCTCTATCCCCATTATATCTAGGAAGTAGCTAGCTTGCTTTTGATTTTATAGGCTCACAGGTGGAAGGGAATTGCCTTGTCTCAGATGAGACTTTGGACTGTGGACTTTTGGGTTAATGCTGAAGTGAGTTAAGACATTTAGGGACTGTTGGGAAGGCATTATTGGTTTTGAAATGTGAGGATATGAGATTTGGAGGGGACAGGGGTGGAATTATATGGTTTGGCCGTGTCTCCATCGAAATCTCAACTTGAATTTTATCTCCCTGAATTCCCACATGTTGTGGGAGGGATGGGGATGGGGTTAATTGAATCATGGGGGCTGGTCTTTCCTGTGCTATTCTCCTGATAGTTAATGAGTCTCAGGACATCTGATGGGATTATCAGGGGTTTCTGCTTTTGTTTCTTCCACATTTTCTTTTGCTGCTGCCATATAAGAAGAGTCTTTCCCAGCACTTTGGGAGGCCGAGGCGGGCGGATCACAAGCTCAAGAGATCGAGACCATCCTGGTCAACATGGTGAAACCCCGACTCTACTAAAAATACAAAAAATTAGCTGGGCATGGTGGCGCATGCCTGTCATCCCAGCTACTCAGGAGGCTGAGGCAGGAGAATTGCTTGAACCCAGGAGGCGGAGGTTGCGGTGAGCCGAGATCGCGCCATTGCACTCCAGCCTGGGTAACAAGAGCGAAACTCCGTCTCAAAAAAAAAAAAAAAAAAAAAGAGTCTTTCACCTCTCACCATGATTCTGAGGCCTCCCCAGCCACATGGAACTATAAGTCCAATTAAACCTCTTTTTGTTCCTCGTTTTGGGTATGTCTTTATCAGGAGCATGAAAATGAATTAATACAGCTATGTATAATAGACATGCAGCTGGATATGAAGCAGGAGACATACTTGGCTATAGCACCAGACCTATCCCACTAACTCTAGGTGTCCTTGAGCAAGTCCCCACACTGCATCTATACTCACCTGGCAAAGAGGGACTGAGTAGCCCTGCCTCCAGCAAGATCTCAGGGACAGAGAGCAATGTGATTCCCATCTGGAAAACCACTCTGAGTTCCTAAAAGGGAAAAGAATTCATTCATCATGGGGGTCCAAGGAATTATCTACCTCAACAGCCAAGTTGTCTAGTACAAAGTAATTATGATGTTTAGTAATGTTTTTATTTTTTAAATTATTACTTTTTCTTAAATAAATACCATCTGTTACAATGTAGAATGACTAGAGAAGCATAGATAAAAGAGCTATGGTCTCAATGTTACACCAACCACCATGGGCTGACATAGTTCAACAAATGTCTGCTTCTTCTTCCTAAGTATACTGGTTAGGAGTGTGGGCTCTGGATACAGACTGGAGACAAACACTATTCTGCCATGTAAAAACCTTGTGACTTTGAATAGTTTTATTTCACCATAAAAACACTCAAACTCTTATCAGTAAAACCAGAATTATATAGTACTTAAAACAGAGGGCAAACCATGTTTTACATGTCCCATTAAACTTAAAATAAAAATAAAAATTAAAAAAGTCCCTGTGTTCTGGTTTTTAAAAATATAAATGGCCAGGGATCACATTAATTTGAAAATTCTAAGGCAGACATATTGGGAAAAGAAAGCTTAATAGTCTTACAACTGAATTCTACTTATCACCTCAGGTATTCTTTAAATTTTAACTGACAAATAATTGTATATATTATAGGGTTCACTGTAAAGTTTTGATATATGTTTACATTGTGGAAAGATTAAATCAAGCCAATTCAATAAATTCAATAAAGTTTAATAGTCTTACAAATGAGTCTTCTTTTTCTTTTTCTTGTTTATTTATGATGCAGATACTCATTCTTTATTATAAAAATGGCATGTTTTCCTCCAATCTGTTGGAGTCCTCTCCCTTTGTTTGTGGTATCTTTTGTTAAATTTGCTGTCAAATTTACCTATCTTTGTCTTATATGGCTTCTGATTTTACTTATTTTTAAAATTTTTATTTTATTTTTATTTTTATTTTTTTTTAATTTTTTTTTGAGACGGAGTTTCGCTCTTGTTACCCAGGCTGGAGTGCAATGGTGCAATCTCGGCTCACCGCAACCTCCGCCTCCTGGGTTCAGGCAATTCTCCTGTCTCAGCCTCCGGAGTAGCTGGGATTACAGGCACGCGCCGCCATGCCCAGCTAATTTTTTGCACTTTAGTAGAGACAGGGTTTCACCATGTTGACCAGAATGGTCTCGATCTCTTGACCTCGTGATCCACCCGCCTCGGCCTCCCAAAGTGCTGGGATTACAGGCTTGAGCCACCGCGCCCGGCCCTAAAATTTTTATTTTTTAACTTTAATTTTAGGTTTAGGAGTACCTGTTAAGGTTTGTTATATAGGCAAATTGTGTGTCACAGGGGTTTGGTGTGCAGATTATTTTGCCACTCAGGTCATATGCATAGTACCCAATAGGTATTTTTCAATCCCTACTCTCCTCTCTTCCTCTACCCTCAGGTGTGAATATTGGAATTAGACATCAAAGGATTCGAACTTTTCATAGACCTTGTTGCCATCCACAGCAGTGCTTTTCAAACGTGTATGAGTAACAGAAACAACAAAAGAACACAAGAGCAGAAAATCAAACACCGCATGTTCTCACTCATAGGTGGGTGTTGAACAATGAGAACACATGGACACAGGGAGGGGAGCACTACACACTGGGGTCCATTGGGGGGAAATGGGGGAGGGGCGGGAGGTGGGGAGGTGGAAAGAGATAGCATGGGGAGAAATGACAGATACAGGTGAGGGGAAGGAAGGCAGCAAACCACACTGCCATGTGTGTACCTATGCAACATTCTTGCATGTCCTTCACATGTACCCCAAAACCTAAAATGCAATTAAAAAACAAACAAACAACAACAAAAAAGAAATAAAGAAAAAGAAAACCACCAAAAAAAAAAAATTACTCAAAATGTAGACACCTCTCACCTCACCTCCCTGGTTTTGATTCTGCAGATCTAGGACAGGCCCAAGTATCTGCATTTTAGCAAGCAACCATGAAAATATCTGATGAAGCGGTCCATAGATCACACCTGTAAAAATCCTGACCTAAACAGCTCAGAGTTGGGTATCATAAATTTAATGCCCACTATACAGAGTGCTGGGACATCTGCAGTTTCTCTGTTAATATAATTAGCAGCAAGTACATTGGTTCTTCCCCACCACATAAGACCACAGATTGCCATAAGGGATCACACTTAAATTCCTGAGTATTCCTGGGTGGTCTAGAGGTGTGAGAATTATTATCCTGTTGGATAGACAAAGCTGGCAGAAAGATATGACTTGCCTAAAGTGTCCCCATGATGTGATCTGGGTCTCTTTCCTCTTGTTCCAGTAACCTAAGAGGATTTCAGAGTCTCTGATGTTAAACTAGGAGAGTTAAGAGGATATGAAAGCACATGGAATAGAGAAGAAAGTAAGAGGATGAGAAAGCACATGAAATGCAGGGGATGCGGTGATGATGTCTGGCCTATTCCCACTCAGTTAACTGGAAGCTGTGCAATGATGCTTTTCTTCTTCCTCAACTCCGTCCCAGAACCCCTCCCACACACAGCAGTGACACTGAAGCTCACACATAATGAAAATGTGAGCTTATTCCTGCTTGATGTTACATTTTCAAGTATTTGCTCTAGTAGTCAGGCCATTATGTTAATGCCAGAGGCATCCCACTGACAGAATGGAGGAGGCATGTTGGAATGGGGAATTGCCATTTGCTGATAGTCTACTAGGTACCACACACTGTAGGTTGTTATTTTCAGGCTTTTTTTCTTCAAGTCCTCAAAGTGATGTTCTGAGGCTGACATCAGAGCTTCCTTTTTACAGATGAGGAATAGGTTTAGAGTGCCAAGTCCATAATTAAGAAATTTTATGGAAGCTTCAAATGGACATGAGGCCTACTATAAGGGGCTCCCACCGGCCAATTTGAGAAGACTTGAGCACCAAAATTGATACGGTTTAGATATTGTCTCCTCTGAATCTCATGTAGAATTGTAATTCCCATTGTTGAAGGTGAAGCCTGATGGGGTGTGACTGGATCATGGGGTGGATTTCTCATGAATGGTTTAGTGCCATCCCCTTGGTGGTAAGTGAGTTCTCCATCAGTTAGTTCATGCAAGATCTGGTTGTTTAAAAGTCTGAAACCTTTCCCTTGTCTGTCTCTCTTGCTCCCACTCTTGCCATGTGACATGCCTGCTACTGCTTTGCCTTCTGCCATTAAAAGCTCCCTGAGGCTTTCCTAGATGCCAAGGAGATCCTGGGGCCGTGCTTCCTGTGCAGCCTGCAGAACAGTGAGCCAATGAAACCTTTTTCTTCATAAATTACCATCTCAGGTATTTTTGCATAACATTGCAATAATGGCCTAATACAAAAAAATATACTAATAATTATACAGGGTAAACCGTTGAGGAAAATGGAAATCTCTGAGTCATATTGACGTAAATAAATGTTAATAAATACACTGATAAATAAATAAGGGAGAAGAAAAAGCTCTATCTTTTTCTCAAATGCAAACTAATTTTCCAGAAGGAATATCACAATTGGAAAACAGCCACTTAACAACTCCCATAATAATATGTGATTCAGGCAAAAACCAAAAATGAATGCTCATCCTGCACCAAATTTCACGGCAGTCGCTGAATCACCATGGTAACAATGTGAGCCAAGACAGCTAGGAAAATAACCATCACTTTGATTTGTTTTGTAGTATGTCCTAGTAAATGAACTGGTCTGATATGACTACAGTCATTAACCTGAAGTAATCCTCACAATAAATATTTCTGGCAGTTTCAGCAATATATACATTCATACACACAAACATATCCACATACATACATGTTCTCTCTCTCTTTCTCTCTCACCACCCCAGATCCCAAGAATTCATTGAGATGGATTGCTGGTGGTGAGGAGTAGGTAACAAAATAAACCCCATAATTCAATCTGTTCAATTCTGACCACATATAAAGTTGAAATCTACTGAACTATTTTACCAATGGATTTTTCTGAAGATGACCTGTTGATCTGTCTCTGGGACATTTTTTCCTCTAGTTACAGTACATTTTCAGTAACTTATGAAAGCTGGCATGAAAACACAGGCAAATGCTTGTTAAATATGAGGTACCTTTTCCATTTCATAGTCTAAGATCTCAACCTAGAAGATTAGTTAACAGCTACTTTTAAACATTTGGCTGCTGACAGCTCAGTAAAAATAAAATATGCAGAAATGTAATTCAAAATACTAGCATTTATAAGAGCACTAAGAAATATGAAATAATTAGGAATAATCCATCCAAATATGTGGCAGGTCTGTACAGTGAATGCTAAATAACATTGCTAAGAGAAATTAAAGAAGACCTAAAGAGAGAGACATAATGTTTTCACGAATTGGAAGACTCAGTATTGTTAAGATGCCTGTTCTGTTTAAACCTATCTACATATTCAGAACAATCCCAATAAAAATCCTAACTGATATAGTTCTAAAAGAACCTGAAACATTGTTTCTAAAATTCATGTAAAAATACAAAGGATCTAGACTACGAAAACAACTTTGAGAAAACAAAAATGGATGACAAACACTATCTGATTTCAGGACTTCTTACAAACCCATAGTAATCAAGACAGTATGCTACTGGCATCAAGGCAGAAAAGCAGATCAAAGGAACAAAATAAACCACCTAAAAACTGACCTATATGTTGGAATTGACCCATATAAAATATATTAGACAATTGACTTTTGACAAAGGCGAAGAAGCCATTCAATGGATAAAGTGTGGTATTTTCAATATATTGTGCTGAAACAAGTGGATATTCATATATACAATTATAAACTGTGATCTATATATTGTACCACATACAAAAGACAATGCAAAAGGCACTTCAAAATGGATCATAGATGTAAATATAAAACCTAACTTATAAAACTTCTAGAAGAAATCACAGGAGAGTATAATTGTGACCTGGAGTTACATAAAAAATTCCTTGGATGAATAAATCAATAATTTGGAATGCATCAAGGTTAAAAACTCTGGGTCTTACAAAGGCACTGTTAAGAGAGTGAAAAGAGAAGCTCCTGATTGGGAGAAAATGTTTGAAAATCATATCTGATAAAGTACTTGTATACAGAATATAGAAAAATATCACCAAATTCAATTAAAGAACAAACATTCCAATAAATAAATAGGCAAAAGAGTTGTATAGACACTCATCTATAGAAGATAAACAACTGTCAAATAAGCACATGAAAAGATACTCAAACATCATTAATCATTAGGGAAATGTAAATGAAACCTATAAGGCATCACTACCTTATAGCTTTACTTTTTTGTACTTTAAAAATTATTCTTGGCATTACTCCCCTACAATACTTTTTCTATAGCACCTAAATACAACTCTATCTTCTATACTTTTTATGAATGAATGTTTTGATTTAAATATATGTAACTGTTGAGTTTTGTTAGTGTTGGTTCAAAGTGGTCAGATTAATATGAAATCTTCTGGGTATAAGTCAGGTGTTTTGAATTCAGATACATTTTGGTTTACCTAAGCACACTTTCCAATATGATTATTTTGTTATGACTTACCTTCTCTGATACATAAATTTGTTTTAATTATATATTCAGGTTTGTTAAAGTATTTCAGGAGGCTGCCAGGTGGTGTGTTGTTGTTCATCCACCTACGCTCTCTATTCCTAATTTACTACTAACTCCCCCTTTGACCTTTAGTTTCATAGGGGTTATTTTAGGTGAGTATCCGTTAATTAGAAACTGTAGCCTATTTCTTTCCATCTCATAGACTACACCTTGACCTAATGTTTTTACATAAATATTTGTGATTACTTTAAGGCTTTTTAGGGTTAGCTGAAGATAGCAATATACAGGCTGAATTGGCAAGAAATGGTGAGGTTTGTCGGAGTTTATCGATTATAGAACAGCCTCCTCTAGAGAAACATAAATCACTGCCAAATCCCCTGAGATTTAAGCAGTTGCTGGTAGTATTCTGGCAAATAACTTTGTTTATTTCGGTTACATTTATGGCTAAGCATAATGGGGTATCTAATTCCAGTTTGGGCTTAGCTATTGTGAATTCAGAACATACTGAAGTCACTTTCATAGTTTATTTTCATTTTAGCTACTGCCTTTTATGGTTATACATAATCATAAACCACTGAGTATTATTGATTTGGTTTAATCGTATAACCTCAGTGGCTGGCACGAAATTTACCAACCCTATGGGGAGTTACTATACCTTGTTAGAACTTTTGTTTATTGCTTAATTTTTATCACTACTGTTTCTCATGGGGGTGTGGTTGAGCAAAGCATTATGAGATACTAATAAGTGTGCTTGGTATCTGCTCCTTTTGATCTTCTGATCTAAATGGAATTCAGATATTTGCATGGGTAATCTCACTAAGAATTAATTAAAAGGTCAAGACCAAACCTGTGTGTTTATCAAGTTACATAAATTCATTCAGGCATTTTTCAGTGACTTGCTTCAGTGAATTAAGCTACATCAACTTGTATCTAGAGAATACTCTCTTGCAGGGAAATTGCTAAATTTAAGTATTATTCTAGTATTGAGAATTTTTTGCTAATCTTATTAAGAAACAAAAAGTTTTAGCCCAGAAAATCAGATTTTTTTTAACTTTCTCAATTTTTAATTTAAATCAGTTTAGGTTTCCATTATGTAAAAACAAATGAAGTAAACACCTATATTAACCAAAAACATATTTCCATTTTGTTTATTATCCTTTAAGTTCTGGGGTACATGTGCAGATCTTGCAGGATTGTTACATAGGTATACCATGCCATGGTGGATGGAGGCAGAAAATCATATTTGTAATGGATTTTTTTTTGTTTTAAACAATGCTTTAATTAGGAGTTAGGCTGAAATAATGTTCTAGATAAGCTTATAATTGAATTTAATAATATGTGGATACATATTAGAGCCTTAGGTAATAATCAGCAGATATAAGATTTTATTGTTTTGGGGTTTGGCAAGAATAAAAGACTTATTATATTTACATAAATACTGTAACAACTTAAAGTAGGAGATTAGAGGGAGTTTGCAGAGTTAATCATACTTGATGGGAATAATTATGCATCTGTGATTTTATCTTGTTTTTATTATGTCCATTGAGCATGGATTAATTAACACCTTAAGGTTTTTATGTGGGAAAATAACATTCAATTTAAGTTCAGCTACAATCAAGTTGTGTCAAGGCCTTGACAGCCATGTTGGATCACACCATCCCCCCAAATTAAAAAATACCAAATGCATGACACCACAGTTATGAGTGATTATGGGCTGATTAGACATTAGTTCATTGGAATGTCTTACTTAAGAGGAATGAGTGAATAGTTATAAGCTCATGGTCCTGAAACAAGAACCAGATGTCTGGTATAGTTTCAGTCTAGAAAACCCCAAGTTTTCTGAGTTCAGAATGAGAAGATAGACACTTCTTGAGCAGATTGCTACTTTCTCAAAGCTTTGTAGATAAGAAATCCTATTGGAAGTGATAAGCATGTTGTCAAAAAAGGATTTGACTTCCAGTGCTGTGTATGATCAATAATATTATATCCTATTTAAAATGAAGAACTTAATGTATGGAACAATACTCATGGTTAAATCCATTTGTGTGGACTTTTAATTTAATGTATTATGCATTGTGATTAGTTTGATGTGTAGGCTTGTATGCACGGGGAATAGATTTTAAAGCATCGTAAGATATAAATGTATAATGTATGATGAAGTGTATATAGTACCTAATTAATGGGGTAAATTACATAATGCATTATGTACACAGGATGATTAGATTTTATGTTTATTTTTTATCATACTGACATAGAACTCAAGAACAATTTCTTTGCATTCAGTATATGAATCAGGGAATAGAATATCAGCTTTGCATGCTAACAGCAGAGTAAAAGGCTTTTTCTTTGCACGGGGGAGAAGTGCTCTCCATTTTTGGTTTACAAGACCAAGTTTAATAAACTACAAGAAATCTTCATTGAAGTTTATTCTTGATTAGGCTAATAAATGGTATTAATATGAGAACAAGGGAAAATACAGAATGGATAATACTTATTCAAAGGGTATTCTACTGACTGACCTTTAATTTGTGTGAGTATGAGGTTATTATATACCAGAACCCAAAACAGGCATTGGCTTAGTAGCTGGAATATCACGCTTCATTGCTTAGATAACTGAAGGATTAGAATGATTGCTAAAATTAAGATTAAGAGCACAAGGGCTACAACACCTCCTAGTTTATTGGGAGTAGATCCTAAATTGCATTGGCAAATAGAAGATACCACTCTGGTTTAATATGAGGTGGTATATTGAGGGGATTTGCTGGAATATACTCTCAGTTTCCTAAAAAGTCAGGAGAGAATAAAACAAGTTTGAGTAGATGTAATACTAGGAAAACAAATCCTAAAATGACTTTAATTGTGTGGTAGGGGTGGAATGGGATTTTATTTGCATTGGTTGAGATTCCTTGGGTTATGTGACCCTATTTCATGTGGGAATAGAAGGTGCACAATAACTAGAGCTGAAACAATGAATGGCAGAATAAAATGAAAGGTGAAGAATTGTGTGAAAGTGCCTCTGTCAAGAAAAAATCCACCTCCAATTCATTCTAACAGGTTGGTGCCAATGTATGGTATAGTTAATAGTAAATTTGTGATTGCTGTTTCTCTTCATTGTAAGATATAGCCTATGAATGCTATAGCTATTACTGTGAATAAAAGAATAATTCCAATGCTTCAGGTTTCTAGAAAGGTAAAGACCTCAGCCTACAAGAACAAACAGATAAAGAATACAGATATCCATTAGCATCTAAATAGTAAATGATTCAGCCATAGTTTTCATCTCAGCAGATGTGTGTCATAGAAGAAAATGCAGTTATTATGTCTGAGGTACAGTGTATAGCTAAGAAAAGCCCTGTAATGATTTGTAAAGCTAAGCAAACTCAGTAGGGAACCGAAATTTCATCATGTTCAGATGTTTGATGGTGCTGGTAGATCAATAAATGAGTGCTTAAGGATTTTTATTAGGGGTGAGATTTTTAAATGTTGGTTATTAGAGTTCTGACAGTTGACACACAATGATGATTTTTCATGACATATACTATATTTTGTTACTATTTTTGTTGTAGGCATCATAGGATTTTCTTCAAAACTTTTACCTATTACATAGGTTTACGGTTATTAATGGTGGTATGGAATTCAGGAAAATAATAAATTTTGGGGGGGTTTTATGGGAATGATAGTGTTTTAATTTATTTAGCAAGGATACTGGTAGTATTTAGAATCCTATAGCCATAGCTACTAAAGAATATCCTGAAATGTGAGAATCTGGTGTTGTTATTTGGGGAAGGAGTTCTATTGTTAGGATTATTAATAGAATTATTTAATCATTGTATAAACAATATGCTATGATGAAATAGAAATTATTATTGATTTCAAAAATTTAGAGGATTGGGTGGTTTTTGAGGGTGAAGAAGTTGGGCTTCTTTGTGAAGATACTGTAGGTGGGCTGCATTGTACAGTTAACGAAGTTGATTAATGGTCATAAGTGACTGATCCCTTTGTTAATTTTTTTTGTTGCTGAAATTACTCAGAGTAATTAAGTGGCTAGAAGTATAGCTAATAAAAATAAAATGAAGAAATAGAAGAAATATAATTTAATTAGGCCATTTTGGTTAGGGACAGTTACTGAGGCTATTATTTGGAGATGAGATAATTTTGGGTATTTTTCTAGTAAAGTTTAGTTAAAGTGATGCTCTGACTTTTAGAAAGGTTTAAGTATACTGTTAAATGGTGAACAACTGTTGGAAAAATCCTACAAAGTTAAAAAAATTTATATATGTATGGAGATAATTCAAATTTCAGATTACAAGTTATTAGGTTAAATTCTAATTGCTATAATGAAGCCTAAGATAGTTACAGCAAGCACTGAAAGTTTTAGGTATAATGGCATAGTCATTTGGGGAATAGTTACAGGAGAAATGTTGTTGGTTATTTTTTTAAAAAGGCAAAAATACTGCCAATTGTTAAACATTTAATTGAATTAAGAGGGAGTTATTTTCATTGATAACAGTGAAAGTTAAAAAACTAGGTAGTCCTAGGAGTGCAAAAGAAGACAATTTGAGTACTGTATACAGCTGTTAGGGAGGTGGTGATAAGTGTGATTAAAAGGGCTCAGGCAGTAGTATCCAACATGTTTGCAGTTTTGATAAATAAGTCTTTGAAGTAGAAGCCTGTAAGGAAAGGTATGCCTGTGAGTGCAAGGCTTCCAATAATAAGTGAGGAGGAATGAAGGGTATGTCTTTAAATAGACATCCTATTTTTGAATATCTTGATTATCATTAAGGTTGTGGATGATGGCTCTGAATATATAAATAGCATAGTTTTAAAGAATGCATGTGTCTAAATGTGGAGAAGTGCTAGATGTTGCTGATTAATACCAATAATGACTATTCTAAAACCTAGTTGTCTTGAAGTACAAAATGTGACAATCTTTTTGATGTCACTTTGTGTTAGAGCAAAAATTGCTATAAATGTAGTGGTAATAGCACCTAAGCATATTATTAGTGTTTGGATTGTTTTATTCTTTTCTATTTGTGGATAAAAGTGAGTTAACAGCCCCTGCTAAAACACTGTGATGAACTAGAGCAGGGCTGAGACAGGTGTTGTACCTTCTGTTTCTGATGGTGGTAATGGGTGAAGGCCAAATTAAGCAAACTTGTCAGTTGCCAGAATGACTCCAATTAATGGAAGGATATTGGGTAGAAATCGAGCACAAATATTTATTGCATTCTCATGTGTTTGAATAAAATTTAAAAACTCATACTATTGTAGTATGAATTCAGTATATCCAATGTAGTTATATTAAATTGTTTGGAGGGCTGCTATATTTGTGTCTATTCAGCCACATAATCAACTGACAAAAATAATATAATTCCTGCTTGTTCTCAAGGAGTTAAAAGGGGTTGTCGAGTGTAACTAGAAATAGTATAGTGAGAAATATGAGTAAAAAAGAATCAGTTAATGTCTGGATCTGAATGTATATAGTATATTGAGAACTCTGTGACAGATCATGTAACAAAAAGTGCTATAAAAGCGATAAAAACCTATTCAACCAATGGTGCTGGGATAATTGGCAAGCCACATGCAGAAGGATGAAACTGGATCCTCATCTCTCACCTTACACAAAAATCAACTCAACATGGATCAAGGACTTAAATCTAAGACCTGAAATGATAAAAAATTCTAGAAGATAACATTGGAAAAACCCTTCTTGACAGTGACTTAGGGAAAGAACCAAGAACCCAAAAGCAAATGCAACAAAAACAATGATAAATAGGTGTGACTTTATTAAACTAGAGCTTCTGCACTGCAAAAGAAACAATCAGCAGATTAAACAGACAAACCACAGAGTGGGAAAAAGCTTCACAACCTATGCATCCAACAAAGGACTAATATCCAGAATCTACAGGGAACTCAAATTAGCAAGAAAAAAAACAAACAATCCTATCAAAAAATGGACTAAGGGCACAAATAGACAATTCTCAGAAGATACACAAATGGCCAACAAACATATGAAAAAATGCTCAACATCATTAATGATGAGGGAAATGCAAATCAAAACCACAATGAAATATCATCTTACTCCTGCAAGAATGGGCATAATCTAAAAAGAAAAAAAAATAGATGTTGGCAGAGATGCAGTGAAAAGGGACTGCTTTTACACTGCTGATGGGAACATAAACTAGTATAACCACTACGGAAGACAGTGCAGAGATTCCTTAAAGAACTAAAAGTAGGACTACCATTTGATCCAGCAATCCCACTAATTGGGTTATCTACCCAGAGGAAAAGAAGTCATTATATGAAAAAGATACTTGGACATGCATGTTTGTAACAGCAGAATTTGCAATTGCAAAAATACAGAACCAGCCCAAATGCCCATCAATCAATGAGTGATAAAGATATATATACATATATATGATGGAATACTTCTCGGCCTTAAAAAAGAACGAAATAATGGCATTCACAGCAACCTGGATGGAATTGGAGACCATAATTCTATGTGAAGTAACTCACGAATGGAAAACCAAATATCATACGTTCTCACTCATAAGTGAGAGCTAAGCTGTGAGGATGCAAAGGCCTAAGAGTGATAAAATGGATTTTAGGGACTTGGAGGAAATGGTGGGAGGGAGGTGAGAAATGAAAGACTACAAATTGGGTACAGTGTATACTTCTCTGGTAATGAGTGCACCAATATCTTACAAATCAGTACCAAAGAATGTATGTAGCAAAACCACCTGTTCCCCAAGAACCTATGGAAAATTAAAATTTTTAAAAAGACATACTCAAGCTTGAAAGTGAGTTTAATTTTAAAGTTTGGATAGTGTCAGTTTGAAATAATTATTTGTTGGCTCAAGCAAATTAATATTAGGGCTGGAATGAGGTTGGTTATAAAAGTGTATGAAATAGAGGTTTTTACATAGGTTAGAAATAAGTTTACAAACAGTAGTTACAGTAATTGGTAGAATTAAGAGGATTAGTGAAATTGTGATGAATTAAAAAAATATATTTATTTACTTTTATTTGGAGTTATACCAGTTTTTTGGCTCCTAAGGTCACCAGGTTACTTTTATCCTTTAAAAGTTGAGAAAGCCATATTGTTATCCATGGGGGCACGAGTTAGTAGTTCTTGCACACTTTCTCAGAAAATAAGAAGTTTTAATTTTCTGCTATTACATTTATAACATAACATTTTATTTAAACTATATTTACAGTATATGGGTCCTAGAATGATTCTTGTGTTAAGTGAGAATCAACTCAAACCCATTTTTGGGTTTAAATGCAGGCTTTAACTCCTGGGCTCAAGCAATCCTCCCACTTTAGCCTCCCAAGTATCTGGGACTACAAGCACATGCCACTCCTAGCTCCAGGTGACTCAGAATTAATAGAGATACTCCATTTGTTTGGGAATATTTGTAAGGGAAGAGAACAAGTCTCTGTCTGGTAATCCAGAGAATTCTTCCAGATTGTGTCCAAGACCATCAAGGTGGTACCTCTACGAGTCCACGTGAACCATAGCATCATTGGGTTTGGGGTCCCACCCAAGGCAGATACAGTTTAGATCACAACATTCAAGTCCTTTCGGAAAGCCTTCTCAAAAAGAATGGGTCAAAACAAGCCCAAACTGAAGAGTACAATAAATACTTAACTCCGTAATGTCCAGACACAGACAAACATCTACAAGAATCAAGACCAGCCAGGAAAACATGACCTCACCAAATGAACTAAATAAGGTCACATATCTCTATTTCTCCAGGATTAGTCCCTGGAAACATACTTCACCTAGAAAGGCATATATAGGCTGAAAATAAAGCAATGAAAAAAGACATTCCATGCCAATAGAAACCAAAAAAGAACAGGAACATCTATATTTATATCAGACAAAATAGATTTCAAGACAAAAACTGTAAGAGACAAAGAAGGTCACTATATAATGATGAAGGGATCGATTCAGCAAAAGGACATAACCATTTTAAGCATATATGCACCCAACACTGGAGCAACAGGTATATAAAGCAAATATTGCTAGAGCTAAAGAGATAGATAGATTCCAATACATTAATAGCTGGAGACTTCGACATTTCACTGTCAGCACTGGACACATCTCTCAGATATAAATCAACAAAGAAACTTTGGACTTAATCAAAACTATGGAATAAATGGATCAAATAGAAATTTACAGAATATTTTATCCTATGGCTGTAGAACACACCTTCTTTTCCTCAGCACAGGGCTGATTCTCAAGGATAGACCATATGATAGGTGACAAAACAAGTCTGAAAACATTAAAAAAATGGAAATAATATCAAGCATCTTCTCTGACCACAAGGGAATAAAACTAAAAATCAATAACAAGAGGAATTTTGGAAACTATACAAGAATGTGGAAATTAAACATTATGCTCCTGAATGACAAGTGGGGCAACAAAGACATTAAGAAAGAAGCTGAAAAATTTCTTGAAACAAATAATAATGGAAACATAATATACTAAAACCTGTGGGATACAGCAAAAGCAGTACTCAGAGGGAAGTTTACAGGTATAAATGTCTACATCAAACAAAGAAGAAAAACTTTAAATAAACAACTTAATGATGCATCTTAAAGAACTTTAAAGCAATAACAAATCTCAAACCCCAAATTGAAGAAAATAAAGATCAGAGCATAAATAAATGAAATTGAAATAAAGAAAACAATATAAAAATCACTTAAACAAAAAAATTGGGTTTTTGCAAAGTTAAACAAAATTGACAAACCTTTAGCCAGACTAAGAAAAAAAGAAGATCCAAATAAATAAAATAAGTGAGACATTACAACTGATATCACAGAAATGAAAAAGATCATTAATGGCTATTATGAGCAACTATATGCAAATAAATTTGAAAATCTAAAATAAATGAACAAATTTTAGACACATACAATCTACCAAGATTGAATTAGGAAGAAATCCAACACCTGAATAGATCAATAACATGTAATGAGATTAAAGCCATAATAAAAATTCTCCCCAGTGATATGGTTTGGCTCTTTGTCCCCACCCAAATCTCATCTTGTAGCTCCCATAATTCCCACATGTTGTGGGATGGACCCAGGGGAAAATGACTGAATTATGGGGATTGGTCTTTCCCATGCTGTTCTCGTGATAGCGAACAAATAGGTCTCATGAGATCTGATGGTTTTAAAAACAGGAGTTTCTCTGCACAAGCTCTCTCTCTCTTTGCCTGCTGCCATTTATGTGAGACGTGACTTGCACCTCCTTGCCTTCCACCATGATTGTGAGGCTTCCCCAGCCACGTGGAACTGTAAGTCCAATTAAACCTCTTTATTTTGTAAATTACCCAGTCTTGGGTATGTTTTTATCAGCAATGTGAAGACAGACTGATTTTTCCATGTTGATTTTGTACCCTGCAACTTCACTGAATTTATTTATTAGTATGAATAGTACACCCAGTAACGAAAAGTTCAGGACCCCATAGCTTCTCTGCTAAATGCTACCAAACATTTAAAAAAGAACTAATACCAATCATACTTAAACTATTCCTAAAAATAGGAAGAGGGAATACTTCCAAACTCATTCTATGAGGCTAGTATTATTCTGATACCAAAACCGACAAAAACACATTAAAAGAAACTATAGGGTAAATTCTATGATGAATATTGATGTAAAAATCCTCAACAAAATACTATCAAACCTAATTCAATGATACATTTAAAAGATCATTCATCATGACCAACTGGGATTTATCTTTGGGATGCAAGGAAGGTTTAACATATGCAAATCAATCAATGTGATATATCACGTCAACAGTAAGACAAAAATCATATGATCATTTCAACTGATGCTGGAAAAGCATTTGATAAAATTCAACATCTCTTTCATGATAAAAACCCTAAAAAAACTGGGGTAAAGGAACATACTTCAACATAATAAAACCCATGTTGACAGACCCACAGCTAGTATCATAGTGAATGGGAAAAAATGGAAAGCCTTTTCTCTAAGATCTGGAACACAATATGGATGCCCACTTTCACCACTGTTATTCAACATAGCTGTTATTCAATGGAGCTCTTAGCTACAGCATTCAGAGAAGAGAAATATATAAAGTGTATAAAGTGCTTCCAAGTTGGAAAGGAAGAATTAAAATCATCCTTGTTTGCAGATGACATAATCTTATATTTGGAAAAACCTAAAGATTCCACCAAAAAACAATTCATACTAATAAATAAATTCAGTGAAGTTGCAGGATACAAAATCAACATGGAAAAATTAGCATTTCTGTGTGCATTTCTGTGTGCCAACAGTGAACAATCTGAAAAAGAAATGAAAAAAGTAAGCTCATACAATAGCCACAAATGAAATAAAATACATAGGAATTAACCAAAGAAGTGAAAGATCTCTATAATGAAAACTACAAAGGACTGATGAAAGAAATTGAAGGGGACACCAGAAGATGGAAAAATATTCCATGTTCACGCATTGGAAGAGTCAACATTGTCAAAATGCCCAATACTATCCAAAGCAACGACAGATTCAATACAATCTCTACCAAAATATCAATGACAATCTTCACAGAAATAGAAAAATGTACCCTAAGAATTACATTACCTGACTTCAAATTATACTACAGAGCTATAGTAACCAAAACAGCATACTACTGTCATAAAAACAGACATGAGGATAAATGGAACAGAATAAAGAACCTGGAAAGAAATTCATACGTCTACAATGAAATCATTTTTTATAAAGGTGTGAAGAACATATACTGTAAAGACAGTATCTTCAATAAATGGTGCTGGGAAAACTGGATACCTATATGCAGAGGAATGAAACTAGACCCCTACCTCTCATCATATATAAAAATCCAATCAAAGTAGACTAAAGAATTAAATATAAGACCTCAAACTATATAACTACTATAAGAAAACTTTGGAAAAACTCTCCAGGACATCAGTCTGTGCAAATATTTCTTGAGTAATACCCCACAAGCGCAGGCAACGAAAGCAAAAATGGACAAGTAGGATCACATCAAGTTAAAAAGCTTGTGCACAGCAGAGGAAACAACAAATTTAAGAGACAATCCACATAATGGGTAAAAATGTTTGCAAACTACATCTAACAAGCGATTAATAACCAGATGTATAAGTATCTCAATTCTATAGGAAAAAATACAATAACCTGATTTTAAAATGGGCAAAATATCCGAATAGGCATTTCTCAAAAGAAGACATACAAACGACAAATAGGAACATAAAGGTGCTCAACATCATGAATCATCAGAGAAATGGAAATCAAAACTACAATGAGATATCACCTCTTCTCAGTTAAAATGCCATATGTCCCAAAGACAGGCAATAACAAATGCAGATGAAGATGTGGAGAAAAGGGAACCCTTGTACACTGTTAATGGGAATGTAAATTACTACAACCATTGTAGAGAACATTTCGGAGGTTCCTGAAAAAACTGAAAATAGAGCTACCCATGCGATCCAGAAATCCTACTCTGGATACACAAAAGAAAGGAAATCAGTATATTGAAGAGACATCTGCACTCCCGTGTTTGTTGCCATCCTTTTCAAAATAGACAGGATTTAGAAGCAGCCTATGTATCTATCAAACAGACGAATGAATAAAGAAAATGTGGTACTTATACACAATGGAGTACTATTCAGCCATAAAAAATAATGAGATTCAGTAATTTGCAAAAACATGGATAAACTGGTGATCATTATGCTAAGTGAAGTAAGCCAGGCATAGAAGCAGAAACATTGCATGTTCTTATTTGTGGGGTCTAAAAATCAGAACAATTGAGCCTGTGGAGATAGAGTAGAAGGATGGTTACCAGAGGCTGGTAAGGGTATTGGGGAGGGTTGGGGAGACGCGGGGATGGTTAATGGGTACAAAAAATAGTTAGAATGAAACAACTAAAAGAGTATAATTGGATTTTTTATAACAGAAAGGATAAATGCTTGAGGGGATAGATACCCATTTTCCATGATGTGATTAATATGCATTACATGCCTGTATCAAAATGTCTCATGTACCCCATAAATATATACACTTACTGTATTCTCACAAAAATTAAAAATAAAATGAACAATTATTATTATTATTATTATTTTTTTTTGAGACGGAGTTTCGCTCTTGTTACCCAGGCTGGAGTGCAATGGCGCGATCTCAGCTCACCGCAACCTCTGCCTCCTGGGTTCAGGCAATTCTCCTGCCTCAGCCTCCTGAGTAGCTGGGATTACAGGCACGTGCCACCATGCCCAGCTAATTTTTTGTATTTTTAGTAGAGACGGGGTTTCACCATGTTGACCAGGATGGTCTCGATCTCTCCACCTCGTGATCCACCCGCCTCGGCCTCCCAAAGTGCTGGGATGACAAGCTTGAGCCACCGCGCCCGGCCAAAAATTATTTTTTTAAAAGAGTAATTGAACCTCTGATTATAAAGTTTCAAGTTTTATGCAATTACTGGGCTCTACTATCTTAACAAGCCCTGTTTTGGGGCAAGGTGTACAATAATAAGTTAGATCTAGATTACATCATCTATAGAATTGGGGGTGCTTTTTGTGTGCCCTAATTCTCTTCTCTTTTTGTATTGGGAAAATATTAAATAGGTGGAAACCAACCCAGATCCTGAACTCGAATCATGTAGGGCTTTGGACACTGAAAACATGAACCATTAATAGCTGTTATACTATTGGGATGTTCTGTTCCCACATCAAACTTGTAAACTCCCATGGTTGATATGAACTTTTGAGATATGATCATGTTATTATCCCTAGGGTAACTTGTTCTACTGATCAAATTGCTTGGTTCAATAAATGATAGAAATATTTTTATGAATAACTGGTCTAGTCTAGGGTTTTTGGTTTTGTTTTGTTTTTTGTTTTTTTGTTTTGAGATGGAGTCTTGCTCTTGTTACCCAGGCTGGAGTGCAATGGCGCAACCTCGGCTCACTGCAGCCTCCGCCTCCTGAGTTCAGGCAATTCTCCTGCCTCAGCCTCCTGAGTAGCTGGGATTACAGGCACGCACCACCATGCCCAGCTAATTTTTTCTGTATTTTTAGTAGAGACAGGGTTTCACCATGTTGACCAGGATGATGTCAATCTCTTGACCTCATGATCCACCCACCTCGGCCTCCCAAAGTGCTGGGATTACGGGTGTGAGCCACCGCGCTAGTCTAGGTTTTAATCATTCAGAGGTTGTACCATGCTCTGAAGTCACCACAACTGAAAATTATAGCACAGTAGATTAAATGTTATTCATTTAAATAGTATTTTTTGTGGCCTAATTAATTTAAGCTACATTGGGTCTTCTTGTTTTATCTCCCCATGAAAATCACTAAAGTTAGATACTGATCATACCAAGCACTGACAAGATTGTACAAGATGAAGCTCTGCTGAGACAATGAAAAATGGTGCAACCACTTTGAAAATAGTTTGACAGTTTCTTACAACGTTAGTCTTATATTTGTAACATGATCCAGCCACTGCAATCCTATCTACCCTAGAGAAAGAAAACACATTTCTCTGTAAAGACACATATGCAAGAGCCCCTAAATTGAATACAACCCAAATGTCCATCAACAAGTAATGGACAAAATGAATTGTAGTATGTCCTATACTGTAACGCTATTCTGTAATTTAAAAATGAACCATTGAAATAGGCAATAAAACGAATAAATCTAAAAAGAAACAGAGCGAATGAAAAAAGCCAGATCCCTAAAAAACATCCTCTATGATTCCACGTAAATCAATGAAATCTACGCTATAGAGACAGAAGTGCTGTATTTGTTTGGAGACAGGACAGTGGGAGGAACGGGTAGGCTGGGTACAACAGAACTGAAAATGTTATGTCCAGGAAAATAAAAACAATCATATTTAAGCATATATGGTTACTTAAGGGGACATGGCAGGGTATCATTAGAATAGGGCAAACTAGATACTGAAGGACCAAGAGGGCAGAGTAGGAGATATCAGCTTTCATCACCCCCTGCCACAAAAAACAAGTGTAGACAGCTATCCACAAACTAAAGTATTCATGGGAGGGCTCAGGGGCCCATTTAAGAATCTGCAGCAATACAGTAGAAAAAAAAAAAATGGGGAATATCTACACAGAAAATACTGCTGGTGAAATCAGTATACTTGAGATGCTGGGAGATTTCTAGAAGCAAAGAAGAAAGACAGAGGTTATTGCTACTAGCCATGTGGCAGGAACCACCATGGTCCCTAGCAGTCTGCTCTGAAGAAGACACTGGCATCTTTTGCCACTGAGATAACCAACAGCCATTCCTGCCCAAGGAACCCCAGAGAGGAAGGAGAGGCTACACACCTCTCATCTCAAGCAGCGGCAGCTACTTTACCACTCTGGGACCAGAGGTGCCACCTGTCCCAATCCTGCATGCGTCACTGACCCCCAAGCTGCAGTTACTCTGTAAATATTCATACTCCAGACCCCAGCTCTGTGCCTCACTGTGCCTGCCCATGCCTCAGACACCAGAGCCACTGCCATAGAGACCTAGGTCACACCCTTGGCCCCAAGCCAAGGTCACTTTGCATGTCTGTACTAGAGACACCAGATTAACCACCATTGAAGACTAGCCCATGCTCTATATCAGGCGTCCCAAACTTTTTACACAGGGGGCCAGTTCACTGTCCCTCAGACTGTCAGAGGGCCGCCACATACTGTGCTCCTCTCACTGACCACCAATGAAAGAGGTGCCCCTTCCTGAAGTGCGGCGGCGGGCCAGATAAATGGCCTAAGGGTGCCGCATGCGGCCTGCGGGCCGTAGTTTGGGGACGCCTGCTCTATATCCTGGATAGGAAGAATAATCTCTAGTGTTCTATAGCATTATACTAAACTAACAATAATTTAATGTATTTTTTTTTCAAATAGCTAGAAGAGAGAATGTTGAATGTTACCAGCACATATAAATGATAAAGATTTGAGATGATGAATATGCTAACTACCCTGATTTGATCATCACACATTGTATACATGTATTGAAATATCAGTGTACCCCATAAATATGTACAATAATGTGTTAATATATATAATAAAAATAAAATATGCATTTTTTAAAGTAAGACATACAAGTGGCCAACTTGTATGTGAAAAAGTTCTCATTATCACCAATCATCAGGGAGATGCACATTAAAATCAAAACAAGATATTGTCTCACACTTGTTAGGATGGCTATTATTTAAAAAAACAAAAGATGGTAAGTGTTCATAAGGATTTGGAAAAAATGGAGCCCTTGTAAAACTTTGGGAATGTAAATTGATACAAACATTACAGAAAACAGTATGGAGATTCCTGTAAAAAACTAAAAATAGAACTACCAAATTATTCAGCAATCCCTCTTCTGAGTATATACCCAAAGGAAATGAAATCAGTACCTCAAACAGATATATGTACTCCCATGTTTACTACAGCAGTATTCACAATAGCCAGGGTATGGAATCAACCTAAGTATGCATCAACAGATGAATAAAGAAAATGTCATACATGCACACAATGGAATACTATTCAGCTTTTTGAAAAAAAGAAGGAAATCCTGTCATTTGTGACAACATGGATGAACCTGGAGGACATTAAGTGAAATAAGCCAGGCACAGAAAGACAAATACCACATAATCTCACTTGCATATGGAATCTAAATAAGTTGAACTCATAGAAGCAGAGAGTAGAATAGTAATTACTAGAGAGAGGCTGGGGAAGGCATTAGGGAGATGGTCAATGGATACAAAATTTCAGTTAGAGAGGAAGGATAAATTCAAGAGATCTATTGTACATCATGGTGACTATGGTTAATAAAAATATAAGTATACTTGCTTGGAAACTGCTAAAAGCGTAGATTTTAAGTGCTCACCACAAAAAAAAAATAAGTACATTAGGTAATGCATGGGTTTATTAGCTTGATTCAGCCGTTTCACAATATATAAAATATATCAAAACATCATATAACATTTTAACTGACATTTTATAAATTATGGTTCATAAACAAATTTATTATACAACAGATACGGGAGAATGCATATTACAATCTCAAATTGCTAGGAAGGCCTTCTAACTAATGGCATATTTCAACATTCATTTGATAGTGTTGATGAGAATTACTGATTATTATTTATGCAGTCAGAATATAAAGTTATCATAAATGCATGTTAAACATAAAGTTTCTCCCTTGTCTATGCCGTAAGAAAGTTTGAAACAGAACAAGAGGCCGGACTTCATACAGGCATTCCTGATCCTGCAATAACCACAGGGCTATCATCTTGCACCTGTGTTACCACTTAAGGTTCCAGCAATCCTGCGGGTATTTTTATCCCCGTTTTACAGAGGGGGAACCTGAGCTCAAAGAGGGTCTTTACTTTTCTCATCCTCCCACGTCCCGCCTTTACATGGAAAGTAGCCCAGGGAAACCCTGGAGCAGGACACCACACTCACTGGGGCCAGAAGAGACCCACCTCTCTCTCCCTCACGAAACAGCCAGAGTGCCGATCCCCAAAGTGGGAACGATGGGACGTGGATCTGGGATTCTGTCGTCTCTCTAAACCCCACGGAGATTCAGCCCACACTGCTGGGCACTAACAACCTTCACTGAGTCCAAACGCCTGAAGGTGGGACTGTGCTGTTCTCCCCAGGCCAAATTGGGCTCATTAAAAAGTCGTCACCGTCGCCAATATGACGTCAGGTTACTATGGCAACCGCGTCGCACTGGCTCGTCTTCCACACCTGAGAATGTTTATGTACAACCCGCTCCTCCACCCCAACCCAGCCTTTCTCTTAAAGCAAAAGACCTTCACTCTTCAGCTCACTCCCTAAGAAAACACACCAACTAGAGGAACTAGGCTGGGATCCGGGCAATTTTCAACATTCTACTCATTATGGTGGAGGTAAGGAAGTCCATGTTGTCAGGAATTTAGCTTTAAAAGTGACCTTAGAGGAGTATCATCAGTACACAGAAGCCCAGAGAGGTGTCCTAGGGCTCCTGGAGATGAGCTAGCCCTCTGAGGAGAAACATGTACAACTCACACACCATTCTAGGCAGTTGGTTATCTGTGGCAGAAAAACGGAGAGATTGTTTATAGTCAAGTGACTGAATGGTCTAGAAACACAAAAATTATTTGAGTAATAATTATTTCAGGGAGGCAGGCCTAGAATAATATAATAATTTAGTAGGCAGGAAGCTAGTCAATGGAAACACACAGTAGTTTGCCTTGAGGAAATTCTTATCCTTCATTCCTGGTATTTTTTTTTTTTTTTTTTTTACGTGGAAAATACATCCATTACCAAATATACATGTAGCTTCTACACATTCATTTCTCTTTACAGCAGGAATGACTTACCCAATTGGAGAATTTGGAAGACACATGTTACTCTGCCCAAGCTCTTTCCCTTCAAATTCTTGGCAGTAAGCGATCCTTCAGGGGCACTTGTTCAGTTTTGCCTTCAGGGATGGGACTTACAATAGGCCCACAGGTTCACTCCTCTGTGTCTCACTGACTCTTCAATTATTCCTATAGTTCTTGCTTCACAATGCTTAGATCTTTAAGGGGCCCCCAAAATACTCTTCTGCTTCTAGTCTAAGCTCTAAACCAACTGAGAAACATAGAAAAAGAATAAGGAGAAACATATGTTGACTTTATCTCTTACAAGGTGATATTGGAAAATGTGACTTAGATTTGCTGTCATGTGAGCTTACTATGAATAAGTTCTAGAATTGGACAGACTTATCCATATAGCAGTGCTGCACGGAGACAGTCATAAAGACCAAGGACTGCAATGCATATCTATCTGCTGTCTCCTAAAGGAGCCCTGTCCATGTGTGCTCAAGGAAAGTTACTTCCTTGCCAAGAGCTATCACTATAGCAGGATAAAGTGTTTCAGGACACCCTCTTTGAGAAACACTTCTAAAACTGAGTAAATTGCCCTTGTTCAGAATGAATACTCACTAAGACAACCTCTCAGGTTTTCTCATAAAATTTGCAGCAACACCCTTTCAGTACCTTAATTCACATGATTGCAGTGGGAATTCATCTTACAGAGTATGCTTCAAATTCTAAGACTAGCATGAAAAATAGATATCATGTAAATTGCCCTTGGGATCCCTTCAAGAAGAATTGATGACATGTTCAGAAATCTGTACCCACATGTAAGCCAACTCTCAGATGATACAATTTTAATCAAGTTCCACTAAACCTTCAAGGATAAGAAAATCCCTTCCTTATTCAATGATAACACGTCACAGAAAATGAAGAAAAGTTCACCAAAACCATAATGTTTTAGATATCCATTCCTTCTTAATAGCTATTAGCTATTAATAGCTATTTATTTTCTCTCAGTATTTTGTGTGTTAACTGGGCCCAGCTGGATGTTTTCTGCTGTATAAGATGTCTGTCACCTGGGGCTGCAGTCATCTGGAGGTTCCACTCATCTAGGACATCTGAGAGAGCTCACTCACATGAATGACAACTGGTGTTCGTGTCTGCTGGGAACTCAGTTAAGGCTGTTGACCTGAGCATCTTGGCTCCCCACAGAGCCCTCCACGTATACAGTTACCAGGTTAAAATTAACTCAGTTAACCTTAAATTCAGGATTAACAGAATTTTTTTTTTTAGTTTATGGGGTATGTAGTATTATTTTATTTATCTAAACTTGAAACCTACCTGGATTTTAATAAAATAAATAAAACAAATAAATAAAAATAAACAAGCAGTAAAATAAGTAACAAAATTTTTAAATCCTGTTTTTTTATTTGCTAACTCTGGCAATTGCAGGGGATGACCCTGTGAATCTGTAAGTTTAACGACCATCAGAACTGATTCTTCCAATGGGACACGCCTGGGGAAAATGAGCAGATCAGATTGGCAATAAAGACAAAAGTTGGTAATACTTGGTATTGGTGGAATGAAAAGCCAGCAGACGCTTGCATATACTGTTGGTGCCAAGTGGGTATATCTGTTTTCTGAGGCTCATATTATTAGAACTTAATGCCATTAATGATCCTTGATGCAAAAGTCCTGTTTTTCCACGAACAAGGGAGTTTCAGATGAGGGTTTAGAAAAGGTTCATCAAGGTGATTATGATGTGCCCCTTAGTTAAGGGGTCCTGGCTGAGGTGGCAGGTGAGAGCCACATGAGTTCCCTGCCTTGAGGAGGAAAGACAGCTACTATTTGTAAGGCAGATGGTTTACTGGGCGCAGCTCCAGTTTCTTCGCATTAGTATCTGGTTTTAACCTCACAACAGCCCTGCTAGTGAGGTACCAGTAACTTCTCCTCCTCATGGATGTCGGCAACTATAAAATACATGCTCCTAAACACAGAGCTGAATGGCAGAGGTTACTCACCAGGCCCACTGCCAGAGCCAGGAGTAGAACCTGCCAGCCTGGGCACCTTGAATTGCTGGTGGTAGACCTTTAGCAAATGTATTTGGATATGTACTGTTAAGGAGGTTAATTTCTGTTAAGGAGGGTAATTGCTTACCCTCCCTGCAGTATGGCTGGTGTCCCCTCTCCTTACTTCAGGGGAAGTTTGTGAGAGGGCTGGAAGCAGAAGCCTTCTAGAGCCACTGTTCCTTCCATCCTTTATGAGAACTTCATTTGTTGAAAGGACTGGGCTGCTTGTACCTGGTAGGGATGTGGGAGCCTCTCAGGACATGAAGATGGGAGAGGAAAGAAGATTTCTCCCAGATAGGGATGAGGTCTGAGGTCTGTAATTTTCTCCAGGAGTTGGGACCTGAGCATTGCTCTATATCAATGTTTGTGGTGAATTAGTGGATGGTCCTTCAAGGCTGGACATCCAGCCATGATTCAGACTTGATTTTCCTGTTTTGATCCAGGGGTAGTTGACTGAGGGTCTGGGGCCTGAAGGAACTGGACCAACTATGGAAATGGTCATCTCAGCCCTGAGCAGTGTGGACACGAGTGGTGACAGCAGGAGACTCTTGAGGCCATATCAGGAGGCTAAATTCCTAGAATTGAAACTGTTTTGTCAAAAAGCATGACCATTTAACATTTTAAATGCTTCCTATGTAATTGAACTTCAAAACCTCTTTAATAATGTGTATATTCCATCCAACAACAATATGAAAGCATCTGTTTTTCCAGATCTGTGCAAACAATAGGTTTCACAAATTTTTAGTATTTTTTATTCTGATATCCTGTTATTGGCACATTAGATTTTACTTTATTTTTCCCTATTGTATTATCTTTTAAATAGTGTATTTCACAGATGCATTAAAAAATGCTAAGCTCATGTTTCTGCATTTTACTTTATGTCTTGGAATAATTCTAGAGTTTGAAAAGAAGAAACAGTCACTGAGTTTGTGTTTATGTTGCATTTTGTTTGAATTGAAATGTTGGAGCCATAAGAACCCCATATACAGCATGGAGCTGATAAATCAGTACAACTTCTTCGTGGAGACACTGGGAAGCATCCATGATAGAAGCATGTGAGGCTCTGTCCGCTGCTGCCCTCTCAGGTGTGCAGTGCAGAGAGTCTTAACACATAGCAAACCTGGTCACAGGAACATGGGTAAATATCAATAGTCCCAAAGCCGCTTGATTAGAAACATCTCAGAAACACTATTTTCAGAGGAAAACATTTCAATAATTGATATATAAATATGTTACTTATATAGTTAGGGATAAAAATATGCAAAGCAATTGTGTTTTGTTTAGGGATGTATTCATGACTAAACAAAAAATTTTGGACAGTGGTTCCTTCTGGGAAGTGAGGCAATCAGGGAAATTATACAGGAGAGTCCACTCTTTATAACCTTCATTGTGTACATGCTTGCCTATTATCATATTTCCAATACCTTTTGAAAAATCTGAAATCTATCAAATTTGACGAACAAAGTTCTAATGTGTTCTATTTCTGATTAATAAGTAACCCACTGTCTATTTTTAAAATGTGGAAAGTGCATTCCAATACCAATATGAATATATTGATAACATTTAACCCCACCATTCACTAGTAAAAACTGTAATTATGTCATTTCCATCAATTATCATCTATACATATGTGTACATGTACACAAACACTGTGTATCCATTGAATATGGATTTGACTTAACTCTAATGTATTAATTTTTTGTAGGCGTATAACCACAGACTTAGCATCTGAAAGCTACATTCATCTAGTAGCTCATAGGTCTGTAGGTCAGAAGTCTGGTCCAGCATGACCTCATTCTCTGCTTAGGGTCTCACAAAGCTAGAATCAAGATGCCCATGTAGACCCCACTGAGGTCTCATGTGGATGATCTCGGTAAAAATCTGCTTCCAATATCATTCTTGCTGCTGGCAGAAGTCATCTCTTTGTGTGTATTGGACTGCAGTCTCCATTTCCTTGATGACTGTCAGTTGGGGATATTCTTAGCTCCTGGAGGCTAGTCCACTTCCCTGCCATGCGGCCTCCTTCTTCAATCCAGCAATGGCACATTGAAGGCTTTCTGTGCCTTGAATCTCTGACTTGCCCTGCTCTAAACAGCAGAAGAAAATTCTCTGATTTTACAGGGCTTGACTAATTAGGTCAAGCCTATGCTGATTATCTCCTTTTGACACACAACAGAACATAATCATGGATTATAATGTGTCTGGTTTTAAGACTCTATCTTCTGTCCATATTCTTATCATATTGCCCTGTGGTGTCCCTTCTACCTTAAAGTCAATGGGAAACTGTTCCTCTAGTGTCAAACTGGATGGTAAATTAAGAGGATAGGAAGGCAGATGCAGTTTAGGAAATGATATGGTGATTTATTTTTCCTTTTCCCCAGCTCTCACATGTAACTCATTCCACAACTCAGAACTGGTCCAAAGCTCATAGGTTTTGAGGATATAGTTCAGATCTTGCTGCTACCTTTCCACAAGCTCTCTATGGCAGTAATGCCCTCTAGTTTAGGTCAATGTCATCTACTCTCTGGGAGTGAGGGGGCAAATAGCCAGGCCTTTTATGTGTTGAAATCCTACTATCTCCCATATGCACTTGACAGGTTTTCTCATCTATCCCTTGGGACAGTACTCTGAAGAAGATAATGTGACGCATCTTATTTCACAGATGACCAAGCTCCTTCTCACAGGGACTAAGACCCTCTCCATAGAAGTGGCAGAAATGGAATGTGATTCCATTCCTTGCCCTCCCCACAATATAACCAGCAGCTTTCCATTTGGAAGACAATAGTTTTACATTTCCCTAGTATTGTCCCCTAAAGGTACTTAGTCAATAACCCCTCATGTTGAGGAAGATGATGGTGGAGAAGAAATATTGTTTTCTGGGCCATGAAACCTAGCTGTGAAATCGCATGTACCAGCAGGTCCTTAGGGTCCCTCTAGGCCTACTTCTTTCATCTGAATGTTTGTGTCTCACACACATTTATATGTTGAAACCTAATAACCTTTAGGAGGTAGTTAGGCCATGAAGGCAGAGCCCTCATGAATGGGATTCATGCCCTCATTGGAGGCCTGAGAGAGCTTGTGCCACTTCCACCATGTGAGGATGCAGCAAGAGGGTGCAGACAGAGTCTTTACCACACCACAAATATTCTGGCATCTTGATCTTGGACTTCCTAGCCTCCAGAACTTTGAGTAATAAATTTCTGTTGTTTACAAATTACCCATTTTCAGGTATTTTTTTATGGCAGCCCAAGTGCACTGAGACACCCACTGACCCCACTCCACTGATATCAGACCTGGGCATGTGACTAGCTGTGGCCAATGAGCTATGAGGGGAAATGGAGTGTGCTCTCCCAAGCAGAAGTGATGAGTCAGCTAGGAGTCCCACCTGAACACTTTGTCCCTCTGCCTCAGCAATGTCTCAGATTTCCTATGAGGTAGTTTAATTCACTTAATCCTCCAGCAGCACTAGAATATGAGAACTTAAATGATGGCAGAAATGCTTGGAAAGAGGCAAGACAAATGATTTGTACGCAAAATTGGCCTGCTAGAAGATCCCAAGTCACATGACCTAACACCAAGTCTGTAGCCAGGAGAAGGTACACGTTTTACCCACATCACACAGATAGCAGTTTGTCAGGCTCTGGAAGCAACATCTTCTGCCTTTCACTCTATTGCTCTCTCCAGAAGACCTCTCCTCATGCTTAGACCATTCCTGGGTACTTGTCTTTATAAGGCCACAGGAACAACCCAGATACCCAGTTAATGGCCACTCCTGATGCTCACTCTCCAAGAGGGGCCCAAAGAGGTCAGGAAAGGTACACTGATTATACAGAAACAGGGTGACAACATTTACCCACCCCACCTACAATGCATGATGCCACAACACGAAGAGGCACCAACTCTTATACACAATATGGGTCTGTATGAGTTATTTTTCTTTCTTTTGCCATGTTTTCAGAAGCTCTTTAGGACACAATTATGCTTCTTAGCCCTATTTAGTTTAGGTCAATGTCACCTCAGAAGCAGAAGTTAGAGAGGGCAGTGGAAAGAAAGCTAACACTTTGAGGGCCTACAATGGGCCAGACACTGTGTTAGCCACTTCATATACTGTTTCTCTAAGTCCTTACAACTGTTCTGTAAGTTAGGTATCAGTATTCCCTGCTTAAACTCATTCCTCCCCAGAGACAGGCTCTCCTAAGGCTCATGGAGTTTAAACATATTTTACAAGCACACAACAAAAATGTCTCCATACATTTCTATATCCCTGGAGTTAGGGATTACAATTGTTCCTGTATGGGAATCACTGCTTTAGATATAAATTTCTCATATGTATTTGAATACATGGGTCTAGACCCTAGAAGACAGTTTTGTGATAAAGATATGGTTTGAGGGCTTCTGGAACCTGGCATATGAGACATTCCATAAATATTTGTTAATATAAATGCATATGGCATACAGAATTGAGAGTCTTCAGTCGTTTTTCATCCTTACATGAGTTTCTTAAACTGAAGTATGGTCATTCTTATAAACTGTATAAAAATCTGCAGTTTCATCCCAAAATTTAGAGCCTAGCTTTTGTTCCCCTTTATTAAAGGCATGTTTCAAATGGTAAAACATGTAGAAATTGGTTACATGAGCAGCAAGTAAAGCCAGACCCAAAAAGAGTTTCAACTTCAAGATGGATGAACAAAAAGCGTGAAAGTCCATCCTAGCCTACATTTCTATGCTGGACACTATGCTCAGTACTTTAATGACATTAACATAGTTGACCTTCATAATAGCTCTTTAAGGTATTATCCCTATTTATGAATCAAGAACTCAAAGTACAAAGAGGTTAAGAAACTTGTCCAGGACCACATGGCTAGTAGGGAGCAGAGGCAGGCTGTATGGTGTCAAGGCACATTGGTATTAACCGCAATGGCATCGTACCACACAGCAACGTATATCTCTAGAGACTCAGCCAAGGCCCAACAATCTGTGAATTTTTGTTTAATTAATTGAACTGAATGTAGTGACTGAGTATAAGAATTCTGGTAAGATTGCAGCATGACTGTTAAATACATCAGAACTTTTTTTTAGAATCAGAAAGAGAAATAATCACATATTATATATGACCTTCAGCATCATTTTTGTATTATAGAATGTTTAGGATGATAGCATTTTTATAGGGATGAAAGATCACCCATTTAGATATGACTGGTGTGAGTATATTCCTGCATCCTGTTTTTTTTTCCCCTGCTAGCAGCAGAGAAGCAAGAGAACTTACGTTGGTTATATCCTTTACGGTACAGTGAGACAAGATTCCACAAAAGAATAAAGCAAAATTACGATACTGACAAACAGAATACTGTAATGGGAGGCAGGAAATCTGGGTCCCCGGGTTATATCAACAACTTTCTTACTTTATAACACTGAGTAAGTCACTCTACCCAACCTTACTGCCATTAGAAACAGGAAAAATACCACCTAGCCCTGAAGGCCAGTCAGAAGAAGCATAACCAAGAGACCCTTTCTCTCTTTTATATTAAAACAAATTACAAGGCAAGAATAATTAAAACCAGTACAACAATGTAAAATTTAATGAAATAAAATAGAAAGCCCAGCAAGAGAGATCAAAGTATTTACAAATGCTTATTATGATAAAAGTAGGATTTTTAAATCACTGGGTAAAGAAAAATAATTTTATTATTTTTAATGCATATTCAAAAGAAAATGAAGTTGTGTTTTCAACCTCACAGCATATTATTTAGGACATGTCAAATAACAAAAGTATTAAAATTGTATATTCGTTAAGATTCCAATATTTAATAACAAACAAAAAACGCTCTATTGAGACTATACATACAGAACATTTGAGAAGCTCACATGTGCAGTTTGAATTGGTTCACTTGAATTGTGAGGTTTGCCTGATCAGTGTAGAGGGCCTTTATAGTGTAGAGGAGTGCAATGAAACTCATATCACATTATCATATTTTGTAGGACCTGTTTGGATTCATTGCATCGTTTCTATCACCGTTTGAAATATCTCAAAGATCATACATTCTATTCAAGAGATTTTTGTATGAATAAACCTACTAATGGCAAAGGTAGTTGTTTGTTCAAGGAACTGTTTTCGTCTCAACTTCCATGTTAAAGATAAAGAATTGTTTTTATCAATATCTAGTGCCTCATAGCTCATTTGTTCATTCCTTTATTCATGTAATAAAAAAAAACCTTTAGTAGAGGCTAAGTGCTCAGTTTTTCACACTGTAGGATGGTTGTGAAGTTTTATGATGATTATTAATCAATTGTGTCCTGGATGCTGCAACCATATTGTGTTAAAGGGTGTACAGAATGTCCATTAAAAGGAAAAAAAAAGAAGAAACATCTTCCTTAGCTACTTTTTGTTCCAATTATGTTACTTCACATAATCCTGTCTAGGGAGGTCCTACTGAATATAAAGTGACAGACCATTCAGCAACTGATTGCTTCTGTTACTAGTTTAAGATAAAAACATACTTTTATTATTATTATTTTTACATTTGACAAGACATTTGATGCAGTCATTTTTAAAAGAAAGCATGGTGTCTAGATATAAACTGACTCTACATTGCCAATAATATATGTAACGGCCATCCGAGATCTGTGACCTCCATTGACCTCTGGTGAACAGGTGAACAAAGCATTTCTCATCCCCTTATACACTTTCTTTTTCTTTTCTTTTCTTTTTTTTTTTCTTTTTTTTGAGATAGAGTTTTGCTCTTGTTGCCCAGGCTGGAGTGCTGAGGCATGATCTTGGCTCACTGCAACCTCCGTCTCCCAAGTTCAAGTGATTCTCCTGCCTCAGCCTCCCAAGTAGCTGGGATTATAGGTGCCCGCCACCACACCCAGCTAATTTTTGATCATCCCCTTATACACTTTGAAAGTTTGTGTCTGTCAGATTTGTTGGGTTCTGAATATGAAACACACACTTTCCTATCAGCTTCCCAACACCTTGGGAGATCATTTCCCTTAATCAACTTGATGAGAAAAGGTTCTGGATTGCTTAACTATCTCATTTACTTGCAATTACTGTGAATTTTAGCTTATAGTTACATCTTCTCATTTACACATCCTCATTTATAGTTAGGATATTTTGTAATTCCTAATTACTAATATGAGTGCTTGAAATTCGACTTTGTATTTTGCCCCAATAAGTTACCCCTAGAAAAGTTCCATTTATTTTATTTTGAGAGTCTCACTCTGTTGCCTAGGCTGGAGTACAGTGGCACAATCTCAGCTCAGTGCAACTTGAATCAAGTGATTCAAGTGAATCACTTGATTCAAGTGATTCTCGTGCCTCAGCCACCTGAGTAGCTGATATTACAGGTGTGAGCTACCACGTCTGGCTAGTTTTTGTATTTGTAGTAGAAATGGGGTTTTGCTATGTTGCCAGGCTGGTCTCGAACTCCTGGCCTCATATGATCCACCTCAGCCTCCCAAAGTGCTGGGATTACAGCTGTGAACCATTACACCCAGCCTGAGAAGTTCCATTTAATTGATACTTCCTTTATGGGTATATGCTCAACTCTTTGTGTAACAAATGCTTCCTCATCAGATCTTCTTAAGTTTATATGTTTTATTATACAAGTAGTATTTGTTTACCAAAGAAAAATTAGAGAAATAAGATAAACAAAAAGATAATAAAACATTCTAGTTCCTCCACTAGCTATAAACCTATTAGATTTTTTTATATGTCATTCCAGTTTTTCTTTTGTTTTCAAAACGAAGAACGTGTTTTAGTATATATAGATCTCTTTGATTACTTTAATGCAAAATATCTCACATTATTGAACTACTACTGTAACCTATTTAATCTCCCATTTATGGATATACTGAATATTTCTAGGTTTAAAAATACAAGCATCGGCACAATTAATATATTTACACAATATTTGTGCCTACTTTTATGTATCTTTTCTGTAGGATAAATATCTATTAATTTCTCATTCAAAAATATGGATATTTTAATAGATATTGGCAAATGACTATTAGAAGAGGTTACACCAAATTATTCTCCTTTACCTCCAGCAGTTGATGAGACTGCCTGATTCTCTGCAATAGCGGTTTTCAAATTTGACTGCTCATTAGTATTACTTAGGGAATGTTTTAAAAATTATCAAGGCCAAAGTTCCTCTCCAGACAAATTAAATGAGCATCTTTGGGAGCAGGATCCTAGGAATGAGTATTTTCTAAAAGGTCTCCAGGTGATTCTAATGTAACCAGGGTTAAGAATCACTGTTCTACACCTTCACTAATGGTGAAAAATATTCTATTCAGACCTAGAAATTCTACTTCTAGAAATGTTTCCTAGGAGAACCTTTGCATAAATGGACATGTGTACAGTGGAGGGCTATGCTTTTGGCAGACAGAAAATACTGCCAAGAAAGTTGAGAACTCTGGCATCAAAATCACAAAAAATGACGCATTTGGGACTTATATTCAGAACTACTATTTACTCTTGCCTGCCTGTTATGTGTGTGACACACTTCTTCAAAAATAGAATTTATGTATGTTTACAAACTATTTATTTGAAAGTATTAGCTAGAGCTTTTAATAAATTATGTGAAACCTGAACATAGGGGAATCTTTTGAGTAACATGAATAGATTTCCATCAACTAAAAAATAATCAGTAGATAGTAATACTGTCTGTGTTAGGAATATCCAGAAGGGAAACCCAATCATTAGATGCAGAATCTTTTTAAAGATGGATGGATAAATGGATATTTATAGAAGTGGCCACAGCAATTTTTAACAGGTGGAAACTTTTTCCAAACACACTCTTACACGTAATCCCAAAGCTAAATTGCTTTGATTAAGGGTAGTAAGGAGCACACAGATCCAACCCACTCAGCTTCCCCTGAACCTCTGTAGTGCCTTCTGAAGCATTTCCTGGGAATCCTAAGACTCCAGGAAAGGCAGATTGAAAATCACTGACCTGGGGTACAGCATTCCAATGACATGCTAGAAATAGGTTATAGGAGTGCTCACAGTAGTTGCAGGAGGGAATGGAACAGCTGGAGTCCCTGAGGCTTACGCCTTTAAGGGGGAACAGATGTGTCTGTTTATCCCATACAAATACTCTTTTTCTGTGTGTGTTAGGAAATGATGAAAATTGAAAAGCACTGATCTCGAGAACAAAAATATTCAATGTATAGCCATGGCTATAATGTGATGACCCTGGTGTCCTTGTATAACTCACAAACTGGTTCTAAAGGTGGTTACACTGATGTATATGGTAATCACCCTGATTTGATAATTATACAATGTGCACATGCATTGAAAATCACACTGTAACAATCATTAGAGTGAATTGGCAACCAACAGAATAGGAAAAAAAATTTGCAATCTACCCATCTGACAAAGGGCTAATATCCAGAATCTACAAAGAACTAAAACAGATTTACAAGAAAAAAACAAGCCCATTCAAAAGTGGGAGAAGGATATGAACAGACACTTTACAAAAGAAGACATATATGAGGCCAACAAACATATGAAAAAATGCTCATCATCACTGGTCATTAGAGAAATGCAAATCAAAACTACATTGAGATACCATCTCATACCAGTTAGAATGGCAATCATTAAAAAGTCTGGAGACAACAGATGCTGGAAAGGATGTGGAGAAATAGGAACACCTTTACACTGTTGGTGGGAGTGTAAATTAGTTCAACCAATGTGGAAGGTAGTGTGGTGATTCCTCAAGGACCTATAAATAGAAATTCCATTTGACCCAGCAATCCCATTGCTGGGTATATATTCAGAGGATTATAAAGCATTCTATTATAAGGACACATGCACACAAATGTTCACTGCAGCACTATTTACAACAGCAAAGACTTGGACCCAACCCAAATGTCCATCAATGATAGACTGGACAGGGAAAATGTGGCACATATACACCATGGAATACTATGCAGCCATAAAAAACGATGAGTTCATGTCCTTTGTAGGGACATGGATGAACCTGGAAACCATCATTCTCAGCAAACTGACACAAGAACAGAAAATCAAACACCGCATGTTCTCATTCATAGGCGGGTGTTGAACAATGAGAACACATGGACACAGGGAGGGGAGCATCACACACTGGGGTCTGTCGGGGGGACCTAGGGGAGGAACAGCTCACGCCTGTAATCCCAGCACTTTGGGAGGCCAAGGTAGGCAGATCACCTGAGGTCAGGAGTTCAAGATCAGCCTGACCAACATGGAGAAACCCCGTCTCTACTAAAAATACAAAAATTAGCCAGATTTAGTGGTGGGTGCCTGTAATCCCAACTCTTCTGGAGGCTGAGGCAGGAGAATTGCTTGAACTTGGGAGGCGAACGTTGCAGTGAGCCAAGATTGCATGCCACTGCAGTCCAGCCTTTGAGACTCTGTCTCAAAAAAAAAAATGTATTCATGCACACTTACCTTTCAATGTTTGTTAAGAAGTGCCATTAAACTCATATCACATTATCATATTTTGTAGAATCAAGATGGTTCTGATAAAAGATTAATTCTTTGTATCCTTAAACTACAACAGCACAGCTACACATAAAAGCTACATAATAAAGCATGGGCCTAGTGGAGCGTACTTTCTCCAGTGCAATTTCCCATTACAATGGTATTTCATTATCAACAAGGAAAAGGAATAGCACTCTTTCCTAATTCAAAGAAAGGAACCTAGAAATACATTATTGTTCTCTGCATTACTCTTTCCTGTCCATTGCTAATATACTAGGCATTTTGTTCCTCCCTATCATTTTAGAGCTTTCCACAAAGATCTAATTGGGTCTTGGGGAGTAGCCAGTCTCTGCCTCCTATATGGAGTATTAACATCTTCTGGAGAAGAAAAATATTTCTACTCAAGTCTTTCATATTTTGCTTTATTTTAGGTATCAACCTGAGACAGCCTAGTTTTGTTTGCTAAATGAGGTGTTCAACATACACAAGAAATAGCTGTTCCAGTTTGCAACTTTCTGGAGTTCTCCTCTCCTTCAGGGAAACCCTCACAATGACCATTGAGAGGGACATGGCGCCTTTAGGAGAGAGGTGGCCAGAGTTCCTTTAAGATGATCTGCTGACAAGAGACAGGACATTGTCCAGCTGAAAGTAGGTGTCCAGAGGTAAGCTAAAGTCTTAAAGCAAAATTTGCATGTTGCTCTTAAAGATTTTTATCAACTCATGATTATGATATGTCTCTGAAGCTTATTTTATAAAATAATTACCAATCTCTTTAAACTGAATAAATATAAATATATTTATATTATCTTCATAAAACTGTAACTGGAAAGCATTTGTGCTTGTCTTATTAATAAGCCTCATTCTGTTTTGAGCTGTAGTTGTGTGTACATATCACTTGCTAGTCTAGTCACTGAAGCTGTTGCCTGAGTGTTGGTCCATAACAGAGTTCAGAGCCTGAACTCTGTAACAGAATGTCACCATAGCTAAACTCTTCCTTCCTGTTTTAAATCTAGTTCCCAAGATATAAAGTGATACAACCTTTCTAGTTGTCAGTTGGTGATAACTGCAAGGGCCTCGAGATCACATGGGAAGGGCAGTAATGAGGAGGCATAAATAGGCAAAGTGACACACATGTATATATACTCCACTCTCCTCCACCCACTAAGTAATGAGGTCCATCTTCACATACCTACAATTAACCCAATGGAATATAAAAGTATGATTCAATTGTCACATCCATAATATGTAATATTATGTGACCTTTAACATGTTGTTAAAACAATGAGATTATTTTGTCTATGAGAGTAGAAAAATTTTAAAAATAGTGATACCAACTGTTGGCAATATGAAGAATATATGAAGAAATAGACATTCATGCTCCATGAGTTGAGGCTGGTGAGATTCATTTTGAAGCTCAGTTGGGCAATATATATACATACATAAGAATTTGCAAATATCCATGACAAGAAGAAAAGCAGGCTGACATCTAAGAGCTGGCCCAGCACTCACAGCTAGACCTTGATGTTCTCTCATTAAATAGAAACAATTTCACAGAACATTAACATCAGACCAGGCTACTCCATGAATGTTATGTATCAAGACAAAAGCAAGACCACTCTGTAATCATGTATTAACACAGAAAATCATTGTCCCAATTATAAAAATGATGAAATATCCCCTCCTGCCCCCATTCTGGCTAATATCACTAACTGCTGCTTCTTTACCAATGATAACTTTGGTATTCCTCATCTATAGAATAAGATTTATTTAAATACCAACTCATAGAATTACTCAAGCTTCCCAATTGCTCTCAATCCACAACAAAGCCTCACTTTCTTAAACTCTCCACCAAATCACCTAACACACCCAAATCTTATAAGAAGTCATTTCTAAAACCATCTTACTGAAGCACCCCATGATTACCCATTCATTATGTGTTCTCACTCACTGCAACAAGAAACCCAACTTGTTCAAATACAGGCATGTTCCTAGTGGTCTCTGGCTAAAGGGCACAGCCATTTATAACAAAGCAGTTCCACTGCAATGAATTTATCATTTGAAATATTCAGAAGGCTGGGCATGGTGGCACATGCCTATAATCCCAGCTACTCAGGAGGCTGAGGCACAAGAATTGCTTGAACCCTGGAGGGGGAGGTTGCAGTGGGCCTAGATCACATCACTGCACTCTGGCCTCGGCAACAGAGTGAGATACTGTCTTAAAAAAATATTCAGAGACGTGAACATACAAACTTGGATTCTCACTGCAGCATCAATTCTCACAGAAAAAAAATCCTATAAGTGCTCATCTCCAGGGAATAGATTAAATAACATGTGATAGAACCACATAAAAGAATATATGCAGCTGCTAAAAAAGCATGTTGCATGAAAACTACACAATGCTGCTTAGGGAAATTAAGGGGACTTAAATAAGTGGAAATTTTATCAATGGGTCAGAAGATTCAAAATTGTTAGAAGTCATTCCAAAGAAATGAAAGCCTATGTCCATAAAAACACTTGTACACAGATGCTTATAGCTGTTTTACTTGTAATAGCCAAACTCTGAACAACTCAAATGGCCATCAACAAATGAATGGATAAACAAACGTGGTAAGGCTTATGGTGAAATACTACTTGGCAATAAAAAGTGAGGAAATAGTGACACATGACATGGATGAATCTCAAATAATTATGTTAAGTGAAATAAGTCAGATCCCCTCCTAATCAAAGAGTACATGCTGTATGAGTCAATTTATACACAATTATAGATAATGAAAACAATTACATGTTGTCAGAAAGCGACCCATGGCTGCCTGGGTGAGGGGCACAGGGAATGAGAGGAGGGAGGGACTATAAAGAGGCATTAAGAAGCTTTGAGGGAGGCTGGGCATGGTGGCTCACACCTGTAATCCTGGCACTCTGGGAGACCGAGGTGGATCTATCACTTGAGGCCCGGAGTTCAAGACTGGCCTGGCCAACATAGGGAAACACTGTCTCTATTAAAAATTAAAAAATAAAAAATTAGCTGGGTGTGGTGGCACACACCTGTAGTTTCAGCTACTTAGGAGGCAGAGGCACAAGAATCGCTTGAACCTGGGAGGCAGAGGTTGCAGTGAGCTGAGATCACACCATTGTACTCCAGCCTGAGTGACAGAGCAAGACTCTGTTTCCAAAAAAAAGCAGCTTTGGTGGGTGATGAATGTTTACAATTTTTATTGTGGTTACGGTTTTGTGTGTATATATATTTCAAAACTGATCAAACTGTAAGCTTAATGTATGTCAATTATATTTCAATAAAGCCATTAAATAAAAAGCACGTGACAGATCTATAAATACTAAATTGAAAATATAACTGTTAAGAAGAAAAGGCAAGTCTCAATACTGTATTTCTATTTTTGCAAAAGAATGCGCATGTTGTAAATTAAGAGAATATGCAATAAAGGATTACAATACTATATATCAACTTTTAACATAGGAAAAATATTAAGTGATTAAAAATATGTTGTAGAAGCATATTTATTGACATATAAAGATGTTTACAGTATACAACTGAGGGGGAAGCAAGTTACAAACATATTTACAGTATGATCTTGTTTTAGTTTCTCAACTGGCAGAAAATCTCAAAAGCATATAACTCCATATTTTCACACATAGAAACCTTCCTTTCAGCTTATACCAGGGATTATAATTCCCACCATGAGTCTTAGAGAACGCAGCCATAGCCTAAACCTATCTGGTCCATACCAACTTCCAAGAATCACTATCTTGTAGGCTGATACAGCAGCCTCTTCTAGCGTTCCTGATTTGTGTTGTTGAAGCTGCAATTCTGGGTCTAAATTTATCCAATTAAGTTTATTTTGTAGTGTCAGCTGGTACAAATGCAGAAATGTTCAAGCTTGCCTAATAGCAAAAGATAAAGTCCCTTGGCCTTTCATATGACACACAGGAGAATAAATCATAAATGGCAAAAAAAAAGTTAAGGTATGATTTTGCAAGGAGGAAAAAAAGCAATTACCCTTTAAATTCAGGGTACAAAACGATATACATAATAATTTCAGCTCTTTGGGAAAGAAAAAGTACAAATGGATATGAAAAGATACAAAGGACATCTAACAAGTTGCCCTTGCTGATGACTCCAAATCTACATCTTACTGAATAAAGTTTTGGGCACCTACTATTTCTAACACTGCCAGATAAAATCCATCTATTCATCTTAGACTTTTCTCCTGACCTCCAGCCAGATGTGGCCAAATGTCTAATGGACACATAAATTTGGAGGAAGTTAAGAATTGTAACACCTGGCATGAGCATCATCCACTGTAAAATTAAACCATTAAAATCAGTCTCCAAGCTTTGAAGGCCACCACCTCAAACTGTCCTTCAGGAGGACTGTAAAGCAGTGTGGTGAGATGGGTTCTGGTGTCAGACAAAACAGCTATGTCACCTGCCTGCTGTGGCAATCTAGGAAAAAGTATTTAACCTCTCTAATTCTCATTGGAGAGTACCCAGAATAATGAGTTCTAATAAAAATACAAGTAACTAGCTCACAAGAGCACTGTGAGAAGAGGAAAAAAAACTTGTGAAATATGATGTCAACACAGTGTCTGACATAGAACATGCACTCACAAAATGTTTCCTGCCTTCTCTTTGGTGAGATGACTTTGATGTAAATGAAACAGCCTAACAATTTAAGAGTTATAAACATAGTAGCAAAAATAAAAAATGGAACAATAATACATTTTGTCTGAGATTCTGGGTCATTTCTGTGTTGTGGAACAAGTATCTGATACAGCTGGAATAGGAGAAAAATAGTACTTTCTCTTACATTAAATAGCCTATAGCAACCCCTGCCTCCTTTATGTAGAGTATGCATATTTGGTCATGAGTATGCATGGCACACACAGACATACACACTCCCTCTCTCTCTCTCAGTACTGTTAGTTATCTCTCTGTGTGTGTATGCCTTACTTCTGCAACCAGATTACAAATTCAAGAATATTTTCTTTTTTGCCACTTTAAACCACAGATGGATCTAAGTGGATACTAATGAACAAGTTAGCTTAAATGAACTGGTTCTCTATCTTAAGTAAAATGTTAAAAAAATTGCCAATCGAGACAAGATTAAAATCAACAAACATTTTCAGCCCAAGGTATAATATTTATTTGATACCCTCCAAATGGTCTAGCTCAAACCTAGAGCCTGTCACTGCTAACTCTGTGTTAAAGATGCAATGTACAATGTGTACACTGTAACATACAGCATGCTAGAGTTTGGAGATGGTTCAAAATGTTCTATTTCTGGTTCATTTTACAGTGTTTCAATAATCCCTTTAACTTCCCTGAAAATGGCCATCAGTGTATTATAACTCATGTGATCAACGACTACAATTGAGCCTTTTCTGATATGCTCCTTTATGTTAATAAATATGGCCACACCACTAACAAGATTGGCTTTTGCCTCTTTCTGGTTAAAGATGAGTTTTAATGCTGCCAATGCCTTCATATTGATCATGTCTCTGGCTGCAGTTGGATTTTCAGACATATTTAAAAGTAGTTTCAAAACAAGATTTCTGGTTTTGCAATTTCCTGAGGAGAGCAAATGGAAAAGCTCTGAAAAGTGATTGGCAACAATGTAGTGATGGACAAAATCAGTAGTCAGTTGTCCTAGTATCTTTAATCCAGATTGCTGTCCGGGTGAGTTCAAAGGAAATGACATGGTTTCTTTACACATATGCTTAACATGTAATTCAAGTTTGCGTTGTCTTTCATCCTCAGAAGGAGGATTCAGAGTAATTACAGTCTTTTTTCTCATTTCAGGGGAAGGAAAACTGAGCAAACTTTCAATAAGTGTCACTATACCCACTTCATTAATAAACTCTTGGGCAAATGGGTGAACATTATGGACACCCATTGCAATCCGTGCTATTTTATGAATAAGAGGATCAGTAGTTGACTTAAGTATGCTAACAAGTTTTTCAAATTCGTCAGAATTCATATAGCATTCCATTTTGCAAGGACAAGCAAATGGTTTAATCCCATTTACCTCCCTGATCCTGATTTGGCGTCTAATCTCATCTATCGTCTGGATGCAAGGGTCAGAACCAAAAGGACCCTCAGGGACAGGCTGTGAGCATGAGCGAGTATTCCTAGAAGAGTGGCAAGCTGTTGCCACAGGCAAAGAACTGGCATTTTCTTCAGCTGAGGCCAGAACAATATATGAAGGAGGGCTTGCCTCAGATGGTCCCTGGGATCTAAATCCTAACACTGCTGGAGTTACAGCAGGGGCTTTGGGCCAGATAGTTACCTCAGACCAGTCCTTGGGCCTATCTTTTTCATTAATTTCATAGACAGGCAGAGGCTTAATTATCCTGCTCACAGGTTTAGGATTAGGGTCAAAACTAGTATCATCTCCTTCCCAAAACCAGTTCCCAATAACATTCTCTTCCTCCTCCTCCTCAGCCCCCGACCTAGGTTTGCAACCAGCCCCAGCCGCAGGCTCCACCTCCTCAGCACAGACCTGGGCACCAATTTCAGGTTTATCATTTTTAGTACTGGAACTATTACCAGCCTCTTCTTCATTCCCAAACCATGAGTTGACAGTGGCCTCTTCCCCAGCCCAGGACCAGGCATCAATACCAGCCTCATTTTTACATGTGGAACTGGTGGACTGATTCCCAGACGTGGGACTGACATCTCCTATGGCTTTGCCCTGAGTCTTAGACTCTGACAGAGCTCCTTCCTTCATCTCAGCAACAACCTTGTTCTTAGACACTGCCTTCATCTCTGCCCCTGTATCTGTCTTAGACCCTGCCTTGGCTTTTGCTTTGGACCTGGTCTTGGCTACAGGCCTAATGCCACCAGTAGCCTCCCTTTCTGCTCCAGCTTTAGCTTGTATAGCAGGCTTTTTTTCAGTTTTGGCCTGGGCTCTTGTCTTATTCTTAGTCCCAGTCATGGTTGAAGCCCAGTTATACGTCCCTGTCCAGTCTTGGCCTTGGTTCTCAATGTGTCCTAGGTCGATGTCTTAACAGTCTTTTACTGAGTCAGGGAAAAACTTGGTAGCAAGAGTTAGAGTCAACTGTCAATTCTGCAGTCACAGAGTTCTCTTTCCAAACATACAGCCTCTGCCAGTGATACCGAGGGCAGAGGTACACTCAGGCTGGGGAAGAATGATTGTTCTCAAGTGCAGACCTGCTGAAGGTGATGGTCTTCCAACAATCCAAAGCCACCACAGCTACCAGTGGAGATGGACCTGAGGTTGAAGAAAGAAACTGGCTTTGAGTCTTGTCCAACTGTGCTTCTCTATGCAAACAGCCACACAGAAGGACACAAGAGAGGAGAAGTGAATTGTGTAGTAGACGTGAATTAACAGAAAACTCTACTACTTCATTTTATACCTTGCACACTGCCACTAATGTTCAACAATGTCCTGCCCAAGCACTACCATTCTTTTGCTCTTCATCGAACAGGAACAAAGATCGAGGTAAGCTTGCTGAGAGTAAGAAAGGCTAAAGGAGTGCTCAGTCCCTTTTGACCCATGCTAGTAGGTCCACCACTCAAATATATGCCACTAGACCCCATAGGTGTATTCAGGAAACCCTCACACCAACCTGCACTGATCCAGTGTAATTCTTCTTCCTTGTTTCCAGTGTTGATAAGCCCTATAGTTAACCCATGGGCAGGCCTATGGACAAAAATACAGGTGGGATTGGAATTTTGAGTATTTGGTTAACAGACCTGCACTATAATCTCTAAACACTATAATCTCTAAACCTGCACTATAATCACTATAATCTCTAAATCTCTATAAGGCAGGTATTGGTGCGTGTTGGCATCAATACCTGCCTTTCCAAATCTAGGACTTTGGTTATGTAACTTCTGGCCTCTGAGTACTCCTCATGGCTTCTCTTCCCATTTCCTGTCCCAATATCTACCAATTACCTCATTGGCATAATCCTGGCTTACCCCACCCCATCACTTGTACACAAATGTGAGATCAGAGGTGTCTGGAAAGCTGGAAGACAATGGCTCCAAAATGTGATCTGGTCTAACCCACTTGGCAACAGCCTCTCCATAACCCCAATCAACAGGGGTGCTCACACTTAAACCTACCTTGGATCCAAATAAATAGTTTTTGTTCTCTTAATTAACTTCCAAGTGAACAGCTACATACAGATCTCTACAGGAACCTGGAAAGGAACAGACCTAAGGATAGAAAGGAAGGCAGAGGAAAGAAAATAGAAGAGACTAAGATGATCCAATCCCCATAACAAGGCTTATAACATATGCATTTGAATATTCAAGGCCATGTTAAATGTATCCCACCTGTCTGCTCTTCCCCAATGATTCCCCAGCCATCACCCCAAGACCTGCAGCCTGATTACACCTCCTGCCAACTTTGAAGCCAGTCATTTTCCCAACAGAAGTCATATTCCTTCCCTGAACAAAAATATGAGGTGCAGAAATAGGTAGTGGAAACATAGGCAAATGTACTTAGAAGGCAGGCAGGGAAGATAATGGAGACTGTTATTTTAATACCATCTGTGCATGTCCCTCCCCTTCCCCATGCATACCTAGATCCTACCTCATTCACCATTTATGTTAGCCTGCTCATACAGCAGGGGTTCTCAGGAGATGCTATCCTTCCCACCAAAGAAGAGTCCTCTAGCTAGGGAAGAGTCACACCCTACAAAAAGAAGGAAGAGCAATTAGCAAAAAATAACCCCAAGAGACTTTGTTAACAATGGTAGAAAAATAGCAGGTTAAGGGACAGATTACCAGAATTCGGATTCTAACACCTCCTTTTAGAGAGTCAGAGACTAAGTAAATGAAGTCTCCCAACTCTCATAGCTCCTCAGGATATCCACCATCACAAATGCCATGCATTCTTCCATGGGACTATTTCTGTACCAAAATGAGAGGGTCTGTGAGGAGTGGCTGGAGATAGAGTTTTGGTTTCCAGAACCAGAAACTGAAGCAGCTGATTGACTTCAGATGTTCTAAATTGACCCTTCAAAAAGATTTCTCCTCTACTCAGAACCCACATTCTCACACATCATTACATTACTTAAAGTGGATCAGCAAGTAGAAAAAACAGATCCTGAACAAGAAAAGTGGCTAAATATTACACTGGTATTTACATGGACCAGTGTTGTGAAATTCGACCAAGTCTACACCCTGTCCATTTGCTTGCACAAAATTCGATGTGGGGATCTAAATATGTAAGACAATAAAGCAGTGAAGTATTAAAAGGCGGTTAAACATTTCGTTTTAGTGTCTTCATAATCCACCCACTCACGGTTCCACTTCTGGAGAATCCACCAGACCTACGGCGCAGACAGGAGACTTTGACATCAACCTGGAGCCTGAGGTAAGGAACAGCACCCAGGACACGGTGTCCTACAGGCCCCTTTCCGGAATCAGGGCCCCGAGTAGGTAACGCGGCCCACCTCCCACGCGCTGGGCACAGAGCTGGGACGCCGGCCCCCGCTGGCCTCCCCAGGCGCCCCCCACAAGAGCTCCCGCTCCGCCATTTCTCCCACAGGAGCTTCCCCCACAGCCCCCTCCCGGGACAGATACCGTTGAGGCCGGGGCGCAGGCGCCTGCAAAGCTGGCTGGGAACCGGTCAGTGTGGTTCTCCTGCAAACGATGTGACGGTTCTCCCCGAGCCAAGCCCTCAGCCCTAGGCCCGGCCTGACCCACACCGGTCACCGCCTCCCCATCGCCAGGGGTCTCGGACACTGCGCACCTCTCTCCCGCACCCGGTTCCACCGGATCGTCTCCTCCTTGCCGGGCTGCCAGGGTCGGCAGGGCAGGTTACCAGCCGGTCCACCGTGGCGGACCACCTCCACACCCCGGACCCCACCTCACGCACCCCCACTTGCCTGCAGAGGCCCAGGGCCCAGGTCGTCGGCCTCCCCCTCCTCTCCTCAGCTCTCCTCTGGCAGCTCCTCACTTGGATGCCCACCGCTTTCCCCGCGTTCCGAATGGCAAAGAGGCGTCCCGCCCCCCACGCCTCTGCAGCAAAGTAGGCAGGGGCTGCGCAGGATGCGGCAAGAACCGCTCGCCGCAAGGGTGTCGGGAGAGGGGGGCGGAGGGATACGGCGCGAAAGGCTGAACGCCCCCTCCCCGGCCCACCGTAGTTCCGACCCAGAGGTGGGCGGGGCCACGACGAGCTCCAGCCGGGACGTGCGTGTTGGCACCAGGCTGCGTCAGGAGGCCCTCGCGGACCCTGACGTGGCGACCACCACCATATTTCTAGCGTTGCTATAATATTTGGGACTGGTGGGAGGCTGGGGGCCTGGGCGGGGGACAGGATGGGGAGGTCGGGAAGAGCCGCGCTGGCGGGAGCAGCGGATGGATACCAAGTCGCCGCTTGGTGTGTCTGCACTCCCAACCCAACCGCCTGCCCCTCCTCCGCCCCCCCGCCAAGGACTACTGGGTGTCTGCCCCTTGCCTCTCCCCAGTCCTCTCACCCTCCCTCCTGGACGCTAATGGGAAACAGGGTGTTAGCACTGTAGTCTGGGAAGGGAGAGATGATTTCAGGCTACACAGGCCCACGGCTCTAAGGTGGTCCTCTTGTGCGTTTGCCTGCTTCATGGAGCTACTCAGAGGAGAAGGTACACCTGCTCTTAAGTGAACTCCAGAGCAGGGGGCTCCCAACAAGGACTCACCACTGCTCCTTCTGTAAAAGAAGGTAGACCTAGACCTCTAACCCTAGGAAATCAACCACTGGTCTGCACCAGACTCATTTCTTTCTGCTACATTGCTTTTTCTCATTTCAAACAGTGGCTCACATTGGCATTGTGCTGTCCCCACAGTTGTCCCCAAAAGCGGACCTTTCCCCGTCAGGATCCACAGGATGTCATAGCAGTCCTCCCTCTTTGATGGCTCCAGGTAGGGATGGTCTTGGCGCCTCTCCACTGTTCTGTCAGAAGAGGGGACCACCATTCGCCCACTTCCTTAAGGCAGATCCCAGATCCAACTGCTCTCCTTAACTGCTCCTTTTCTCCCAGCCCTGCACCTGCCTAATGAATGCATGTGCTTTTTTCTTCTGAACGTATAAAATATTTTACTCTCCCTTCCAAGCAGTGGGGAGATTGAGTTGTTAGACTGCAAGTTCCCTTCATGAAAGGACCCTTTTAGTATTGTTCACCACTGTATTCTTAGCACATTGTAGACAGTAACATCAGTCAGGATTGAAGGAGGTGACACTGTATTCTCAGCACATTGTAGACAGTAACCAGTCAGGATTGAAGGAGGTGACACTGTATTCTCAGTACATTGTAGACAGTAACATCAGTCAAGATTGAAGGAGGTGACGGGTTACTGACTCGTGACAATTCTATGGCACCCTGTGTTTTATGCAGATCAGTGCTAATTAAAAGGAGTGTCTTTGTCATTGCTGCCTGTAACCCCAAGGGCTTAGCCCAGAGTATGCCACACACAGCTGCTCTCTGTATGGTTTTTCAATGTTGGAAGGGAGCAAAAGAGGAAGACAGAGAATGTGAACCAACTCCTGAAGCACACACTTATTAGAGATAGTACCAATACCTACATTTTAAAATATATAGAGCACAAAGAGGCAGAAAAATATGATTTGTATTCCCTTTGTGGATGCCTCAATCTGACACACCAAAATTTGTGACTTAGGAAATACTAGTCATACTAAGAGAAACAGGAGTTTCAATTGCATGTCACACTACTTTTTGATGAATCACTTTAGGATATGATTCTCAACATTTGTGTGTGGTGTTTTTTTTGTTTTTTTTTTTTTTTTTTTTTTTTTTTTTTTTTTTGGTTTTGTCCTTTAAGCTTAATAGCATTAAAACTTCAACACACTGTCAAATATGAAGGACACTGGCCTGCAGATTCTGATGTGAGAGTTTTCTTTCTCCAGTATAATGCTTTAAGTAAATATATGTGAGAATATTAAAATGCATAATTTCTTATAATAGCAATTAATTATAATTAATGTAAGTGAAACCACCTTTGTAAAAATTGTAACAATGAGACAATTATGATAGTGAAGGAGATCTGATCTGGCTAACACTTGTCTTGCCTTTGGCTTTCAAGCTGCCCTTAATTATTCCTGGGCTTATAAGCTAACTTTGGGAGACATTTACTTTACAGTTTAAATGATAATAGCCATTCCCCAAAACTTAACCAACTGCCTTAGTAAAGCTAACAAGAAACCACCAGGCTAGAAGGATGGAGCAGCCTGAGTACTGTTAAGGTGTAGACATGAAGGATTGACAGCCATTATTCTGGAGGTCACAAGATACACAATTTCCCCAATTACTCCTGCAGATAACATCACTATTGTAGAACCTAGGATTGGCCTTTTGAGGTATCTTTTCATATTTCTTGCATCTCTGGCTCTACCTTGACCCACCAACTGCTCCAGAGGCCCCATCCAGAAGTGATTCAGCACACAGAAGGACCATTTTCCACACCCCTATGATTGGACCCGCAACGAATCAGCACCAAGCACCCATTGCCTAGCTGCTCCCATTCCTTTCCCCAAACTACCTTTGAAAAACCCCAGCCCCCAAATTTTTCAGGAGATTAAGTTAAGACAGGACTCGATCTCCTAGTTGGCATGGCCAGCACCGCATCAATTAAACTCTTTCTTTACTGCAATGCCATGGTCTCTTTGATTTTGTTTGTGTAGCTGCCAGGAAGAACCCATAGGGTGGTTACATGAATAACCATCAATAGGGAAAGTATTAAACTATGATAAATTTATTTTATAAAGTACTATTCTACCCTACTATGATATCAAAAATAAGTAGCTTTCTATATACCAAAATGGAAATAACTCAAAATACAGAGTGAAAATGCAAGTTGTACAATAATACGTATGATTTGTGGAAAGTGTGCATTATAAGTATATATCTATTGTAATAGGAAAATAAATCTCAGGATCCCAAAAAAATCGCTAAGCTAAAGGGAAAAGTCAAGCTGGGAACTGCTTAAGGCAAATCTGCCTCCCATTCTATTCCTAAAATAGATAGTTATTAAGATAAAAAAGCTACATACCTCCCTCACCATTTATCTGCAAGGAAATTCCTTGTGGACAAAGGACAGACCGGAGCTCAAAGTCATCCCTTTGCTCACTTAGATAAATGCATCTCTGATTGCTTCCTTTAGAAAGGCTAATCAGAAACTCAAAAGAATGCAACCATTTGCCTCTTATCTATCTTTGACCTGGAATCCCCCTCTCCACTTGGAGTTGTCCCACCTTTCTGGACAGAACAAATGTTCATCTTACATGTATTAATTGATATCTCATCTCTCCCTAAAATGTACAAAACAAAGCGGTGACCTGACCACAATGGGCACATGTTGTCAAGACCTCCTGAGGCTGTGTCACAGGCATATCCTTAACTTTGACAAAATAAACTTCTTCAATTGACTGAAACCTGTCTCAGATATTTCAGGTTCATATTTTGGGAACCATAAAGGGATTCTGAGTGGAGGCGCCCCTGAGCTTGACAAATCTTCTATTGATGCTTAGTACCAGCCTGAATTATCTTTATGGTGTAAACCAATAGGACAATTTGCAGAGACCTGGAAGCCCGCCTCCAGAGAATCCCTGATGTCCCAAAATTTGGTCGAGAACTGAAGTTTAGTTTGCTGTACAATTCCTTTTTCTGGAGTTTTACTTACTTCCAATAAGGAAGGCAGGGTCTGCAAGCACAGATCTTAGGTTTTACAACACTGATGCTATTCCCAGGAGCAATTTAGGGAGGTTCAGATTCTTGCAGCTGGAGGCTGTATGTTTCCTAAATCATAATTTCTAATCTTGTAGCCAATTTATTGGGTCTACAAAGGCAGACTGGTCTCCACGCAAGAAGGTCCCCCCAACTACCGGGAAAGGGATATTATCAATTTTGTTTCAGAGTTAAACTGTAAACTAAATTTATTTCCAAGGTTAGTTTGACCTACACCCAGGAATGAACAAGGGCAGCTTAAAGTTTAGAAGCAAGATGGAGTTGGTTAGGTCTGATCCCTTTCACTGTCATAAAATCATCAGTTATAATTTTTGCACAGATGGTTTCATTAACACACTAAGATGGACAAAAATGATGAGGGCAACAGGAAGCATGCCTTCATTTATTTCTTCTCTGATGCACTTTCTTTCTATAGATTTTTGACCTATATTATTGCATCTTTTCCTTTTTAACATCTCTTGCAGGACAGGTCTGCTGGTGATGAATATCCTCAGTTCTTGTTTGTCTGAGAAATTATTTCTCTTTCATGTTTAAAGGATAATTTCACTGATCATAGAGGTCTGGCTTGGTACTATTTCTTTCATTATTTTAAATATTACAGCCCCTTCTTTACTTGCATGGTTTCTGCACTGTAATTCCTATCCTTGTTCCTCTGTAGGTAAGGGGTTTTGTTTTGTTTTGTTTTGTTTTGTTTTTTATTTCTTTCAGTATTTTCTCTTTGTCTTTCTTCAGTTTGGATATGATATGCCTATGTTACAGGTAGTTAGACAGGCCAGGCAAGAGTTGAGCAGAAGGAGGGTCTCCCCCCACCCACTAGTACTGTGAGAAGATTATTTAGCAATGATTGGATTGCTTCTCTAAAAGTGAAAAATCGGCAGTTGGTGCCAGGGAGAGGCCATTTCCTAATGGCCCATACCTATTGCACTAAAGTGTTAATTGAATGCAGGCACCAGGGAAAAGCAACTTCCTAGGCATATGCATTAAGAGACAAAATAGCAGAGTATGACCTTCTGGGGGCACTCGACTGGAAAAGAGAAGAAAGTCTCAGATGGGCATGCATACAACTTTCTAAGCACACTGTGAGTGCTCACTTCCTCTAAGGGTAAGGAGGGCACCTCGCATGTGGGTAGCTCACCTAATAGGAGAATCACGGGAAAGGGGCCAGCCTATAAAGTCCTAGGATCAAGGTAAAACATTGCACTTGTCCTTCAAGTCGCCTGCGTGGGTCTCTTTCAAGCATGCTTTCTTTTATTTTCTGTTCTAAAGCCTTTAAAAATAAACTTCCAGTCTTGCCCTGAAACTTCCCTCAGTCTTTTTTTCTGCCTTATGACACTCAGTTGAATTTCTTCTGAGGAGGCAAGAATTGAGGTTGCTGCAGACCCATAAAGATTCACCACTGGTAACTTGGACGTTTGTTACCCTTAACATATTAGGTACCATGAGACTCCATTATTTGCCACCGATAACATATTTGCCATGCGACTCAGATGTTAAGAGATATCTGTGCCTTGCCTTCTTTGGCTGGAGGCATCCGACCCCCATGTGCAGTTTTTCCTCCTCGTCTCTCTCTCTCTCTCTCTCTCTCTCTCCCCTCTGTGCTGCTGCTGCTGCTTACAAATAACTCAGAACAATTCCTCTTGGCCATAAGTGACTCTGCTTTCTGTGGCTGATTTCTCAGCTCACCCTAATGGGTGGCTCACAGGGGTGGGAAGGACTTTAGGGTCCACATCAAGTAGGCCAGAAGCGTTAAAAGGCCCTCCTGGATAGGAGGCTCATGAGAGTGGTGAGGCTGAGGCCTAAAATCCATGCAGTGTCTGGGGTTTCCTCTGCTTTTTCTTTCCAACTAAAATTGGCTATTTTCCAAAAACCTGTACCACCCATTCTCCTGTTTTCTCTGTGTGTGTTCTAAAATGGCTTTGTACGCCCATTAGACCTTCTGCCTTGGGGGAAAGCCTGCCTCTTTGCTTTCACTTTGCATGCCATATGACTTCTAAAACACACACTCCCTGTTATTCCTGCACCCATGGCTCTCTGCTCTCTGCATTTGTGCGGCAGCAACGGCATAAGCTCCTTTGTGGATCTCCCCTGAGGTTTATACTTGTTTTTACCGTCTCTGGTGACCTTCATTCTTTCCCTTGTCTGCTGACATGTGGCCAGGACACTAATTGGAACTCCAGAGCTGCCAGCTTCTTATAACTTATCATGTGCATTTTGTTCCTGTTATATCCCAGGGCTACTTTTCTGATGGCTTTTAAAAGCAGCTTGTTCACCTGCATAGGGCCTCACTCTGGCACTTTAAGAATCCCACCCTTGGCCCGGCGCGGTGGCTCAAGCTTGTAATCCCAGCACTTTGGGAGGCCGAGGCGGGTGGATCACAAGGTCAAGAGATCGAGACCATCCTGGTCAACATGGTGAAACCCCGTCTCTACTAAAAATACAAAAAATTAGCTGGGCATGGTGGTGCGTGCCTGTAATCCCAGCTACTCAGGAGGCTGAGACAGGAGAATTGCCTGAACCCAGGAGGCGGAGGTTGCAGTGAGCCGAGATCGTGCCATTGCACTCCAGCCTGGGTAACAAGAGCGAAACTCCGTCTCAAAAAAAAAAAAAAAAAAAAAAAAAAAAAAAAAAAAAAAGAATCCCACCCTTTTGCTTTTTAAGCCAGCACCACTTTGGGAGGAGGAGAAATTCTTACCCCAAGCCCCAAGTCCTCAGAGGTTACTGCTTTATGTCTAGAGGGAAAATAAATGTTACCCTGTTGAATACAAAGGCTCCTGGTTTTGTGAGCATATGAAGGCTTTCCATAAGTGTTCCTCTTGCTTCTTTCCACATCCTCCTATAGCCTCCATTTCTCGAATTACTTCCATGCCCTTCTCAATGTGCACCAAGACCTTCAAGGTCATATTCTAAGGGAGGGAGGAGAGAAGTCCAGCTGCTGCGGCAGTTCACAGAGAAACAGGCTTCTAAGAAAAAAGACAATTATTTTATTAGTAAAATATTCTGAGTGAGAGTCACTATAAGGTCATGGAGACAAGGATATAGTCTGGCCAAAAGCCACAAATGCAAGTGTGAAAGGAAAATATCCTGTACCCCCAAAATCATTAAGCTAAAAAGAAAATTCAGGCTGGGGAACTGCTCAGGGCAAATCTGCCTCTCATTCTATTCAAAGTCACCCCTCTGCTAACTCTGATAGAGGCATATTCTGATTGCCTCCTTTGGAAAAGCTTATCAGAAACTCAAAAGAATGCAACCATTTGTCTCTCACCTACCTGTGACCTGGAAACTCCCTCCCTGCTTTGAGTTGTCCCCACCATTCTGGACAGAACCAATGTACTTCTTACATATATTGATTGATATCTCATCTCCCATAAAATGTCTAAAACCAAGCTGTGGCCCAACCACCTTGCGGAAATGTCCTCAGGACTTCCTGAGGCTGTGTCACTGGTGTGTGTCCTCAACCTTGGCAAAATAAACATTCTAAATCAACTGACACCTGTCTCAAATTTTCAGGGTTCATACAAGAAACCCATAGGACAGAGATGAAGGGTGGCCTCAGCTGACAAATTACCACTGGAAAAGAAATGAAAGACTAGGGGATTACACAGTAATAACCAGTTAATTTCAGAACCCCAGGAATGGGCAGGGGCCCACTGTTCACTCCGGTATCTCCTCTGTTCTCAAGTGGGTAACTGTGATGAGATGGGACCATGGATATAAAGTAAAGACTAGTTAAGTCTGGAACCCAAGAAGGGGGATCCCAGCCTAACAGATTACCACTGGAACAAAGATGAAAGGCTAGGCAGGTAACAGTAAGGATCAGTTAATTCTCGAACCCCAGGGATGGACAGGGGCTCATTTTCACTCCAGTATCTCTTCTGTTCTCTGTTCTCAAATGGGTAATTGTGATGAGATGGGACCATGGGTACATGGTAAAGACTTGTTAAGTCCAGAACCCAGGATGATGGGGGAATGCCCCATATGGGATAATAGGAAGAAAGTGGGGACATCTTTTTTCCATTTTCCTCTTTTATCTCCTCTGTTCTCTCTTCACAAATGGCAGATGGGAAATTGTGTCTCCATACCACAGGATTTGTGCCTCGGATGTATTCCCCAAAACTTGGAAAATTTTAAACTCTCCAAATAGTAAAGTGCTTGGGCTTAAAATAAAGTGGGAGGCAATTACAAGGGTCAGTACCTTGGAATCCAGTACCTCTGTGCAGAAAGTCCTTGGATTAGCTTCTTAAGTCTTTTATAACCAAGAGTAGAATAAAGAAAACAGGGGTAAGCCTGTTGGGTGGGGCAAATGATATCCCCTCCCTCAAAACAAAAGATTCACAGCCCCTTATATTACTTAAGGGACCAATTGCCATTCTCCCACCATTCCCTGGTAATGACTAAAATAGCCCACATTTATTCAGACAAGCCCTAGCAAAAATCTAACTTAGCAATCTCTTGAGAGAGGATAACTTCTACAGGATGTATATAACCTCTTTATTTACTTCCCCTTCTCAGGACACACATGGCAACATGCAGTACAAATCGTAACTTTCTAATAGAAAAAAAGAATGACTTTTGTCTAGTTCAAAGGTTCCATGAAATGGAAAAATATGATTTCTCCTTGGTGTTGTGGCTTGGTCCCCAGGATGCAGCAAACAGGGTCACTAGGGCTGCTCAGGGAAAGGGAACCCAGAACCAGCAGCCAGCTATGCTAGTAGAAAGGTAGGAATTCTTACCAGTCAGACTTCTGGCTACTCTCTCTCAGTGCAAACCAGTTCTAGGAATGGTAGATATCAATGTTTTCTCTGCCCCTCAGTGAATGAGTTCTGACTTCCCTTCTTGAGTTTTCCTTTGTCGAAGCTACCTTTGTAGACTCTAAATCTTGAAAAACTGCTTACCACCTCTTTGAAAATACCTCATACACTCATGGATAAGTCATAACCTTAGTTAAGGCTTATTGGTTTCACCCGTGAGGTTACTTTTGGTAAAGTTCAAAAGCCACAAGTATTGGCTGTTTGGCTAGGCTAAAGTCAAGAAATAAGAGATTTAAAAGGATTTTCTTAGAAACACTATGTTCAAAAATCAGCTTAGTTAAAAGGAGATATCCAAGCTATACATATATTTAAGAGGCCTTTGCTTTTTTCTCTTCTTGAATCTTATTTTTCTGAAGAAAAAAGATTTTTTCTTCTCAGTCAACTGAATTGCTTTTCTTCATTTTGTTTTCTTGCCATTCTTGATACACACATTAAAGGACCCAGGATAATTTCTAACAGCTTGGGACTCCTTGGGAAAAACAAAGGAGGCACCACAGACCCTCCAGAGGTTTTGGAAAAAAATCTCTGTTTTCCTCATGGAACCCCAGAAATTAAAAGTGGATAGATTCCCCTTAAAATCTAAGGCTCTGTTCTGTTTGCATTGTGTTACCTGTTTTTTACTTTTGAGAGTTTCAGAAATTACTTCACGTTATAAAATAACTTTGGTAAAAACCAGATAGGAAATATATGGATGGCTAATGGCAGCTATGGATTAATACTTGCACGTTTGGATTAGAGAAGCATGCTCTTGGCCACCTGGAAGGTACAGGCAACATCCCCCCCACCGTCCCACCCCCATTTAGAGTTAAGACTCCCATGGGGAATGGGCTGATAAGCACTGGATCACTTTGCAGTGAAATGCACAGTAAAATCATAGTATTGTCTTGCTCCATAGCATTTCTCTTTTGGGGATCCAGGATCCAGTATAATGGGACCCTTAATATTGGGGATCCATTTGTGCCTTCCAGCTGTGCCTGCTTATTAGGCTCTGAAAATGGCATGCTTTCTCCACTCCGTTCTTCTAAAGGCTCCACCCCAAAGCAAGTGACCCAACTGAGAAACAAAAAGTGGCAAATAAAAAATCTTACAACTGAATCTTCTGTGTATGTATTCCTATGTGTCATGTGTGTGATGTTTATATAAAAGAGCTCTAATTAATTGGTGTTAAAAAATAAGTGCTTAAATATTGTCAGAAAAATAAAACCGTAATGCCTTTTAGTTCATGTGACCTAAATAATCTTTGGAAAATATAGTTTTAGGATTATTAAAATAAAAATATCTTCAAAAATTTAGACATTTGGTCTAAATTATGCAAGGCAGATATTAGGTTTGCTAAATGCTTTAAGGTCATAAACTGTTTCTTTGGCTTTTGAAAACTGTACAACTTGCTTGCTTTACCACTAACTAGATAAGGCCTAATAACATGTGGAGTTAGCCATACCCCTAGCTATGCTGGAAAGAGTCAGACCTTATCTGCAGTTCTGTCTGGTATTCTGGGCTCTGAATCTAGCACATAATTAAAATCACTTACTAACCAAGTTTTTCACCGAAAGTTGCTAAGAGTCAACAGTGTAACAGGTATTCAAAACTACTGAAGAAAGAGTTTTACATGCAAGGTGTGCAAGGAAAGTAAAATGTGCATTTGGTAAAAGATTACAAGAAGGCATGAGAATGTGAATTTCTTGCCTAGTTTAGAGAGTTAAAGGATTATTTTTAAGTTAGATAGGAAATATCTGAGGGTTTGAACAAGTTGTGGAAAGTTTGTGAAAAATACAGTGCAAACGAGATTCTATGTGTAAACATATTGGATAAGTTAAAGGGGTATTATACAGTTTTTCCATAAATTGAACATTGGAATTAAAGCCCAAAAGAGTTTTCTTGGAATAACTGTAAAGTGTTATAAAAGGTTAATGAAAATCTTACCTTATTGTCAGACATTAAAATTAGATAGATTTGCCTATAAGGTTTTATTAAGAATTCGGTTTGACACTAATGCAAAGGTGAAATTTAGCTTTCTCTCTTGAACAAGATTTTTGTGTAATATTAAAAAATAATGAAATATTTTTGTTTGCCTTTCAAATAAACTATAGGTTGGCTAAGTGAATGACTTATGGTGACCTGGGATTTGATTTTATAGTATCAAGTGTTTAAAATCTTTGACATTTGACAAACTTTCCAAAATTAAATTATGTCTTTTTCTGAACTAATCAATGTTTTAGATATTAGGTCCTCTAACACCAAAAACAACATACTTGGCTTATTTGGTATAAGGAAGCATTGTCAAATATGAAATAGTATTTGGCTTTCTTTGGGCTGTATTTGCATAAATATGTTATTAATATGTGTTTGAAAATTATGGACTCCGATATAACTTAGTGGGTGTTATTAACAATTAGAACTGCTATGTAAAATTCTTGTGTGCCATAGAGGTAAGAAATTTCCTTATCAATTGTGTCTTCAACTGTGGCTGCCCTAAGACTTTTTCTCATCCACAGACAATTGTCTTGTTTTGATCCTCTTTAAATGGCATTTTATAGTCAGCGATAGAACTGACAGGTGTTCTTAAATGCAATTTTCTAGCAGCTTTGGAATTGTGACATTAAAATAAAGGAAAAAATACCTTTCAGGACTACCATAGAGAGCTGAAATGTTGTTCATGACTATCAAGCAGAACAGGGTTTAACTGAATGGACAGGACAAATAAAAGACTAAGGTCATACTTTTTTAACATTTTGCTTAAAATGTTGCTGATCCTTTGTTTTTCAGAGCCAAGAAAACTTTCTTTTGAGCTATTTACAGCTTTTAACAATTGAGTATAGAAACATTTGGAGCATATTCCTTTCTCTCTATGTGATTTTTCCAGAATTCGGAAATAATTTGTGAGTATTCTTAACTTATGGCAATATAGTTATTTGCATAAGTGCAATAAGAATGCTTTCTTTTGCAACAGGGCAATTGGAGAAACTGGTTGCTTTACCAAGTCTTTGACTGGAATGACATGCCTTCATTTAAGGAATCAAGCTTGACTTACAGAGCCAATAAAAGCCCTTTGGGAAAACTGGCCTCACACCTTGTCTACACAGTCCCTAAACAGGGTTCCTGACCTGTGGTATGTAAAGAATATCATTTTCTGACAGTCCCAGGAGCCCCAAGTTATTTTGGAACCTTAAGAAAAAGAGAAATTTACTCAATTCATAGGTAGTTGAGGGTACAAACCCATGGGTGGGCTCAGCTTTTAAAAGTCTTATCTGAGATTACTTATGAAACATAGTTCCATCAAAGCGGATTTTAAAAGCCCATGTGAAAAATAAATATTCTTGCTGTGCTTTATGCACATAATCATGCTAAGAAGTATAATAAGACTAAAGTTTACTTTCTAAACAAATCAGTCCTCTCATGATTAAAAAAAAAAAGGACTGGAGAGAGAAAAATATTTTTCAAAAATTATTATGTATCTACTATTAGATTCTAATCTCATCAGTTGTTTTAAGTTTTTGTCTGCATTTTGGACTAACCCTGCTTATTCCTGTAAACCAACCAGTAATCTCTTGATGCAGCTCAGAAGAAACAAAAAGGATGGGTCATCAAACTTCACATGATTTTCAGTGAGGGATATCATCCTCTTAATATTCAAGAGTCACCCTTCTGCAGGGAACACCTAGACTGCTCATCATTGGGACAGGGAGGAGGCAAAATCCTGCCCCTGTCTCAGATACTGCTTTCACCAAACCATGGAATCACCCTCCTGCCCTGACAGCTAGCAAGAGGCCAAGACTCACTGAACCACCACTATCCCTTTGTCAGTAGGAAGCAGTTACAGAAGACTGACTTTCGTCCATTTTCCCCCAAAGATTTGGAGTCTTGAGCTCTTGAGGGGTAATGTTACAGGTAGTTAGACAGGCATGAGCAGGGCAAGAGAGGGCTCTCACTCACTAGGAATGTCAGGTGATGGTTTGGCAATTATCCCATTGCCTCTTTAAAAGTGAGAAGTTGGCAGCTGGCATGAGGGAGAGGCCATTTTCTGATAGTCCACATCAATTGCACTAAAGTGTTAATTGCATGCAAGCACCAGGGAGAAGCAACTTCCCAGGCATGTGCATTAAGAGACAGAATGACGGAGTGTGACCTTCTGAGGGCACTCCACTGGAAAAGGGAAGAAAGCCTCAGATGGGGATGCATGCAAATTTCTAAACACACTGTGTGTGATAACTTCCCAAGGTTAAGGAGGGCACCTCGCATGCGGGTAGCCCACACTAATGGAAGAATCATGGGAAAGAGGCCAGCCTATAAAGTCCTAGGACCAAGGTTAAACATAGCCCTTGTCCTTCAAGTTGCCTGCTTGGATCTCTTCCAAGCTTACTTCCCCTTCTTTCCTGTTCTGGAGCGTTTTTAAATAAACTTCCACTCCTGCTCTGACATTTGCCTTGGTCTCTTTTTCTGCTTTATGCTCCTCAGTTGAATTTTTTCTTCTGAGGAAACAAGAATTGAGTTTGCTGCAGACCTATATGGATTTACTGCCAGTAACTTGGATACCTTCCACTGGTAACACCTAGGTGTAGACATTTTTGGCATTTATCCTGCTTGGTATTTTCTAAAATTCCTGTATCTATGGCTTGATATTTGTCATTAATTTTGGAAAATTTTCAGCTGTTATTACTTCAAATATTTCTTCTGCTCCAAATTTACTGTTTTTTTTTCTAGTATTCCAACTATGCACATCTTACACCTTTTAAAATCATCCCACAGTTCTTCAATTTTTTTTTTTTTCATTTCAATTTGGAAGTTTCTACTGTGAAAGGAAAATAAAAACTCAGGACCCTGATTCACTGTGCCAAAAGGAAATATTAAGGTGAAAGCTGAGTTGTGTAATAAAATGCCTTTCTTTTTGTTCCTAAGCAGATGGCTACAGATAAAAGGTTAAGTATCTTCACAGGTAGTACTACATGTTCACTTTATCTTATGTAAAGTGCTGATTTATTGAGAGCCAGAGGAACACAGAACTGACTATTCACATTTCTCTTCCTTTTCCCTTACATCGTGTGGATTACCGTACTCTCCCTCTTTTCCCTCTAGCCTGCTGTTCCCATTTAAATATCGAAGCTCTCAAAATCATCTTTGGATAAAGGCACAGACCACAGACTGTTTCTGTGATTCCATGTTCTTTTCTTCTGGGAATGTCCTTCACTTTGGCAAAATAAAGTTCTAAATTGATTGAGACATGTCTCAGATACTTTTTGGTTTATACTATTGACTTATTCTCAAGCTCAGGAGTCCCCAAACCCCAGGCCATGAACCAATACCGGTCCATGGCCTGTTAGGAACTGGGTCACATAGCAGGAGGTGAGTGGCAGGCTAGCCGGCAAATCTTCATCTGTATATATAGCCACTTCCCATTACTTGCATTACTGCCTGAGCTCTGCCTTCTGGAAGATCAGCGGCGGCAATATATTCTCATAGGACCGCAAACCCTATTGTAAACTGCACATATGAAGGATCTAGGTTGCATGCTCCTTATAAGAATCTAATGCTTGATGATCTGTCACTGCCTCCCATCACCTCCAGATGGGTCCATCTAGTTTTACAAAAACAAGCTCTGGGTTCCCAATGGTTCTACGTTATGGTGAGTTGTATAATTTTTCATTATATATTACAATGTAAGAATAATAGAAACAAAGTGCATAATACATGTAGCACACTTCAATCATCCTGAAACAATGCCCTCCTCCCCCAGTCTGTGGAAAAATTATCTTCCATGAAACCTGCCCCTGGTGCCAAAAAGGTTGGAGGCTGCTGCTCAAGCTATCTGATTCTTTCCTCAACTGTGCCCAGTCTACTGATAATCCCATTAAAGGTATGTTTCATTTCTGTTACAGTATTTTTGATTTCTAGCATTTCCCTAAACGTACTTCTCAGGGAGAGTTTACATTTTGCAGCTCTTTTAGCCGTTATCCACTATTATTGCACTAGAGGCTTGTTAGTCTGGTGGTGAAGTGCAGAGGAGAGGAAGTGTTCTATAACGCTACAATTAAATTTCAGTCTTTTGTAGGCCTGTGTCCCTGGGCTTTGATTTTCATGAGTTTTATTTTAGCTCCTTTCTCTCCTTTACATGACACTAGAAACCTAAAGGGGGCTTGAATAGGAAAAAAAGCCTTTCCCTCAGCTGAGATAAAGCTCTGGTAAAGTCTTTTACACTGCAGAATAGGCTTTTTTTTTTTTTTTTTTTTTTTTTAAATGAAGAAGGTTCTGGGTGTATTTCACAAGAGTACAGTTCCCTTTCCACTGCAGGAACCATGAGGAGATATTTTTGGGTTCTGCACTGTAAGAATATGGTAGGGTCCTTAGAAGTAAAGCCCACAAATGTGGGGACCTCCCTGACTGCAGGTCATTAGGAGTTTCTCATGCTCATATTATTCCACATTCAGTCTGCAGTGATTCATCAAAATTACCATTTAAATGCTCTTACCTATTTATAACTCTAGCAGTTTCTGTTCTAAGAAAGAAGAAATAGGCTGTGACTCTCTGGATTTTCCTTTTCTTCAGAATTTGGGGTGGTCAATTGTCCTATACCTCAGTTCTTTGAAGAATCTAAGAAAAGTTGTTGATTCTCAGTTTGTTGAGATTTTTTTTGATTATAAGTACAGGAGCAATGACTTACAAGTTCTTACATATTGAAACTGAAACTGGAAGTCTGGCTATGGGTTTTAAAAGGGGAGCTAAAGAGCAGTGCAAAATAAAAAATAAAAAATTTAAAATGGACTGGGTGTGGTGGCTCATACCTGTAATCTCAGCACTTTGAGAGGCATACGCAAAAGAATCGCTTAAGTCTGGGAGTTCGAGAGCAGCCTAGGCAACATAGCAAGATCCCGTCTGTATTAGAGAAAAAAAAAAAAAAGAGCAGTGCACATTGCTTTTCTCTACTTCTTTTCTGCTGTACATCACATCTGGGGATTAGGTTGCCCTTGGAAACCCAGCTGCTCCATAAATATTAGCTCTTTTCCTTCCCAGGTACAGGAAATTTATGGGGCTCCCTAAACCTGACATCTCAGCCCATAAATTTGCAACATGCAGTACAAATTAGAATTTTGACCTCCTGAATCAAAATTCCTGGGAATGGCTGTGTATGGTGGCTCATGCCTGTGATTCCAGCATTTTGAGAGGCCAAGGTGGGAGGGTCACTTGAGCCCAGGAATTCAAGATAGGCCTGGGAAAACTAGTGAGACCTTGTTTCTACAAAAAAAAAATCTTTAAAAATATTTTAAAAAATATATTCTTGGTAATGAAGTCTGAGGAACTGTAACAATGCTAGGAGAGAAAAGTTGTCTATGTCACTACCACCACCACCATCATCAATAGGCAGTGCATGATACTATTAGAATTTATAGTTTACATTAACTGCCTAATGATTGTTAGGTATTTACTTAGATTAACCAGTTTCTGAGCCCTGGGAGTACATTCTAAAGGGAGTTTGTATAGTAGAGTAGGGAGAACCCAGACTTCAGAGCCAGACAGTCCAAAGTCTGAATACAGACATTGTCACTAACTATTTATGTAACTTTAGCAAAGGTACATAATGTCTTCATTACATGGTTTCTTCATCCTTAAAAGGGAGCTGGCATTAACTACTTTACAGGATTCTTGTGTACACTCAGAAAACTATTTGATATGCCATACCACATGCATATATCAGGTCTTTCTAGTTCCTTTAAAAATTCTGATCTATTCATATTATGGGGTGGGCTGTAGAAAGTAGGAAAGAATAGATGAGAACTACATGGTTTTTAAAGGTCATAATTGCTAAGACAGTGTCACTGAGCTCTTTGCTGCTGTAGCCTTAGTGCTTTGTATATTCTGTGTTGTTTGCCATAACCCTTTACTGAAAGGATGCCATTTTTGCACAGTTGCCACTGCAGATTACTGCTTATCTCCTCCTTTTAGTCACATGTCACAGAGAGGCTAATTCCATTTCCAGGAGTCTCTTTGGTCTAGGAATAATACATCCCCTTGGTACTCTTTTGTTTAGGAAGAGGCATTGATCTAATTCCACTCAATGAGACATTAGGGGAAGGTTACGGATGGACTTCTGAGGAAAGTATCCTCATTCATAAGAAAAAGGCATCAGAAAAGATTGTCTTATATTCTTCCTCGGGAAGTTGCTTACCTCAAGGAATTGTTGTAGCCATCAAGCTACCAGCCTGAGGAGGGAAGTTGATATTGTGAATAGCAGAAGAAAGATAGAGAAAAGCTGAGTCCTTCACTGAATTAAACAACCATCAAGGCGGCCCTACTTCAGTGCTTACAATTTTGGATAATTAATTTCCTTATTAAATTAGTTCTAGTTGAATTCCTTGTTGTATGAAAATGGAACAATCCTAAATACACTCAGGCACAAAACAGCTCTTCAATGAGTAAGAATTCCTGACTTGACCATCAGTGAGCACCTACCTCTACAGTAGCAGAACTCATGTTTCCCAGGAAAGAAAAGCCAGAAATTCTCAACACTGGGCCTAATGATTGCTAGAAGTCTGAAAACTGTTTGGATTCTGCTCCAGCTTGAAAAGAAAAGCTTCAAGCAGAAGCCAAACTCTGACTTATCTAGGAGGTCCAGAGGTACAATAAATACTTGAGATAATAAATAAACCTAGTTTCAATTCAGAAAATCATTGTGTGAAGGTGCACCCTTGTGAAATATCCAGATTATAAAGATATCAAAGATTATCTACTTTCAATTTAGAGGACTGTACTGATATTGAGAAAAACACAATTACAGTGTCGACATTTAAAACAATATGATTAATTTTCCCCAGTCTACTCAACAACACAGGTATAGAAAGTTGTAGATACTTGGGATTTATCCAGAGTTGGAGTTTTTCTAAGACGGTGGAGCCAGGCACTAGATGAGGTAGGGGAATAGTAAAAATAATGTACTGCAATGGACACTGGGTTGGGTAGGAAGGAAAGGGTGAAGTAGGCGGATAAACAGGGAAAAAAGGATAAGGGACAGGAGGTCTAACAATATTCAGGTTAAATTTCTTTATAATAAATACTTTGCTACAAGCTTTGAGGAACAGAAGATCTGATTATAAAGACAGTTATAATGATTATGGAAGCTTTTAGTGATAACTAGCACTGGAGGAATATAGACATAGCATAGAAGCAATGCACATCAGCGCCAGATTCAAACCACAAAAGTGGGAATATCACCTCCTCTGCTAACCAACTCAGTGAGCTTGGCTAAGCCACTTAATCAATGTATCCCTCAGCTTCCTCTTACGTAGAATGGATACAATAGCAGCACCTACCCCATAAATTTGTTTTGAGGATTAACTAAGTGAATACATTTACAGCCCTTAGTAGAGTACCCTGGCACATAGAAATCACCCAATAAATCTTAGTATTAACACTAATCACTATTTTAAGTAGTAAACATTCAGGCTTTGTGGTCAGATTGGGGTTTGAATCACACTTGCAGACTCCAAGCTTCTTTCTCTATGCTACCTGTCCCTCAACACTAGTTCTATGTTATTCATTTAAAAAAAAAGACTCCAATATATGATATAAAGAAACAAGTGCTAAAATAAGGGCAAATAAAATATTGTGTAAGTATAAAGGATGGAGAAATTACTTCCTACCAAGGGGCAAGGGATAGGATGAGGAGGTATCAGACTTCAAAAAGGCCCTCAAATTTGATCTATGCCCAAAAGGATGTTTCCCATAGATAGAAAAAGAGTTATAAGAACATTGAAAATTGAACAGACAGCATGTGGAAAGGCATAAAAGTAATAAAGCACACAGTACAGTTTGGGAAAACAACAGATTTTCCAGGGGGACTTGACTGCAGGCAAAGTGGGGTAAGGCCTGGAGTAGTGTGAGGCACTTGAGAGTGAGAGCTTCTTTCTTTATTTCATTCTAGAGTCCTGGCCTTGATTTGGAAGAATGTTATGAGAGATGGAGATAGAAAGGCAGACTTGTATTAAAGGGTACAAGGTCTTGAAAGCCTTGATAGAAAATCTGATGGTATTCTATAGATAAGATCCCATTGAAGGTTGCTCTTTTGAAATTGGGGGCAGAGGGCTAAAAGCCCAGACTAGACAGATGAAAAATTCATTCTGATACTATCCCCATGCAACAACATTTTAGGCCAGGTGACATCTGAAGTATCCTCTATTACATAAAGTAGCCCATGATATCTGTCAAAAAAGAAAGAAGGAACAAGAGGCCTGAGTGAGTGATGAAGTTTTTATTTCAACTACACTCCAGAAAAAGAATTGAGGAAGGATTGTACCCACTACAAACCAGAACAAAGGCAATCATCTCACACACACACACACACACACACACACACACACACACACCCCACTTGCCCTTGCTCTTTGGCTGAGATTGAAAAATTCTACAGGCATAAACTGGTTAAGTATCTGTTTTGGAGTACATTTGGGACTTACAAGTATTTAATCAGGCCACAATTTGAAGTTCTCCAAATATATGCATAATACCCACAACAGGAATTCTGGGCTAAGGGAGCTGTGATTAAAAAAAAAAAAAAAAAGATGACAGGATAGATGGATAGATTAGATAGATATATAGAAACATATATATATATATATATATATATATATATATGTATATATATATATAGATAGATAGATACATAATTTTAAAAATTATCTAAGTTACAGGGACACGTCACAAAAACAGACTGCTTTCACCCATAATACACTGTTAGATCTGCCGCCTTCATTTTAACTTGTTGATGTAGAATACACAGCAAAGGTAAGCTTTACATGTATTAATCTAGATGTGGCTGCTAAAACTAGGGAAAGTTACGCTATTGTTCTGACATCAATTTTTTGAAAACAACTACCTGGAGTTAGCATTGGACTCCATGGTTTAAGGGCACAAACACCAACAATACTGCCCGACTTCAGATCAGATACCAGTCCCAATTCTCAGGAAACCACCCATACTTTTGACTGACCAGTTACAAATTCAGAAGTTCCCATGACATTATCTGGTTTCATAATTCATTAAAACAACTCACAGAACTCATGAACAGTGCTATTCTTATTATTATAGTTTCATTTAAGGATACACACAGGACAAGGTCTGAAAGGATCCTAGACACAAAGCTTCCATACCTTCCCTTGTGGAATCAGGGTACATCACCCTCCCTAGAGAACAATATGTTCACCAACCAAGAAGCTCCACTTAACCCTGAAGTTCAAAGTTTTCACTGGAGTTTTATAAAATAGGCAAGATTGATTAAACCATTGGTTATGTGTTTGAACTTAATACCTAGCCCCACTACCTTCCCTGAAGGTTGAGCTGGCCCAAAGTTCAAACCCTTTAATCACATGGATGGTCCTTCTAGAAACCAGCCCCCATCCTGAAGCTATCTAGGGGTTCACCATAAATCACTTCATTAGCATAATAAAGACACTCCCGTCACAAAAGAAATTCCAAGGTTTTTTGAAGCTCTGTGTCAGAAACTAGTGATAAAGATCAGTTATATTCTCTATTATACTGCACCATACTTATAATAGAGTTACATACTCTATTACACTGTACCATATTCTGTTTTCATACTCAAAAAAACCACAGAGATAAGAGACAACACAGCTTGAGTAGAAAAAAATAAGCTGAATGCTGGCTTCAGTACTTGTATTATCAGAATTCTGGAGAGTAAAAAGAAGAAAATAATAGGAGAGGGTAGGAGATGAGGAGGTAGTCCTAGGGACTAATCTCTACCTATGATTTTGCCCCAAATGCCTTGTATCTATTCTAGCTTTTTTTTTTAATTGCATTTTAGGTTTGGGGGTACATGTGAAGAACATGCAAGATTGTTGCATAGGTACACACATGGCAGTGTGGTTTGCTGCCTTCCTCCCCATCACCTATATCTGGCATTTCTCCCCATGCAATCCCTTGCCAACTCCCCACCCCCAGCTGTCCCTCCCCTATTTCCCCCCGACAGATCCCAGTATCCATGTGTTCTCATTGTTCAACACCTGCCTATGAGTGAGAACATGCGGTGTTTGATTTTCTGTTCTTGTGTCAGTTTACTGAGAATGATGGTTTCCAGGTTCATCCATGTCCCTACAAAGAACAGAAACTCATCATTTTCTATGGCTGTATAGTATTCCATGGTGTATATGTGCCACATTTTCCCTGTCCAGTCTATCATCGATGAGCATTTGGGTTGGTTCCAGGTCTTTGCTATTGTAAACAGTGCTGTAATGAACATTCGTGTTCATGTGCCCGTATAGTAGAACGACTTATAATCCTTTGGATATATACCCAGTAAAGGGATTGTTGGGTCAAATGGAATTTCTATTTATAGGTCCTTGAGGAATCGCTACACTGCCTTCCACATTGGTTGAACTAATTTACACTCCCACCAACAGTGTAAAAGTGTTCCTGTTTCTCCACATCCTCTCCAGCATCTGTTGTCTCCAGATTTTTTTAATGATTGCCATTCTAACTGGTGTGAGATGGTATCTCAATGTAGTTTTGATTTGCATTTCTCTAATGACCAGTGATGATGAGCATTTTTTCATGTGTTTGTTGGCCTCATATATGCCTTCTTTTGTACAGTGCCTGTTCATATACTTCTCCCACTTTTGAATGGGCTTGTTTGTTTTGTTATTGTAAATCTGTTTTAGTTCATTGTAGATTCTGGATATTAGCCCTTTGTCAGATGGGCATATTGCAAAAATTTTTCCCATTCTGTTGGCTGCCGATTCACTCTAATGACTGTTTCTTTTGCTATGCAGAAGCTCTGGAGTTTGATTAGGTCCCATTTGTCTATTTTGGCTTTTGTTGCCAATGCTTTTGGTGTTTTGGTCATGAAGTCCTTGCCTATGCCTATGTCCTGAATGTTTTTCCCTAGATTTTCTTCTAGGGTTTTTATGGTGTTGGGTCTTATGTTTAAGTCTTTATTCCATCTGGAGTTAATTTTAGTGTAAGGTGTCAGGAAGGCATCCAGTTTCTGTTTTCTGCACATGGCTAGCCAGTTTTCCCAACACCATTTATTAAACAGGGAATCCTTTCCCCATTGCTTGTTTTTGTCAGGTTTGGAAAGATCAGATGGTTGTAGATGTGTGGTGTTGCCTCTGAGGCAACTGTTCCTTCCATTGGTCTATATCTCTGTTTTGGTACCAGTACCATGCTATTTTGATTACTGTAGCCTTGTAGCATAGTTTGAAGTCCAGTAGTGTGATGCCTCCAGCTTTGTTCTTTTAGCTTAAAATTGTCTTGGCTATATGGGCTCTTTTGGTTCCATACGAAGTATAAGGTATTTTTTTTTTCCAGTTCTGTGAAGAAGATCATTGGTAGCGTGATAGGGATAGCATTGAATCTAAAAATTACTTTGGGCAGTATGGCAATTTTCACAATATTGTTTCTTCCTAACCATAAGCATGGAATGTTTCTCCATCTGTTTGTGTCCTCTCTGACTTTGTTGAGCAGTGGTTTGTAGTTCTCCTTGAAGAGGTCCTTCACATCCCTTTAAGTTGTATTCCTAGGTATTTTATTCTCTTTGTAGCAATTGTGAATGGTAGTTCACTCATGATTTGGCTCTCAGTGTGTCTGTTATTGGTGTGTAGGAATGCGTGTGATTTTTGCACATTGATTTTGTATCTTGAGACTTTGCTGAAGTTGCTTATCAGTTTCAGGAGATTTTGGGCTGAGACAATGGGGTCTTATAGATATACAATCATCTCGTCTGCAAATAGAGAAAATTTGACTTCCTCCTTTCCTATTTGAATATCCTTTATTTCTTTTTCTTGCCTGACTGCTCTGGCTAGAACTTCCAGTAATATATTGAATAGGAGTGGTGAGAGAGGGCATCGTTGTCTAGTGCCAGATTTCAAAGTCAATGCTTCCAGTTTTTGTCCATTCAGTATGATACTGGCTGTTGGTTTGTCATAAATAGCTTTCATTATTTTGAGATACATTCCATCAATACCTAGTTTATTAAGGGTTTTTAGCATAAAGGGCTGTTGAATTTTGTCAAAGACCTTCTCTGCATCTACTGAGATAATCATGTGGTTTTTGTCTTTGGTTCTGTTTATGTGGCAGATTACGTTTATAGACTTGCGTATGTTGAACCAGCCTTGCATCCCCGGGATGAAGCCTATTTGATCATGGTGGATAAGCTTTTTGATGTGCTTTTGAATCGGTTTGCCAGTATTTTATTGAAGAATTTTGCATCTATGTTCATCATGGATTTTGGCCTGAAGTTTTCTTTTCTTTTTGAGTCTCTGCTGGGTTTTGGTATCAGGTTTTTATTGGTCTCATAAAATGATGTGGGGAGGATTCCCTCTTTTTGGATTGTTTGGAATAGTTTCAGAAGGAATGGTAACAGCTCCTCTTTGTATGTCTGGTAGAATTCGGCTGTGAACCCATCTGGACCTGGGCTTTTTTTGGGTGGTAGGCTATTAACTGCTGCCTCAACTTCAGCCGTTGTTATTGGTCTATTCAGGGTTTTGACTTCTTCCTGGTTTAGGTTTGGGAGGATGCAAGCGCCCAGAAATTTATCCATTTCTTCCAGGTTTACTAGTTTATGTGTGTAGAGTTGTCTGTAATAATCTCTGGTGATTATTTGCATTTCTGGTGATATCCCCTTTATTATTTTTTATTGCATCTATTTGATTATTCTCTCTTTTCTTTTTCATTAATCTGGCTAGTGGTCCATTTTGTTGATCTTTCGAAAAACCAACTTCTGGATTGATTGATTTTTTGAAGGGTTTTTTGTGTGTCTATCTCCTTCAGTTCTGCTCTGATCTTAGTTATTTCTTGTCTTCTGCTAGGTTTGGGGCTTTTTAAATCTTGCTCCTTTAGCTCTTTCAATTTTGATGATAGGGTGTCAATTTTAGATCTTTCCTTGCTTCTCATGTGGGCATTTATTGCTATAAATTTTCCTCTAGACACTGCTTTAAATGTGTTCCAGAGATTCTTGTATGGTGTGTCTTCGTTCTTGTTAGTTTCAAGGAACATCTTTATTTCTGCCTTCATTTCATTGTTTATCCAGTCAACATTGAAGAGCCAGTTGTTCAGTTTGCATGAAGCTGTGTGGTTCTGCATTGGTTTCTGAATGCTGAGTTCTAGCTTGATTGCACTGTGGTCTGAGAGACTGTTTGTTTTGATTTCTGTTCTTTTGCATTTGCTGAGGAGTGATTTACTTCCCAATATGTGGTCAATTTTAGAGTAGGTGTGATGTGATACTGAGAAGAATGTGTATTCTGTGGATTTAGGGTGGAGAGTTCTGTAAATGTCTATTAGGTTTGCTTGGTTCAGGTCTGAGTTCAAGTCCTGGATATCCTTGTTAATTTTCTGTCTCATTGATCTGTCTATATTGACAGTGTAGTGTTAAAGTCTCCCGCTATTATTGTGTGGGAGTGTAAGTCTCTTTGTAAGTCATTAAGAACTTGCTTTATGTATCTGGGTGGTCCTGTATTGGGTGCATATATATTTAGGATCATTAGCTCTTCTTGTTGCATTGATCCTTTTACCATTATGTAATGTCCTTCTTTGTCTCTTTTGATCTTTGTTGCTTTAAAGCCTATTTTATCAGAGACGAGAATTGCAACTCCTGCTTTTATTGCTCTCCATTTGCTCGGTAAATCTTCCTCCATCCCTTTATTTTGAGCCTTTGTGTATCCTTGCATGTGAGATGGGTTTCCTGGATACAGCACACTGATAGGTTTTGGCTTTTTATCCAATTTGCCAGTCTGTGTCTTTTGATTGGGGCATTTAGCCCATTTACATTTAGGGTTAATATTGTTATGTGTGAATTTGATCCTGCCATTTTGATGCTAGCTGGCTCTTTTGTCCGTTAGTTGATGCAGTTTCTTAATTGTGTCTTTACCATTTGACCATTTCTTAAATGTCTTTACCATTTCTTAAATGCTCTTTACCATTTGGTATGTTTTTGGAGTGGCTGGTACTGGTTGTTCATTTCTATGTTTAGTGCTTCTTTCAGAGCTCTTATAAAGCAGGCCTGCTGGTGATGAAATCTCTGAGTAATTGCTTGTTCATAAAGGATTTTATTTCTCCTCCACTTATGAAACTTAGTTTGGCTGCATATGAAATTCTGGGTTGAAAGTTCTTTTCTTTAAGGATGTTGAATATTGTCCCCCACTCTCTTCTGGCTTGTAGAGTTTCTGCTGAGATATCCACTGTGTGTCTCATGGCCTTCACTTTATGGATAACCCAACCTTTTTCTCTGGCTGCCCTTAGCATTTTCTCCTTCATTTCAACCCTGGTTAATCTGATGGTTATGTGCCTTGGGGTTGCTCTTCTTGAGGAATATCTTTGTGGTGTTCTCTGTATTTCCTGGACATGAATATTGGCCTGCCTTGGTAGGTTGGGGAAGTTTTCCTGGATAATATCCTGAAGAGTATTTTCCAGCTTGGATTCATTTTCTCTGCCACATTCCGGTACACCTATCAAACGTAGATTAGGTCTTTTCACATAATCTCATATTTCTTGGAGACTTTGTTCATTTCTTTTTACCCTTTTTTCTCTAATCTTGCCTTCTCATTTTATTTCATTGAGTTGATCTTCGACCTCTGATATCCTTTCCTCTGCTTGGTCAATTTGGCTGTTGAAACTTGTGTATGCTTTGTGAAGTTCTCATACTGTGTTTTTTAGTACCATCAATTCATTTATATTCCTCTCTGTTTATTCTTGTTAGCGTTTCATGAAACCTTTTTTCAAGGTTCTTAGTTTCTTTGCTTTGGGTTAGAACATGATCTTTTAGCTCAGAGAAGTTTCTTTTTACCCACCTTCTGAAGCCTGTTTCTGTCAATTTGTCAGACTAATTCTCCATCCGGCCTTGTTCCCTTGCTGGTGAGGAGTTGTGATCCCTTGGAAGAGGAGAGGCATTCTGTTTTTGGGTGTTTTTATCCTTTTTGCACTGGTTTCTTCCCATCTTTGTAGATTTATCTACCTGTTGTCTTTGTAGTTGTTGACTTTCAGATGGGGTCTCTGAGTGACGTCCAGTTTGTTGATGATAAAGTTATTTCTTTCTGTTTCTTAGTTTTTCTTCTAACAATCAAGCCCCTCTGCTATAGGACTGCTTAGGTCCACTCCAGGCCCTGCTTGCCTGGGGATCACCTGCAGTGGCTGCAGAACAGTAAGGTTTGCTGCCAGTTTCTCCTGCTATCTTTGTCCCAGAAGGATACCTGCCAGATATCAGTCTGAGCTTTCCTTTATGAGGTGACTCTTTGGATGTACGGGGTTCAGAGAGCTGCTTAATGAGACAGTCTGTCCTTTATAGGGGCTCAAGTGCTGAGCTGTGAGCTCTGTTGTTCCATTCAGATCTACTGGGCAGGTGCATTTAAGTCTGCTGCAGCAGAACTCATAAGTGCCTTTTTATTTTTATTTTTTCCCAGGTGTCCTGTCCCAGGGAGTTAAGGCTTTATTTATAAATTTTTATCGTGTTGATGCCTTTATTCAGGGCTGCCCTGCCCAGCGAGGAGGCAGCCTAGTCACAGTCTGCTGCAGAGGCTTTGCTGAGGTGCTGTGGGCTAGGCCCAGCTGCCGTGTGAACTTCCCTGCAGTCCTGTTTATAGGGGTTATAGTTAGAACTGCCTCGGCAATGGTGGCCCACCTCTGTAATGGCAGACTCTCTCTGTAATGGCCAACTGCCTTGGCGATGGTGGCCTGCCTCAGCAATGGTGGACTATCTCGGTAGTGGTGGACTGTGTCAGTAATGTCAGACGCCCTTACCCCACAGAGCTGGACTGCCCCAGGTTCAGCTGTCCTTGCTGTGAAACTCTCAATCCAGAACGTTTCAGATTGCTGTTTTCTATGGGGGTGGGACTGGCTGAGCCTGTTCACCTGGCTCCCTGCCTGAGAGCCCTTTTTTTTTTGTTTTCAGTTGTACAGGTGACTCTGTCTCCCAGGCATCCCAGTCACCAGTTGAAACAGCACTCAGATTTGTGTGATTTCTTGTGCATTGGCCCGCTGCACCAGCTGGAACAGCTGCTGGAGACTCGTGGTGCTTTTTCGCCAAGGGAATCTCCTGGCCTCGCTCCCTGTTTCAGTCCCCTTTTTATCAGTTGAATGGGTGACTCTGCATCCCAGGTCTTCCAGTCACCTGTTGAAAAGGTGCTGAGATCTGTGTGATTTCCCGTGCGGCGACCCACTGTGCTGGCTGAAACAGCTGTGCGAAGATTTATGGCGCTTTTTTGCCTGGGAATCTCCTGGCCTGGCTCCCTGTTTCAGTCCCCTTTTTATCAGTTGAATGGGTGACTCTGTCTCCCAGGAGCTCCAATCACCAACTAAAATGGTACCTGGACCTGTGTATTTTGTGCAGAGACCCACTGTGCTGGCCAAAACAGCCATGCTGGCAACCCGTGGGGCTCCTCCACCTAGGACTCTCCTGGTCTGTGGGCAATAAAAATCCATCTGGAAATGCGACGTCCACTCACCATCCACGCTTTCACTGGGAGCTGCAATCCTGAGCTGCTCCTAATCGGTTATCTTGGATCCTACCTCTCTAGCTTTTAAGTCTAAACAGGAGGGCCTAAAGTAATAGAACAACATAGTTTCAACCCTATAAACTTGGTATAAACATAAGGATAGAACTGAGATTAGAAAAAGTCATTTCTTTGTAGCAACACTTTCTGTCTGTCTCTTTTTTTTTTTTCTTTTTCTTTTTCTTTCTTTTTTTTTTTTAGACAGAGTCTCACTCTGTCACCAGGCTGGAGTGCAGTAGTGCAATCTTGGCTCACTGCAACCTGCAACTCCCTGGTTGACAAGATTCTCTTGCTGCAGCCTCCCAAGTAGCTGGGATTACAGGCATGCACCACCAAGCCCAGCTAATTTTTGTATTTTTAGCAGAGACGTGGTTTCACCATGTTGGCCAGGATGGTCTCAGTCTCTTGACCTCATGATCCACCCGCCTTGGCTTCCCAAAGTGCTGGGATTACAAGCATTAGTGACCGCACCTGGCCCCAACACTTTCTTACACTGACTTTGTATATATTGTGATATATGAAGAAATAAGCATTTGATCTTTTTTTCATTTTGATTGAAATTTGAAATGAGTTGTTTTTAAAATTTTTAATTTATGTGGATATGTAATACTTGTACATATATTTGTACATTTTATATGATATTTGTAATTGTATAAATTATATTTTGATACAAGCATAAAATGTGTAATGTAATTGGGATATACATCACCTCAAATATTTATCATTTTGTTGCACTGAGAACATTCCAAATCTATTTTCTAATTACATTGAATATATAATATTGTTAACTATAGTCATTCTATTGTGCTATTGAACAGTAGGATCATATTCCTTCTATCTAACTGTATATTTGTACCCATTAACCAACTCCTTTTTATACCTCATCCCCAATACCCTTTCCAGCCTCTGGTAACCATAATTCTTTGTCCTATATTTCTGGCACAGAGCTCCTAGAATCCTTACTATTTCCTGATAGGGATAATGGAAGCATCTTTTGTTACATGTGGCTTTAGTTTCAAGTTATTGACACTAAGACCCTTGGAATCTCTGGAGTGATTAAAAGTGTCTTATGCTACTGAGATGGCTGGTGAGTGAGGACTACTAGACAGCCTCAAGATAGGGATGGTCACCAGAAGGATCAAGGCATGAGTAGAGGGTTGGAACTTTCAGCCTCACCCCTTGATCTCCAAGGAGAATAGAGAGGCTGAAGATTGAGCTAATCACCAATGGTCAATGATTTCATCAATCATGCTTGTGTAGTGAAACCTCTACAAAAAACCCAAATGTCTGAGAGATTCCAGGTTGGTGAACTCATTCATATTCTGGGAAGACAGTGCATCCCAAATCCAGTGGATGGCAGCTTCTGCATTTGGGACCCTTCTGGACCTTTCCCTATGTACCTTTTCTTCTGTTTTAAAACTATGTTCTTTATAATGAACCAGTAATAGGAAGTAGTGTCCCTGAGTTCTGTGGGCCCTTATAGCAAATTATTGAACCTGAGGAGGGGGCTGGGGGAACTCCCAATCAGTAGGTAAGTGACACAGAAGTGTGAGTAATCTGGAGATCTATTACTTGTGATGGTTGTCTGAAGTGGGGAGAAGGCGGTCTTACGGGAATGAGCCCCTAACCAGAGAGATCTACACTAACTCTGGGCAGTGTCAGAATTGAATCAAATTGTAGGATACCAAGCTGGTGTCCTCAAATAATAGAATTGCTTGGTGTGAGAAATCCACACATTCTTTGCCAGAAGTATTGTGAGTAGAGGAACCATTTTCTTTCACTTGGTACCCAGTGGATGCATGGGGTAGGAGGAAAGGAGGATACGCAATGTGAAAGAGGACAAGGACTTATCACAAGGCTGCTATCTGGGATAGGACCAAAGAAACATGCCCTAAGGAATGAGCAGAGATCCCAACACAAGAGAGCAAAGGGTGTGCAGAGGGAAACCTAAGAGACTATCCATGAAGCGTTTCCATAGGTAATCCCGAGAAAGACCCTCCTCTGAGGCCCAAGACAGCAAGGAGAGAGAGCATCACATGGAGCAGGAACCCACTTTGTGTCCCTCAGTGGGACTGAGATCCTGCTGCATGGGGCTGAGATCCAGGAATCCCCTTGGGGGTCGAGAACCTTGGAGTATCCTAATGAGACATCCCAGGTAAAGGGCCCAGAGCATCTAGGTTTCCTCCCCTCGAGTCTATGTCTCCTTCTCCTTTTCCTAGAACTGCCTGGATTGAGGTTCATTCCTCTGCTCCATCCCCAGCCAGCTGGAGCGCTGGAGCAAAAAGCAGATGTATGTGTTTCCTTCTCCTGCCCTCCTCCACCCTGCCCCAGTTTTGAGCTAGTATCGGCCATCTCCACTGCCTGAATACTGCTAGTAGGAAGACAGACAGAGTAGAGTGAATGCCAAAACATAGCTCATGATTCCCATCCCCACCCCTACCTTTCCTGATCCAGCAGCACAGGTGTTCACGAATTGTCACTTCACCATTTCCCCTCTCTGGGCTCCCCTGAAGCCAACTTCATCCATATGCCCACCTCCCACACCCACACACAGAAACACAGGGTGCTGGGCTGGGAGCCCTTGAATGAGGGGACAAGGGTGCTCAGAAGGCAGGAGGGAGCAGGCGGATCTGAGGCATTACCTGCACCCACATCTAGTCTCAGTCATCGCCTCTCAGTGATGCAATCTGCTGTCCCTGCACCCACCTTCTCCAATAGCAACCGCTGCTTCTCTCCACAAATGCCTCGAGCAGGTAGACTCTCTGCTTCTTGAGCTCCTGGACAAAAGACAGACCAGCTAAGACACTCGCGGTTGGCTAAGGGATTGTTTCCTTTACCAACAAGTGCTGTAATTCTGGTCGCCTGAAAAATTAGTTTTCAGGCTGATGCAACGTGGAAACACACCTACCCACCTTAACATCCCGCTGTTCCTCCCATGTCCTGCTCTGCAGAGCACAGGTGTCGTCCACCTTTCAGGTCCTTTCTGGGTGTAAGAAAACACTCCTTTTGGCCGGTCTAATCCAGAACCTGGTCACATGACCCACCGTCAGCCCCACCCCCACTCCCAGGTGACTGCGCAGTCAGCTTGTTTGCGTCAGCCCTGTACCTTGGATGACAGTCTTCTACTGCCTTTGAAGTGCTTGCTAGAAGACCCTGAAGCTCCTGGCCCAGACAGCTGGAAGGAAGGCCGGGATTTGCTCTGGAGGACCACTCGGCTGGCCAGGAACATTCGATGAGTATTTGGGAGATGAAGTTCATTTTTTTTTTTTTTTTTTTTTGAGGCAGAGTTTTGCTCTGGTTGCCCAGGTTGGAGTCTAGTGGCGAGATCCTGGCTCACCACAATCTCCACCTCCTAGGTTCAAGCGATTCTCCCGCCTCAGCCTCCTGAATAGCTGGGATTACAGGCACGCGCCACCACGCCCAGCTAATTTTGTATTTTTAGTAGAGACGGGTTTTCACCATGTTGGCCACTATGGTCTCGATCACCTGACTGCACGACCTGCCTGCCTTGGCCTCCGAAAGTGCTGGGATTACAGATGTGAGCCACTGTGCCCAGTCGATTTTTAATATTTTGTATATGACTTGAGTGACATACTAAAACACACACAGGATCTGTCTTGAAAAATGCTGGTCAGCAAAACAAACATTCAAACTCCAGTTTGCACCATCATGATGATCCCTGTTAAAGCTTACGGTGTGTGAAGGGAGGCAAAACTGCCACTTCTATATATCTTACCAAACTAGGATCAGGTGGGGAAAAAAAAGCATGTTGTACTATCAGAAAAATTATACAAAACTTAGAGAAAGTCACCATTAGTTACTGGATGTCATTTCATAGCAGTGCTGGCATGTTTATTGATTTACCTATTTTTTAACTCTGTAGGCATTGATGTTGACATGTAGACACTTTGTTCAATAGATATGTAAATGATTTTTGTAAATAGATATCCTTAAATATTACAATTTATTGCCCTGTAAGATATTAACCAGTTTTGTATTTAACCTAGCAATGTTATTCTAACATTTATTAATTTCCCGTTTATGAAATTCAAAATACATAGTTTTTGTTTATATCTTTATGTTGTATATATTGTGTATAGATATAAATTTCAACTATTTTCTTAATCCTAGTAGCTGTTCATTGTGTTGAAAAATCTTTCACATATTCTTTTATATTTACATGAGTTGTAATTTTACCTTTGAAAATTTAGAACATCCTCAGACAAAAAACATATTTAATCATGTCTAAAAGTAATAAAACAGTTGATATTTCTCATAAGTCTGAATTTCCTCTCCAAAGCAACATCTATCCCTGGCTTTTCCAATTCTCCTGACTGAAGGTATGGTGTGGTCATTTTTTTAAATTATTGCAGCAAAATACACATAAAATTTACCATTTTAACCATTTTAAAGTATACAACTCAGTACATTCTGAATGCACAACCATCGCCACTATCTAGCTCCAGAACTTTGTTGTTACCTCAAAAGGAAATGTTATGTGTTTTACAGTAATAATTCTGTGAAAAAGGTGCCATTTTTGTACTACGAACATTCTATTACACTTAACACTTTTGGCAATTATTATTATTTTTTTTTTTTTTGAGACAGAGTTTTGCTCTGTCACCCAGGCTGGAGTTCAGTGGTGTGACCTCAGCTCACTGCAACCTCTGCCTCCTGGGTTCAAGAGATTCTCCTGCCTCAGTCTCCCCAGTAGCTGGGATTACAGGCATGCACCACCATGACTGGCTAAGTGTTTGTATTTCTAGTAGACACGGCATTTCGCTATATTGGCCAGGCTGGTCTTGAACTCCTGACCTCAAGTGATCCGCCCACCTTGGCCTCCCAAAGTGCTGGGATTATAGGCATGAGCCACCGCGCCTGGCCCACCATTGGTAATTTTAATTTTGTTTAGTTTTTTGAGACAGGGGCTCACTCCCATCACCCAGGTTGGAGTGCAGTGTTGTGATCATGACTCACTGCAGCCTCAACTTTCCAGGCTCAAGCAATTTTCCCACCTCAGCCTTCTGAATAGTTAGGACTACAGGCATGCGCCACTATGCTGGGCTAAGTTTTTTGTATTTTTAGTAGAGACGAAGCTTCACCATGTTGCCCAGGCTGGCCTTGAACTCCTGAGCTCAAGCAGTCCTCCCACTTTGGCTTCCCAAAGGACTGGGATTACAGGTGTGAGCCACTGTGCCTTGCCAATTTTAATTTTTGTCTTGAAAACATTTTATAACAAGCTAGGATTTCTGATAGCTCATTCATTTACAACTTTTCTAAATATTATGGCTAACCATTTTTAACACTTATAGTTTATTAATTTATATAGCTGTGTCCTAGCATGCTCATCTATAACTCAAGGCACAAAAGCATATTAATTTTTTTGTCTTATTAATGTTTGTATCTCCCCAATGCCTGTCTCTGAGCATTTTTAACATAGTATATATTTTATTCTAGACTGTGGAATGTATGAAGTGTTTAGAAATTCATATTGAAATTGCATAGGAATTGTGTAGATTTACAGACGTTTGAAAATTTGGAATCTAATTTTCCATACATGAGGTCACATTCTTCTCTATTTACCAAATATAAAATAATTGTCATTTTGTGTCAATAAATCGATCCATATATAATCATTTGAATGGCTCCATGGTATTTCCTTAATACTTTCCTTTGTCTGGGAATATAAAGGAAATCCTATTCCCCACTTCATTTAATTGTGCTATCCTACTCTTTCAGCCTTTAGGTGGCACTGAAGTAACACCTGTACTTTGAATTATTAAATATGCAGATTTGGCTTACTCTGTTCCCCAAACTGGTCTCTTCCTAACTTTCTAACTGCATTTCTCATCAAACTCCTTTTACTTGTTTCAGACAGTGTTCATCCATGCTACCAGAAGAGATTACTCAGTTACACACTTTTTATCAAACCACTGCTGCGCACTTTCAAGAACAACCTAATGACTTGTCTTATCCTACTCTTAGGCAAGTCCCAGGGCTAAGATGGTAATTTAAATGAGTCCTATAAGAAGTACTAATTTTAGGTTGCTTGTTGGAAGGCTCATAATTGGGGAAGTAGGTGGGCAACTTGTCTTGTCCTCCTGTCCTGACCAATTTGTTCTATCCTGACCAATTTAAGTGGGTCTCTTGTCTCAGAAGTATTCCTCAAGTATCACAGCCCACAATAATCTCCCCCTTCTTAAGCTCAAAGAACAGAATTTTCTAATGAGTGCATGTTTGTCACACTAATAATTACTTATGTTTGTAAGTGCACATACTGTATCTGTACATGGTTCTTAAACTGAAGAAGTGTCACTTATGCCAATTTTAACATAGAACTTTATTTAAAACACAGATTCAAATAGAGAACCATATATTTAAACAGCGAATAGCAGAGCAGCTTACTCAGGTGACACAGTTCACTGAAAGCTTAATACTGAAAAATATCACAATCTGGACAGCAAGACAAATATCAACAAATGTGTTTTCAGTTTTGATATTCATTTGGCATCCATAAAACGATCCAGCTCAAAACAAGAGTCTGACGAAGTTAACATCAGCAATAAAAAATATAAGTTACAACAAAAAACCAGACTGTGAACACCAAAGCACTACTCAGGGCTCTTTGGGAACATAAGGCTGACCAGCGACAGGTGGTTAATCATATTAACTTTGTTGTCCCACCTCAGGATCATTTTGATTGTCTATTTGGGCTTGTAGTTGCTTAGCTAACTCCTCAAATTCACGAAATGCAGAAATAAGCGGCTCAAGACTGAAATCATCATCAATTAAGGACATCTTTCCACTTTTTATAATGTTACTGATGTTCTGAAACATTTTAATAACAATTTGAATATTATCATTTGTCTCTTCTATGTTAAAGAGACCCACAAATATTGAAAGAGCTTTGGCACTGAATAGATGTTTTGCCACAGCAGGATTTTCAGACAAATTCAACAGCATTTTCAGAACGTGAAACTTTGTTGTTGCATTGGCTGTGGTTAATAAGGAGAGAAATCCAGACATATAGTTGGCAATCAGTGTGTGATAGTCAGTAGTCATAGTGAGGTGTCTAAGCATCCTTATTCCAGTCAGCTGTTCAAGGGAATCCACACTATGAGCAAGGGTTTCCTCACACACCTGACATATGAATGTCTCAATCATGTTTAGATTTGGATAAGGTGGAGCCATGTGAATCATATTTTCCAAAAAACTTGTCCTAACTCTAGAGGACGGATAATTAAGCAAGGTTTCAATAAGTGAGACAACACCTGAATCTCGAATGAAATCTCGGGTAAATTGAGAAGCACTTCTCATACCCATTGCAATTTTAGATATTTCTTGAATAAAAGGATCCCGAATTTTGTCCATTAGTATAAGGAGTTCTTCAAACTCTTCAGGACCAATTTTTAGCTCACATTGTATGCAGCTGCAGGACCAGTTCTCAGACTCTGCACTCTCCCTGGCCCTAAGATGCTCTCGAATTTCCCGGACTGACCGGTAGGAAGGATCATACTGAAATGTGAACTCAGGGCCAGGCTGATCAGGCTGAAGCAAAGATTCCTGCTCTTCCCCTTCTGGGCTAAGTTCCAGGTTCTTGGGCTTTGCCTCAAACATTTCAGAAGCATCTTCAGTAAATCTAAAGGGGCTTGTGGACGGGAAGCCAACCCCATGAAAAAGACCAGGTTTGAATTCAACAGTGACCTCTTCCCAGGTTTGGGGTCTGGAGGATGCATTAAGCTCCTCTTCAGCTGTATCTCTGAACCTGTCACTGACCTTGTACACAGGACAGGGATTTAGGTCAAAGCAGGCCTCATCTCTGTCCCAGAACCAGGACCCAAATATGGCATCTTCTTCAGATTCTGGCTTGGCATCCTGTCTGGCCACAGCCCCCAAACTGGACTGTTCCTCAGCCCAGTACAAGGATCCACCAACGGCCCCCTCCTCAGTTCCTGGCTCAGATTCACAGATTGCTGAAGCTCTACCCTCCAAACTGGCCTCATTTTCTGCCCAGAACCAGGACCCAATAATGACTTCCTCCTCAAACCTGGGTTCCTGTTTGACTCTATCACCGTTAACATCTTTCTGGGCCCTGGATTTCAAGTTGGTTTTAGGATCTTCTTTGTCTCTGTGCTTGAATCTACTATTGGCCTCTTCTCCAGGCAAGGAGAAGGACTGCTTATAGAACTCATCTTCAGACTCAGATTCAAAACAATCTTCTCTCTTTGTCCTGGACTTGGACCTAATATTTGCCTCTTCCTTGACTCTGGGCCCGAACAAGTTACTAGTATTTTCTCCAGCCCAGGAGAATAGGTTGCCAGCCTCATCCTCAGACCCAGACCAGGAATCAACATAGGCTTCTTGCTGGGGTCTGGGCCTGGACCTGGGGTTAGTCTGATGTTTAGCCCTGTGCCTGGATCTGGTATTGGACTCTTCCCTGGGCCATGATCTGATACTGGTCTCTTCTCCAGCCCAGAAAGAAGATATTGTAGAGGTCTCATCTGCTGACCAGAACCCAGACTCATTAGAGGCCTTCTCTCTGGCCATGGGCCTGGAATAACACCAAGACCCCGTATTAGTCTCCTCCTCTGGTCCAAACCAGGGCTGGATTCCTTTCTGACCTTGGGTGCCAGGAAAGGTTTCAGCATCCACATTGACTACTTCTCTATCCATAGATAGGCCCTTAGATTTAGTAACCGATCCAGACTCAGGAGTGGTTGGTGGCCAGGCAACGGCATTAGTCTGGGTCACCCCTTCTGCCTGTGACACAGTCTCAGTCCCAAATTCAGTTTGGCCCCATGCCTGGGGTTCATCCTTGGTCCTTGCCCCAGGAATTGCCTTGGCATCAGTTTTGGGACGAGCGCCACCTACTACCCTGGCATTGGTTTTGGGCCTGGCCCCTGCTGTTCCCTGAGCCTCAGTTTTGGGTCTTGCTCCACCCATTGCCTGGGCCTCAGTTTTGGGCCTTGCACCCAGCACAGACTTGTTCTCAGTTTTGGGCCTTGACCCCCGCACAGACTTGTTCTCAGTTTTGGGCCTTGCCCCTGGCACAGACTTGGTCTCAGTTTTGGGCCTTGCCCTTGGCACAGACTCAGTCTCAGTTTTGGGCTTTGCCCCAGTAGTTGCCTGGGTCCTAACCTTGGGTCTGACCACCAGAGGGACTTCATTCTCTCCCTCAGCCCCAGGCATAACCTCTTCCCCAGGCTTCTTTTCAGGCTTGGCCTGGGCACTAGGTACAACCTCTGCTCCAGTCATGGTACAAGTTACAAAGAAAGTCCAGTAATATACTCCACCCCCAGTCTAAACCTCAACCACAGACCTGTCACAGGTTTGTTTCTACACACTCTGATCTTTAAGTGATAGAAGATATGAGCTTGGAAACAAGAGTTGGAGTCAATATCCAGACCAGTAGTCAATCAATCAGCCACCCTCCAAAACAAAGTCTCAGTCAATAACTCAGTAACACAGATAGAGTGTAGAACCAAGCTTGAGGAAGACAGATATTTCCTGGATGGGTGCAGACCTGTTGAGGGTGGTTGTCAGCGGCAACTCCACCACCAGCAGAGCAGCCACTGGAGGTGGATCTAGAGAGAGAGAATGAAATGGGGCTTTGAGTCTCTTCCAGTTGTGTCGCCCCATGCAGAGACGTACACAGTGAGACTGATGTTGAATGCTAGGTGGGACAGCTGGGCTTTGAGAAAGTCTCTCTGGCTGGCTACCTGCTATAAAACAGGTCCAGCAATGGTGGGAACGTGTGTTGGCAATGGGAGGGGCTGAGAAGCCCGTAGATTGGATCCTAATCACTCCCAAACGCATGCTGGTCTCCACTACCCAACCCAAAAGTATACCCGCTTTCATACCAACCTTCACCGATGTGGTGCAGTTTCCCCCTCCTTTTCTTGTGCAAGTGGTGTCAAGCCCCACAGCTGACAGAAGGGGGTCCTACAGACAAGTAAACATACAGGAGAGAATGGGGTCTGAGTACTTGGTAGATAGGCAGGTACTCTGGCCTCTGTGACAAATCTCTCTCTTCCCATTCAAGGGTTCAATGTGTCTATTGTTTCCTGTCTCCTGGTCCCAGCTCTCAGGTCTTTTCTGAGTCACAACCCAACCTACATCTATCTCCTGTCTCCTGCAACAAATAAAAAAGATGCTGGCACGGTGCAAACCCAGCAGAGCAGAAGTAGGTCTACACCCACTGGGCTCAAAGCCACCTGCCTTACTCTCTCTCTCCAGCTGTCCCCTGCATCGCTCCCTCCCCCTCCTCACCAACCTCCAGAGGTGTGAGCCAGACTCCTCTCTCTTGCCTTTCTTGCAGAACTGACCAGCCTTGAAGCAGGCCTATGGACAAACAGATGAAAAGGTAAGACAGTCAGGAAATGAGGGGTGGCAGACCAACACCAAGGATAAGAGTCCCCATATTATTAGTATCTGTCTTTCAACATTCAGGGTTTTGCTGGTGGCATATTCTCGTTTCATTTAGGCCCTACTTCAAGGTTCCAGAGATAACAACTCCTTCTCTTGACGTCATACTCTTGCCATTATTCCCTTCTCCAATTCTGAGGATTCACCACTAGGTGCGCCACATCCCCTGGGCTCTGCGCAGCATAAAATGGGGGAAGGGCGCCGCATATTCTAGAAAACAGGTTGTGAATTGGTACTTGTCAATATGTCTCCCTCATCACCCCCACCTGCAAAGCCCACCCTTTCATGCCCCCAGATTAGGACGGTGGAGGAGGCAGGTGGGGATGGAAGGCGGGAGAAGCGCCTGGAAGACCTTTAGAGAAGGAAAGATTAGGAGGTGCGCCTGGATGCCTGACCTGCTCTGGTCGCAGTCCCCCACCCCGATTCTGGTCCCCGTTAAATGTTTGGCACCCAACCCCCCATCCCCACACAACTCTGGGATTCCAGGCTGTATTCCTCGTCCTGCTTTATCTCAAGCCTCTCCTCTACAGAGGCTCAGTGTGGCCTGTCAGAATGCGCAAGACTTACCGCGCAGACAGAAGACTTTGACATCAACCTGGAGCCTGTGGGACGGCACCCAGGACAGGGGCCCCACAGGCCCCTTTCCGGAATCAGGGTCCGGAGTAGGGAACGTGGCCCACCTCCCGCGGGCTGGGCGCAGAGCTGGGATGCCCCCGAATGGCCTCCCTGGGCGAACCCCATAAGGGCTCCCGCTCCGCCATTTCTCCTGCAGGAGCCTACCCCCAGCCCTCTCTGGGCACAGACACCGTCGAGGGCGGGGCGCGGGCGCCTGCAAAGCTGGCTGGGAAGCGGTCAGCGCGGTTCTCCTCCAGAGGATCTCACGGTGCTTCCCGAGTCAGCCCCTCAGCCCTTGGCCCAGCCCGGCCTGGCCCGCACCAGCCACCGCCTCCTCATCGCCAGGGGTCTCCGGCATTGCGCACCTCTCTCCAGCGCCTGGCTCCGACCGGATCGTCTCCTTGTTGCCAGGCTGCCAGGGTCTGCGCAGCAGGCTGCCAGCCGGGACACCCTGGCAGACCACCCCCCGCACGCTGGTCCCCCTACTCACGCACCCCCAACTTGCCTGCAGAGGCCCAGGGCCCAGGTCGTCGGCCTCCCCCTCCTCGCCTCAGCTCTCCTCTGGCAGCTCCTCACTTGGATGCCCACCGCTTTCCCCGCGTTCCGAATGGCAAAGAGGCGTCCCGCCCCCCACGCCTCTGCAGCAAAGTAGGCAGGGGCTGCGCAGGATGCGGCAAGAACCGCTCGCCGCAAGGGTGTCGGGAGAGGGGGGCGGAGGGATACGGCGCGAAAGGCTGAACGCCCCCTCCCCGGCCCACCGTAGTTCCGACCCAGAGGTGGGCGGGGCCACGACGAGCTCCAGCCTGGACGTGCGTGTTGGCACCAGGCTGCGTCAGGAGGCCCTCGCGGACCCTGACGTGGCGACCACCACCATATTTCTCGCGCTAATACAATATGTGGGACCAGCGGGCGGCTGGGGACCAGGGCGGGGGACAGGATGGGGAGGTCGGGAAGAGCCGCACTGGAGGGAGCAGCGGATGGATACCAAGCCGCCCCTTGCTGTGCCTGCACCCCCTCCCAACCCTCCCCCGACAAGGACTGCTGGGTGTCTGCCCCCTCCCTCTCCCCAGTCTCCTCACCCCACTTCCTGTATGCTAATGGGAGATCGGGTGTCAGCACTGCAGTCTGGGAGGGGAGAGGCGATTTCAGGCCATGTAGGCCCGGGACTCTAGGGTGGTCCTGAGCGTTTCTTTCCCTGCTTGATAGAGCCAGGCGGGGGATCGAGGTACACCTGCTCTTAAGTGGACTGCAGGGCAAGGGGCTCCCATCAAGCCCTCGCCACTGCTCCTTCCGTAAAAGAAGGTAGAGCTAGACCTCTAACCCTAGGAAACCAACCACTGGTCTGCACCAGACCCATTTCTTTATGCGACACCACTTTTTTTTTTTCTCATTTCAAATGCTGGCTCACGTTGGCATTATGCCATCCCCACAGTTACCCCCAAAAGAGAGCCTTTCCCTGTCAGGACGCACAGGAGGTCATAACAGTGCTCCCTGCTTGATGGTACCAGGTAGGGAAGATCCTGGCTCCTCGTCGGTCCCCTGTCAGGTCTTCTCTTGCCATGACATTTGGGAGTGGAGAAATGTGGCTGGTATTCGAACCAGCTTGGATCTCAGCCACCTGTCATAACTACCTGCTACTTCAGCAGTCATTGTCAGGAGAGGATCCTGAGAATGACCTCCCCTCCCCTCACCGTGGCTCCTTTTGAAGCCTCTCCTTTCACCCCTACATCCATCCTTTACTCTTGAGCCCCTCTTTTCCCTGCTTCCTGCATGGGACAGACAGAGCCATGCGGTTAAACACCAAGTTGCTGTGGTTACTGCTGTCCATTTGAAAACTACCTTCATTGTGTCTGGCAGGTGACGGTCCCCTAAAGATGTCCATGCCCTGTTCTCCAGAACATGTACCATTTTATATTACCTGGCAAAGGAGCATTAAGATTTCTAATTAGCGGAATTTAAGAGTATGCTGCAGTAACTTGGCCAGTGTAATTGCAAGGGTACTGTAGATGTGGAAGAAGGAGGCAGGGACTCAATGTCAGATTGAAGCAGCATGAGAAAGTCTACACTGGCCATTCTTGGCTTCGAAGATGGAAGGAAGCCAAGATCCAAGAAATACAGGCTGTCTCCAGAACCTGGAAAAGACAAACAGATTCTTACCTAGAAATCCCAGAGGGATAGCTGCTCTGGCAACATCTTTATTTTAGTGTCGTGAAACCTTTGCAGATTTCCAACCTCCAGGACTGTACGATAATAATACATTTGTATTATTTTAAGCCATTCTATGTGTGGCAATTGGTTAAAGCAGCAGTGTGAACCTAATACACTCATCATCCTGATGAAGTCGATTCCCCTTTACTTTCTTTACCTGTGGATCAGTCTCTGGGAAGATCTATTTTAGAGCTCATGCCTCACCACTACAATCATCAATTCCCTCTTCTTTGCTTCCTAAAGGAGAGTAATTTTTTAAAATTGCTCTTATAGGTAATCTTGGAGAAAGTTCCTTTTTGCTGAAACCACCGATATTTCCCAGGTAGAAAAGGGAGCCCTATTCTTAGGATGAATTTTCTCATATTTCCATATAGCCTTTGTTATCAGATATTTACTAACTCTGTACAATATTTTGCTCATACGAAGAAAACATCTGAGGATGATTCTGTACCATATCTGGAGATGAATGTTGTGTATTAGAGGAACAACATGTTAATTAACTCTGCTGTTTTCATGGCCTTAACCGAATGGTGGGTTTTCTCTGTTCCACAGCATACTTTCATAAATGAATTCCAGGCTTGGGGAAACAGAGCCTGAGGTCTGCTGGAATTTGTTGGTCTGTGTGAATCTCTCTGCTTTCCTGAGCTGTTCTTCCCCTTTCTTAATGTCATTGGTACCTTTCATTTATTCAACAAATATATATTGAGCTCCTGCTTTCTCCTAGGCCGTGGGCATACAGTATAAACCAAAGAGAAATGAATCCCCTTTCTTGTGGTGCTTATGCTTACCTGAGGTTTATTGTTCAATTCTCTACTCTGAAAGTTTGCAGATATATCAAAAACTATGCCAGCACAAGTTTCTGTGGTAATTCTTGAGGTGCTGGGATCTTGCTATCAAGATATTTACCAGCAGAAGAATGGTTCTACCAAAAGCTGATAGGTTTTACTGTGAGAGTTCGAAATGTGTTGGGCAATTTCTTGTTGATTCTTTTAGAAAACAGGGACTGTGCTAGACATTTACTGAACTGAGAAAGGCCCTGTTCTAACCTCTTTGTGTTTAAATAAATTATAGACTATTACCAGAATGTATGATTACTACCTCCTTACACCAGATAAGGAAACTAGTCTGGATTGTTTGTCATTTTTAAAGTCAAGAGTAAATAAAAAGGTAAAAGAAGATGCTTACCTATGTCTGTCTAACTGGTACAAGCTATTATTTCCTCTTAAAATATGTTCCAGTCTAACAGATTTCAACAGCCATGGTTTTACTTCTCAGTGCCTCCACCAGCACCTGTGCAACCCTGACTTGCTCATAAGATCTAAATTTCCAAAACAAATAACTCACAAGCATTAAGCCCAGGACATAGAGGCAGCTGTACTGACTCATGATACCTACCCCTCTGCCCCCAACCCCACCCCATCTCCTACATGCATGCTCATCAACTTGCACGCTAGCACATCCCTTGCCTGTGCAGCAGCTCACATTACTTCCTTTTGTCCCTCTCAATCACTGTGGACAAGGATCTGTTTTAGCCCATTTAGCTTAACTTTGGGCTTTCTACTGTCATTTTAATTTGCAATTTCCCAGACATGTGATGTTTAGTATGTATTCATATGCTCATTTGCCATATGAATATGTTTTTTTGGCCAAGTGTCTGTTCCTTCATTTGCCCAATTTTAAAATGGGCTGTTTTCTTATTGTTAATAATTCTTTGTATATTTTGGATAGCAATCTTTTATCAGAGGTCTGTTTTGCAAATATTTTCTCTGTGGCTTATCTTTTTCAATATCGTAACAGTTTATTTCGTAGGGGAGTATAATCTTTAATGAAACCCAACCATAAATTTTTTCTTTCATGGATCATGCTTTTGTTGTATCTAAAAAGTTATTTGACAAACCCAAAGTTATCTAGATCTTCTATTATGCTATCTTCTAGAAATTTCACAGTTTCGCATTTTTAATTTAGGTTAATATCTGTGAAAGGGGTAAAGTATTTGTCTAATATATACTTTTTTTTGCATGTGGATATCCAGTTCTAGCACTATTTGTTCAAATGACTATACTTTCCCCATTAAATTACCTTTGTTCCTTTGTCAAAGATTAGTTGACCATATTTGTGTGGGTCTATTTCTGGGCTCTGTCTTTTGTTGCATCTATTTGTCTATTTTTCACCGATATCAAACCCTCTTAATTACTTAAGCTTCATATTAGGTCTTAAAGTTGGGTAGTGTCAGTGCTCTGACCTTGTCCTTCTTGAATATTGCGTTGGCTATTCTGGGTCTTTTGGCTCTTCACATAAACTTTATAATCAGTTTGCCAACATCCACAAAATAACTTGCAGGGATTTTGATTGGGAGTGCATTGAGTCTATAGATCAAGTTGAGATGTACTGACATCTTCATATTATGTTATAATTCAAAAAATAGAATATTTTTCCATTTGTTTAGATCTTGTTTCTTCCATCAATGTTTTGTAGTTACCTCAGAGAGAACTTGTAGGTATTTTTCTATATCTGTACCTAAGTATTTCATTTTTGGTGGTAATATAAAGGGCATTGTATTTTTTATTTCAAATTATAATTTTTCATTCCTGGGATATAAGAAAAAATTGACTTTTACAACTTAACCTTCTATTTTGCAACATTGCCATAAATGTTTATTAGTTACTGGGTCTTTTGTTACTGTTTATTCTTTGGAATTTTCTTTTTTATTATCAAAATCAGGAAATGTACTTTCTATACAATTGATACTATTTTATTTTAGATGGAGTCCCTCTCTTTCACCCAGGCTGGAGTGCAGTGGCACGATCTCAGCTCACTGCAATCTCCGCCTCCTGGGTTCAAGCAATTCTCCTGCCTCAGCCTCTTGAGTAGCTGGGAATGAAGATGCATGCCATCACACCTGGCTAATTTTTGTATTTTTAGTAGAGATGAGGTTTCGCTATGTTGGCCAGGCTGGTCTCAAACTTTTGACCTCAAGTAGTCCACCTGCATTGGCCTCTCAAAGTGCTGGGATTACAGGTGTGAGCCGCTGTGCCTGGCCTGATACAACTTACCAATACACGATTATCTAAATTATAAACTGTTCACACTCTGCCAAATGGTTCCAAATGTTCCTTCATAGTCATTTTCTTTCCTGGCCCAGAATCAAATATGTGTGTATACATTGAATTTGGTGTTTATGTCTTTTTAGTTTACTTTAGTTCAAAATAGTTTTTCAGCCTTTCTTGGCTGATTTTCCCCCAAGTTGTAGTTTATTTTATGTACACTCTCTTAGAAACCTTTGCCTACACTCCCAGTCATGAAGAAATTCTTTTTTTTTTTTTCTATAAGCTTTGTGGCTTAACTTCTATAGTTAAATCTATGATCTGTCTCAAATTTATTTTTTGTGTGTTGTGTGAGGCAGTAGTCAAGGTTCATTTTCTTCCATATGTATATATCCAGTAGTCCAAGCATCATTTGTTAAAAAGTCTTTCTCTAGTTGGATTGCTTGGTTCCTTTGTAGAAAAATATAAAAATTTTATAGGTGTGGGCCTATTCCTAGGCTATTCATTGATCTATTTATTGACCCTTATGCAAGTACCAAGCATTCTTAATTATTGTAGTTTCTTGGCAAGTATTGGAGTCAGGCAAATACATCCTGTAACAGTGTTCTTCCTTTTCAATATTTATTGAGGAAGTTCCCTTCTTTTCTTTTTTCTTCTTCCTCAGTTTTCCGATTTTTTTTCCATAATGGATGGGTGCTGAAATTTGTCAAAAAATTTTTACATCTATTGAAATAATCATATCAGTTTTCTTCTTCGTTCTGCTAATAGGATTAAATTACCTTGATTTTCAATTGTTAAGCCAACCCGTAATTGTGGGATAAATCCCATTATTAATAATCTTTATTTTTATATTTTATGTTTTTGGATTCAAGTGTTCAATAGTCACTTGATGGCTATGGTGGCCAGTGGGACAATTCTGGACACCACAAATATAGAATATTTTCGTCATCATAGAAAGTTCTATTGGGCTTCTCTACAGTGATTATTTCTAAGTAATTTCATATTATTCACTCACATGTAAAATCCTTCATGAGTCATCAATAGTTATAGGATATGTAAGTTCTTGTCCAGCCTCAATATACCTCTTGATCTCATTTTCTTATTATGTTCCCATACTTTCTTTCTTTACTTGTCAATTTAGTTGCAAAATGCTTATGGTTTCACTGTGCTAGCTGTCATGTTAATCCTTTCTGGAATGCTGTAACCCTTCTCACTTTTATTGTGCACACAATATTTTGGCTTAGTCTTTTTGGTTCTCGTCAAGTCCTTTCTTTCTCTTACAGTTGGGTAAGGAGTTAGCCAAAGTCTTGTCACAAAAAAATGCACACACCATTTTCTAAACAAAAGGTTTTCTGTGCAAGTGTAGTTTAACGATACAGAGTACAGTGAAGTTTTAGGCATACACACATCAAAACCTTCAGCAAGTTGAACTTTTGGATCTGAGACAGGTAATTAAAGAACAATGATAAATCCTAGAATGTGGTTCTCCTTAGTGAAGGTTTGCTTGGCTGCTTGGAGAACAATCTGTTCAGATGCCCCTCCTGACTTCTCTATTTAAAACTCATGTGTTTCTGTTTCACAATGAGAGGTTCAATGGTCTTTGGGGGAACCTTTTTCTTTTTATTTCTCATGCATGAAATACTAGTTTGCTGAGAGCATATAAGGGCAATTTTGAAAGATTTTCCATATAGACATAATATCATTTGTGGGCCAGGTGCAGTGGCTCATGCCTGTAATCCCAGCACTTTGGGAGGTGAGAGGATCACTTGAGGCCAGGAAGTTCAAGACCAGCCTGGCCAATATGATGAAACACCGTTTCTACCAAAAATACAGAGCTAGACTCTGTCTCAGAAATAATAATAATAATGATGATGATGATGTCATTTGTGAACAAAGATAGTTTTATTTCTTCCTTCCACACCTGTGTACCTTTAATTTGATTTTATTGTGTTATTGCATTAGCTAGAACTTCCAGTACAATGTTGAATAGGATTAGTAAGAAGGGACATCCTTGGCTTGTTCCTGATCTTAGCAGGGAAGCATTTAGTTTCTTACCCTTATGATGTTCGCTGTAGATTTTTTGTAGATGTTCTTTATTAAGTATAAAGAGTTCTCTCTGTCTTAGTTCAGGTTGCTATAACAAAATGTCATATACTAAGTGGCTTAAATAATAGACATTCATTTCTCACAGTTGTGAAGGCTGGGAAGTCCAAGATCAAGGTGTCATCAGATTTGGTTCCTGATGAGGTCTCACTTCCTAGCTTGTAGACAGCAACTGTCTCATTGTGTTCTCACATGGTTATTCCTCAGTGTGTGCATGTAGGAGGAGAGAGATCAAGCTGTCTGGTGTTTCTTTTTATAAAGGCACTGATCCCATTTTGAGAGTTTGATCTTCATGACCTAATCTAAACCTAATTAACTGCAAAAGGTCCCACCTCCATATTGCCATCACATTGGGTGTTGTACCTTCAACATGCACATTTGGGTGGGATATACACATTCAGCCCACAACACCTCTATCCCTAGTTTTCTGAGTTTCTCTTTTTAAAATCATGAATGAGCGTTAGATTTTGCCAAAAACTTTTGCTGCTCTATTGATGTAATCACATCATTTTTCCTCTTTAGCCCTTTGATGAGATGGATTATACTAATTGATTTTTGAATGTTGAAACATTCTTGCATACCTGGAATAAATTCTACTAGGTCATGGCATATAATTCTTTTTATACATTGCTGGATTTGATAGGCTAATAATTGTTGATGATTTTTACATTTATGTGTGTAAGGGATATTCATTTATTTTACTTTCTTGTAACTTTTTTACCTGGTCTGCATATTAGGGTAATGCTGACCTAATCGCATTTTTAAAGAAAGTATTCCCTTGGGTTCTACTTTGTGTGACAGATTGTATGGAATTGTTGTAAGTTCTTCCTTATATGTTTGGTAGAATTCACCATTGAACCCATCTGGGTCTAGTGCTTTCTCATTTGGAAGTGTATTATGCATTGATTGAATTTCTTATTTTTTTAATTAAATTTTATTTTAGTTCTGGGATACATGTGCAGGATGTGCAGGTTAGTTACACAGGTAAACTTGTGCCATAGTGATTTCCTGCTCTTACCAACCCATCACCAAGGTGTTAAACCCCACATGCATTAGCTATTTATCCTGATTCTCTCCCTCCCCCGCCCCCTTCAACAGGCCCCAGTGTGTGTTGTTCTCCTTCCTGTGTCCATGTGTTCTTATTGTTCAGCTCCCACTTACAAGTGAGAACATGCAATGTTTCGTTTTCTGTTCCTGTGTTAGTTTGCTGAGGATAATGGCTTCCAGCTCCATCCATGTCCCTGCAAAGGACATGATCTCATTCCTTTTAATGGCTGCATAGTATTCCATGGAGTATATGTACCACATTTTCTTTATCCAGTCTATCACTAATGGGATTTTGGGTTGATTCTATGTCTTTGCTATGATGCAATTTCTTTAATGGTTATAGGCTTAGGCAGATTATCTCTTTCTCCCTGGGTTTGTTTTGGTAGATTGTGTCATTCAAGGAATAGTTCCATTCCAGCTAGGTTATCAAAGTTTTGGACAAAGTTGTTAAAAATATTTTTGTATTATCTTTTAATGTCAACAGGAGTGTAGTGATGGGCCTTCCTTTATTTCTGATACTAACAATTTGTGCCTTCTCTCTTTTTCATAGTCTAGAGACTTATAAATGTTTTAAATCTTTTCAAAGAATTGGCTTTTCTTTTCATTGAGTTTTTCCATTGATTTCCTATTTTAAATATCTTTGATTTCTGCCTAGTTTTTAACTCTTGATTAATTTTAATTTAATTTGCTCTTCTTTGTATAGCTTCCTAAGATAGAAGCTTAGATTACTGATGATAGATCTTCTTTTCTAATATAGTCATTAAATGCTATAAACTTCTTTTTAAGCACTGTTTTGCTACGTCCCACAACTTTGATAAGTTGTATTTTCATATTTTTTAGGTTATTTAAAAATTTCCAGGCTGGGCGCGGTGGCTCAAGCTTGTAATTCCAGCACTTTGGGAGGCCGAGGCGGGTGGATCACGAGGTCAAGAGATCGAGACCATCCTGGTCAACATGGTGAAACCCCGTCTCTACTAAAAATACAAAAAATTAGCTGGGCATGGTGGCGCGTGCCTGTAATCCCAGCTATTCAGGAGGCTGAGGCAGGAGAATTGCCTGAACTCAGGAGGCAGAGGTTGCGGTGAGCCGAGATCGCGCCATTGCACTCCAGCCTGGGTAACGAGAGCGAAACTCCGTCTCAAAAAAAAAAAAAAAAAAATTCCCTTAACAGAAGTACTTTTATAACAGGGTATTTCTAATTCATCCCTCCAATCCTTTATACCACTGTCGTCATTTATTACACTTATCTATAAGTTGTAATGACCACACACATTGTTGCTAACATTATTGTTTTGGACAAACTGTTATCTGCTAAATAAATTAATAAGAAAAATGCAAGATTTAATTTTCCTCTCATTTATTCCTTGTCTAACACACTTCTTTTCTTTATGTAAATCTGAATTTCTGACCTGCATAATTTTCCTTCTGTCTGAAGATTGTCTACTGATGTCTTTACAAGCCAGGTCTATTGGGAACAAATTTTCTCAATTTTTATTTGTCTGAGAATATCCAGAATGTCTTTTTTAGATTAGAAGGGTAATTTCATAGAATTCTATGTTGGTGGTTTTTTTTTTTTTTTTTTTTTTTTTTTCCTTCAACGCTTTAAATATGTTCCTCCACTCTCTTCTTGCTTCTACGGTTTCTGGAAAAAAAAAAAAAAAAAAAAAAAAAAAAAAAAGCTGAATTCAGTTTTTATCCCTGCTACTTTGTAGGTAGTTGTTTTATTTGGCTTTTAAAATATTTTCCCTTTGTCTTTGATTTTCTGCAGGTTGAATATAATATAACTGGTGTAGATATTCTGATTTTTATCCTGCTCCATGGTCTGTGAGTTTCCTAGATCTGTGGATTGTTGTATGTAATTAATTTTGAAAAATTCTCAGCCATTCTGACATCAAATATCTCTGTTCCAGTCTCCCTTCCTTCTCTGTTATTCCTATTACATGTAAGTTACACATTTTGTAATTGTCCCACAGTTCTTGGATACTCTGTTCCATCTTTCTCCTCTTTTATCTCTGCATTCTGTTTTAGAAGTTTCAATTGTCATTTCTTCAAGCTCACTGATTCTACTTCCAGCCATGTCCAGTTTACTGGAGAACCCATCAAAGGCACTCTTCATTCCTGTTTTTTATTTCTGGCAGTTTTCTTTTGTTTCTTTCTTAGACTTTCAATTTGTGTGTTTACAGTAACCATCTGTTCTTGCATGTTGCCTGCATTTTCCATTAGGGCAGTTAGTATATTAATCATAGTTGTTTTAAATTCCTGGTTAGATAATTCCAGCCTCTGCCATATCCCAAACTAATTCTGATGCTTACTCTAGGTCTTAAGTCCTTAGTATTTTTCTGTTAGTATACTTGTATTTTCTTGTCGAAAGATCAATATGATGTACTGGATAAAAGAAATTGAGGTAAGTAGGCCTTTAGTCTGGCTAGCAGTTAGGCTGTGTTTATTGTTTGCTATAGCTTAATTTTCTTCTGATGTCCTTGCTTTAGTTTTCCCTGTTGTCACTGGGTTTCCCTAGAGACTTCTTAAATATGGTCTGATATGTACACTTTCTTCTGTTTTAGTATCCTGCTATAATACGGTAGCCTTATTAATGTAGTAGAAATGGAGATGGGAGGAGAAGGGAAGGAGAAGTATTTCATGGTCTTATTTTTAGGTTTCAGTGTTTTTGTGAACTTTTGCCCATGTGGTGACATTCACAAGTGCTTCTCTTTTTTTTTTTTTTTTTGTTAACCTTAAGTGAGACAGGAAATGTAGAAGGGGCTAGAATTGGATATTTTCCTTTGGCCTGTGCCCTCACAAGTGTTTCTTAACTTTTTTCCTCTCAAAGTGAGACAAGAATGCTAGGTGGAGTTGGAATTGGTGAAATGCCTGTCCTCAAGTGGGACAAGGCTCCAGTAGTTTGTCTCCCTTAAAAGTAGTCAGTTGTATGGAGAATGCTCTGGGTGTACTTAAAAATAGTTGTATTTCCTCTCCCTCTGCCAGATTCACAAGGAGATAATTCTTGGTTCTTCACCGTAAGAAATGAGGGAGTTTCTTGAAGTTTAAATCCATAAAAAGCTCCTATAAGATTGACTCTCTGAACTTCTCACTCTCCTGCTGCTGTACAGTCAGTGTAAGCAATTCATCAAATTAACACTTAAGTGTCCTTACCAGTTTATGGCTCTAGTAAATTTTATTCCATGTAAGCCGATTTCAGCTTTGACTCTGAATGTACTGTTTCTCCAGATTTTGTGGTATTGGTTTGCCTATGACCTTAGTTCTCTGATAGGTCCAAAAAATAGGCCATTTGTTTTTAGTTTGTTCAGCTTTTTCTTATTTAAATTTGAGAGTGATGACTTCAAAGCTCTTTATATATTGCAGCTGACACTAAAATTTTTGACTTTTTATCTATGCTACTTGAAGAATTTTTGACTTTTTATACTACCTGACAGCTATTTTTCCTAAGTCTCTCAAGGCCATTTAAATTCTACTTTTCTTCAATGTTCAGGTACTTGAATTGATCACTGGATAAGCATTTCTGTGCTGCTCTAGAGAAAGTGACAGAATGTGATTGTAATTTTTTAAATACAACTAAGAGTTATTTAACAGAGATTGTTTGAGCCAGGAATGCTACTTCTAGAATATTTCCCTAAGGAAATAGCTAAAGATGTGCAAATCAATTTAGCTACAAGAATATTAATACTCTGCTATTCCTTCATCTATGGGGCTGACTTTACAAAAGAAAAAACACCTTGGAAAGAGTGCACTCAAAGTGTACGTAAAACAGAAAAACAGAATTGATCCAAGCATCAGCAAACACAAGCACCTGCATCATCTTCAGATTTTCAAGATCTTTTCTCAATATCTTAGAATTCACCCAGGTAATCTTGCTCGGTGAAACAGGGGAAGAACTATAACTGGGCTGACACAAATAAAAAATACACAAGTGAAATGTATCATTTAGTACTAGAAATTTCCCATAGGGATGTTCCTCACAGAATTGTTTATAATACAAAAACATAGATATAACCCAAATATATGAGTGTAGATTCGTTAATTTGTGACAAACTCATGAGGTGGAACAGATGTGTTAATTAGTTTGATTTAGTCATTCCACAACATATCTCTATATCAAAACATCATGTTGGACATCATACACTTATATAATTTTTATTTCTCAATGAAAAAAAGAATATTTAAAAAAATGAAACTGTCTGTTTCAGAAACACCTTGTCAGCACTGGAAATTATCCAACTTTTATTTTTGTTCATATGAAAGGTAAAAAATGGAATCCTATTATTTTAATGTGTTCTACAATTGTGAGGGAGCCTATCAGTAATGATGTTCTACATTATATTGCAGTGACAAATGCCCCCAAATCTGGGCAACTTAAAATAACAAAAATACCCAGAACTTTGAGAGGCTGAGATAGGCAAATAGCTTGAGGCCAGGAGTTTGAGACCAGCCTGGCCAACATGGCTAAACACTCTAATAAAAATGCAAAAATTAGCCAGGAATGGTGGCACACGCTTGTAATCCCAGCTTTTTGGGCGGCTGAGGCATAAAAATCACTTGAACCCAGGAGGTAGAGGTTGCAGTGAACTGAGATCACGCCACTGCATTCCAACCTGGGCAACAGAGTGAGATTCTGTCTCAAAACAATAATAATAAAAATATATTTATTGTTCACATTACATGTCTAACATGTCTGTTGGGAGCTTTACTCATGAGGGTTAAAATGATGGAATAGTCACGATCTGAAACATTGCTGGTTACCATGACATGGGAAAAAAACTGATCATGACAAATCTCACAGTGGCTCTTAAAAGTTTCCTTCCAGAACTGTCAAAAATAGTTTTGAATATTGCATTCACTGAAGCAAGTTACATGGCCATTGCAGGGTTCAAAAGTTATAGGGAAGTGCAAAGCTAAGTGTCTGAAAATTGGACTGCAGGAAATCTTGGTTAACAACAGTAATAATTAACAAAATTCCCAAATCTCTTCCTTGAGTACTACAAACTTTTTTTCTTTTCTGTGAATTAATTATTTACTTACTCAGCTTTCCATTGGGCTATTCACTCCACTGATTTATAGTATCTCTTTGCTAATTCACAAAATGAGCCTGTAGATTGCCAATCTGTTCTAACTAGTGTTTCCAGTATATGCTGTTTTTGACTTGTTTATAATATTTTAAAACAGCCTTATTGAAATACAATTCATATACCATACAATTCACCAATTCAAAATGTACAACTCAAAGACTTGTAATACACTTAGAGTTGCACATTCATCACCAAAATCAATTTTGTAACGTTTTTAAGCCCAAGAAGATACTCTGTGTCCCTTAGTTGTCAGATTGCATTGCCCTAACCCCCAAACCAGAGGTAACAATTGATCTTTCTGTCTCTATAAATTTGGGAATTTTGGATTTTTCATAAAATGGAATCATATAATATGTAGTTATTGTGATTTGTATTGTTGTGGTTTTTTTCTAATTTGGTCTTGAGGTCTCTGTCTGGAGATTGGCTATAAACTCTAGCCCTGCCCTGAATAGGGCTCTAAGGGAGGTGGTCTTCAATGTTTACAGTGTGCTTTTCACAGGATGCTTCATCCTGGCAGACAGCCTAATGCCTAAGTGTCCAACCTGTGACCAGGTGTTCTTCTCACTGAAAACTTGTTTGTACTGGCAGATACTCTTGTGGCTCTTGTTTGAACTGTGTCCAGTTTATTCCTGCTAAAATGGTCACTTGCAAGGAGAGCCCTGACCAGGTGGATAGTTAGGTTTGGTTGTGTAAGCGAAATGAGGCCCAGAGAAGACAGCAAAACAAAACACATGAAACACAGAATATTTTTATTACTCAGATCTACAAGAGAAGAGGGTTGCCCGCAAGGACCAATGAGAAGTCTGAAGACAGCAGGATGCGCAACCAGTGGGTGTTGAGTGGGACAGATCTGTAGGCTGGGCTTTTATTGTGATCAAAGGCATTACCCAAACATGTTTCCTTGGAAGTGTTCAAACTGGTGAGTTTAAAGCAAGTAGGCATCAGTTCCAGGAGGTCACACCATCATTGAGAGGTGATCACTGTGGCATATTTGCATTGTCCATGTGGGATGTGAAGGTCAGTGGAGCAAGTCAAGTAGATTATATCTCTCTGTCTGAGAGGGTAGTGGATATCTGATTGTGCAAGGCAGGTATCTGGATTGACCATATCGAGAAAATGGGAGGAAGTGGAGAATTAGGTGATTAGGCCCTGCCTCTGGTATGAGAAAGTTGGAAAGTTAACCCTATATCAAAGGTAGATGCCGAAGCTACGTAAAATTATAGCAATTTACTATAATGGTTCTTTGTGACTTCTTCCACTTAGCATAAGGTTCTTCCCTGTTGTAGCATTTACTAGTACTTCATTGCTTCTTACTGCTGAAAATTATTCCATTGTATGAATGTATCACATTTTATTTATCTATTCACCAGTTGATGCAAACTTGGGTTGTTGTTATGTATTGTCTATTATTAATAATGCTGCTATGAACATGTGTGTACAACATTTGTGTGGACATATGTTTTCAATTCTCTTGGATATATGCCTAGGAGTGAAATTGCTAGAACATAAGGTCATTTGTTTGAAGAACTGCCAGACTACTTTCCAAAACAACTGCACAGTTTTACATTCCCACCAGCAGTGTATGAGGATTCTCATACTGCCATATCCTTACCGACACATCTTATTATCTGACTTTCAGTTATTTTCATCCAAATGGATATGGTAATGTTTGGGGGTTTTGATTTGCATTTCCCTGATGGCTCATGATGTTGAGCATCTTTTCATGTGCTTACTTGTAATTTTTATATTTTCTTTGGAGAAATATTTATCCAGATCTTTTGACCATTTTTATATTGAGTTGTCTTTTTATTTTTGAGTTGAAACACTCTTTATTCATTCTAGATTGAAGTCCCTTGCTAAATATTTGATTTGAAAAATTGTCTCCCATTCTCTGGGTTGAGTTTTCACTTATGTCCTTTGAAGCACAAAAGTTCCTAATTTCACTTCCTTGGTTAGATTTATTCCTGAGTATTTAATTACATTACATGCTGCTGTAAATGAAGTTGCTTACTTAATTTCCCTTTCATATAGTTCATTGCTGCTTTCTAGAAACAGCAACCTTCTTTTCTGTCACCCTGTTCTGCCTCCTCTCTCTTTCAGCATTTTGACTATATCATCTCACTCCCTTCTGACTTGCAAGGTTTCTATAAAGAAACTTGCTGATAATTTTATAAAAGCTCCCTTGTATGGGGTAAGTCACTTTTCTTATGCAGTTTTCAAGATTATCTCCTTGTCTCTTACTTTAGGTAGTTTTATTATAATGTCTCATTGTGGCTCTCTTTCGATTTATCTTAGAGATATTTTTAGATGATTGAACTTGTAAGTCAATTGCTTTCCTCAGATTTGGGAAGTTTTATGGCATTATTTCTTTAAAGAATCACTCTGCTGCTTTCTCTCCTCTCTGTGTGAGATACACATAAGGCATACATCTGTGTGCTTGATAGTGTCTCAGAAGTCCTCAATGTTCTTTTCACTTTTCTTTGTTTTCTTTTCTTCTTGCTCCTTTGACATGATGATTTCAAATAACTTGTCTTCAAGTTTGCAGATTCGGTTTCTGCCTTAAGTCTCCTGCTGAACTCTGCTAGTCAAGTTTTCAGTTCAGTTATTACCTATAGCAGCACCAAAGTTGCCTTTTGGTTCTTTTCAATAGTTTCTACCTGTTTGTTGACATTCTTATTTTCATCATGCCTCATTTTCCTGATTTAGTTTACTTGTCTGTGTCCTCTTTTAGCTCACTGAACATCTTTATGGCAGTCCTTTAAACTTATTTGTCAGACAGTGCACAGATCTGTGTTTTCCTAGGGTTGGTTTTTGAAGTTGTATTTTGTTCCTTTTTTGTGCTATGTTTTCCTGTTTCTTTGTATGCCTCATAATATTTGACAGGAATTTGGCATTTGAAAAAGCAACCAACTCTCTCAGTGTCCTATCTTTGTGCAAGGGAAGACAATCATCGATCAGCCTAGTTAGATGTTCCAGGAACTCTCAAATCTTTTCTGATCTTTTGCTTCCCCTTGTGTCTGCCTGCCTGCAGAAGTGCTATTCTAACATGCAATGGTGCTCACCTCTGTTTTTAGCAGCTTCCAAATTACGTCTCCTATCCAATAAGTGCCCCAAGTCAGTTGAGAGAAAAACTAGTCTTTCAGGCAGCCCCTAGACATGACAGAACAACGGACACATGCTCCATTCTTTTGTTTCCATCTTGAGGGTGGAGCTCATTATCATCGGTTTCTTCCTAGTTGTGTTGTGCTATGCTGTGTAGGGAAAAAGTCACAAATAGGCATTGAAAACACCATGATTTTCCCCACTCCTTTTGCTGGAATCCTTTCTTGATTTTACATTGACCTGGGTTGTCTCTCTTCTCAATTATCCTCTAGAGTTTAACACAGGTACTCTGGTTTATATACTGCTGTTAAAATGGAATGTTTGTGAGAGGGGGAAGGCCTGAAGCTTCATAGTCTGCCATCTTGCTGATGTCATTCCACTTTTTTTTTTTTTTTGAGACAGAGTCTCGCTCTGTCACCAGGCACCAGGCTGGAGTGCAGTGGCGCCATCTCGGCTCACTACAACCTCTGCCTTCCGGGTTCAGGCAATTTTCCTGCCTCAGCCTCCCAGGTAGCTGCCTGGAGAATGAAACAGTAAAAGACAGGCACATGCCACCATGCCCAGCTGATTTTTTTTTGTATTTTTAGTGAAGATGGGGTTTCACCATGTTGGCCAGGATGGTCTTCTCTCTTGACCTCATGATCCACCTGCCTCGGCCTCCCAAAGTCCTGGGATTACACACTTGAGCCACCAAGCCCGGCCTGTCATTCCACTCTTGAGATTTTGTATCTTCTTTAGTCAGCTCCATCCTCTTTTCTATTATTGTCACAAATTATAACTTTATATATTGCATGTCCAAAACATACATTAAATATTGATATTTATACATTTGTCTTTCAGGACATAGAAAGAATAAAAAGTGGAGTTACAATCCAAAATTCTAACAGTACTGGCTTTTGATATTACTTAGGTATTTATATTTGCTAGAGATCTTTATTTCTTCATACAGCTTTGAGTTATTGTTTAGTTTCTTTTTGTTTAAATCTCCATGGCTCTCTTTATAATATCTTGCATGGCATATCTAATGAAAATAAACTCCCTCAGCTTTTGTTTATCTGAGAATGCCTTAATTTATCCCCATTAAACATATTTTTGCTGGACATGTAATTCTCACTTGACTCTTTCCTCAGCACTTTGATGATATAAACCCAACACATTCTGGTCTCCAGGTTTCTGATGCCAAACTGGCTGACAGTCTTATTGACAATCACTTGTATATGATCAGTCACTTCTTTCTGCTTTTAAGATTCACTCTTTGTTTTTCAATAATTTGATTATGATGTGTTTTAGCATATGCCACTATGTTTTGTCCTGTTTGTAATTCATTGAGCTTCTTGGGTTTTCACATTCATGTGTTTTATCAAATTTGGGAAGTTTTTAGCCATTATTATTTTTTGCATGATCTCTGTCCCTTTCTCTCTTCTTCTCTTCATAATATTCTCATAATGTATAAGTTGTTCTGTTGTTCTGCTATATCATGTCCCACAGGTCCCTTAGGCTCTGTTCACGTTTCTTCATTTTTTTCTCCTTTCAGTTCCTCAGACTCAATTTAAAAGGTTCTATCTTCTAGTTCTCCGATTCTTTTTTTTTAAATGAATGAGAGGTTCTTATGTTGCCCAGACTGGCCTCGAACACGTAGCCTCGCTTCCTCAAATGCCAGGACAACTGGCCTGAGCCACCAAGACTCCCCAGTTCTTTGATTCTTCATTCTGCTTGCTGAAATCTGCTTTTGCACTATTTGAATGCATTTTGAGTTTAGTTATTATATGTTTCAGCTCCAGAATTTCCTTTGGGTTCTTCATTCATAATTTCTATATCTTTATTGGTACTGCCATTTTGTACATACACCATTTTCCTGTCTTTGTTCATGTCTTCCTTTAGCACTTTGAGCATATTCAAGACCACTGTTTTAACATCTCCGTCTAGTAAGTCTGCATCTGTGCTTCCTCAGGCATTTTTATTTATTTTGTTTCTTGTAATAGGCTATACTTTTATGTTTCTTTTCATGCCTTGTGGCCTTTTGTTAAAGAGTGCACATTTGAATAAAATAATGTGGTAACTCTGGAAATTGAATTGTGTATCCCCTTTCCTAAGGCTTTCTGGGGTTTTCAAAATTGTTGTAACATGTCTCTGTGCCAGAAATCAGCATTGGGTAGAAGCTTAAGGTCTTCTCAGGTATTTTCTGGGACTGAATCTTTCCTTGGGCATACATAGTGCCTTTCTAAATTACCCTGTGTATGCAATTGTTTTTGAATGTCAAAAAAAAAAAAAAATGATGAGGCTCCCTGAAATCCTCTGGAAGCCACTTCAGCTGGTGAGGGGTAAAATGACAGTTGCCAGGTTTATTTACCTGCACCTCAGCAATCAGAATCAGCTATCCATAACAGAACACAAAATGTTGATATTTGGAGGACAATGGCCTTATTATGCACTGTAACTCCAACAAGCCATGCCAGAGACACAGGTTACTGTCCCTACACTGACGTGGGGCTTGGAAGGGGGCTGGAGTATGAGTAGCTCCTATTGCACTGACAGCTAAAAAGGACTGATACTCACTACAGTTTACCAGCAAAAATTTCCCCCTGGAAGCTGAAAGAGTTCAAGTAAAATCAAGATTTCCAAAACAGTCACATCAGACAGTTTCTAGTTTCCTGAAGTACGATTGTTGTCTACGTGGAGAGATGGATTCTTAACACTTCCTACGCCACCATTTTCCCTGTCATCACTCTCCAAATATGACTTTTTTGTACAATCCATCTTTTGCTCACAGTTACGCCATTTTTATCATATATTAAATATCTCTATTTTGGTCAGTTGGTATATTCTAGTCTGTTCTACTGTTCTATTATTAGTTCATCACCAAACTAATTATTGTAGCTTCATGATAAACAGTTACATATTTAAAGTCTGATATCATATTTTAATATCTATAAGGTAGTGCTACACTAAGAGAAGAATGAAACAGTAAAAGACAGTAGTGAAATCCATGATCTCTAATTTTCAGTCACTATCAAATTATGTCTGTGCATTTTATCACGTTAACTCAGTGTCTAGCATGGTGCTGATTATATAATTACTACTCAGTAGGAAGATAAAGATTCCTGGGCTTTGTCTTTCAAACAGCAGCTTTTCATGCATGAAGTAGATGTCCTAGCTTCGACAGTATGGAAAGGTATAGACCCTGAGAACTCTTCCCTGTTGTCTCTTTCGCTGTCCTCTACAGATATTAAGGACCCAAACCTAATCTTTGCTTTATTGGTGTCATGCAATGCTAGGTTTAGAGAATGTGAACCGGTTTTTGTTACACTTATAAAATTATGCAGAGAGGAGGGAAGCCACTGATATCTAATATTTGAGTATAAGGTGGACACCCTGTGATATGTTTTGGCTGTGTCCCTACCCAAATCTCATCTTGAACTGTAGTTCCCACAATCCCCATGTGTTGTAGGAGGGACCCAGTGGGAGGTGACCGAATCATGGTAATTGATTATCCCCATGCTGCTGTTTTTGTGACAGTAAGTAAATTCTTGTGAGATCTAATAGTTTTATAATAGGATTTTTCCCCTTTGCTCAGCACTTTTCTCTCCTGCCACCTTGTGAAGAAGGATGTGTTTGCTTCCCCTTCTGCCATGATTGTAAGTTTCCTAAGGCCTCCCAATCCCTGCAGAACTGTGAGTCAATTAATCCTCTTTTCTTTATAAATTACCAAGTCCCAAGTATTTCTTCATAGCAGCATGAGAATGGACTAACACATACTGTCCCTTTTGATTGTCATCTGCTTTCCTTTTAGAAGCTCTTACAGCTCCCTAGTATTGGTGGTTTAATTGATACCTATAGCACTTATTAGTGCTACCGTTAAAGATAAACTGTCAGTCACCATTTTTGCTGTTAGCATGAAACAATAAACAGAGACTGTCTAATATCTTAAGCTGTGAAAAACATTCTCATATACATATTTTGTCTTATTCCACCTGTCCACTTAATTTCCTAATGATATGTTTCTGAAAGTGAAAGCACTGGACACAAAAGTATGAACATTTTATGTTCATTGATACTTACTTAAAATTATTCTTGCATAAAAATCATATCATATTGCAGTCTTTAGAGAAGTTATCTACACACCTGTTTACTCATCTTCCCTGATTTCATGTGTCGAATAATTGAAATGAAAAACTTCACAAATGTCATAGATGAAAAGCAGTATTTTTTTCATTACATGTAAATATGAAGATAGCTTAACATTTTAGTTGGTCACTCTTTATTTCTTATTTTATTATAATTCTTTTCATACCCTTTACTCATTTTGCTTTATTTGTCTTCACATGTTCCTAAGATTTACGCTTCATTCTCCATGCACAGACATGTACACACATAGTCTTGTAGGACCCTGTGTTGTAATCATAGTATCTGAGAGTGAAGAAAGAGGGCAAACCTATTCATTCCATGTAAGAATGAGTCAGATAGTGCACAGAAAACGTATACTTTGACAAATGAAAATAAAAGTGGCTGTTAATGTCTTTTGTCCACTTTTTAAATGGGGTTACTTGGCTTTTGCTTGTTGACTTGTTTAATATCCTTATAGATTCTGGATATTAGACTTTTTTTTGGATGCATAGTTTGTGAATATTTTCTCCCATTCTGTAGGTTGTTTGTTTACTCTGTTGATAGTTTCATTTGCTATGCAGAAGACTTGCCAATGTCAAGAAGAATATTTCCTACATTTTCTTCTATGATTTTTATAGTTTGATATCTTACATTTAAATCTTTAATCCATCTTGAGATAATTTTTGTATATGGTGAAAAGTAAGAGTCTAGTTTCATTATTTTGCATGTGGCTCACCAGTTATCCCAGTACCATTTATTGGATAGGGAATCCTTTCTCCATTGCTTGCTTTTGTCAAGTTTGTCAAAAATCAGATGGTTGTAGGTATGCAGCTTTATTTCTGAGTTTTTTATTCTGTTCCACTCACCTATGTGTCTGTTTTTGTTCCAGTACCATTATGTTTTGATTACTGTAGCCTTATGATATAGTTTGAAGTCAGCTAGCGTGATGCCTCCAGGTTTGTTTTTTTTTGCTTAGGATGGCTTTGGCTATCTGGGCTCTTTTTTGCTTCCATATGAACTTCAAAATAGATTTTTTCTAATTCTGTGAAAAATGAAATTGGTAGTTTGATAAGAATAGCATTGAATCTGTAAGTTGCTTTGGCCAATATAGCCATTTTAATGATACTGATTCTGCCAGTCCAGGAGCATGGGATGTTTGATTTCCTCTTATTTGTGTCATCTTTGATTTATTTCAGCATGTTTTATAGTTATCCTCGTGGAGATCTTTCACCTCTTTGGTTAGGTATATTCCTAGGTATTTCGCTTTCTTTGTGGATACTGTAAATGTGATTGCATTCTTGATTTGACTCTGAGCCTGGATGTTATTGGTATATAGAAATATTCAAAAGAAGAAATAAAAGCAGCCAACAAACATGAAAAATGCTCAGCATCATTAATCATCAGTGCAAAGCAAATCAAAACTACAATGAGATATTATCTCATACCAGTCAGAGTCACTATTAAAAAGTCAAAAACAAAAACCAAAAAGAAAAAAACAAAACAAACAAACAAACAAAAACAAAACTGATGCTGGCAAACCTACAGAAAAAAGGGAATGTTTAGACACTGTTGGTAGGAATGTGAATTAGTTCAGCCACTATGGAAAGCAGTTTCAAGGTTTCTCAAAGAACTTAAAACAGAGCCACCATTCAATCTGGCAATTCCATTACTGGATATATGCCCAAAGGAAAATAGATAATTATACAAAAAGACATATGCACTTGTATGTTCATTGTCATGCTATTCACAATAGCAAAGACATGTAATCAATCTAGGTACCCAACAATGGTGTATTGGATAAAGAAAATATGATACATATATACCATGGAATAGTACACAGCCATAAAAAAGAATGAAATCATGACATGTGCAACAACATAGATGGAGCTGGAGGCCATAATCCTAAGCAAATTAATGCAAGAACAGAAAACCACATACTGCATGTTCTTATATAAGTGTAAGTGGGAGCTAAACATTGCTACACACAGACATAAACATGGGAGCAAAAGATACTGCAATGACTAGGCGGGGAAGGGAGGAAGATGGGGTGTGGGTTGAAAAACTACCTATTGGGTACTGTGCTTACTACCTGGGTCCAATATACCCATATAACAATCCTACACATGTACCCCCTGTATCTAAAATAAAAGCTGAATTTAAAAGAAAAGAAAAGGCTGTTTATATTAGTTTCCTATTGCTGATGTAACAACTTTCTGTATAACAGGAGGCTTAAAACAACAGAAATTAATTATCTTACAGTTCTGGAGGGAAGAAATCCAAAATCACTCCTGTCAATCTGAAATCTAGGTGTTGGCAGGGCCGCACTATCTCCAGAGGTTCTAGGAAATAATTCCTTTCCTGCCTCTTCTGGCGGCTGCTGGCATTAATTAGCTTGTGGCTCCAAATGTTACCTTATATGGCAAAAAAGGGTCTTTGCAGATGTAATTAACTTAAGGATTTTGAAATAGGAAATTATCCTGGATTATCAATAGGGCATCTCTGCCTCTTTTGTCACACTGCCTTTTTTTCTGTGTGAAGTTTCCTTCTGCCTGTCTCTTATAAAGACACTTATGATTACATTAAAGCCCTGTTGATAATCAAGGATAATTTCCTATCTCAAAATCCTTAAGTTAATTACATCTGCAAAGACTTTTTTTTTTGTCACATAAGGTAACATTTATAGTTTCCAGGAATCAGGATGTGAGTATCATTTGGGAAACAATTTTTCATCCTACTACAATGTTCAATATTGCAATTATTATGTGGAAAAAATGATAATAATTTTAAATGGTCACCAATATGAATTGGCTCAATCATGTCAAAGTCATAGGCTGAAAAGCTATGTAACTATTTAAATGAACTATCCTGAAAAGAATAGTTTTTTTCCCTATCAAACTTATATAAAAATTAAAAATATAAAGGATAGCCAGTATTTTAAAAGGCATAGGAAATCAGACTTTGTAATACATTGTTGGCAGGAATGTAAATTAACACTAATATTCAGAAGATTTGAAACAAACAGTAAAATACAATGTTCAGGCCTTCTGGTAAAAGTTTTGGTCTAGATCTTTTCATGTAGATCTACTTCTTTCTCAAGTAAGGAGAAGGGTTACTGCGGTAGGTAGTTTGCAGTAGTGAAAATGGGAAACAAGTACAATGCCCCTCACTCAGGGGAATGATTAAGTAAACCTCCCATAGAAATGAAAATTAGGCAGTCTTTTAAAAGAAGAGATGAGATTTGTATATGAAATGAAAAACAGGAGATACATTGTTAACTTTTTAAAAAGGAACAACAAATTAGATATATTAACCTAAAAATCCACAGTATTTTCTATAAGGAGGAAGAAGGGAAGATCCATGGGATGTATACTTCTGTATTGTTGAATTTCATTTACAAGCATTTATTATTTTTGTTGCCAGAAAACAATGGTTGAGTTTAAAACATGGGGAATATTGTGAGGCATATTGAGACATTTTGTTCCTAACTTTGTGAAGACACAGTTTCTTTGTTTACAAAATGGAAAACCTCAGAGCATTGTCCTGAAAATGTAATGTGTTTGTGAGAGCCAAGCCGGGTTCACATTTATCCCCAAGATGTTAATGAGGTTGTTGTAAAATATTTTTATTATGGCTCAGTTGTAAGCATTTTACAAGCTCGATCTGACTTCTTTAATGAGAATGTGATCTATATAACAATCCTTTGAAATTTGTTGAAATTTGTTCTATAACCCTTTCTGTGGTCAGTTTCAGTAAAATGTTCCATTTTTGTTTTAAGGAATGCATATGCTGCAATTGTTAGGTGCAGTGTTTTACATGCATTCATGAAATCAAGCTTACTGTGTTGTTGAAATCTTTTATCATTTGTTTTTTGCTCCTTGATGTAACAATTTTAGTCTTTAACTCTCCCACCATGATCATGGACATATCTATCTCAGGTAACTCTTTGAATTTTTGTTTATATATTTTGAAGCTATATTTTTAGGTAAACAAAAAATTTGTTAGGTATTCTTGATGAATTAAACATTTTATCATTATGAGGGTACCATCTTGATCAAACTCTATTTTTTCAAATTTAGTAAAGCTACACCAGGTTTTTAATTAGTTAGCATGGTGTATCATTTTAAATTAACATACTTTCAATCATTCTGTATCTCTGTTTCAGGCATGTCTTTTGTAAACCAAATATAGTTGGATTCCTTCTGCATCCAGTCTGAAATTCTTTGTTCATTGAGTGTTAATCAGGTTACATTTTTGTAACAAATAATATATTCAAATGTATTTCCATTATATTTTGTGCTTTCTACCTTCCTAACCTCATCTGCTTTTTTTCCTCCTTTCTTTATTTTGAATTGATTTGAGTATTTTTCCTCATTCCGTATTTTAAAAATCTGCTACTTCAAAAATGTTACACCCTACTTCTATTACTTTAGTGGTTAATTACCGTATACATTTTTATATAAAAAAATTAAGGCAAATCACTCTTGTAACCCTCCTCCCATACTCACAACACTTTTAACACAAATCATCCCCTTGTCTTACATTATTGTATTGTAATATATTTAATTTTTGTCATGTTTTTATCTTACAAGATATCATTGTTTTAAGTCAGTATCACTTTAGATTTATGTGTATTGACTACTTCTCTTGCTGTTCACTTCTCCCTGCATCTCAAATCTTCACCTTTCCTCCAAAGTAAAATTTTAAAATTCCTTCTTGTAAAATTGTTTTTGGCAAATATCTCTATTGCTATTTATCTAAAAATGGTTTTATTTCAATCTAAAGTTTTTCATTTAAAAAAAATTATAAACATCTTAGATCATACATAAAATAGAATAACAATCACCTATATACTTACCTGGATTCAATAATTATTACTATTTTGAGATATACATCTATACCTGGATCTTGCTATTCATCATTTTTAATATTTTTTTGCTAAACAATTCAACGTAAATTACACTGTAACATATAATCCTTAAATAATTTGTTACGCATCTTCAAAGTATAAGAACAGTCTCCTAAATAACTAAAATGCCACTATAACTCTCTTAATAAATTTAACTATAATTCCTTAGATTTGAAATACATTCCATATTTAAATTTTTCAAATTGTTCCAAAATGTGGCTTATAGCTCCCTTTACAAACCATGTGCCAATCACAGATAACACTTTCTATTAGTTATTAGTTATTGATACATTTTTTTAGCTGTCTGGATGACTAGGAAGTTATTGATGTATTTCTTAAATCTCATTTAATCTACAACAGTTGTTCCCTTCAACTTTTTTGGTGACACTGACTTTTTTAAGTTCCCAGGCTGATTGTTTTGCATAATGTCCACATTCAGGATTTGTCTGATTGAATATTTATAATTTATTTCACCTGTTATTCCTTGCTGTGTATTTCCCACTACCTAAGAGTTAGCTGCAAAGGCTAGAACCATGATAATCATTTTCTCCCTCTTATTCTCTGGAGGTAGGATTCTAGATTAACAGGTTTGTTTCTTTTACATTTAGTACTTAATTTGGTTGTTTTCTGTTTTTCACTACTACTATTGATTATCATCTGCATGTATAATTGGTATTACTTTGAAGGCAATTTATTTTTCTTTAGCTCCTATTAATATTCTGTATATGAGTTTACTGTACCCAATTATACTATGATGTGTTAAACGTATGTATCATTTTATTCAGTTGCTTGTGATTTGCTGGGGTTTTTGAATATATGGTTCTGTCTTTCATCAGTTCTAAAAAATCCTCAACCATTGTCTCTTCAAATGGTGCCTCAGCCTTATGTTCTCTTTCCTTTCTACTTGTAATATTTTGTGTCTTAATGCTAACTGCAGAATAAATTTCAATTCTAAATTTCACTTAAACTTTTCTTTATGTGGTTTTAATATTCTTTATGGTTTCCATTTCAATTAGTATATCATTTTTCTATGCAAAAAGTTTATATTTAATTTTACAATATATTTGGATTTTTTGTTGGTACTTTGTTAATAATTTTAATGCTTTTTCACTTAGGAGCCTATTATAATATTTTATATTACATGTTATAAAAATTCTAAAATATGAGGTTCCTGGGAATTTTGATTCTTCAGGAACTTGATCCTATGATTTAATTTAGTCTAGGGTGTTTTGTAATTTTTGACTATGAGGTACTTATTTTCCTTTAAATTTCAACTGTAGGAATTCTTTATGTACTAAGGTGAAGGTAGGTAATTCCAGGGATTTGCTTGTTTCAGTAATGTACCTAGGCTCATTACTTGTTTGGGACTTCAAAATTATCTACGTAATATTCATATGACCCATAAATTAATATGAAATAGAACTTCATCTCTGTGTGTGGGTAGGCTTATGTTTAAAATTTCTCAAGTGAGTGACATCACTGAAAATGGCAGAGGAGGAAATTCCAAAACTCCATTAAAGAAAAAACAATCAGAATCAAATATTTTGGAAGATAGATTATAATTTAAGAATTACAACGATAAAGGGAACACTTAATTTTTAAAAGGTACTAAATTTCAATGAAAGAACATTATGGTGTCTTAACTGCCTACAACATACACAACCTAGCTAGGAGGCCGCCATAGGGACAGCTGCTTGTGTTCCTGGTGTGGCTTGCTGGAGCCAGAGAGGCAATTTGGACACCGTTCTCACATAAATGTGGTTTTGTGTTTTGACCTGTCTGAAGGCTCCCAGAGGGGTTAGCTCAGAGGTTGCTTTTTTTTTTGCCTGCCTTTAAACTTTTGTTGAAAGCATTTAAAGGCAAACATACAGGCTGCAGCCTCCTAGGATAAGAGATAATAGAACAAGCCATAGACAGACTGAAGATCCTGGGGGAAAACGCTAGTGAAGGAGATATGTGGTGAGTAAGGGATTTAAGAAGCTCCTGTATATAAAAGGAAAACTGAAAGCCATGCAAGAGATACATGCTCAGAAAATACTGGAGAAAACCCAAAGATTTCAATTCTACCTGACCTTTACCTTAGGCTCCAGCAAGCAGGAAATGAAAGACTATGCAGAGATGTAAATGGCAAGGCTAAGCACTGAAAGAGTGCACCAACACAGAGCCAATCTACAAAGACTGTAAGATAACTAAAAATGTTTTTTTAACTTTATATATTTTTAAAAAATATGTCTAATCACTAACTGACCACTGAGAATACAGAACAGAGATTTCAGGGACCAAAAATGACAAAGAATATAGTCTTTTAAAATAGATCAGAAAAATCACTAAACAAACAAAAAATTACAAGCTACAACAAAGAGCAGCAAAAAAACCCCAAGGAAAAGAGATAACCTGATTTATAAAGTTACCATACTATAATAATATAAATGTCCCATTTTCAACAGATTAGAGGCACAAAAAAGTAAGAAAGTATGGTTCATTCACAGAAAGAAAAAAAAAATAGCAATAGTCCCCAAGTAAATCTAGACATTTGCCATATTAAAAGACTTTAGATTACAAATAAAGTCTTAAATATGCTCAAAGAGCTAAGGAAAATAATTTTATTAACCTACCCTGTGTTAGCCAGACAGAATCTATTTTGCTGAGAGCCAGACAGACTCCATCTTAACCTCTGTCTCACCCCTACCACCATTTCTCTTTGAGTGCATATCTGGGTCATTTTCCTGTGCTGGGTCATGTTGTACTTAGAGCTATAGAAACATATAACCATTGTAACCATATCCTGCTTAGCAAACCCACTTGCTGTTGTGAATTCCCCCTTGATTGATTATATGGCAAGTACTAAATACACCCCCCCACCCCACCACTTGGTAACCAGCAATCATGGGAACCGCTTATGTACACTCTCCTTGGTAACTGGCAATCATGGGAACCTCCTGCCTCCTAGATACCAGCCTCCTTATCTAACTTGCTTGTCCTGCTTCTGTAAATTCTGCTTCAGCTAGGCTCCCCCTCCCCTTTCTTAAGCAAGGTATAAAAAGGAATCAAGCCCCTTGCTCAGGGCTGAGAGATTTTTGAGTGTGAGCTGACTCTCAGTCACCAGCAATAAAGGACTCGCAATCAGATTTCAGAGTGTGGCGCTTTCCTAACAACTCACTTGGATATAACAAAGTGAACAAAGAACTAAAGGAAGCCTGGAAAACTATTATCTCAACTAAGTGAGGATATCAATAGAGATAGAAGTTGTAAAAGAGCACTACATAAAAATCCTGGATACAGAATTATAGCTGGATAGAAGGAATGAGTTCTGGTATTCTGCAGAACTGTAGGGTAAATATGGGAGCAGAGATAAAATCAATAGAGAATAGAAAAGAAATAGAGAGTTTGAATGAAACCAGAAGTTGGTACCTCCAAAAGATTAAGAAAACTGACAAACTTCTAGCTAGACTGTATAAAAAGAAAAGAAAGAAGAGACCCAAGTTACTGAAATTAGGAAGTAAAGACACATCAGCACAATGCACAATTGCAGAATAGGAGAATCCAGCCCCTGTATCTCCATAGAAACATTGATCTTAACAAAAGATTCTATAGTTTGGATGTTTGTCACTAAAATGCTGATGTTAAATTTGATGCCTAATCTTGAAGGTGCAGCCTAATGGCAAGTGTTTTGGTTATGGGAGCAGATCTTTCATGAAGAGATTAATACCCTCCCTTAGGGAGCAGGTGAGTAAGTTCCTGCTCTACTAAGTCCCAGGAGAGCTGGTTGTTAAAAAGAGCCTGGCACTTCCCCTTCTCTCTCTTACTTCCTCTCTCACCATGTGATCTCTACACACACTGGCTCCCCTTCACCTTCTGCCATGAGTAGAAGCATCCTGAAGTGAAGGTACTATGAGGTAACTTACCTGTCTTTCGTGTTCATTGCAGCACTATTCACAATAGCTAAGACACAGAAACAACCTAAAAGTCTGTCAATGGATGAATGGATAAAGAAAATGTCACACACACACACACACACACACACACACACACACACACAGAGGAATATTGTTTAGGCTTAAAAAAAGAGGAAAATCCTACCAGTCATGACAACATAAATGGACCTGTAGAATGTTGTACTGAGTGAAATAAGCCAGACACAAAAAGACAAATATCATATGACCTCACTTATATGAGGAATCTGAAATAGTCAACCTCATATAAGTGGAAAGTAAATGGTGGTTGACAGGGTCTGGGGGAGGAAGAAATGGGAATGTAATGGTTAAAGAGCACAAAGTTTCAGTATGTAATATAAATAAATTCTGGAGACTTACGACATTCTGATATAAGCAATATATATTTGGTCTCTACCTCAGGTTTTTGACACAGAACTCCTAAAACTCTTGTAATTTCCTGAGTAGCAGCAGGCTAGGTATATCTTTTGATCTAATATTTAGTCTTGGATCTGGAGCTCCCAATCCCTTGGCATTTCCTGGGTGATAGGAGTGTCTTTTATTCTAATGAAACAACTCTTGGTGGGCTCCTCGATGTGGGTTGGTCAGCAGAAACACCAAGCTGTAATTAGAAGCTTGGAACTTTCAGCTTTACTCCTCCCCATCTTCTAGGAACGGGAAAGGGGCTGGAGATTGAGTTAATAATCATGTGTGCCTGTGTGATGAAGCCTCTATAAAAATCCCTGAACTACAGAGTTAGGAGAGCTTCTGAGCTGATGAACACATGGCAGGAAGGTGGTCCACCCCAACTACATGCGGACAGAAGCTCCTGCACTCAGAAACCTTCCAGACCTCACCCTATGTAAGTCTTCACCTCAACGTTCAACATCCTTTATTAATATGATAAACCATTAAATGTAAGTGTTTTCTTGAATTCTGTAAGTTACTCTAACAAATTAATTGTACCTGAGGAAGGGGTCATGAAAAACCCTGATTATTAGCTGGTAAGTCAGAAGCACATGTAAAATAATCTGGAGGTTTCAACTCACATTAGACGTGGGAGGCCGTCTTGTGGGACTGATCCCTCAACCTGTAGGATTTTACTCTAATTCCAGGTAGAGAGTGTCATAATTGAATTGAATTATAAGACACTCTGTTTGTGTCTGTTGCAGAACTGTTTGACGTTTAGGGAAAAAAGCCTGCACATTTGGTCACAAAAGTGTTGTGTGTTGTATTGAGTGGCGTGTGTGAGTAAGAAGAACACCTTGTATTTTTTCCCTATCTAATACACTAATATACAGCATAATCTCTACAGCTAACAATCATGTATTATATATCTAAATGTTGCTAAGACAGTAGATATGTTAAGTGTTCTTAACACACACACACACACACACACACACACACACACACACAATGATAATAAATGGAAAGGGAGGACTCTTTGGGAAGTAATGGATACATTCATGCCCTTATCATTAACATTAAATGTATAGAGCTTTTTTATGTGTCAATCATATATCAATTAAGTAGTTTTAAAATGAAATAAAATGTGTGGACATTACTAGCAACCTTACAGAAATATGAAGTGGTATAAAACATACTATGGACAATTGTCCACCACAAATTAGACAATCTAGATAAAATGGACAACTTCCTAGAAACACAAAAACTACCCAAATGACTCAAGAAGTAAAAAATCTGATGAGACATAGGTACAGTGAATAAATCAGTAACCAAAAACCTCCTAGCAAAGTCCAGGATCAGATGACTTCGCTGGTGAATTGTACCAAAGATTTAAAAATAATTAACACAAGGCCGAGAGCAGTGGCTCATGCCTGTAACCCCAGCAGTTTGGGAGGCCGAGGTGAGCAGATCACCTGAGGTCAGGAGTTCAAGACCAGCCTGGCCAACATGGTGAAAACCCATTTCTACTAAAATACAAAAATTAGCTGGACATGGTGGCATATGCCTGTAATCCAGCTACTCAGGAGGCTGAGGCAGGAGAATCACTTGAACCCAGGAGGCAGAGGTTGCAGTGAGCTGAGATCACACAACTGCACTCCAGCCTGGGTGACAGAGTGAGACTCCATCTTAAAAAAAGAAAAAAATATATATATATATAACACAAATACATCTTAATATATTCCAAAAATTAGAAGAGGTTGCAACATTTCCTAACTCATTCTATAAGGTCAGCCTTAAACTGATATCACAGCCAGACAAAAATATCACAAGAAAATTATAGATCATTATCACTTATGAATATAGATATAAAAATTCTCAAAAATATCAACAACTATCAAACTGAATCTAAGAGCATATTAAAATATTATACTCTATGACCAAGGGGAATTTATTCCAGGAATATATATTTAGTTCAACATATGAAAATCAACCTAATACACCACATTAAGAGAATGAAGGAAAACCATCACATTCTTACAAATAGATACAGAAAAAGCCTTTGACAAAATCGAATTCCCTACTATAATAAAAACACTCAACAAATCAGGAAGAAAAGAGAACTTCCTTCACATGATAAAAGGCATTCATGAAAAACTTTTATATCATGCTTAAGGATGAAAGACTTTCTCCTATAATCAAAAACAAGACAAGGATGCCAACTTTTACTACATCAATTCAGCATGGTACTGGAAGTCTGGTCAGATGATTAGGCCAGAAAAAAGAATAAAGGTCATATAAATTGGAAAGGAAAAAATGAAACTCTCTCTTGTTATTGATGACATGATACTACACATAGAAAATCCCAAGATCCACAAGAAACTTACTAGAGCTAATAAGCCAATTCAGCCATAGGTGGCAAACTGCTTATTAACATTCCACAAAGACATGAGAAGCTTGCATCATAATGTAAATGTGCTCACTGCTATTTTCATAAAAAAAACCTGCTATGAAAATAATGTGTACTTTGTTGTCAATTTAAATAAATTCTGACATAGATTCCTTTGTTTTTTTTTTTACTTCAGATTAGCACTTTGAGTAGCATCATTCAGGATTGATCATATGTTACAACTTTATAACTAAATTTTACACATTCAAATTAGTGTGAAAAATTATTGTATTTGCATTGGCAGCACATATACTAAAATTAAAAAAAATATAGAGAAGATTAGCATGGTCCTGTGCACAGATGATATGTAAATTCATGAAGCATTCCATATTTTTAATTAAAAGACACAGAATGGCAAGGTGGATAAAGAGTCAAGACCCATCAGTGTACTGTATTCAAAGACCCATCTCACATGCAAAGACATATATAGGCTCACAAAAGCAGAAAGAAAGCAGGGGTTGCGATCCTACCTTCTGACAAAACAGACTTCAAACTAACAAAGATCAAAAAAGACAAAGGAGAGCATTACACAATGGTAAAGGGTTCGATTTAACAAGAAGAGCTAACTATGCTAAATATATATTCACCTAATACAGGAGCACCCAGATTCATAAAAAGTTCTTAGAGATCTACAAAGAGACTTAGACTGCACACAATAATAGTGGAACATTTTAACACCCCACTGTCAATATTAGACAGATCATCAAGACAGAAAATTAGCAAGGACTTGAACTCAACTCTGGATCAAGTGGACCTGACAGGTATCTACAGAGCTCTCCATCCAAAAACAACAGAATATACATTTTTCTTGGTGCCATGTAGCACTTACTCTAAAATAGATCACATAACTGGAAGTTAAACACTCCCCAGACAATGAAAAAGAACTGAAATATAACAGTCTCTCAGACTACAGTGCAATCAAATTAGATCTCAAGATTAAGAAACTCACTCAAAACCACACAACTACATGGAAACTGAACAATCTGCTCTTGAATGACTCCTGGGTAAATAATGAAATTAAGGTAGACTATAAGAAATTCTTCAAAACTAATGAGAACAAAGAGACAAAGTACTAGAATCTCTGGGAAGCAGCAAAAGCAGTGTTAAAAGGGAAATTTAGGGAGGGGATCAAACATGGCTGAGTAGGAGCAGCTCTGGATTGCAGCTCCCAGCAAGAGCGGGGAGGGTGAGTGGTCACCACATTTCCAGATGGATTTTTATTGCCCACAGACCAGGAGATTTCTAGGCGGAGGAGTGCCACAGTTCCCCAGCATGGCTGTTTCAGCCAGCACAGTGGGTCTCTGCACAAAAAAAAACTCACATGGTCCAGGCTCCATTTCAGCTGGTGACTGGAACATGTGGGAGACAGAGTCACCCATTCAACTGATAAAAAGGGGACTGAAATAGGGAGCTAGACCAGGAGATTCTGGGGGGAAAAAGCACCCCAAGTCTCCTGTGTGGCTGTGTCAGCTGGCCCGGTGGGTCTTCACACAAATTCTCACACAAATCCAGATGCCTTTTCAACAGGCGACTGGAATGCCTGGGAGACAGAGTCACCCATTCAATTGATAAAAAGGGGACTGAAACAGGGAGCCAGGCCAGGAGGTTCCTGGGTGAAAAAGTGCCACAAGCCCCCAGCATGGCTGTTTCAGCTGGCGCAGCAGGTCTCTGCACAAGAACTCACACAAATCCAGGCACCATTTCAATGGGGGACTGGAATGCCTGGGAGACAGAGTCACCCATTCACCTGAAAAAAAAAAAAAAAAAAAAAAAAAAAAGGTTCTGAAGCAGGGAGCCAGGTGATCAGGCTCAGCCAGTCCCACCCCGACAGAAAACAGCAAACTGAAACACTCCGGACTGAGAGTTTCACAGCAAGCACAGTTGAACCCGGGATGGTCCAGCTGTGTGGGGGAGGGGCATCTGCCATTACTGAGGCAGTCCACCACTACTGAGGTAGTCCACCACTACCGAGGTAATCTGCCATTGCCGAGGTGGTCTGACATTGCCGAGGCAGTCCACCATTACCAAGGCAGCCTGCCATTGCTGAGGCAGTCCACCATTACAGAAAGAGTCTGCCATTACAGAGGCAGTTCTATCTATAACCCTATAAACAGGACTGCAAGGAAGTTCACACAGCAGCTGGGCAGAGCCCACAGTAGCTCAGAAATGCCTCTGCTGGCAGACTGTGACTAGGCTGCCTCCTTGCTGGGCAGGGCAGCCCTGAAAAAAGGCAGCAGCATGACAGAAACTTATAAATAAAGCCCTACCTTCCCAGGACAGAGCACCTGGGGAAATAAAAGGCTGTTATGAGTTCTGTTGCAGCAGACTTAAATGTACCTGCACAGTAGCTCTGAATGGAACAACAGAGTTCACAGCTCAGCACCTGAGCTCCTATAAAAGACAGACTGTCTCCTTAAGCATCTCCCCAACCCCCACATATCCAAAGAGTCACCTCATAAAGGAGAGCTCGGACTGACATCTGGCGGGTATCCTTCTGGGACAAAGATAGCAGAAGAAGAAACTGGTAGCAAACCTTACTGTTCTGCAGCCGCTGCAGGTGAGCCCCAGGCAAGCAGGGTCTGGAGTGAACCTCCAGCAGTCCTACAGCAGAGGGGCCTGACTGTTAGAATGAAAAATAAGAAATAGAAAGAAATAACTTCATCATCAACAAACAGGACGTCTACTAAGAGACCCCATCTGAAAGTCACCAGCTACAAAGACCACAGGTAAAGAAATCCACAAAGATGGGAAGAAACCAGCGCAAAAAGGATAAAAACACCCAGAACCAGAACACCTCTTCTCCTCCAAGGGATCACAACTCCTCACCAGCAAGGGAACAAGGCTGGATGGAGAATGAGTCTGATGAACTGACAGAAACAAGCTTCAGAAGGTGGGTAATAAGAATCCTCTCTAAGCTAAAAGAACATGTTCTAACCAAATACAAAGAAACTAAGAACCTTGAAAAAAGGTTTGACGAAATTCTAATGAGAATAAACAGCTTAGAGAGGAATATAAATGAATTGATGGAGCTCAAAAACAACACGCGAACTTGGCAAAGCATACACAAGTTTCAATAGCTGAATTGACCAAGCAGAAGAAAGGATATCAGAGGTGGAAGACCAACTCAATGAAATAAAATGAGAAGGTGAAAATAGAGAAAAAAGGGTAAAAAGAAATGAACAAAGCCTCCAAGAAATATGGGATTATGTGAAAAGACCTAATCTATGTTTGATAGGTGTACCTGAATGTGACAGAGAGAATGAATCCAAGCTGGAAAATACTTTTCAGGATATTATCCAAGAAAACTTCCCCAACCTAGCAAGGCAGGCCAATTCAAGTCCAGAAAATACAGAGAACACCACAAAGATATTCCATAAGACGAACAACCCCAAGGGACATAATCACAAGATTCGCCAGGGTTGAAATGAAGGAGAAAATGCTAAGGGAAGCCAGAGAGAAAGGTTGGGTCATCCACAAAGGGAAGCCCATCAGACCCACAGCAGATCTCTCACCAGAAACCCTACAAGCCAGAAGAGAGTGGGGGACAATATTCAACATCCTTAAAGAAAAGAACATTCAACCTAGAATTTCATATCCAGCCAAACTAAGTTTCGTAAGTGGAGGAGAAATAAAATCCTTTAAAAACAAGCAGTTACTAGGAGATTTCACCACCACCAGGCCTGCTTTACAAGAGCTCCGGAAAGAAGCACTAAAACACAGAAAGGAACAACAAGTACCAGCCACTCCAAAAACATACCAAATGGTAAAATCAGAGACACAATGAAGAAACTGCATCAACTAACAGGGAAAACAACCAGCTAGCATAAAAGTGGCAGGATCAAATTTACACATAACAATATTAACCCTAAATGTAAATGTGCTAAATGCCTCAATCAAAAGACAGATACTGGCAAATTGGATGAAAAGCCAAAACCCATTGGTGTGCTGTATCCAGAAAACCCATCTCACATGCAAGGATACACAAAGGCTCAAAATAAAGGGATGGAGGAAGATTTACCAAGCAAACGGAGAGCAAAAAAAAGAAGGAGTTGAGATCCTAGTCTCTGATAAAGTAGACTTTAAACAAACAAAAATCAAAAGAGACAAAGAAGGACATTACATAATGGTAAAAGGATCAATGCAATAAGAAGAGCTAATGATCCTAAATATATACGCACCCAATACAGGAGCACCCACATACATAAAGCAAGTTCTTAATGACTTACAAAGAGAATTAGACTCCCTCACAATAATAGTGGGAGACTTTAACACTCCATTGTCAATATTAGACAGATCAACCAGACAGAAAATTAACAAGGATATCCAGGACTTGAACTCAGACCTGGACCAAGCAAACCTAATATACATTTACAGAACTCTCCACCCCAAATCCACAGAATATACATTCTTCTTGGCACCACATCAGACCTACTCTAAAATTGACCACATAATTAGAAGTAAGTCACTCCTCAGCAGATGCAAAAGAACAGAAATCATAACAAACAGTCTCTCAGACCACAGTGCAATCAAGTTAGAACTCAGAATTCAGAAAGTGCCTCAGAACCATACAGGTTCATGAAAACTGAACAACTGGTTCTTGAATGTTGACTGGATAAACAATGAAATGAAGGCAGATATAAAGATATTCCTCGAAACCAATGAGAATGAAGACACAACATACCAGAATCCTTGGGACACATTTAAGGCGTGTCTAGAGGAAAATATATAGCAATAAATGTCCAAATGAGAAGCAAGGAAAGATCTAAAATCGACACCCTATCATCAAAATTGAAAGAGCTAGAGGAGTAAGATTAAAAAAAAAAAAAAAAAAAAAAAAAAAACTCAAAACCTAGCAGAAGACAAGAAATAACTAAGATCAGAGCAGAACTGAAGGAGCTAGAGACACAAAAAATCCTTCAAAAAATCAATCAATCCAGGAGCTGTTTTTTCAAAAAGATCAACAAAATAGACCACTAGCCAGATTAATAAAAAAGAAAAGAGAGAATAATCAAATAGATGCAATGAAAAATGATGAAGGGGATATCACCACAGATTCCACAGAAATACAAACCACCATCAGAGATTATTACAAACAACTCTATGCATATAAACCAGTAAACCTGGAAGAAATGGATAAATTCCTGGAAACTTGCATCCTCCCAAGCCTAAACCAGGAAGAAGTTGAAACCCTGAATAGACCAATAAAAATGGCTGAAGTTGAGGCAGCAATTAATAGCCTACAACCCAAAACAAGCCCAGGTCCAGATGGGTTCACAGCCAAATTCTACCAGAAATACAAAGAGGAGCTGATACCATTCCTTCTGAAACTATTACAAACAATCCAAAAAGAGGGACTCCTCCTCAGATCATTTTATGAGACCAACATCATCCTGATACCAAAACCCGGCATAGACTCAAAAAGAAAGGAAAACTTCAGGCCAGTATCCATGGTGAACATATATGCAAAAATCTTCAATAAAATACTTGCAAACCGATTGCAACAGCACATCAAAAAGGTTATCCACCACGATCAAGTAGGCTTCATCCCGGGTATGCAAGGCTGGTTCAACATACCCAAGTCTATAAATGTAATTCACCACATAAACAGAACCAAAGACAAAAAGCTCACGATTATCTCAATAGATACAGAGAAGGTCTCTGACAAAATTCAACAGCGCTTTATGCTAAAAACTCTTAATAAACTAGGTATTAATGGAATGTATCTCAAAATAATAAAAGCTATTTATGACTAACCCACAGCCAATATCATACTGAATGGGCAAAAACTGGAAGAATTCCCTTTGAAATCTGGCACTAGACAAGGATGCCCTCTCTCACCACTCCTATTCAATGTAGTATTGGAAGTTCTAGCCAGAGCAATCAGGCAAGAAAAAGAAATAAAGTGAATTCAGTTAGGAAAGGAGGAAGTCAAATTGTCTCAATTTGCAGATAACATGATTGTATATTTAGAAGACTGCATTGTCTCAGCCCAAAATCTCCTGAAACTGATAAGCAACTTCAGCAAAGTCTCAGGATACAAAATCAACGTGCAAAAATCACAAGCATTCCTATACACCAATAACAGACTTAAAGACAGCCAAATCAAGAACAAACTGCCATTCACAATTGCTACAAAGAGAATAAAATACCTAGGAATACAACTAACAAGGAATGTAAAGGACCTCTTCAAGGAGAACTACAAACCACTGCTGAATGATATAAGAGAGTACACAAACAGATGAAGAAACATTCCATGCTCATGGTTAGGAATAATCAATTATTGTGAAAATGGCCATACTGCCCAAAGTAATTTACAGATTCAAAGCTTTCCCTATCAAGCTACCAATGACCTTCTTCACAGAACTGGACAAAACCACCTTAAACTTCATATGGAGTCAAAAGAGAGCCCACATAGCCACCAAGTCATTTCTAAGCAAAAAGACAAAGCTGGAGGCACGACACTACCTGACTTCAAACTACACTACAAGGCTACAGTAATCAAAACATTATGGTACTGGTACCAAAACAGAGATATAGACCAATGGAACAGAACAGAGGCCTTGAAGGCAACACCACACATCTACAACCATCTAATCTTTAACAAACCTGAGAAAAACAAGCAATGGGGAAAGGATTCCCTGTTTAATAAATGGTGTTTGGAAAACTGGCTAGCTATGTGCAGAAAGCAGAAACTGGATGCCTTCCTGACCCCTTATACTAAAATTAACTCCAGATGGATTAAAGTCTTAAACATAAGACCTAACACCATAAAAACCCTAGAGAAAAATCCAGACAAAACCATTCAGGACATAGGTATTGGCAAGGACTTCATGACTAGAACACCAAAAGCCTAAATAGACAAATGGGACCTAATCAACCTCCAGAGCTTCTGCACAGCAAAGGAAACAGTCATTAGAATGAACCGGCAACCAACAGAATGGGGAAAAAATTTTGCAGTCAACCCATCTGACAAAGGTCTAATATCTAGAATCTACAAAGAACTAAATAGATTTACAAGAAAAAAACAAACAAGCCCATCCAAAAGTGGACGAAGGATATCAACAGACACTTTACAAAAGAAGACATATATGAGTCCAACAACATATGAAAAAAACATATGAAAAGTGATCATCATCACTGGTCATTAGAGAAATGCAAATCAAAACTACATTGAGATACCATCTCATGTCATTTAGAATGGCAGTCATTAAAAAATCTGGAGACAACAGATGCTGGAGAGGATGTCGAGAAAGAGGAACACTTTTACACTGTTGGTGGGAGTGTAAATTAGTTCAACCATTGTGGAAGACGGTGTGGTGATTCCTCAAGGACCTAGAAACAGAAATTCCATTTGACCCAGCAATCTCATTACTGGGTATATATTCAAAGGATTATAAAGCATTCTATTATAAGGACACATACACACGAATGTTCATTACAGCACTGTTTACAATAGCAAAGACTTGGAACCAACCCAAATGCTCACTGACGATAGACTGGACAAGGAAAATGTGGCACATATACACCATGGAATACTATGCAGCCATAAAAAACGATGAGTTCATGTCCTTTGTAGGGACATGGATGAATCTAGAAACCACCATTCTCAGCAAACTGACACAAGAGCAGCAAATCAAATACCGCATGTTCTCACTCATAGGTGGGTGTTGAACAATGACAACACATGGACACGGGGAGGGGAGCAGCACGCACTGGGGTCTGTGGGGGGATGTATGGGAGGGTCAGCGGCAGGTGGGGAGTTGAGGAGGGATAACATGGGGAGAAATGCCAGATATAGGTAGTGGGGAGGAAGGCAGCAAACCATACTGCCATGCATGTACCTATGCAACAATCTTGCATATTTTTCATATGTACTCCCAAATCTAAAATGCAATAAAATATATATTAAAAAAAGAAGTTAGAATTACATCATGCAGTTACAACAGAAAATGTAACATTGTAGTATAGAAACTCTAATAAATTGTTTTGTAAATACTGAAAAAAAGGGTAATTTATAGCATTAAATGCATACATCAAAAAGTTAGAAAGATATCACATTAAGACCCTAATAACAGAACAGAAAGAACTAGAGAACCAAAAGCAAATAAATCCCAGAGCTAGTAGAAGACAAGAAATAACCAAGAGCAGAGTTGAACTGAAGGAGATAGAGATATAAGAAAAACCCTTCAAAAAAAAAAAATCAATGAATTCAAGAGCTGGTTTTTAAAATCAATGAATTCAAGAGCTGGTTTTCTAAAAAAAAAAAAAAAAAAAAAAAAAAAAATCAATAAAATAGGTAGACCACTAGCTAGACTAATAAGGAAAAGAGAGAAAATTCAAATAAACACAATCAGAAATGATAAGGGCAATACCACCAATGACCCCACAGAAATACAAAAACTACAAGAGAATACTATATAACACCTATATGCAATTGAAGTAGAAAATCTAGAAAAAATGGATACATTTCTGGACACATAGATTCCCCCAAGATGGAACCAGGAAGAAATTGAATCCCTTAATAGACCAATAACAAATTCTGAAATTGAGGCAGTAATAAATAGCCTACCAACCAAAAAAAAAAAGAAAAAAAAAAAAAGCCCAGGACCAGACAAATTTATAGCTGAAGTCACCCAGAGGTATAAAGAAGAGCTGGAATCAATTCTTCTGAAACTATTCCAAACAACTGAAAAGAAGGGACTCCCTCTATCTCATTTTATAAAGCCAGCATCATCCTGATACCCCAAATCTGGCAGAGATACACCAGTGACAACAACAAAAAAACTTCAGTCCAATATCCCTTATGAACATCAATGCAAAAATCCTCATTAAAATACTGGCAAACTGAATCTGGCAGCACATCAAAAAGCTTATCCACCACAATCAAGCTGGCTTCATCCCTGGGATGGAAGCCTGATTCAGCATACGCAAATCAATGAACATATTTCATCACATAAACAGAGCCACTGACAAAAACCACATGATTATCTCAATAGATGCAGAAAAGGCCTCCTATAAAATTCAACATCGCTTTGTGTTAAAAACTCTCAAGAAAATAGGTACTGAAGAAACATACCTCAAAATAATAAGAGCCATTTACGGCCAGACACAGTGGCTCACACCTGTAATTCCCAGCACTTTCGGGAGCTGAGGCAGGCAGATCACCTGAGGTCAGGTGCCAGAAACCAGCCTGGACAATATGGTGAAACTCTATTTCTACTAAAAATACAAAAATTGGCCTGGCATGGTGGCAGGTGCCTGCAGTCCCAGCTACTCAGGAGGCTGAGTCATGAGAATCGCTTGAACCTGGGAGGCAGAGTTTGCAGTGAGCTGAGACTGCACCATTGCACTCCACCCTGGAGCAAGACTGTCAAAAAAAAAAAAAAAAAGAAAAAAGAAAAAAAAGCAAAATGAAAAAGAAAAAAAGAAAGAAAGAAAAAAGGAAAGAAAAAAAAGAAAGAAAGAAGAGCCATTTGTGACAAACTCATAGCCAATATCATACGGAATGGGCAAAAGCTGAGAGCATTTCTCTTGAAGACCAGCACAAGACAAGAATACACTCTTTTTTTTTTTTTTTTTTTTTTTTTTTTTTTTTTTTGAGACGGAGTTTCGCTCTTGTTACCCAGGCTGGAGTGCAATGGCGCGATCTCGGCTCACCGCAACCTCCGCCTCCTGGGTTCAGGCAATTCTCCTGCCTCAGCCTCCTGAGTAGCTGGGATTACAGGCACGCACCACCATGCCCAGCTATTTTTTTTGTATTTTTAGTAGAGACGGGGTTTCACCATGTTGACCAAGATGGTCTCGATCTCTTGACCTTGTGATCCACCCGCCTCGGCCTCCCAAAGTGCTGGGATTACAGGCTTGAGCCACCGCGCCCGGCCGAAGAATACACTCTTTCTCCCTTCTATTCAACAGAGTATTAGAAGTTCTGGCCAGGGCAATCAGCCAAGAGAAAGAAATAAAGGGTATTTAAACAGGAGGCGAGGAAGTCAAACTGTCTCTATTTGAAGATGACATGATCCTCTATCTAGAAAACCCCATCGCCTCAGCCCAAAATCTTCTTAAGCTAATAAGCAACTTCAGCAATGTAAGGATACAAAATCAATATGCAAAAATCACAAGCATTCCTATATACCAACAACAGACAAGCAGAAAGCCAAATCACGAATAAACTCCCATTCACAATGACTACAAAGAGAATAAAATACCTAGGAATACAGCTAACAAGAGAAATGAAGGACCTCTTCAAGGAGAACTGAAAACCACTGCTCAAAAAAGTCAAAGAGGACACAAATAAATAGAAAAACATTCCATGCTCATGGATACAAAGAATTAATAATACTGTCAAAATGGCTATACTGCCCAAAGCAGTTTATAGATTCAATGCTATTCCTATTAAACTACCATTTATATTCTTCACAGAATTAGAAAAAACTACTTTAGAACTAATATGAAACCAAAAACAGCCAGTATGGCCAAGACAATCCTAAGCAAAATGAAAAAAGCTGGAGGCATTACACTACTTCAGACTGTACTACAAGGCTACAGTAACCAAAACAGCATGGTACTGGTACAAACACAGACTCATAGACCATGGAATGGAATAGAGATCTCAAAAATCAGACTGCACATCTACAGCCATCTGATCTTTGACAAATCTGACAAAAACAAGCAATGGGGAAAGGATTTCCTATTTAATAAATGATGCTGGGGAAACTGGGTAGTCATATGCAGAAAATTGAAATTGGACCCCTTCCTTACATCATATACAAAAATTAACTCAAGATGGATTAAAGACATAATGTAAAATCCAAAACCATAAAAACCCAGCAGAAAATCTGGGCAATACCATTCAGGACATAGGGATGGGCAAAGATTTCATGATAAAAATGTCAAAAGCAATTCCAACAAAAGCAAAAATTGACAAATGGGACCTAATTAAACTAAAGTGCTTCTGCACAGCAAAGAAACCATCATCAGAGTGAACAGACAACTTACAGAATGGGGGGAAATTTTTGCAGTCTATCCATCTGACAAAGGTCTAATATTCAGAATCTACAAGAAACTTAAATTTACAAGAAAATAACAAATGACCCTATTAAAAAGTGGGCAAAGGATGTGAACAGACACTTCTCAAAAGGAACGATAAATGCAGTCAAAAAACAAAAGGAAATAAGCTCAACATCACTGACCATTAGAGAAATGCAAATCAAAATCACAATGAGATACCATCACACACCAGTCAGAATGGCAATTATTAAAAAGTCAAGAAACAACAAATGCTGGTGAGGTTGCAGAGGAATAGAAATGCATTTACACTATTGTTGGGAATGTAAATTAGTTCAAGCATTGTGGAAGACAGTGTGGCAATTCCCCAGAGATCTAGAACCAGAACTACCATTTGACCTAGCAATCCCATTACTGGGTATATACCCAAAGGAATAGAAATCATTCTATTATAAAACCACCTGCACACAAATGTTCATTGCAGCACTGTTCACAATAGCAAAGATGTGGAATCAACCAAAATGTCAATCAGTGATAGACTGGATAAAGAAAATACGGTACATATATACCATGGAATACTATGCAGCCCCAAAAAAGGAATGAGATCATGTCCTTCACAGGGACATGGATGAAGCTGGAAGCCATTATCCTCAGCAAACTAATGCAGGGACAGAAAACCAAACACTGCATGTTCTCACTTATAAGTGGGAGCTGAACAAAGAACACATGGATAGAGGGAGGGGAAAAACACACACTGGGGTCTGTTGAGGGAGGACAGCAAGCGGGGAGAGCGGAAAATGAGTTAATAGATGCCGGGTTTAATACCTAGGTGATGGGTTGATAGGTGCAGCAAACCACCATGGACACATGTTTACCTTTGTAACAAACCTGCACATCCTACACATGTACCCTGGAACTCAAAAAATAAAATAAAATAAAACAAAATAAAATAAAATAATTCCACACCAACTGGGCCTTATTGACATTTACAATACAATTCGCACAATAACAGAAGAATACACATTCTCTTCAACTACACACAGAGTATTTATCAAGATAGACCATATTCTGGGCCATAAATGAAGTTTCAATAAATTAAAAGGATTCAAGTTATACGAAGCATAACTGGAAAATCCCAAAATACTTGAGAACTACACAGCATACATGTAAATAACTCTTGGACCAAAGAACAAATTCAAAGATAAAGATAAATCAGTAAGTAATTTCAAACTGAAGAAAAACGAAAACAAAAAAACATCAAAAATTGTGAGACATAACTAAAATAGTATTAGAGGGGAATTTACAGCACTAAAATGCCTAGATTAAAAAAGAAGAAATGTCTCAAATCAATGGCCTCAGTTTATAATGTAGGTAACCAGAAAAAGCAGAGTAACTTAAACACCAAGTAAACAAAAGAAAAGAAATAATAAATATAAAGGGAAAAACCCCAAAAATAGAAAATAGTCAAACAATAAAGAAAATCAGTAAGACTAAACTCTAGTTCATTGAGATGGTCAATAAAATTAATAAGCCCCTAGGCAGAAAAATTTTTAAAAAGAGGGAGAAGGAGAAGACACAATTAGTAACATCAGGAATGAGAGAGGTTAAATCATCAGATACTCTACAAATGTCAAAAGAATAATAAGAAACTGATTAACAAGGCTGTGGTAAAACAGGCATTCACATATACTGCTGGTGGCAGTAAATACTTATAGTAGCCCTTTGGAGGGGAATTTGAGAATACCTAATAAAACTATACATATGCACTTACTATTTGACCTACCAGCACCAGTTCTAGGAATCTGTGAGGATACACAGCCAAACATACAAAAATACTGTATATTTGCACAAGGTTGTTCCTTCCAGTATTGTTTGTAATAGTTTAATATTAGAAATGAATGTCCACTCATTGGAAAGTGATTAAATAATGGTAATGACACAATAAAGTACTATCCAACTGTAAAAAAGAATGTGGAAGACATTTAAGAATTGGCTTCAAATCTGTAAGATGTAGAAATATAGAGGTTAATAGGACTAATATAATTTACTTTTTCTAATGTATTCTCCTAAAAGAATTTGGTATCATGTGGCTGTCTCATAGAGCTGAGCTATGACCAAAAGGGTTCAACACCAACAAGGAGGTGTCACCAAGAATGGGTGCAAATCACCATGTCTAAAGCATTGGCCATAAAACAGAAACCAGGAAGACAGCAAAGGGTCTACAAAGGGGAATCTGTAAGACAGTCTCTGTAGGTGGTTCTCAGAAAGACCCTCTTCTGAGGCCTCTTCTGAGACCTAGGAAGAGGGGGCATCAGATGGAGCAGCAACCCTTGTCATTAGATGGATGGGAACTTTTGAGAGCAAAGTGAGACTGGGTTCTTTTAGGACCTCATATCCAGAACAGATCCTCAGGATGCTTCTGCCTGAGGTTGAGATCCAGAAATTGACTTGGGGGTTGAGAAACGCAGAGTATCCCAGTGAAAATTCCTATGTAAACAACCCAAAGCATATAGTTTCCCTCCTCTTGAGTCTCTGTTGTCTCTTTTCTTCCCTAGAGCTGAAAATTGAGGTTCAATCCTCCCTTGCATTCCCAACTACTTAGAGCCTTGGAGCAAAAGGCAAATGTTCATGTTGCCCCCTCCTGCACTCCCCTACTAAGACATGATTAGAAGACTGGAACTTTCACCCTCACCCCTTGACCACCAAGGAGAGGCCAGGGGCTGGACACTGAGCTAATCACCAATTGTCAATGATTTCATCAATAATGTCTATGTAATGAAACCTCTAAAAAAAAAATCTTAAATGTTTGAGATTTTCCAGTTTGGTGAACACATTCATATTCTGGGAAGGTAGTGTACCCCAAATCCACATGGATGACAGCATCTGCATTTGGGACCCTTCCGGACCTTGCCCTATGTACTTCTTCATCTGGATTTTAATTTATATTCTTTATAATAAACCAGTAATAGGAAATAGTGTTTCCCTGAGTTCTGTGGGCCCTTATAGCAAATTACTGAACCTGAGGAGGGGGCTGGGGGAACTCCCAATCAGTAGGTAAATGAGACAGAAGTGTGGGTAATCTGGAGATCTATTACTTGTGATTGTTTTCTGAAGTGGGGAGAAGGCGGTCTTACGGGAATGAGCCCCTAACCAGAGAGGTCTGCACTAACTCTGGGCAGTGTCAGAATTGAATCAAATTGTAGGATACCAAGCTGGTGTCCTCAAATAATAGAATTGCTTGGTGTGAGAAATCCACATTCTTTGCCAGAAGTATTGTGAGTAGAGGAACCATTTTCTTTCACTTGGTACCCAGTGGATGCATGGGGTAGGAGGAAAGGAGGATACGCAATGTGAAAGAGGACAAGGACTTATCACAAGGCTGCTATCTGGGATAGGACCAAAGAAACATGCCCTAAGGAATGAGCAGAGATCCCAACACAAGAGAGCAAAGGGTATGCAGAGGGAAACCTAAGAGACTATCCATGAAGCAGTTTCTGTATGTGGTCCCGAGAAAGACCCTCCTCTGAGGCCCAAGACAGCAAGGAGAGAGCGCGTCACATGGAGCAGCAACCCACTTTGTGTCCCTCAGTGGGACTGAGATCCCGCTGCATGGGGCTGAGATCCAGGAATCCCCTTGGGGGTCGAGAACCTTGGAGTATCCTAATGAGACATCCTAGGTAAAGGGCCCAGAGCATCTAGGTTTCCTCCCCTCGAGTCTATGTCTCCTTCTCCTTTTCCTAGAACTGCCCGGATTGAGGTTCATTCCTCTCTTGCATCCCCAGCCAGCTGGGGCGTTGGAGCAAAAGGCAGATGTATGTGTTTCCTTCTCCTGCCCTCCTCCACCCTGCCCCAGTTTTGAGCTGGTGTCGGGGATCCCCACTGCCTGAATACTACCAGTATTCAGAAGACAGACAGGGCAGAGTGAGTGCCGACTTGGTGGGAGGAAGACTGCAGTAGCATAGCCCATGGTTCCCATCCCCACCCCTACATTTTCCGGTCCAGCACCACAGGTGTGCACGAGTTGTCACGTTACCATTTCACCTCTCCAGGATCCCCTGAAGCCAACTGCATCCATATGCCCACCTCTCCCACCCACACGTAGAAATACAGGGCGCTGGGCTGGGAGCACTGGGGTGTTGAGAAGGCAGGAGAGAGCTGGCAGACCCGAGGCATTACCTGCACCCGCATCTAGTCTCAGCCGCCGCCTCTCAGTGATGCCATCTGCTGTCCTTGCACCCACCTCCTCCAATAGCAACCACTGCTTCTCTCCACAAAGGCCTCTGGCAGGTCCACTCTCTGCTTCTTGAGCTCCAGGACAAAAGACAGACCAGCTAAGCGGCTCTCGGTTGGCTGAGGAATCGCTTCCTCTACCAACGAATGCTGTAATTCCGGTCGCCTGGGAAGTTAGTTTTCAGGCTGATGCAGCGTGGAGAGACACGTACGCACCTTAACATCCCGCCCTTCCACCTCCAGCTCTGCGGAGCACAGGTGTAGTCCGCCTTTCCTGTACTTCTGGGTGAAAGAAAACACTTCCCTTGGCAGGCCCAAGCCAGAGCCTGCTTACAGGACCTACCGTCAGCCCCCGCTCCCCCCACCACCACGTGACTGCGCAGTCAGCTTGTTTGCGGCAGCCCAGTACCCTGAATGACAGTCTTCTGCCTCTAGGGTGCTTGCTAGAAGACCCTGAAGCTCCTGGCCCAGACAGCTGGAAGGAAGGCCGGGCTTTGCTCTGGAGGACCACACGTCTGGCGTGGAACATTCGGTGAGGATTTGGGAGATGAAGTGATTTGTAATATTTTGTATACGACTAGAGCGTCATAGTAAAACACGCGCAAGATCTGTCTTGAAAAATGCTGGTAAGCAAAACAAACTCCAATTTGCACCACCAGTATGATCCCTGATAAAACTTCTGATTTGTGAAGGGAGGCGAAACAGCCATGTTGCCGTACTTTCGGAAACCTTAGCAAGCTAACATCCTATTGGAATTTAATTTATATAACTTATAATGAACCAGAAATAGTAAGTAATGAGAAATAAGATCAGGTGGGAAAAAGCACTTTGCACCCCGAGACAAACGAAATGTAAAAGGGTCACTGTATCTAGTTTCTTTCCTGAGAAAATAAAACTTAGCATATTTCCCATCATCCTGCACTGCCTCCCCAAACCGACTTTATCCCTGCCTCTTGCTACTGTTCGAACATATGTTGCAACCTTTTTAAATGTAAAACTACAAGTGGGGAATTAGTTTTCAGGCTGGTAATTTCAGAAACTTTGGTAATTTTGCAGTTTGGTCCTTTAAATAATTTTTTGTTTTTATTTGACAAGCTGGTTCTTCTGAAGTTGTAGTTTCTCTTACCTCTTTATTCCTTTGATGCATTTTATATCATTGTAGAATTTTCTGTAATTAAATAATATACACTTAACATGAGTTTTGTCAATTTACTCACATTTATTTTTTAAATGGGATGATTACTTCCTATGTATGACACCAATCTTCTCTATTATATGAAATATTGAAAGTGTCAGGGCTTTTCCTAATTTTAAACCCTATACGTCATCACATTTAATGGCTGTATGATGTTGCCTTAACACTTACAATGGTACCATTATGATTAAATTGTCTTCCTGACTCACTCAAATTCCTGTGCTTTCCTGTCTTATTCTTTTACCCTTTGGGTAGTATGGGAGCAGCAGTTGTACTTTGATCTGTAAAATGCAAATTCTCAGCTCTTTGAAACTTACATTATCCTCTATGTTACTCAATATATTCCTCACTCACTGTAGGCAAACTGGATACCTCACGCCCATAGGAAAATTTTTCCCAGCTCCATGCTTCTTATTTTTTTTTACAACACCTATTTCCCAAACTTCAGAGTCTTCTCTGAAGCAACTGAAGTAGCTTCTTTTTCTCTGAAATATGCACTACATTGCAGTCCATGGTAATTTTTGTGTTTAAAGCTGAGACAAAGCTTTTGAAACAAACAATTATTCATATATTAATTATGTGTGCTCATGTGTTATCATTGGGTCTGTATTTTAAGTTCAAGAAGGGTGATTTCTGCCAACTTTAACACAGAACTTTATTGAAACACAAACAACACTCAAATAGATAGATATACAGTAGAACAGTAATCAGAAGGGTTGCTTATTTATGAATGCTCAGTTCACTATAAGCTCAAATACTGAACATCACAATTTGGACAAGGCAAATATAAACAAATATGTTTTCAGCTCTAATATTCATTTGGCATCAGAAAAATACTCCAGCTTACAGACAAAGTTGGACAAAGTTAGTGTCAGCATTAAACATATACACTGCAACACAGAACCAACTGTCAAAACCAAAGCATTAATCAAGGATCATAACCCAGGAACATAAAGACAATCTGAGGCCAGTGATTAACCATTACTAATTTTCTTGGTCCCCTTTAGGGTCATTTTGACCATCTGTTTTGCCTTGCAGTTCCTTAGCAAATTTCTCAACTTTGTGGAATGCAGAAATAAGCGGCTCAAGATCGAAATCATCATCACAGAACATTGTTTCTTTTTTGATATTGTTGCCAATATTCTCAAATATTGCAAGAACAATTTGAATATTGTCATTTGTCTCGTCCCTGTGAAAAAGGCCCATAAATTCTGACACTGCTTCATCACTGAGTAGTTCTTTTGTCATGACAAGATTTTCAGACAAATTCAGTAGCATTTTCAAAACATGAAACCTTGTTTTGGTATTACCTGTAGCTAATAAAGAGAGAAACCCAGACATATAATTGGCAACCAGTGTGTGATAGTCAGTAGTAGTAGTGAGATGTCTAATCATCCTTATTCCAGACAGCTGTTCCGGGGAATCCAAACTACAAGTAAGGGTTTCCTCACACACTTTACATACGTATGTCTGAATCATGTTTAGATTTGGATAAGTTGGGGCCATGCGAATCATATTTTCCAAAAACCTTGTTCTAACTCGGGAGGATGGATAATTGAGCAAGGCTTCAATAAGTGAGACAACACCAGAATCCCGAATGAAATCTCGGGTAAATTGAGAAGCACTTCTCATACCCATTGCAATTTTAGATATTTCATGAATAAAAGGATCCCGATTTCTATCCATTAATAAAAGGAGTTCTTCAAACTCCTCAGAACCAATTTTCAGCTCACATTGTATGCAGCTGCAGGACCAATTCTCAGGCTCTGCACTCTCCTTGGCCCTAAGATGCTCTCGAATTTCCTGGACTGACCGGTAGGAAGGATCATACTGAAATGGGAACTCAGGGTCAGGCTGATCAGGTTGAAGCAAAGATTCCTGATCTTCCCCTTCTGGGCTAAGTACCGTGTTCCTAGGTTTGCCCCCAAACATTTCACAGAATAAAGATGCTGCCTCTTTTGGAAATCTAAAGGGGCTTATAGATGGGAAACCGACCCTACCCCATGGACCAGGCTTGAACTTAACAGTGACCTCCTCCCAGCTCTGGGGCCTGCGTGAAGGATCAGGCTCCTGTTCAACTGAACACGTGGATGTGCAAACGGCCCTGAACACGGGGCTAGGATTTGACTCAAAATGGGCCTCATCTCCTGCCCAGAACCAGGACCCCACTATGGCCTCATCTTCATCATCTAGTGTCCTGGACTCACAGTTGGTTCCATTGTCACTCCGGTTATCCACCTCATCTTCAGCCTCAAACCAAGACCCAACAATGACCCCTTCCTCATTTTCTGGCTTTGACTCACAGGTGGCCACAGTTCCTGTTTCCTCAATGGCCTTGTCTCCAGACCAGAACCAGGACTCAACAATCATCTCTTCATCATCCTCTGGTTTGGATACACAGCATATCCCTGCTTCCGCACTGACTACTTTTCCAGCCCAGAACCAGGACCCAAAAATGGTTTCCTCTTCAGTCTCTGACTCCATCTCCTCTACGGCCTGAGACCCAGCCTCTATACTGGCTTCTCCTTCAGGCCAGAACCAGGACCCAACAGTGATTTCTTCCTCCTCAGTCCCAGGCTTTGACTCAAAGCCAGCTCCTGCCACTGCCTCTAGACTGGCCTTTTCTTCCCAGAACCAGGACCCAATAACGACTTCTTCCTCTTCAGCTTTAGTACTGGATTTGCTGCAAGACCCAGCCTCTCTTCTAATGATCTCTTCCCTGGCCCCAAACCAGGACCCACCAATACCTTCTTTCTCAGCTGCTCGCCTGTCTTCTCTAGTCTCAGCAGCTGGCTCTAGTCTGTCCTCTTCTCCAGCCCAGAACCAAGAACCAATAATGTCATTTTCCTCAGCTTCTGGCCTGGACTCTTCTCTGTGAGTAGCCTCTGAAATGGCTTCATCTTTCCAGAACCAGGAATTGATCATGGTCTCCTCTTCTGTCAGTAGCTTGGCCTCTTCTCCAGTCCCATCTATATTACTCTCTTCTGCAGCCCATAACCAGGGCCCTGTAATGGCCTCTGGCTCTGTGTATTTTCTGGACCAGAACCATGAATTGACAGTGTCCTCTTCCTCCTCTGGCCTAGACTTCCAACTTCCTCCATTGGCAGGATACATACAAGGTTCTTTTCCTGCCCAGAAGCAAGATCTATTACTAGTCTCCTCAGCCCCTGCCATAAACCCACATCTGACACCAGTCCCATGCTTCATACTGACCTCTTCTTTGGCCCCCAAACATGATGATATAATGGCCTCTTCCTTGTCCTCCAGGCTAGACTTGCTGTTGACATCATCCTCCACACAAGCTTCTACTCTGGTCCAAAACCAGGACCCAATAATGGGCTCCTCCTCCTCAGCCCCTTGCATGGTGTCACAGCTAGCTTCAGCCCCACAATCCCTATAGGTCTGGTTTTCAGCCCAAAACCAGGACCCAAATATTGTCTCTTCTTCAGCTCCTGGTCTGGCCTCTTCTCCAATCCCAGCCTCTATATCAGCATGTTCTCCAGACCAAAACCAGGAACCAATGACCTCTTCTTCCTCAGACCTTGGCCTGGACTCACAGCTGACCCCAATACCAGATTCCACACTGGCCTCATCAATGACCCAGAACCAAGACCCAAAAATGGTCTCTTCCTCAGCCTCTTGATTGACTTCTTCACCAGCCCAGAACCAGGAACCAATAATGACCTGTTCATCATCAGCTGCTAGTAAAGATTCAGACGTGGCCTCAGCCCCAGTTTTCATACTGGTCTTTTCCCCAGCCCCAAATAAGGAATCACCAATAGGCTCCCCCTCAGTCCTTGGTTTGGATTTGCTGGCCCCAGTCCCCATACTGACCCCTTCTTCAGTCCAGAACCAACTCCCAATTATGGACTCATCCTCCACTTGTGGACTGAACTCAGTGCTGGCTTCATCTGCCACACTGGACTCGTCTGTAGCCCAGAACCAGGTCCCAATGAGGGCTTCCTCCTCTGACCTAACTTCTTGCTTGGCCCTGGCTCGGGCCTTGGTTTTGGCTTCTTTCTTTGCCATTGCTCTGGACCTGGCCTCTTTCTTGATCATGGGCCTTGAAAAGGTATTAGCATTTTCTTCAGGCCAGAACCAGGACTCTTTTTTAATCACATCTATAGACCCAGGCATGAAATCAATGCAAGCTTCTCGCTTGGCCCTATGCCTGGCCCTGGTATTGGCCTCCTTCCCAGCTCTGGTTTTGGACCTGAATTTGGCCTCCTCTCCAGCCCAGAACCAAGACTCCATATGGTCTTCACGCTCAGACCCAGAACTGGGTTCAACATAGACTTCTTTCTTGGCCCTAAACCTGGACCTGCTATTGGGATCTTCCCTGGGCCCAGACCAGGTATTGGTTTTGTCTCTGGCCCAGAACCAGGATGTTGTAACAGACTCATCCTCAGAACCAGAACTAGATGCAATATAGAGCTCCTGGTTAGTTTGGGACCTAGACATGGTATTAGCCTCTTGATTAGCCATGTGCCTGGATCTGGTACTGTCTTTTACCCTGTTCCTAGGATGACATCTTTCAGCGACCTCATCTCCACTCCAGAGCAAGGAACTCACAGAAGATTTTTCTGCCCATTGGAAATCAGAATTAGGAGAGGCTTCTTGTTTGGATGTAGACCTAGGACAGCACCAGGACCCCATATTGGTCTCCTCCTCTGACCTGAAAGAAGGCTGGAATCCTGCTTGGTAATGAGCCTTTCTTCCAGGAAAGCTCTCAGTGTCTGTATTAACCAGTTCTCTATCCTCACACATGTACTTCGTTTTAGCAACCAACACAGAATCAGTACCAACAAGTGGAGAGGCTATAACATTAGTCTGGGAGTTTCTCTCTGTCTTAGACATTCTTTCAGCACCAAACTCGGTCTGAGCCCACATCTGGGCTTCATCCTTAAATTGTGAAGCAGGTATTGCCTTGGCCTTACTCTTAGGACGTGCCCCACCCACTGCACTTGTCTCAACTTTGGTGCTTCCTCCCGGCATAATCTTGGACTTATTCTTTGTCTTTGTCCCAGGCATTATCTGGGCCTGGGTCCTAACCTTGGGTCTGACCACCAGAGGGACTTCATTCTCTCCCTCAGCCCCAGGCATAACCTCTTCCCCAGGCTTCTTTTCAGGCTTGGCCTGGGCACTAGGTACAACCTCTGCTCCAGTCATGGTACAAGTTACAAAGAAAGTCCAGTAATATACTCCACCCCCAGTCTAAACCTCAACCACAGACCTGTCACAGGTTTGTTTCTACACACTCTGATCTTTAAGTGATAGAAGATATGAGCTTGGAAACAAGAGTTGGAGTCAATATCCAGACCAGTAGTCAATCAATCAGCCACCCTCCAAAACAAAGTCTCAGTCAATAACTCAGTAACACAGATAGAGTGTAGAACCAAGCTTGAGGAAGACAGATATTTCCTGGATGGGTGCAGACCTGTTGAGGGTGGTTGTCAGCGGCAACTCCACCACCAGCAGAGCAGCCACTGGAGGTGGATCTAGAGAGAGAGAATGAAATGGGGCTTTGAGTCTCTTCCAGTTGTGTCGCCCCATGCAGAGACGTACACAGTGAGACTGATGTTGAATGCTAGGTGGGACAGCTGGGCTTTGAGAAAGTCTCTCTGGCTGGCTACCTGCTATAAAACAGGTCCAGCAATGGTGGGAACGTGTGTTGGCAATGGGAGGGGCTGAGAAGCCCGTAGATTGGATCCTAATCACTCCCAAACGCATGCTGGTCTCCACTACCCAACCCAAAAGTATACCCGCTTTCATACCAACCTTCACCGATGTGGTGCAGTTTCCCCCTCCTTTTCTTGTGCAAGTGGTGTCAAGCCCCACAGCTGACAGAAGGGGGTCCTACAGACAAGTAAACATACAGGAGAGAATGGGGTCTGAGTACTTGGTAGATAGGCAGGTACTCTGGCCTCTGTGACAAATCTCTCTCTTCCCATTCAAGGGTTCAATGTGTCTATTGTTTCCTGTCTCCTGGTCCCAGCTCTCAGGTCTTTTCTGAGTCACAACCCAACCTACATCTATCTCCTGTCTCCTGCAACAAATAAAAAAGATGCTGGCACGGTGCAAACCCAGCAGAGCAGAAGTAGGTCTACACCCACTGGGCTCAAAGCCACCTGCCTTACTCTCTCTCTCCAGCTGTCCCCTGCATCGCTCCCTCCCCCTCCTCACCAACCTCCAGAGGTGTGAGCCAGACTCCTCTCTCTTGCCTTTCTTGCAGAACTGACCAGCCTTGAAGCAGGCCTATGGACAAACAGATGAAAAGGTAAGACAGTCAGGAAATGAGGGGTGGCAGACCAACACCAAGGATAAGAGTCCCCATATTATTAGTATCTGTCTTTCAACATTCAGGGTTTTGCTGGTGGCATATTCTCGTTTCATTTAGGCCCTACTTCAAGGTTCCAGAGATAACAACTCCTTCTCTTGACGTCATACTCTTGCCATTATTCCCTTCTCCAATTCTGAGGATTCACCACTAGGTGCGCCACATCCCCTGGGCTCTGCGCAGCATAAAATGGGGGAAGGGCGCCGCATATTCTAGAAAACAGGTTGTGAATTGGTACTTGTCAATATGTCTCCCTCATCACCCCCACCTGCAAAGCCCACCCTTTCATGCCCCCAGATTAGGACGGTGGAGGAGGCAGGTGGGGATGGAAGGCGGGAGAAGCGCCTGGAAGACCTTTAGAGAAGGAAAGATTAGGAGGTGCGCCTGGATGCCTGACCTGCTCTGGTCGCAGTCCCCCACCCCGATTCTGGTCCCCGTTAAATGTTTGGCACCCAACCCCCCATCCCCACACAACTCTGGGATTCCAGGCTGTATTCCTCGTCCTGCTTTATCTCAAGCCTCTCCTCTACAGAGGCTCAGTGTGGCCTGTCAGAATGCGCAAGACTTACCGCGCAGACAGAAGACTTTGACATCAACCTGGAGCCTGTGGGACGGCACCCAGGACAGGGGCCCCACAGGCCCCTTTCCGGAATCAGGGTCCGGAGTAGGGAACGTGGCCCACCTCCCGCGGGCTGGGCGCAGAGCTGGGATGCCCCCGAATGGCCTCCCTGGGCGAACCCCATAAGGGCTCCCGCTCCGCCATTTCTCCTGCAGGAGCCTACCCCCAGCCCTCTCTGGGCACAGACACCGTCGAGGGCGGGGCGCGGGCGCCTGCAAAGCTGGCTGGGAAGCGGTCAGCGCGGTTCTCCTCCAGAGGATCTCACGGTGCTTCCCGAGTCAGCCCCTCAGCCCTTGGCCCAGCCCGGCCTGGCCCGCACCAGCCACCGCCTCCTCATCGCCAGGGGTCTCCGGCATTGCGCACCTCTCTCCAGCGCCTGGCTCCGACCGGATCGTCTCCTTGTTGCCAGGCTGCCAGGGTCTGCGCAGCAGGCTGCCAGCCGGGACACCCTGGCAGACCACCCCCCGCACGCTGGTCCCCCTACTCACGCACCCCCAACTTGCCTGCAGAGGCCCAGGGCCCAGGTCGTCGGCCTCCCCCTCCTCGCCTCAGCTCTCCTCTGGCAGCTCCTCACTTGGATGCCCACCGCTTTCCCCGCGTTCCGAATGGCAAAGAGGCGTCCCGCCCCCCACGCCTCTGCAGCAAAGTAGGCAGGGGCTGCGCAGGATGCGGCAAGAACCGCTCGCCGCAAGGGTGTCGGGAGAGGGGGGCGGAGGGATACGGCGCGAAAGGCTGAACGCCCCCTCCCCGGCCCACCGTAGTTCCGACCCAGAGGTGGGCGGGGCCACGACGAGCTCCAGCCTGGACGTGCGTGTTGGCACCAGGCTGCGTCAGGAGGCCCTCGCGGACCCTGACGTGGCGACCACCACCATATTTCTCGCGCTAATACAATATGTGGGACCAGCGGGCGGCTGGGGACCAGGGCGGGGGACAGGATGGGGAGGTCGGGAAGAGCCGCACTGGAGGGAGCAGCGGATGGATACCAAGCCGCCCCTTGCTGTGCCTGCACCCCCTCCCAACCCTCCCCCGACAAGGACTGCTGGGTGTCTGCCCCCTCCCTCTCCCCAGTCTCCTCACCCCACTTCCTGTATGCTAATGGGAGATCGGGTGTCAGCACTGCAGTCTGGGAGGGGAGAGGCGATTTCAGGCCATGTAGGCCCGGGACTCTAGGGTGGTCCTGAGCGTTTCTTTCCCTGCTTGATAGAGCCAGGCGGGGGATCGAGGTACACCTGCTCTTAAGTGGACTGCAGGGCAAGGGGCTCCCATCAAGCCCTCGCCACTGCTCCTTCCGTAAAAGAAGGTAGAGCTAGACCTCTAACCCTAGGAAACCAACCACTGGTCTGCACCAGACCCATTTCTTTATGCGACACCACTTTTTTTTTTTCTCATTTCAAATGCTGGCTCACGTTGGCATTATGCCATCCCCACAGTTACCCCCAAAAGAGAGCCTTTCCCTGTCAGGACGCACAGGAGGTCATAACAGTGCTCCCTGCTTGATGGTACCAGGTAGGGAAGATCCTGGCTCCTCGTCGGTCCCCTGTCAGGTCTTCTCTTGCCATGACATTTGGGAGTGGAGAAATGTGGCTGGTATTCGAACCAGCTTGGATCTCAGCCACCTGTCATAACTACCTGCTACTTCAGCAGTCATTGTCAGGAGAGGATCCTGAGAATGACCTCCCCTCCCCTCACCGTGGCTCCTTTTGAAGCCTCTCCTTTCACCCCTACATCCATCCTTTACTCTTGAGCCCCTCTTTTCCCTGCTTCCTGCATGGGACAGACAGAGCCATGCGGTTAAACACCAAGTTGCTGTGGTTACTGCTGTCCATTTGAAAACTACCTTCATTGTGTCTGGCAGGTGACGGTCCCCTAAAGATGTCCATGCCCTGTTCTCCAGAACATGTACCATTTTATATTACCTGGCAAAGGAGCATTAAGATTTCTAATTAGCGGAATTTAAGAGTATGCTGCAGTAACTTGGCCAGTGTAATTGCAAGGGTACTGTAGATGTGGAAGAAGGAGGCAGGGACTCAATGTCAGATTGAAGCAGCATGAGAAAGTCTACACTGGCCATTCTTGGCTTCGAAGATGGAAGGAAGCCAAGATCCAAGAAATACAGGCTGTCTCCAGAACCTGGAAAAGACAAACAGATTCTTACCTAGAAATCCCAGAGGGATAGCTGCTCTGGCAACATCTTTATTTTAGTGTGGTGAAACCTTTGCAGATTTCCAACCTCCAGGACTGTACGATAATAATACATTTGTATTATTTTAAGCCATTCTATGTGTGGCAATTGATTACAAGGTAGCAGCACCAGACCTATCTGGTTTAACTTTTAAGTAACAAAGTTGTGCCCTGTCTTTCCCTTGCCAGGAATCTTCAGATCATGTTACCTGATCAGCATTCCCAGATGATCCAAGCGTGCAATCGGAGGGAGAATGTTAAGTGTTTGGAATGAGGAACAGTACTGAATTAAGAAGTGGACACTGCATGACAGGGTCCAGTCAAATCATGCCTCCCAGTATCACCTCATTGTCTGATCCAGTGCCATCACGCCTCAATACTATATGCTCATGAAAACCTGACCCAGCTCCCATCTCAGGGAGACCCTGTTTTGGGAACTATCCCTGGTGTTCTCATTACTTTGTTACAAGTAATAAATCCCCTTAATAAATCCTTGCTTGTGGTCAGGGGGTGGAGGTCAGGCAGCTGAATCCACCCATTATGTTTGTTGGTAACAATAGCAGCAGTAGGAAGAGAATACACTCACCATCCTGATGAAAGCTATTCCCCTTGCCTTTCTTTACCTGCTCTTCCATCTCTGAGAAATATTTTAGGGCTCATCTCACCAATACAGCCACCAATCCCCTTCACTGTTTTATAAGTATGTCCAAAATTACACTAGTACAAGCTTCTCTCGTAATTCTGGAGTGCTAGAATCTTTTTTCCAAGATATTTACCGACAGTGGAATGTTCCTACCAAAAGGTAACAAATTTTGCTGTGTGAGACTTTAAAATGTGTGTTGGACAATTTGTTGTCAGTTCTCTTAGAAAACACGGTCTTGTATTGGTTAACATGTATTGAAGTGATAAAGGCCCTAATTTAAGCTTTTCATGTGTTAGCTTTTTCTGTATATGTATCAAATAGATTATCTTTAAAGTCTTTGAACAAATAAAAGATTGAAATAAGATATTCTGAGTGCTAAGCCCTATTTCTTTCCTCCTATAATTAATTCCAGTTCAATAAATTGCAACAGTCATCTTTGTACTCCTCAGTGCTTATACTAGCACCTGTGTAAACCTGACTTACCCCTGAAATCTAAATATCAGAGTCAAATAATAAGCATTAAGTCTGATACAGATGCAGTTAGCTCTGAAGAGTCCATGGTAACTGGGGACTGGTGCAGACCTTCAGCACAGTGCAGTCACCCCATGGAAAAGTGGCCATATTGTTCGCCATGCAGGTATTAGTCCTCACTTCTTCTCACTGGGCAAGGCCTCCCGACCTGGAACTCCAGCAGAACTACCCTGCATCCACCTAAACACTTCAATTAGAGGTGGCTCAGCATTTCTCCAAGTAGGAAATCCCAGAGTCAATTCACAACCCTTCCACCACTGCAGCTGCAGTGGTATCACCCTAACTACCCTCGGGCTGGGGAAGGAACAAAGGGCCTAGTTGTTGTGTTGGCAATTCCAGTACACTGCAGCCACCATATGGAAAGGAGTCCAGTCCCTCTTCCCTGGGAGTTCTCATCCCCCATTCTTTACCAGGCAGAGTCCCAGGCTCACAACTGCAAAACAGCTGTCCCACCCACTGCTGAGCATACCCGCTGGTAGTGGCTCTGAGTTTCCCTTGGAAGAAGTTCCTGGAGGCAACCAACAGCCCCTCTGCTTCTGCCACAGTGCAGTTCTGCCCCTGCTACCCTCAGTCAAGGGAAGAAACAAAGGGCTTGAGGGCTTCACACAAGCTTATAGCATACCACAGTCACCACGTGGGGAGGAGCCCAGTCTCTCCTCCCTGTGAGCCCTGGACACCCGGTTCCCCAACAAGCAGAGCCCCTACCTCACGACAGCAGTGCAGCTGATCTAGCCCCTGGCTGAACACTCCCAGTAGCAGCAGCTCTGTGTTTCTTGGAGGTAAATCTCCTAGGGGTAACTGAAAGCCCCTCTGCCACTGCCTCTGCAGTGGAACTGCTCTTTCTGCCCTCAAACTGGGGAAGGAGTAAAGATCCTGAGTGCTTTATCCACAGCTCCAGCAAGCTGCAGTTGCTTTAAAGAGAGGAGGCCAGTCTGTCTCCCACAGGTCCTACCCACCCCTCTTGCTCATCACTTCAGGGCCCCTCCAGGTTGGGCCCATAGTGCAGCCCCCCAATCCTGGGCCAATCACATTGACTGATCACAGCTCTACATGTCTCTGGGGTAGCATCCCAGGAGACAAGTGAAAGACTCTAGGACACAACCATAGCTAAGGTCCCTCCCTCTTCTGTCTCCAAACTGGGGAGGGAATGTAAAGCCTGAGATCACCCCAGAGCCATAGTGTACATCCTGGGAATGCCGAGTTGAGATCTGCAGCCAGCACTCAAGTGGAAGAGGAGCCAATATTTTCAGAGCATTGAGAGGGACACGGTTGCAAACATACAGAAATACAGAGAAGCCACATGACTAAGCAAGAGCCTACCTACTGACCATTATGCTTAAGTGCCACATTCTAGATCACATCCCAAAACTTCAACACCAAAAATACTTTTTGAACATACTCCCCTGTGAAACCAAAGATAAGAATTCAGTTACAAATAAAGTCATTGCATGAAGCCACAGCCCTCTGAAAACATCAAGAAAAGAAGTCTACTGACTGTACTCAATTTACATAGTTAAAGGAACACCTGCACACACAGATGAGAAAAAAATAATGTAAGAACTCTGGCAACTCAAAAGGCCAAAGCGTCTGCTTTCCTCCAAATGACTGCCCACACTAGTTCTCCAGCAAAAGTTCTTAACTGAGATGAGAGAGCTAAAAAAAACATAAATAGAATTCAGAATATGAACAGAAGTGAAGAACACCAAGATTTAGGATCTCATTGAAACCCAATTCAAGGAAGCTAAGCATCACAGGAAAGGATATACAGATGCTTAGAGTCAAATTAGTATAAAAAAGAACAAAACCGACCTGATAAGAGCTGAAAAACACACTACAAGAATTTCCAATCACAAGTATTATAATGCAATCCAATCACAAGTATTAATAACGGAATAGAACAAGGTGAGGAAAGAATCTCAGAGCCTGAAGACTGGCCCTCTAAAATAAGACAGTCAAACGAAAATAAAGACAAAAGAATTGAAAGGAAAACACAAAACTACAAGAAATATAAGATTATGTAAAGAGCCAAATTTATGACTCATTGGCATCCCTGAAAAAGATAGGGAGAAAGCAAACAACTTGTAAAACGTATTTCAGGAAATCATCCATGAAGACTTCCCCAAACTTGCTAGAGAGGCCAATATTCGAATTCAGGAAATTCAGAGAACCTCTGCAAGATTCTACACAAGAAGATCATCCCCAAGACACACAATCATCAGATTCTCCAAGATCAAAATGTAAGAAAATATGTTAAAGGCAGCTAGAGAGAAGAGCCGGTCACCTAAAAAGGGAACCCCATCAGGCTAAGAGTGGGCCTTTTGATAGAAACCCTTCAAACCAGAAGAGATTGGGTACTATATTCAACATTCTTAAAGAAAAGAAATTCCAACCCAGAATTTTATATCTGGCCAAATTAAGCTTAATAAGTAAAGGAAAAATAAGATCGTTTTCAGACAAATAAATGCTGAGGTAATTCATTACCACCAGACCTGCCTTATGAGAGCTCCTGAAGGAAGCGCTAAGAATGAAAAGGAAAGGCTTTTACCAGCCACTGCAAAAACACATTTAAGTACACAGACCAGTGACACTATAAAGCAACCACATAAACAAGTCTGCATAATAACCAGCTAACATCATGATGTCATGACAGGATCAAATCCATACACATCAATATTAAACTTGAATGTAAACAGGCTAAATGCCCTCAATTAAAAGGCACAGGGCCAGACACGGTGGCTGACGCCTATAATCCCAGCACTTTGGGAGGCTGAGGTGAGTGGATCATGAGGTCAAGAGATTGAGACCATCCTGGTCAACATCATGAAACCCCGTCTCTACTAAAAATACAAAAATTAGTTGGGCATGGTGGTGCACGCCTGTAGTCCCAGCTACTCGGGAGGCTGAGGCAGGAGAATTGCTTGAATCCAGAAGGCGGAGGTTGCAGTGAGCCGAGATTGTGCCATTGCACTCCAGCCTGGGTAGCAAGAGTGAAACTCCGTCTTAAATAAATAAATAAATAAATAAATAAATAAATAAATAAAAGGCACAGAGTGGCAAGATGGATGAAGAAGCAAGACCCAATGGTATGCTGACTTCAAAAGACCCATCTTACATGTAATGACACCCATAAGCTCAAAATAAGGAAAAGAGAAAAATCTACCAAGCAAATGGAAAACAGAAAAAAGCAGAGGTTACAATTAATTTCAGACAAAATAGACATTAAACCAACAAAAATATAAAAGACAAAGAAGGTCTTTTATTGAATCCATAATGATAAAAGATTCAATTCAACATGAAAACCTAACTATTCTAAATAAAAGCACTCAACACAGGAGCACCAAGATTCATTAAAACAGTTCTTAGAGACCTACAAAGAGACTTAGATTCCTACACAATAATAGTGGGAGACTTCAACACCACACTGACAGTATCAGATAGATCATCAAGGCAGAAAATTAGCAAAGGTATTCAGGACCTGAACTTAGCATTTGATCAAATGGATCTAACAGATATCTGCAGAACTCTCCATCCAAAAACAGCAGAATATACATTCTTCTCATTGCCACATGCCACATGCTCTAAAATTGACCACACAATTGAACATAAAACAATCCTTAGCAAATTCAAAAAACCTGAAATCGTATCAACCACACTTACAGACCACAGCATAATTAAAATAGTATTCAATGCAAAGAAAATTGCTCAAAACCATTCATTTACATGGAAATTAAACAACCTGCTCCTGAATGAATTTTGAATAAATAATGACTTCTGGGTAAAGAAGTTCCTTGAAACTAATGAGAACAATGATACAACAAACCAGAATCTGTGAGACGTGGCTAAGGCAGTGTTAAGAGGGAAATTTATAGCACAAAACACCCACATCAAAATCTTAGAAAAATCTCAAATTAACAACCCAACATCACAACTAGAAGAAATAGAGAAGTAAGAGCAAACGAAGCACAAAGCTAGCAGAAGACCAGAAAAAGCCAAAATCAGAGGTGAACTGAAACAGACTGAGACATGAAAAACCATAAAAAATAATCAGTGAATCCAGTAGTTGCTGCTTTCAAAAAATCAGTAAGACAGAGAGACTGCTAGTTAGACCAATAAAGAAGAAAAGACAGATAATCTAAACAATTAGAAATGACAAAGGAGATATTACCATTAACCCCACAGAAATACAAATAACCATCAGAGACTATTATGAACACCCCTATGCACAAAAGCTAGAAAATTCAGAGGAAATGGATAAATTCTTGAACACATACATTTTTTCAGGACTGAACCAGGAGGAAACTGAATCTCTGAACAGACCAATAATGAACTCCAAAACTGAATCAGTAATAAATAGCCTACAATAAACAAAAGCCCAGGACCAGATTGATTCACAGCCAAATTCTATCAGATGTACAAAGAAGAGCTGGTACCATTCCTACTGAAACTATTGCAAAACAATTGAGGAGGAGGGACTCCTCCCCAAGTCATCCTTTGAGACCAGCATCATCCTGATACAAAAATGTGGCAGACACATGACAAAAAAGAGAAATTTTCAGGTCAATATCCTTGATGAACACAGCTGCAAAAATCCTCAGTAAAATACTAGCAAACATCAACACGTAAAAAACCTAATCCACAATAATCAAGTAGGCTTTATTCCTGGGATGCAAGGTTGGTTCAACATATGCTAATCAATAAATGTGATTCATCACATAAACAAAATTAAAGACAAAAACTACATGATTTTACCAATAGATGCAGAAAAGTCTTTTGATAAAATTCAACACCTCTTCATGTTAGACAACTTCAAAAAACTAGGCATTGAAGGACCATATGGCAAAATGGTAAGAGCCGGCTATGACAAACCCACAGCTAACATCACAGTGAATGGGCAAAAGCTAAAAGTATTCCCCTTGAAAATGGCACAAAGCAAGGATGCCCTCTTTCAACACTCTTATTCAATATAGTACTGGAAATTCTGGGCAAAGCAATCAGACAAGAAAAAGAAATGAAAGGCATACAAATAGGACAAGAGGAAGTCAAACTACCCCTGTTTGCAAACAACATAATTCTATATTTAGAAAACCCTATTGTCTCTGACCAAAAGCTCCTTGAGCTGATAAACAACTTTAGCAAAGTTTCAGGATACAAAATCATAGAAAAATCAGTAGCATTCCTGTGTACCAACAATATCCAAGCTGAGAGCCAAACCAGGAACATAATCCCATTCACAATGGCCACAAAAAGAATAAAATACCTAGGAATACAGCTAACCAGGGAGGTGAAAGATCTTTACAATGAGAATTATAAAACACTACTCCAAGAAATCAGAGATGATACAAACAAATGGTAAAATACTCCATGCTCATAGACAGAATCAATATTGATAAAATGGCCATAAAGCCCAAAGCAATTTACAGATTCAGTGCTATTACTATTTAACTATCATTGAGATTCTTCACAAAACTAGGCAAAAACTATTTTAAAATTCATATGGAACCAAAAAAGAGCTTGAATAGCAAAGGCAATTCTAAGAAAAAAGAATAAGGCTGGAGGTATCATGTTACCCAACTTCAAACTACCCTACAGGGCTATAATAAGCAAAACAGGATGGTACTGGTACAAAAACAGATAGACCAATGAAACAGAATAGAGAGCCCAGAAATAACTCCACACACCTATAATTATCTGATCTTTGAAAGAACTGACAAAAACATGCAATGGGAAAAGGATTTCCTATTCAATAAATGGTGCTAGGGTAACTGGCTAGCCATATGCAGAAGACTGAAACTGAATCCATTCCTTATATCATATACAAAAATCAAGTCAAGATTGATTAAAGACTTAAATGTAAGACCCAAAACTAATCCTGGAAGATAACCTAGGAAATACCATTCTGTCCACAGAAACGGGCAAAGATTTCATGACAAAGGAACTTAAACAAATTTACAAACAAAAAACAAACAACCCCATTAAAAAGTGGGCATAGGACACGAATAGACACTAAGACATACATGTGGCCAACAAACACATGAAAAAATGCTGAACATCATGAATCATTGGAGAAATGCAAATCAAAACCAAAATGAGATACCATCTCACACCAGTCAAAATGGCTATTATTTAAAAATCCAAAATATAACAAATGCTGGCAAGGTTTCAGAGAAAAGGGAACACTTATACACTGCTGGTGGGAGGGTAAATCAGTTCAGCCATTGTGGAAAGCAGTGTGGTGATTCTTCAAAGAACTAAAAACAGAATGACCATTTGACCCAACAATCTCATTATTGAGTATATACCTAAAGGAATATAAATTGTTCTACCATAAAGACACATGCATGCATTTATTCATTGCAGCACTATTCACAATAAGGAAAGACATGTAGTCAATCTAAACACTCATCAGTGGTACACTGGATAAAGAAAACGTGGTAAATATATACCAGGGAATACTATGCAGCCATAAGAATGAAGAAGATTCTGTATTTTGCTTAGTACTTGGGTGACAAAATTATCTGTATACCAAACCCCTGTGGTGCAGGCTTACCTATATAATAAACCTGTATATGTATCCTTAAACCTAAAATAAAAGACAAAAAACAAAAGAAAATTCTATGAAATACTCAAAAGGAAATGCTAGAAATTTAAAGCACTGTAACTGGAATGAAGAATATCTCTAAAAAATTCTTTCATCAGTGGATTGGACAGTCAAGGAAAGAATCGATGAGCTTGAAAGTATATCAGTAGAAAGCCCTCAAATTGACAAGAATAGAAAGGAAGGAAAAACACGGAAAAGAATATCAAAGAATTATGGGATAATTACAAAAGTTGTAACACAGAGATAATGGTGATACCAGAAGGGGAAGAAAGAAAGAAACAACAGTTTGAAGTAATAATGGCTGAAACTTTTGTAAATTGAATGACAGATGCTGTCTTGTTCTGTTTACTGCTGCTATAACAGACTATCACTGACTGGGTAATCTGTAAAGAAAACGAATTTATTTGTTTCATGGTTCTGGAGGCTGAGAAGTCTAAATTCAAAAGGTTGAATCTGGTGAAGGTCTTCTTGCTGCATCGTAACAGTATGGAAGGGCAACTCAGCATTTGAGAAAAAGAAAAAGGGGGGCTAACTTCTGCAATAACTAACCCATTCCCTCCATAATGGCATTAATCCACTCATGATGGTGAAGGCCTCACAACCTAATTACCTCCTAAAGGTCCCAAATCCCAACAGTTTTATATTTGCAATAAAATTTCAACATGAATTTTGGAGGAGACATTCAGATGAGATTGAATGCATTCAGGGTAGTATGGCCGCAGAAAGAGGAGGCATTCAATCCATAGCAGATGCCAAACCACAAATCCAAGAAGCTCAGGGAACACTAAGCAGAATTTAACCAAAAAAAGATCTACACATAGGCATATTATACTCAAACTACAGAAAATGAAAGACAAAGACAAAATCTTCCAAGAAGCCAAAAGAAAAAAAAATGCCTTTCTTATGGAAGAATAAGGCTAAGAATTAAATTGAACTTATCTTCAGAAATCATGCTGTCAGGAAGAGAGTGGAGTGAAATATCTAAAATGTTATAGTAAAAAAATAATAATCTGAAATATTGTATCCAACAAAATAATCCTTCAAAAGTATAGAAAAAATAAAGACTTTCTCAGACAAAAATTGAGGCCAAATCTGTATTTTTCTTTGGTTAATCTGAAATGGCCCACATCAAGCAGACTACACAAATGTTGAATTACATTTGCAATAGGTTGTGGTGATTGTGGACAACAAATCCACTGGTGGTAAACTGTCATGTAGACATCTGGCCACCAAGGTAGCCAGCAAGAGTTCCCTGGCACCAGAAGCATGAATAAGCCCTATGGCTACCAGCTTGGCATAGTGGCCCTGCGTAAGATTTGCTGCTACCAGAAGTCAACTGAGATGCTGATCCACAAGCTGCCATTCAAGGATCTGGTGCATAAGATGACAGAGAACTTCAAGATCAACTTGCACTTCCAAAGCTCAGCAGTGATAGCACTGCAGAAAGTGTGAGAGGCCTACCTGGTGGGGCTCTTTGAGAACATCCATCTGTGAGCCATCCATTCTGAGTGACTATCATGCCCAGAAACATCCAGCTCACATGCCACATTTGTAGAGAGAGCATAAAGCTTTCTCAGCAATAATTCTACCCAACTCAAAGTCACTTTTAAGAGCCATCCACTTTATCCGAAAATATGATAATTAACTTCTATGATTAATTTCTTCAATTAGTTCTATGTAAAAAATTTTAAACTCTGGTTGTGATTCTTTGTGTTTAAAGACTATTTGATTTGGGACTTTCAAATGAGGATTTGTTTTCATAAATAAAACAATAAGCTTGCTGGATTTGTTTCCTGGCAGTCTCCTAGAAGTGCTTTAAAAAATTAAGAGAATTTATTGCTAGTAGACCTGTCTTGCCAGAAATGTTAAAAGTAGTTCTGCAGAGAGAAGGAAAATTATATAGGTAAGAAAGTCAGATCTACATAGGAAAAAAAAGACTGTTCAAGAAGGGATAAATGAAATTTTAAAATATTTTACAGTTGACTCTTGTACAACACAGGGCTTAGGGGTGATGACACCACTTCACAGTCAAAAATCCATATATAATTTTTGACTTCCCCAAAACTTGACAACTAATAGCCTATTGGTGATCAGAAACCTTACTGGTAAATAGTTGATTAACACATATTTGTATCTTGTATGTATTATATATTATATTCTTACAATAAAATAAGCTAGAGAAAAGAAAATGGTATTAAGAAAATCATAAGGAAGAGGAAGTATTTTACTATTCTCTAAGTAGAGGTGGATCATCATGAAGTTCTTCATGCTCGTCACCTACACATTGAGTAGGTCAAGAAGGGGGAAGAGGGGCTGCACTTGCTGTCTTGGTGTGGCAGAGGCAGAAGAGAATTTGCATATAAGTGGGCCTGTACAGTACAAACCTGTGTTGTTCAAGGGTCAACCATATTTTTCTTATTTCTAACAGAGCTAAAAGAAAATAATTTGTTCAAAATAACAATAGAAACAATGTATTCAGTGATTACAGCTTATGGATATTTGAAATAATGACAACAATGTTAGAAACGATGAGAGAGAAGAATTGGTAACACCTCGTCATGAGGTATGTGAACTACCCATGAAGCAGTATAGTGTTATGTAAAACTGGATTTAGGATATTTGCTAATGTATATGACAAACCCTACAGCAATCACTAAGAAAATTGTAAAATGCAATACAGGTGGAGTATCCCTTCTCTGAAATACTTGGGACCAGCAGACTTTCAGATTCCAGCTTTTTTTTTTTTTGATTTTGGAATATTTGCATTATACTTATTATATTAGTTCTGCATCCCTAATCCAAAAAATATGAAATCTGAAATCCAATGAGTACTTTCTTTTAACGTCCCATTGGTGATCAAAAAGTTTCAGAGTTTGGAGCATTTTAGATTTCGAATTTTCAAAATAAAGATGCTCAGCTTGTATAATTAAAGTTCTAAGAGAAGAGAGTAAATGGAATAATTTTTTAAATGTTCAATTAAAACCAGAGAAGGCAGAAAAAAAGTGGAATACAAAACACAACACTATGCAGATGGCAACAAACATAAAATACTTACAAAAGTGTTAAATATTTATCCCAATATGTCAATAATCACTTTAAATAAGAATTGTCTGAATACTCCAATTAAAAGACGGACTTTCTAAAGAGGATTCCTTCTCTCTGGGCAGGGCACCTCTGAAAAAAAGGCAGCAGCCCCAGTCAGGAGCTTATAAATAAAATTCCCATCTCCCTGGGACACAGCACTTCGGGCAAGGGGCAGCTGTGGGTGAAGCTTCAGCAGACTTAAATGTTTCTACCTGCTGGCTCTGAAGAGAGTAGCAGATCTCCCAGCACAGCACTCTGCTAAGGGACAGCTCTGCTAAGGTACAGACTGCCTCCTCAAGTGAATCCCTGACCCCCGTACCTCCTGACTGTGAGACACCTCTCAGCAGGGGTTGACAGACACCTCATACAGGAGAGCTCCAGCTGGCATCTGGTGGGTGCCCCTCTGACAAAGCTTCCAGAGGTAGAAAGAGACAGTAGCCTTTGCTGTTCTGCAGCCTCTGCTGGTGATATCCAGGAAAAGAGAGTCTCAAGTAGACCTACAGCAGACCTGTAGCAGGGGGGCCTGACTGTTAGAAGGAAAACTAACAGAAAGGAATAGCATCAATATCAACAAAAAGGACATCCATACAGAAGCCCCATCCAAAAGTCACCATCAAAGTCCAAAGGTAGATAAATCCATAAAGATGAGGAAAAACAAGTGAAAAAAGGCTGAAAGTTCCAAAAAACAGAAGACCTTTTCTCCTCCAAAGGATCACAACTCCTTGCCAGCAAGAGAACAAAACTGGATGGAGAATGAGTTTGACAAATTGAGAGAAGTAGTCTTTAGAAGGTGGGTAATAACAAACTCCTCTGAGTTAAAGGAGCATGTTCTAACCCAATGCAAGTAAGCTAAGAATCTTCAAAAAAGGTTAAAGGAATTGCTAACTAGAATCACCAGTTTAGAGAAGAACATAAATGACCTGATAGAGCTGAAAAACACCACACAAAAACTTTGTGAGGCATACACAAGTATTAATAGCCCAATTGATCAAGCAGAAGAAAGGATATCAGAGATTGAAGATCAGCTTAATGAAATAAAGTGTGAGGACAAGTTTAGAGAAAAAAGAATGAAAAACGAACAAAGCCTCCAAGAAATACAGGACTATGTGAAAAGACCAAACCTATGTTTGATTAGTTTACCTGAAAGTGACAGGGAGAATGGAACCAAGTTGGAAAACACACTTCAGCATATTATGCGTGAAAACTTCCCCATCCTAGCAAGACAGGTCAACATGCAAATTCAGGAAATACAGAGAACACCACAAAGATACTTCTCGAGAAGAGCAACCCCAAGGCACATGATTATCAGATTTACCAAGGTTGAAATGAAGGAAAAAATATTAAGGGCGGCTAGAAAGAAAGGTCAGGTTACCCACAAAGGGAAACCCATCAGACAAACAGCAGATCTCTCTGCAGAAACCCTACAAGCCAGAAGAGAGTGGGGGCAAATATTCAACTTTCTTAAAGAAAAGAATTTTCAACCCAGAATTTCATACCCAGGCAAACTAAGCTTCTTAAGTAAAGGAGATATAAAATCCTTTACAGACAAGCAGATGCTGAGATTTTTATCACAACCAGGCTTGCCTTACAAGAGCTCCTGAAGGAACCACTGCAAAAACAATTTAGTATGTTTTGGCAGTGGCTGGAAAGGAAGAATTGGTACCAGCCACTGCAAAAACACACAAAATTGTGAAGCGCATAGACACTACAAAGAAACTGTATCAACTAAAGGGTGAAATAACTAGTCAGCATCATAATGACAGGATCAAATTCATACATAACAATATTAACCTTAAACATAAATGTGCTAAATGCCCCAATTAAAAGACACAGACTGGCAAATTTGATAAAGGGTCAAGACCCATCAGTGTGCTGTATTCAGGAGACCCATTTCACATGGAAAGACACACATAGGTTCAGAATAAAGGGATGGAGAAACATTTACCAAGAAAATGGAAAGCAAAAAAAAAAAAAAAAAGGCAGAGGTTGCAATCCTAGTCTCTGATAAAAGAGACTTTAAACCAACAAAGATCAAAAAAGACAAAGAAGGGTATTACATAACGGTAAAGGGATCAATGCAACAAGAAGTGCTAACTATCCTAAATATACATGCACCCAATACAGGAGTGCCCAGATTCACAAAGCAAGTTCTTAGAAACTTATACTCCCAGACAATAAGAGTGGGAGATTTTAACACCCCATTGTCAATATTAGACAGATCAATGAGACAGAAAATTAACAAGAATATTCAGGACCTGAACTCAGCTCTGGACCAAGCAGATCTAATAGACATCTACAGAACTCTCCACCCAAAATCAACAGAACACATCTTCTTCTCAGCCTTACATTGCACTTATGTAAAATTGACCACATAATTGGAAGTAAAACACTCCTCAGCAAATGCAAAAGAATGGAAATCATAACTGTCTCTCAGACCACAGTAATATCAAATTAGAACTCAGGAATAAGAAACTCACCCAAAACCGCACAACTTATTAGAGACATGCAAATCAAAACCACTGTGAGATACCATCTCACACCGGTTAGAATGGTGATCATTAAAAAGTCAGGAAACAACTGATGCTGGAGAGGATGTGGAGAAACGGGAACACTTTTACACTGTTGGCGGGAGTGTAAATTAGTTCAAGCACTGTGGAAGACAGTGTGGCGATTCCTCAAGGATCTAGAAACAGAAATACCATTTAATCCAGCAATTCCATTACTGGGTATATACTCAAAGGATTATAAATAATTCTACTATAAAGACACATGCACACATATGTTTATTGCAGCACTAGTCACAATAGCAGACTTGGAACCAAACCAAATGCCCATCAGTGATAGATTGGATTAAAAAAATGTGGCTTATATACACCATGGAATACTATGCAGCCATAAAAAAGGATGAGTTCATGTCCTTTGCAGGGAAATGGATGAAGCTGGAAATCGTCATTCTCAGCAAACTAACACAAGAACAGAAAACCAAATATTACATGTTCTCACTCATAAGTGGGAGTTGAACAATAAGAACACATGGACACAGGGAGGGGAATATCACACACCAGGGCCTGTCAGGGGGTGGGGGGATAGGAGAGGGATAACATTAGGAGGAATACCCAATGTAGATGACAGGTTGATGGGTGCAGCAGACCACCATGGAACATGTATACCTATGTAACAAACCTGCACGTTCTGCACATATATCCCAGAACTTATTTAAAAAGAAAAAAGACCCACTTTCAAGGTGAATGAAAAGAAATGAAGACCCAACTATATCTTGTCAATAACAATCCACTATATATGTAAAGACACAGATAGCTTGAAAGTAAAGGAGATTAAGTTATAACATGCAAACACTAATCAAGAGAAAAAAGCAGATTTCAGTAATAATGAATGGGTCAAATATCAAAGAAAACATAACAGCCCTTACTATATATGTTCCTAAACACAGAGTATCAAAATATTGGAGGCAAAATGTGATAACACTGCAAGAAATACCAGGCAAATCCACTGTGATAATTAAACATTTCAACACTATCAGTAATTGACAGATCTGCTATGTGGAAAAGCAGTAAGGACACAGTTGTACTGAATAGCACCAACAATTAACTAGTTCTAATTTACATCTGTAGACTATTTCATCTAAAACCAGAATATACATTCTTCTAAAGCTCACATGGGACATACACCAAGATGGACCAGATTGTGAGCCGCAAAAAAATACCTTAACAAATTTAAAAGTGCAAATTATTCAATGTACATTTTTGGACCATAATGAAATTAAACAAGAAAATAATAAAAATGTAGCTGGAAAATTCAAATATTTGAAGATTAAACAACACATTTCCAAATAAAAAATAAATCAAAGAGGAACGCTGAAGAGAAAATTTTTAAATAGTTTAAAATTAATCAAAATGAAAATGCAAATAAAGCAGTGCTTCACAGTAAATTTATATAATTGAATAGATATATTAGAAAAAAAGAAGAATCAATAACATTAATAATCTAGTATGCCACCTTTAAAACTAAAACAAGAAAAGCATATTAAATCCAAATTGACAAGAACAAAGAAATAATAAAAGAGCAGAATTTGGTGAAATTGAAGGCAAAAAAGGAGATAATAAGCATTAGAGTTAAAAGAAGAAAATTTCAGGCTGGGTGTAGTGGCCCATGCCTGTAATCCCAGCACTTTGGGAGGTCAAGGTGGACAGATCACTTGAGGACAGGACTTTGACACCAGCCTGGCCAACATGGTAAAACCCTATCTCTATTAAAAATACAAAAATTAGCCTGGTGTGGTGGCACATGCCTGTAGTCCCAGCTACTTGGGAGGCTGAGGCAGGAGAATGGCTTGAACCCAAGAGTTCAGAGGTTGTAGAGGTTGTAGTGAGCCAAGATTGTGCCATTGGACTCCAGCCTAAAAAAAAAAAAAAAAGGGATAATAAAATTTCAAATAAACAACTAAATTACTAAACTCTACACCTTAAGGAATCAGAAAGAGAATAACAAACTCAGCCTAGAGCCAGCAGAAAGAAGATAATAAACACTAGAATGAAAATAAATAGGGAGTAGAAAACAAGGAAAATCAATAAGACTAAAAGTCAGCACTTGAAAATATTTTTAATGACAAACCTTTAGCTAGATTGACCTTAAATAACAGAAAACTCAAATTAATAAAACCAGAAATGAAAGCAAAAATATTACCACTTAATAGAAACAAAGAGTATGAGTACTATGAACAACTGCATGCCAAAAAATCGGATAACCTAGATGAAATGGATACATTCTTAGAAACATACAATTTGCCAAAACTGAATAATTAAGTAATAGAAAATCTGAATAGACCTATAACTAATGAGGATATCAAATCAGTAATCAAAAAACATCCCAACACAGAAAAACACTGGACCAGATCATTTCACTAGTAAATTTTACTAAACATTTAAAGGAGAATGAACAAGAACCCTTTTCAAGCTCTTCAAAAAATAATAAAAGAGGAGGAAATACTTCTTATTAGCTTGGTACCAAAGTCAGCGGTACTACAAGAAAAAACAACCAGAAACCAATATCTGTTATGAGTACTTATGTAAAAAGTTCCACAAGGCAGTACCCCAGTGGGGACTCTGTGTGTGGGCTCCAACCCCACATTTCCCTTCTACAATGTTCTAGCAGAGGTTCTCCGAGGGTTTCATCCCCCCAGCAGACTTCTGCTTAGACATCCAGGCATTTCCATACATTCTCTGAAGTCTAGTAAGAGGTTCCCAAATTGCAATTCTTGACTTCTGTGCACCCACATGCCCAATACCATGTGGAAGGCACCAAGGCTTGGGGCTTGCACCCTCTGAAGCAACCACCTGAGCTGTACCTTGGCCCCTTTTAGCCATGGCTGGAGGTGAAGCAGCTAGGACACAGGGCACTGTGTTCTGAGGCTGCACAGAGCAGGGGTGTCCTCAGCCTGTGATGGGAGGGGTTGCCACCAAGATCTCTTACATGCCCTGGAGACATTTTCCCAATTGTTTTGGTGATTAACATTTGTCCCCTCACTACTTATGCAAATTGCTTGACTTTCTCCCAAGAAAATGGAGTTTTCTTTTCTATTGCATCATCAGGCTGCAAATTTTCCAAACTTTTATGCTCTACTTCCCTTTTAAACATAAATTCCAATTTCAGGTTATCTCTCTAAAGTTCAAATTTCTACAGATCTCTAGGGCAGGGGCAAAATGCTGCCAGTCTCTTTGCTAAAGTATAGCAAGATTGATCTTTGCTCCAGTTCCCAATAATTTTTTCATCTCCATCTGAGACCACTTCAGCCTGGACTTCATTGCCCATATCACTATCAGCATTTTGGTCAAAATCATTCAACAGGTCTCTAGGAAGTTCCAAACTTTCCTACATCTTCCTATTGTCTTCTGAGCTCTCCAAACTGTTCCAACCTATGCCCATTACCCAGTTTCAAAGTTGCCTCCACATTTTCAAGTATCTTGTTAGCAGTGCCCCACTCTCTGTGGTACCAATTTACTGTATTAGTCCATTCTCACACTGCTATAAAGATACTACCTGAGCCTGGGTGATTTATAAAGGAAAGAAGTTTAATTGACTCACAGTTCTGCATGCTTGGGGAGTCCTCAGGAGACTTACAATCATGGCAGTAGGAGAGGCAGGCATGTCTTAGATGGCAGCAGGTGAGATAGAACATGCAGGAAAAACTACCATTTATTAAAACCATTAGATCTTGTGAGAATTCACTTACTATTATGAGAACCACATGGGGGAACCATTCCCATAATCCAATTGCTTCCCTCCCTCAACATGTAAGGATTACAGGTCCCTCCCTCCACAAGTGGGGATTACAATTCGAGATGAGATTTGGATGAGGACACAGAGCCAAACCATATCAAGCACAAAGAGGGACTTACGCCTGGAATGTAAGGGTTGTTCAACATACAAACATCAAACAATATACTATACCCTATTAATGGAATGAAGAGAAAAAAAAAACACATCATCATCTCAATTCACGTAGTAGAAATATCATTTTAGAAAAATTCAACAATCCTTCATGAAAAAAATAACATTCAACAACCTAGGAATTAAAGGAAACTCCTCAACTCCTCAACAAAACAAAGGACATACACAAAAAGCCCACAGCTAACAACGTATTCAATGGTGAAAGACTGAACATTTTTCCCATAAGAGCAACAAGACAAGGAAGTCCATTTTTTCCACTTCTATTCAACATAGTATTGAAAGTTCTAGCCAAAGCAATTTGTCGAAAGAAGATAAACAAGAGGTGTATAAATTGGAATGGAAAAAAATAAATGTATCTGTGTTTACAGATGGAATGATTACATATATAGAAAACCTAAAGATTTCCCCCCAGAAATGGTTAAAGCTAATAAACAATTTCAGCAAAAGTGCAGGATACAAAATCAACACACAAAAGTGTGATATACTTTGTATACTAACAATATATAATCTGATAGGGGAATTTAAAAAATCTATTTCATTTGCAATAGAATAAAAAAAATACTTAGAAATATGCTTAACTAAGGAAGCCAAAGACTTATACATTGAAAACTAGAAAAGATACCCTATTTAATCATTTAGATTGGAAGATTAATGTTGTTTTCAATACAATCCAAAGCAATCTATAAGCTTTCATGCAATCCCTATTAGAATTGGAACACTTAATGTTGTTTTCAATACAATCCTTCCATGCAATCCCTATTAGAATTGAAGACACTAAGATCAGAAGATTTCATGTTGTTTTCAAAACAATCCAAAGCAATCTATAAGTTTCCATCCAATCCATATTAGAATCCCAATAATGTGTTTTGCACAAATAGAAAAAAAAATTATCCTAAAATTCATATGGAATCTCAAAGGACACCAAATAGATCAAACAGACTTGGAAAGGAAGAACAAAGTCGGAGGACTAAGGCCTTTGATTTCAAAACTTACTATATGTAACTAAAATAATCTAAATAGTATGGTACTTGAATAAAGACAGACATATAAACCAACAGAATACAATAGAGAATCCAAAAAGAAACCCTTGAGAATATGTTCAAATGATTTTTGACAAGGGTATCAAGACTTTTTAGTAGGGGAAGGAAAGTGTATTCAAAAAATGGTGCTGGGACAACTGGATAGGCTGATGGAAGGGAATAACAGGGAGTTATTTTTTAATATATGTAATTTTAATTTGGAATGATGCAAAAGTTCTAGAGATCAATAGTGGTGATAGCAGCACAGCAATGTGAATGCACTTAATACCACCAAATTGGACTGGTAAAAGTGGCTAAAATGGCAAATTTAATGTCATGTGTATTTTACTACAATGTTTTTTTAAAAAAATTGGAATGTACAACTTAATGATCAGACCTTAAAGTATACTAAGGACTTTAGTTAATAATAATGTATCAGTATTCATTTATCGATAGTTAAAAAAAAGTACCATACTATTACAAGATGCTAATAATATGGGAATCTGTGGGCAGCAGGTGGCAGAGGTGGGGTGCAAGAGAAAAGTATGGGTGCTCTCTGTATGTACTTTCTGATCAATTTTTCTGTAGACCTAAACCTACTCTAAAATACAAAGTCAGTTTTTCAAAAAGCCAGTATTATTGCATTTTTGTTGTTTTACTTCTGTTTTTTTTCTAAATGTTTTAAAAGCCAAATGCATAAAGCTATAAGTACAAATCTGTTAACAGACACACAGTATATAAAGATTAAATTTGTGACAACATAAAGAGGGAGATGGAAGTATAAAGGAGCAGAATTTTGTGTATCATTGAAACTAAGTTGATATTAATTTAAACTTGAGTGTTGTATAGTTAAGATATTAATTGTAATACCCAGAGTGACCATTAAGAAAAAAAAAACACTGGAAAAAAACACACAAAAAAGAAATGAGAAATGAATGAAAATGGTACACTAGAAAAACTATCAAATTATTTTCCACAGTGGCTGTACCGTTTTACATTCCCACAAGCAATGTACAAGAGTTCCAATTTCGCCGGGCGCGGTGGCTTAAGCCTGCAATCCCAGCACTTTGGGAGGCCGAGGCAGGTGGATCACAGGGTCAAGAGATCGAGACCATCCTGGTCAACATGGTGAAACCCCGTCTCTACTAAAAATACAAAAAAGTAGCTGGGCATGGTGGCACATGCCTGTAATCCGAGCTACTCAGGAGGCTGAGGCAGGAGAATTGCCTGAACCCAGGAGGCGGAGGTTGCGGTGAGCCGAGATCGTGCCATTGCACTCCAGCCTGGGTAACAAGAGCGAAACTCCTTCTCAAAAAAAAAAAAAAAAAAAAAGAGTTCCAACTTCCCCACATCCTTGTCAATACTTAGGTTACATAAAAAAGTTATAGACATACTAGTGGGGGTAGAGTGGTGTAGCTATGGTTTCGATTTGCATTTCTTTAAAGACCAATAATGTTGAGCATCTTTTCATGTGCTTTGGCCATTTGCATATATTCTTTGGAAATATGCCTTTTAAATTCCTTTGCCTAGTTTTTAATTGTGTTATTGCTCTTTTCATTTTTGGCATACTAGAAAAATCACATTAACAGGAGTCTCAAAAAGGCAAAACTTTTGAGCCATTTTCTTTCACTTCTTATCTACTTAGTATTTACACACCAAAAGGTGATATTCACTTAAGTTTCTGTTTTACTAAATTTTTTTGCCTCACAATACATTATTACCTGTTTAAGGAACTGAAAGATGATAGAGAGCCCTACTCTAGGAGCACAAGTTTTTTGTGTACTTGGTCACTGTCTCACTGAGGAATAAATCTTCAGCTCTGGGCTAGGGTTTATCATCTAAGGTGCTTCAAAGAGCATAAAATTACTTCAATTGTATTATCTCAGTGAAATAAATCCCCACTAGAGAACAAAGAATATCTACATAGAATTCTGAATTTTTCATATACACTGTTTAGGGTCACTTTAGTGCAATCAGATTACGAGATTTGTTGTAGCACAGAATGGAGCTCCAACATAAGAGATCAGATCATATGCTTGTACATACAACCATTTTCTCATTTTTCATTTTGGATCATAGATTTCAGTGCGCCTAACTTTCTTCTCTGGTAAATAAATCAATCTCCCCAAAAACATTAATACCAGTGAGATCTAGACACGTTTGAAAATCCTGTAAATATCACCTTAGAGAGAAAAAAAAATTATTCGCTAAGAAAATAGAATTTCATACTTTACAGAGTCTGTTCCCACAACTTCGGGTATTCAACTGGGACAGTAATAAGAAGACACTGCTGGGCATGGTGGCTCATGCCTGTAATCTCAGCACTTTGGGAGGCTGAGCCACGCAAATCACGAGGTCAGGAATTCAAGACAAACCTGACCAATATGGTGAAACCCCATCTCTATTAAAAACAGAAAAATTAGCCCAGAGTGGTGGTGTGTGCCTGTAATCCCAGCTACTTGGGAGACTGAGGCAGGAAAATCGTTTAAATGCAGGAGGCAGAGGATGTAGTGAGATGAGATCATGACACTGCACTCCAGTCTGGGCGACAGAGTGAGATTTCATCTAAAAAAAACCCAAAAAACAAAAAATAAAAAAAAAAACAAGACACCATTAATTGTGAATGAATATTAACAAAAATGTGTGTTTTAAAAAATAAACTGTAAAATTTTATTTTACATAGCACAAAGATGATTGACTAAACTGTGCTAACTACCACCAAGATGATTTAAGCGTTTATACATTTTGAATAGAAACTTCCTTCAAGAAGAGCTTAGGAATCTTACTGTTGAATTACATCACTTAATATAGTTTTAAATCATCATTGATTATGCGAATTATCAATAATTTATAATTATTTGAAGTGTCTCAACATATATGAAATTGCTAAAAGAATAAAAGGTCTTATAATATCAAGTTTGTTAGTGCTATGAGATGACTTCTATTTCCATAACAGGAATTTTGAATATTAAGTTCAGGCAAAGAAAAAATGCTTTTCTCTGCAGACTATTCTTCAGCCTCCAAAATCTTTCTAATGAGCATTTTGATACTTACAAATTGATCTGTATTTGTATTTGATTGTACTTTGTATTTCCAATTTGATTATTTTCTGTGAGTTTAGACAGCTTATTTATTGTCTTCAACATTAGTAAAAACATAAAACAAAAAGATGCCATTTTCATTATCAGATTGACAGATATGTTTAAATATGCAGATAGTACTGCTGGTGAGTGTGTGGGAAATGAGGGACTCTGATATACTGAGAAAGCATATGATGATATAATCCCTTTGTAAGGAGGTTTCTAGCGTCTACTAAAACAACAACAAAAAAACGCCTATGACCCAAGAGTCTACTTCTCAGAATCATCCACACAAACAAATATGATATTGTAAGACTATGAAATATTATATAAAACTAATAAGAAGGAGAGAGATATATACCTATATGGAAAAATCTCCAAGACATGCTATTGAAAAAAAGAGCTGCAGACTGATACATATCCTATGGTAACATTTAATATTCCAAAAAAGTTTCAGAACACATGGATATATTTGTATGTAGGTAATGCATAAAAAGGTTCTAGAAACTGACAATATGTATTACTTCTAGGAAGAAGACTGAAATTGGGGTTTATAGCTGAAGAGGTCTTTAACTTTACTTGTAATACTCAATCTTTTGAAGTCAAAATGTATTAAGCTATTACATGAGTTTGATTTTAAAGGGCTCAACAAATGTCAATCCTTTTATGCTACCCAAATTCTGTACAAACTGAGTAAAAAGAGTGAAGCAGATGAGAAATAAACACATAATCTTTGTTACTAATAATTCTAAAACAGAGAAATATGATTTAGATCTTTGGGCAGGAAGGCTTCCTAAAAAGAAATTTCAGAATTTAACCCACAATCCCATCCAATTAAAAATTGGGGCCCTATTTTCAACCTTCACTTGAAAACTTATGTTATAAAACAGCAAAGAAGAACACAGCCCTCTGTGGAACAAGAAAGGGAAGACAGAAGGGTAAGAGTGAATAAGGGTGGGGACACAGAAAAGCCAGAGATGATATTCTAATAAGGATCCCACTACATGTAAGGCTACATCAAAAGTGGGGGTGGGGTGGGGGGAAACCGTTATTCCCTAACGGCACATATAAATAAAATTTTTAAAAATGTAAATTGCTCTTTTTTTAGGAAATATGGAGCCTTTGGTGACTTTGAGGGCAGAGTTTTAGTTGAGTAGTAGAGAAAGAAACTAGATTGCAATTGTGTGAGGACTAACTAGGAGATGAGAAAGCAGAAATAACAAATGTGGAAAAACGATTATTCTGAAAGGATGGAGAGAAAGCTGGAAAAGTATGTGAGATTAGTGTTGGGAAAAAGGACTTTATTCCTCCCAAGGGAAAAATTAGTATATGTTCCATGTAGATATAGAGAAACCTTTAAAAACAATGGGGTTAAAATACAGGAGACTGTAAATAATTACAAAAGTAAAAGTCCCTAAGAAAAAGCAAACACTGACAGAACTGAAGGGAAAAAATACCATTTTATAATAACAGTAGGAAACTTCAAATCCCATACTTAATAATGAATAGAGCATCTAGACTCAAGATCAATAAAGAAATAAAGGACTTGAACAGCGGTATACATCAACTAGACCTAACAGACATATATAGAACTTTGCACCAAATAATGGCAAAAACATATTCTTCTAAAATAAGTCTCAATGAACTTTATAAGACTGATATCATGTGAAATATCTTCATTGACAGTGGCTGAATCTAGGAATCCACACCTGAAAGAAAAATTTAAAATTCACATATATATGGAGATTAAACAACACACTATTAAATAACCAATGGGTCAAAGAAGAAATCACAAGGAAAATCAGAAAATACTCAGAAATAAATAAAAAGAAAAACAGCATAACTAAACTTATGGAATGCAGCAAAGATAGCGATCAGAGAGAAGTTTATACTATAAACACCTACATCAAAAAATAAAAAAGATACCAAATCAATTACCTAACCTTATACCTTGAGGAACTAGAAAAAGAAGAGCAAATGAAACCCATAGCTATCCGAAGGAAATAAATATTTCGAGAAGAAATAAAGAAAATAGAGGATGAAAAAACAGTACAGAGAATCAATAAAGCCAAAAGTTGGTTTTTCAGAAAGATAAAGAAAATTGACAATCTTTTAGTTAGACAGACAAAAAAAGAAGACATAAATATCTAAAACCAGAAAGGGGAAACATTATTACCAGCCACATAGAAATTTTAAAAGATTAAAAGTACACAACAAACATTTGTCCACTAACAAATTAGATAACTTAGATGAAATCAACAAATTCTTAAAAACACACATAAATTACCTAAACTGACTCAAAATCTGGACAGAAAAGAAACTGAACTGAATAGAAAATCTCAACTGACCCATAAACAGTGAAGAAATTGGACCAGTAATCAAAAACTTCCCCCAAAAGAGAATTCCAGGACCAGATGGTTTCACTAGACAATTCTAACAAACATAAAGAAGAGTCAACAACAATCCTCAAGCTCTTCTAAAAAGTAGAAGGGGGAGTATCTTCTAACTAATTCTACGGAGCCAGTATTACTCTGATATCAAAACCGGATGAAGACATCACAAGGAAACAATACATCCCTGCATCCCTTATGAATATAGATACAAAAATTATCAACAAAATCCCAGCACACCAAATCCTACAGTATATTAAAAAGATTGTATACCATGACCAAGTGGGATTTATCCTAGAAATGCAAGGGTGGTCAACATAAGAGAGTCGAATCACATAATATACCACTTAAATAGAAAAAAAAAAAATCCCCACATGATCATCTCCGTTGAAACAAAAAAAGATATTTGATAAAACCTGATACCCTTTAAAAAAACACTGATAAAATCAGGCACAGAAAGGAACTTCCTTACCATGATAATCAGAATTTATGAAAATCCCACGACTAATGTCATACTCAATAGTAAAAGACTGAAAACTGTCACTGAGAAGATCAGAAACAAGACAAGCATGCCCGTTTTCAGCACTGTTATTCAAATTAAGCCAGAGCAATTAGACCAGAAAAAGAAATACATGATAACCATATAGGAGAAAAGAAGATAAAGTATTTCTATTTGTAGACGAAATGATCCTATGGATAGAAATTTCAAAAGAATCCACAAAAAAGCTACTAGAGTGAATAAATAAGTTCAGCAAAGTTGCAGGTGACAAAATCAACACACACGTATCAGTTATATTTCTGTATACCAGCAATGAACAATCTGAAAAAGGAAAGAAAACAACTCCATTTACAATAGCATATAAAAGAGTGAAATACCTAGGAATAAAATGAACCAAGGAGGAGAAAAACTTACATACCTAAAACTAAAAAATATTCCTAAAAGAAGTTAAAGACCAAAATAAATATAAGGCCATTATGTGTTTATAGAATGGAAACTAAATATTGTAAAGATGGCAATACCCTCAAAGCAACCTATAGATTCAGTAAAAATATCAATGTGAAAATTCCGAAGACTTTTTTGTTTAAGTGGAAAAGCTGACTCTAAAATTGACATGGAATGGAAAATGACTCAGAATAACAAAAACAATCTTGAAGCAGAAGAACAAAGTTGGAGCATATACACTTAATGATTTCAAAACATGCTACAAAACTACTATAATCAAAATTCTGCAGTACTTGATGAAATACAGAGGTCCAGTTTCATTCTTCTGTTTCCCAGCACAGCTCAAAATAAATTATAAATACTATGAAACTACTAGGAAAAAAAAATAGGAGAAATACTTCAGGATATTGGTCTGGGCAAAGATTTTATGGATAAGACCTAAAAAGCACAGGCAAAATAGCAAAAATAGACAAATGGGATTATATCAAACTAAAAAGCTTCCACACAGCAAAAGAAACAATCAGAGAATGAAAAGACAATCTACAGAATGGGAGAAAATATTTGCAAACTGTTCATTCAACAAGGGATTAATATCCAGAATATATAGTTATGTATTGTTTAACCATGGGGATACATTCTGAGAAATGTGTCCCTAGGCATTTCCATCATTGTGAGACTATCACAGACTCAGATTTTCTTAATCTCTTCTAAAAGTAAAAGAGCAAAAAAGCTCTTCTACTTAGAAGAAAAGTACTACTAACAAATACCTAGATGGTATAGCCTACTACATACGTAAGCTATGTAGTATAGCCTATTGCTCCTAGGCTGCAAACCTGTATAGAATGTTATTGTATTGAATAATACAGGCAATTGTAAGACAATGGTAAGTATTCATGTATCTAATCATATAAAAGGTACAGAAAAAATTTGGTATTATATTCTTATGGGACAACTCTCATACATGCAGTCCATTATGTACTGAAACGCTGTGTGGTACATGACTATACAAGGAACTCAAACAACTAAACAACAAAAACACAAATACTTCAATTTAAAAATTGGCAAATAATCAGAACAGGCCTTTCTCAAAAGAAGACAGACAAATGGCCAAAACGTATATGACAAAACACTCAACATCACTAATCATCAGGGAAACGGAAATCAAAACCGCAAAGAGATATCATTTCACCCCAGTTAGAATGGCTATTGTCAAAAAGACAAAAAGAAAAATGCTGGTAAGGATGCAGAGAAAATGGAACTCTTACACACTGTTGGTGGGAATGTAAATTAGTATAGCCACTATGGGAAACAGCATGGAGATTTCTCAATAAACTAATAATAGAGCTACCATATGATCCAGTTATCTTACTGCTGGGTATATATCAAAAAGAAAGGATATCAATATGTCGAAGATATATCTGCACTCTCATGTTTATTGCAGCACTATTCACAATAGTCAAGATATGAAATCAGTATAAGTACCCATCAACAGACGCAGGGATTAAAAAATGTGTTCAGCCATAAAAATGAAAGAAATCTTGTCATTGATGGAAACATGGATGAACCTGGAGGACACTATATGAAATAAGCCAGGCACAGAAAGATAAATACCACATTATCATTCATATGTGGAAGCTAAAAAAGCTTATCTCACAGAAGCAGAGCGTAGAATAGTGGTTACTATTAGGCTGGTGCAAAAGTAATTGTGTTTTTTTTTTTTTTTTTCATTAAAAGTTAAGAGAAGATAGGGAAGGGAGTGGAGAGGGAAAGGTTGGTTAACAGACACAAAATTACAGCAAGATAGGAGGAATAAGTTCTAATATTCTATTGCACTGTAGGGTGACTATAGTTAAGAATAATGTATTGGGTATTTTCAAACAGCTAGAAAAGATTTTGAATGCTCCCAAAACAAAGAAATGATAAATGTTTGAGGTGATAGATACACTAATTACTCTGATGTTTAAAACTATACAACTTTTAGAAGAAAACATAGGGGTAAGTCTCTTGTGACCTTGAATTTGGCAATGAATTCTTAGATATGACACCAAAAGCGCCAGCAACAAGAGAAAAAAATAGATGAATTGAGCTTCTTTGAAATTAAAATCTTTTGCACATCAAAGGACATCGTTAAAAGTGAAAAAACCTACAGAACAGGAGAAAATATTTGCTAATCACATAGCTAATAAGGGGCATGTATGTATATACTTGAAAACTCCTACAATGCCAAAAAACACAATTAAAAATGGGCAAAGAACTTAAATACACATTACTCAAAAAAATACATGCAAATGGCCAATAAGCATATAAAAAGATGCTCAACATCATAAGACTTTCAGTAAATGCAAATTAAAACCACAATGATATACCACTTTACACCTACTAAGATGGCTATTTTTAAAATAATGGAAAATAATAAGGATGTGGATACATTGGAAACCTTGCATTTTGCTGACGGGAATGTAAAATGGTACAGGCACTGTGGAAAACAGCTTGGCAATTCCTCAAAAAGCTAAACATCTTATACAACCCAGCAATTCCACAACTAGGTATATACCCAAAAGAATTTAAATCAGGGACTCAAACAGATATTTGTACTCCAATGTTCACTGCAGCAATATTCATAACCACCAAAAGATGGAAACAAGTGAAGTGCCCATCAACAGATGACACCTCATGAACAATGTAGGAGGTGACTTTGTATCCCACAATTCCCATCCAAGTAGAGACTATCAACTTTGCACTTTAATACACACCCCACACTCACCCTTCTCTTTAGCTGATGTTGGAAAATTCCATAGCCATCAACTGATTAAGTATGTGCTCCACATGGCATTTGAGACACAGAATTATTTCCAAAGGGTCTGGTCCAATTGTATTTTGATGATCTCCAACACTGAGAGTAGTACCCACAGCTGGTATTACAGGCTACAGGAATTCTGTGGATTAAAAAATGTTATAAAGAACTTCAAAAATCATCTAAATTGAAGTTTCACAATGCAAAAAAAACTAGCTTCCTTGTTTCTCTTAATGCACAAGTGTAGCTAATTGTGCTTCATTTAAACTTTTAGATGTACCACAATAGATTCACACCTGATCCTAGTAGAAATTAAACTAGGTATAGCTATTAAAAGTAGGGATCCATTACACCATATTGAGATTTTCTGGTTTAGAACTTCCCTAAAAGTTAGGAGCGGAAGGTCAACAGAAAGATCACCATTTGTATACTTACCCTAATATCTGTATTTCCCAATTCTGGGCAGTAAATTAACAGTAAAAGAGGCATGGGGTAGAAGATGCAGAGGTGTCCCCAAAATCCTAAACTATACTCTGTCATTCGATTCCACAAACCACCTGCAGAGAAGCTAGCCTTTGTTAAGAATAAACAGGACAAGCTTAGTATAGACAACATAGCTTCAACTGTATAAACTATGCAAATAGACAGAATAATGGGTTTTATGGGAATTCATTTCTTCCTAACTACATACTTCTAAAGGAATTTGGTATCCTGTGGCTATGTCATACATAGACCTGAGCTCTGACCAAAAAGAATCAGCACAAACAAGGGGGCTGCTACCAACTGTGGCACAAATCACCAAGTCCAAAGCATTGGCCCAAAAACAAAGGCAAGGAGTCAACAGTTACCAGGATGAGATAGATGAGATTATCTATGAAGCAGTTTCAATGGGTAATCCCCAGAAACACTCTCTTCTGCGACTCAGGACTTCATGGGGAGAGAATCTCAGATGCAGCAGTAAATCTAATACCCCTGGATAGGGAGAGAGCTGTTGAGGGCACAGTGGGGCTGGGTCCCTTCAGAACCACACTTCCTGTGCAGCTGTCCATGGCTTACTGAACAGGGGTGAGAACCAGGAATCCTCTTGGGGTCAAACAGCTTCAAGGCATCCTGATGAGACATTTTATGTGAAAAGCTGAGCACAAGTTCTGGAACTGAGACTACAATGAAAGCATCTGTGTTCCCTTCCTCCTTCCTCCCTTTCCCAGGGCTGCCCAGATAGGGCTTCATTCCTCATTTGAAGCCCTATCAGTAGAAGCCTACAAGATAGCTAATAGCACAGTCCTGTCTTCTTGCATAGAGTGATTCTACTCCTTGAACATGTTGAAACTAAATAATCAATGCGAACTTGTTTTGTTTGTGCCCTCCTACAGACACGCAGGCAGTGTTCTTCACCATCTTTATGCTGTCTGTGCTTTATCCCCCGCAGACTAGATTTCAACTGAAAAACTAGGACAATATTTTCACCAGTTTTAGCATGCAACTTTATTAACAACATGGAAATAAAATCTCAAAAGAATACACTTATATCAATTTAAAGCACAGAAGTATAAGCTTAGGATGAATAGATTCATTATCAGGTCATGTTGCAGAAATACTAAAAATAATCTCCATTTATATTATATAGCACAATAAAAATCAGCACGTTTCAGGAACTCGAGATTAATTGGTATTCTCCCTCAATCAACATGGAAGACATAAGTATTGAATTTATAATTATAATATGCATTGTTTCCGTATTGCAACTCCAAAAAACTATTTGAGGCTTTATAAAAACAGAGGGGTATTCAGAGTTTGAGTATTAATCGTATGACTTTATCTCTCACTTCAGGATCACTGTGTTCTGCTAAGTCTTGGAGTTTCTGACCAAACTGTTTTGCTTCCTGGAATATTGAAATAAGCTCAGATTTAGTGAACTTTTCTTTGGTAAATAACTTTGCCTTTGTTTTGAACTGAAAGTTTATATTCTCAAATATTTCAATAATATTAAGAATATTGGCCTTTGACTCATTCTTGTTAAAGGGTGCAACCAATGATGACAGTACTTTGGCACTGACCAATTCTCTTGTATTGGCTTGATTTTTAGACAAACACAAAAACACTTTTAAAACATAAAACTTGGTTTTGACACTTCCCTTGTTTAACAAGGTGAGGAAATCTGGTATATAACTGGTAATCACATAGTGATCTTCAAATTTTACACTCAAGTGCCCTAATAATTTCAGTCCAGTCAGTTGCACAGGGGAGTTCAAGGGGCAAGAGACTATGTCCTTACAAACTTGGTGTATATATGACTCTTCTGCTTTTGGTTCTTTGGAAGACTCAGAGCTGTCATCCACCGTACTTAAAGCTCTAGGGTGTTCTTTAACATTGGGATTATTGACCAAGTTTTCAATCATAACAGTAATACCTACATCATGAATTATATCTTGTGTAAATGGATAAGCAGGACTGATGCCCATTATCATGGTAGCTATTTGATGAATGAAAGGATCCTTAGTTAACTTAAGGAGGGCAACAAGTTTATCAAACTCTTTAGGCTCCAAACTAAATGCATGTGATTTGCAGCGGCAAGCCTTTGGATTGGGCCCATACTTTTCCCTTTGCTTAATCTGTTTTTTGATCTCGGCTAAGGTCTGGAAATAAGGCCCATGATAAGGTGGGATCTTGGTCAGAGGTCGAATCCCCAGAGGAGTTTCAATCAAGGTCTCAACCAGGGTCCAGTTTCCTTCTGGAGGCAAGGATTGCTCTCCTCCCTCAATTGGAACTAGGACAATATACCTGGCCCTTGACCATGCTATTGCCTTTTGTTTTATAGTAAGCATGGGTTTAGGTGTGGGTTTGGGCTTTTCCTGGATCTTAGGTAGGGGCTTATAAACTTGAGGAGAGGTCTCTTCTTCAGGCCAGAACCAGGACCCTACACTAGGTTCTTCTCCAGTCCAGAACCAGGAGCAGATATTTTCTTCATCCTCATCACTGGATTTCATCCCAATGCCAGCTTTGTCCCCAGCCTTGGCCTTGATGCTGGCCTCTTCCCTTCTGTCAGGTCTGGACCCAGTATTGGCCTTATCATGTGACTTGGTATAGGACCTGATATCTGCCTCACTGACAGCAACAACCTTGACTTCAGACTTTGTTACAGCACTGACCCTAGACATAGGCATGGCCTTTGACTTGGTTTGTGGCACTATACTATGTTCTGCCAGGGGTTTTGCCTTAGTCTCAACCACGACTCTAGTCTTAGTTGTATCTTCCATCCTGCTCTCTTCCCTTGTCACAGCCATAGTCACAGTGTAGGTCACCGTATGTGTCCTGGCCATTGCTCCGTCACCAGCTTTGGCCTGGGTCACTGATTCTGTTTTCAGTTTTGCCTCAGCCACTGACTTGGCCTGTGTTTCACCACTCACTCTAGCAGCAGCAGGACCTCTGACTCCATCTTTCAGGCCAGCCTCAGCCTTTTCTCTAGCCCTTGCTTCTGTCCCAGAGCCAGCCATGTTCCAAGTTTAAGGCAAGGACAAGTTATATACCCCCAACCCTGTCTCAGCCTTGACTGAAGGTCTGTCCCGGTTGGTGTTTTCATACAAAGTCCAGTAGTCACTCTGTCCCCTTTCCAACTACAGGCTCTGCCAGTGACATAGAAAACATGCAGAGGAAGCTCACTCAAGGTAGGGAAGGATGGCTGTGCATGGGCGCAGCCCTGTGGAGGGTGGTGGTCTTCAGCCACTCCAAGGCCACCAGATCTGCCACTGAAGTAGGACCTAGGGGTGGAGGAAGGAAATGGGGCTTTGAGTCTCTTCCAATTTTTTCTCCTCATGCTGATCAGCACAAGGAGACAGGAGAGTATGGAGATTCAGTGCTAGGTAAGAGAGGTAGATAACTAGCAAACTCTTTCTCCCTTCATTTCACCCACTCCCTATGCTTCCAAGCACTGTCAACCTTCTTTCCAGGCACCAAACAGGAGCACAAAGGAAAAGTGGATGAGAGCCTAAGGAATTCCTATAGTGGTTCTTGACCACTGCTGGAGCCAAGCAGCTCTCCACTACTACATCCTACAGGTCTACCCAGGCAATCCCCACACTCATACCAACCTGCACTGATCTCGAGTAACTTTCTCCTCCTTACCTTGCTTCCAATGGTGACAAGCCCTACAGCAGATCTACAGGCAGACCTATGAACAAATAAACAAACAGGAGAATATGGAAACTGATCTCCTGGTGACAGAGCTTGGTCTCTGGTCCCTATTCTTGCCTTTCCAGATACATTTTGTCTACTGTTTCCCTCCTAGTCCCCTTTCCCTGCACTGCTTTGTTTCAGGGCTACTCCTTCTTCTTCTCCCTATTGACAACCATCTTCCTCTTTCTTCAGTGATTGCCCTAGAACAGGTGTCCCCAAACTATGGCCCGCGGGCCGCATGCAGCCCCCTGAGGCCATTTATCTGGCCCTTGGCCGCACTTCAGGAAGGGGCACCTCTTTCATTGGTGGTCAGCGAGAGGAGCACAGTATGTGGCGGCCCTCCAATGGTCTGAGGGGCAGTGAACTGGCCCCCTGTGTAAAACGTATGGGGATACCTGCCCTAGAATATCCTTCATTCAGATTAGACTAGGGTTAAGCATGAGAGCAGGACGATCGAGTGGGAAGTGGGAAAGGCAGGTCTTAGTATTCTGTACCCCCAAAGCTTACCAAGACTCCCAACTAAATCAGCAGCAGCAGAGGGTGGGGCAGGTGGAAACAACTGGTAAAATGACAAAACAGAAGAGATGGAATTCTCTAGCTGAAGTTGCCACCCCCCCACCCCCGACCCCGTCCCTGTAGCTTTACACCAACCTTAACAGATACAGGGCAATTTTCTCTTCTTCGTAATTTCCTAGCTTTAAGTTGGGTGGTCATTTTACAAAACTTCACAACTGACAGTTCCACAGTCCTAGAGACAGATCTACTTACAGGGATTCACAAAAACAGAGACCAATAAATGAAGACACAGGAGACAGCTGAGGCTGAGTCTTTGGTAGAGACTAGCACCTAGAGCAGATTCTTTCTGAATACAGGTACCTGATCTGCAAACATTTTCTATCTCCCTTTTTTTCTCCCACTCCTAAATCTCCAAGCCCTCTGCTCTATTCTCAAAGTCTGACAATTCCTATACAGAGACAACTCAAACATCCCTACAAGGTAGTAGTAGTGGTGTTTGTAGGGATGAAATGACTAGACAAACCACGGAGGCTGGGAAAAAATGAAAAGTATTATTTCCATATTTCATCTGGGTTCCTATGTTTTCTCTCTCTCCCAAAGCCTAACATTTTCTGCAACATAATGGGGGTAAATGAGGACATGTTAGGAAAGCTGGCAGAGAGTTCTGGGGGCTCCCTTAGACTCCTGCCTACTCTAGTCTTAGCCATCTACCACTTCCAAGTACTGCCCACTCTAAAAACCAGGCCAATTTTCTTTCCGTTCTCCCCTCCCCTTGAGGTCTGCTGCCCTCTACAGATCTTTACGGAAACGTGGCGTGCTGAAAACTTAGGAACAGATCTACACATAAAAACGCGTGATACACACCCAAAGAGCAAATGAAAAGACAGAGAGAGAGACGTGGTTATTAATAGTCAGACCAATAACCAAGACATGAGACCCTTTTCGAATCCAGGGCCTTGATTATCAACCATTTACAACCTGTTTTTTATTCTCTCCCTCTCAGTGCTCCCCAGACAACTGTTCTCGCCTGTAGAAGTAGCCCCCTCTTCCTCTTATCTAGTGTACCTTTTCCCGACTAGAAGCTGCAACCTTTTTCTTCCCAAACATGGTCATGCACCGAGTGTATGGAAATCAAGCTAGCAAAAGGCAGATCATTTTTTATTGTTCTGTGCCATTCACATTACTCGTCTCTCTCTCCTTCTCACCTCCCGCCTCCCATGACCAGGTCGCGTTTCCACTGTTCACCTCCGATATCCACATCCACACCCCCCAAGTGATGCCCACCTTCTCACTGACCTTCTTCGCTTGGATCAGAGGGAGTTTTCTTATTTCCTTGCCTCTAGGTGCTGTGTCACACAGCAGCAGGGACTGACACTCAGACACAAGGACTCGAGTCAATGGCGGCGGCTGTGTTTGGAGGTTGATCCGGCACCGGGGACTCAAGACGGGATACCCGCTTTATCAGATTAAAGACTGTGATTGGCAAACGGTTGTCACTTTTCGGTATTCCTTTCTCTTTCCTGTTCCCAGGGCTCCTCGGGACCTCACGGGTAGTTACCATTTAACATCTACCTTTTCCTTCGCAGACAACGGTCTTCCGCATCCGGGTTACCCACATCGGCAGTGGGAGGAGCTAGAGCGTAGTTTACCCGGGTCAGGCTTGTGGAAACGGAGTGACGTCAGGGTTTGCCTAGCGCCGCGACTCTTTCTGTCGGAGAGCTCCCTGTCCTGTACTCTGTGGCCGCTTCAGGTATTGGAATGCGCAGGGGCGAGCTCCGGACATAGGGAAAACCGCGGTGGAATGAGAGAGGCAGACAAATACCAGACTGTTTCGGTATTAGTTCCCCTTTTGCAGGAGCTCCCCCCACCAAGCCTACCATTATTTTCTGAACTGAAATGCACACGGGTTTCCGGCTCAGGAAATCTCTTCTGTCCTGACAGGCAGAAGTGTTCCAGTCTTTAGAAGTTCATCTCTCCAAACACAGGGGCCCCACCGAAATGGGCGGTCTTGGGGTGGGGCCCAAGGTAGGAAAGTCTGCAAAGACAGTGAAACTGAGATAGGAGGATACATACTAATCGATTCCACAAACTTTGTGTCCCTCGAGTCCCCCCTCCCAGGCCTTATTTTTCGTTTTCTTTTCTTTCTTTTTCTTTCTTTCTTTCTTTCTTTCTTTCTTTCTATCTTTCTTTCTTTCTTTCTTTCTTTCTTTCTTTCTTTCTTTCCTTTTCTTTTCTTTTCTTTTTTTTTTTTTTCCAAGTTATGTGATACATGTGCAGGATGTGAATGTTTGTTAAACAGGCAAAACTGTGCCATGGTGGTTTGCTGCATCAATCAACCTATGACCTAGGTATTAAGCGTAGCATGCGCTATTTTTCCTAATGCTCTCCCTCCCCTCACCTCACCCTCTGACAGGGCCCAGTGTGTGTTGTTCCCCTCCCTGTGTCCATGTGTTCTCACTGTTCAGCTTCCACTTATAAATGAGAACATGCAGTGTTTGGTTTACTGTTTCTGCATTAGTTTGATGAGGACAATGGCTTCCGCCTTCATCCATGTACCTACAAAAAACATGATCTCACTGTTTATTATGGCTGCATGGTATTTCATGGTGTATATGCCCCACACTTTCTTTATCCATTCTATCATTGATGGGCGTTTGGGTTTATTCCACATCTTTGCTATTATGAATAGTGTGGCAATGAATATACATGTGCATGTAGCTTTGTAATAGAATGATTTATATTCCTCTGGGTATATACCCAGTAATGGGATTGCTGGGTCAAATGGTATTTCTGGTTCTAGATCTTTGGGGAATTGACACACCGTCTTCCACAATGGTTGAACTAATTTAAATTCCCACCAACAGTGTAGAAGCATTCCTATTCTCCACAACCTTGCCAGCTTCTCTTGTTTCTTCACTTTTTAATAATTGCGATTCTCACTAGTGAGACGGTATCTCATTGTGACTTTGATTTGCATTTCTCTAATGATCAATGATGTTGAGCTTTTTTCCAAGTGTTTGTTGGCCACATAAATGTCTTCTTTTGAGAAGTGTCTGTTCATGTCCTTTGTTCACTTTTTAATGGGGTTGTTTGTTTTTTTCTTGTAAATTTAAGTTCCTTGTAGAGTCTGGATATTAGATCTTTGTCAGATAGATGGACTGCAAAAACTTTCTCCCACTCTGTAGGTTGCCTGTTTACTCTAATGATAGTTTCTTTTGCTGTGCAGAAGCTCTTTAGTTTAATTAGATCCAATTTGTTAATTTTTGCTTTTGTTGTGATTGCTTTTGGCAATTTCATCATGAAATCTTTGTCTGTGCCTATGTCCTCAATGGTATTGCCTAAATTTTCTTCCAGGGTTTTTATAGTTTTGGGTTTTACATTTAAGTATTTAATCCATCATGAGTTAAATTTTGTATAAGGTGTAAGGAAGGGGTCACATTTCAATTTTCTGTATATGGCTAGCCAGTTTTCCCAGCACCATTTATTAAATGGGGCATCTTTCCCTATTGCTTGTTTCTGTCAGGTTTTTCAAAGATCAGATGGTTGTATGTGTGTAGTCTTATTTCTTGAGTTCTCTATTCTGTTCCACTGGTCTATGTATCTGTTTTTGTACCAGAACCATGCTGTTTTGGTTACTGTAGCCTTGTAGTATAGTTTGAAGTCAAGTAGTGTGATGCCTCCAGCTTTGTTCTTTTTACTTAGGATCGTCTTGGCTATATGACCTCTTTTTGGATTTCGTGTGAATTTTAAAATAGTTTCTTCTAATTCTGTGAAGAATGTCAATGGTAGTTTGATGGGAATAGCATTGAATCTATAAATTAGACAGTGTGACCATTTTCATGTTATTGATTCTTCCTATCCATGAGCATGGAATGTTTTTCTATCTGCTTGTTTCCTCTCTTATTTCTTTGAGCAATGGTTTGTAGTTCTCCTTGAAGAGGTCCTTCACTTCCCTTGTTAGCTGTATTCCTAGGTATTTTGTTATCTTTATGCCAATTGTGAATGGGAGTTCATTCATAATATGGATCTCTGTTTGTCTACTGTTGGTGTATAGGAATGTGTGTGACTTTGGAATGCTGACTTTGTATCCTGAGACTTTGCTGAAGTTGCTTATCAGCTTAATGAGCTTTTGGGCTGAGACAATGGGGTTTTCTAGATACAGGATCATGTCATCTGCAAACAAAGACAATTTGACTTCCTCTCTTCCTATTTGAATATCCTTTATTTCTTTCTCTTGCCTGACTTCCCTGGGCAGAACTTCCAATACTATGTTGAATAGGAGTGATAAGAGAGGGCATCATTGTCTTTTGCTGGTTTTCAAGGGGAATGCTTCCAGCTTTTGCCCATTCATTGTGATATTGGCTGTAGGTTTGTCATAAATGGCTCTTATTATTTTGAGATATGTTCCTTCTATACCTAGTTTATTTCTTTCTCTTGTCTGATTGCCCTGGTCAGAACTTCCAATTAGACAGATTATTGAGACAGAAAATTAGCAAGGATATTCAGGACTTGAACTCAACTCTGGATCAAGTAGACCTGACAGACGTCTACAGAACTCTCTACCCCAAAACAACAGAATATACAGTCTTCTCGGTGCCACCTGGCACTTGCTCTATAACTGATCACATAATTGGAAGTAAAACACTCCTCATCAAATGCAAGGGAACTGAAATCATAGCAGTCTCTCAGACCACAGCGCCATCAAATTAGAACTCAAGGTTAAGAAACTCACTCAAAACCACAGAACTACATGGAAATTGAATAACCTGCTCCTGAATGACTCCTGAGTAAATAATTAAATTAAGGCAGAAATCAGAAAGTTCTTTGAAACCAATGAGAACAAAGAGACAAAATCCCAGAATCTCTGGGATGCAGCTAAAGCACTGCTAAGAGGGAAATTTACAGCCCTTAATTTTCTACACAAAATGGGCAAGGTCCTGATGAGGCCACTGGACAGCTGATCCAGCCTCATTTGCAGATTAGTATCAAACATCCTTTCATCTTTTTTTCTGTTCCTCTCACCTGAGTCTTTTCACCCTTATTGCCCAGCATATGTCTTGCACTGAAATAGTCAAAGATAAAATGGGATGGGGATATAGGGAAAGCAGAGAGATGACATTAATACCATACTACCCAGTGTGTATGTGTTCCATTCCCACAGTATTTTCTCCACCTAAATAAATATGCAGGGCCTGAGCATAGGCTTGAGAAAAACAACTCTGTACTCATGGAAGAGGATTATACCAAAATACTTTGTACTGGTGGTCCTACTCCCTCCCAGTTTTGTGGTCTCGTCTGAGACCTTACCGACCACATTTCCTGCCCCAAAAGCCCAATGGACTAGAAGGAACATCAGGACTGCGGGCTAGGGAAGAGAGGTGATTTCAGGCCAGACAGGCCCAGGGCTCTCGGGTGGTCCTCCTGTGCGTTTCATTCCCTGCTTCATGAAGCCAGGCAGGGGAGGAAGGTGCACCAAGTGAACTCTTGGGCAAGGGCTTTCATCAAGGCCTCACCATTGCTTCTCTTCTAAAAGAAGGTAGACCTAGACCTCTAATCCTAGGAAACTAATCACTGGTCTGCAGCAGACTCATTCTTTCTGCCACACTCCTTTTTCTCATTTCAAATGGTGGCTCACATTGGCATTGTACCATCCCCAGAGTTGACCCCAAAAGAAGGCCTTTCCCTGTAAAGACCCACGGGAGATCATAACAGTCCTCCTTCTTTGATGGCACCAGGTAGGGATGGTCCTGGAACCTCTTCCACTTTTCTTTCAGGAGAGGGGACTGCTATCTGTGCACTTTTTCAAGGTAGATCCCAGATCCCAGGTGCTCTCCTCAACTGCACCTTTCTCTCAGCCCTGCACCCTGCTTAATGAATGCATGTACTCTTTTCCTCTGAGTAGATACAATTTTTAACTCTCCCTTCTAAGCGGTGGAGAGTTTGGCTTGTTAGACTGGAGGTTCCTTGAATGAAGGCCCCTTTTTTTCTGTCCTTGTTCACAAGCATATCTTTAGCACATAGTGAACAATATAGTCATTCAAGGGTTGAAAAAGGTGAGGGGCTACTGAGTCATGAGAATTCCTTGGTATCCTCTGCTTTTCTTCCAGATCAATGCTAATTCATAGGCATGTCTTTGTCTTTGCTGGCTATAACCCTAGGGCTTAGCTCAGAATCAGCCATACAGGAGTGGCTCTGATTTTAATGGAGGAAGGGAGTAAGGATTTTTAAAAGTATATTTTAGAAAGAAGCCTGGGATATCTTAATATCTGAGTAATGAATATTTTGGGGGATACATTTAATTTTGATTCGATATTAGTGATTTATTTTTCTTTTTCTGTCTTCTATTTATAAGTATGCATTATTAAGCTCTTTAATATATTAGCTCTTTAATATATTAGTTATATTAGCTTTTTAATATATTAATATATTTAATTATATTAGCTCTTTAATATATTAATATTAAGCTCTTTAATATATTGGCAAACACCTATGAATTCATACACACTGATGAACAATGATCCAGTGGAACAATATGCTAGTATATGAACAGAGTCTTCACAAAAAGACACATCAATATGTTTTAAACATTTGAGAAAATATTTAATCTCACTAATAATAGCAAACGTAAAATATAATTACAACGGTATATTATTTATCATCTGTTGGATTAATGACAAAAATTTTGATAAATTTTAGTGGAGAAAGGGTTGGAAAACTGGCACTACTGCACAATGTTAATGGAAATGCAAATTGCTACACCATCTATGATGGTTTTTTGGCAATTATCAGTGTACAAATGCACATAGCCATAGACCAACAATTGCGGTTTAAGAATCTATGCTTAAGTTATATTTTCACATTGCAAAATATTGTGTGCACAAGAATATTCACTGAAGATTCGTTTTAAACAATTAAAGATTGAAAAGAATCTAAATATTTATCAATCTAAATATTCATCAGGTTAAATAAATTATGGCATATCTTCATGCTGTAGTATATTATGTGATAGGTTCATTGATGATTTCCTTTTCCTGTTTCATTGATGACTGCCTTTTTTGCTGTAACCTCACATGGTAGAAGGGGTAAGGGGTTTTGGGGGCCTCTCTCATAAGGCACTAATCCCAGTAATGAGTCTAATCACCTCCTAAAAGCCCCACCTCCTAATGCTATCATTTAGGTGTACAGTTCTGTGGGACTGTACAAATGTATGCCTAGTGGAACCCCACCACCACGATTAACATACAGAAGATTTTCATCACCCACCTCCCCTCACCAAGTTTCCCCATGTCTCTTGGAAGTCAATCCTTCTTCCCATCTCCTATAGGCTACCTCCAATCTGTTTCTGTGCCTATTGTTTTTCCTTTTGCAGAAATAATTATCCATAGTCCAGGGTATCTTTAACAGCCCAGTTGTCTTGTAAATAGTGTGCTGTATTATAATTATCATTGATTTTAAAATTAAAATGGCCACTGATGTAAGGTATGGAGGGCTTTACTCAACTTCAAACATCATAGACATGATTCAACAAATGACATTTTCTTAACAGACTGTTTGGGTTCAAATTTCAGAACTACCTACGTACTAGTTGGCTTCCATTGAGTCATGTACTTCAAGTTATTTTCATTCTGTGTAAAATTTGGAAGGGAAAAAATAAAACAAACAAAAAGTACATTGTCCTTTGGGACATTAAAAGTAAACTATCTGGAGTCACTGTGTTTTAAAACTTCTTCTTCTGTTATGAGAGGAATGGTGTTAGGAGCTTTGGCCAACTTACCTTGTGTGCCTTGATTTCCACTTGTGTAGAATGGAAAAAATAAGTTTATCTCCTTTATAAGATTATCTCCTTTATATGGTTGTTGTTGTAAAGATTAAATAAAACACAATCCAGCTAAACTCCTCCAACAGTGCTAGGCTCTTGTAAACACTAAAAAATGTGACCTATCATAATTACAATTTGAATTTATATAGCCTGAACTTAGTACATGTTTAAGAAGACTTAATGATCTTACTGCTGAAGTATGTCTATCAACTGATATAATTTTTAAATAATCATTCATTTTTATAATAACTGTTGTTTTATGACTTACGTAATTACCGTTGGAACATTTCAGACATTTGAAACAACCTAAGGAGAAAAGATATCTTATATACACCTTAAAAATGAGAATATCAGAGTATAATCTAAGCATTTTATTAGCACCAAACTTCATTTTCCTTTTTTGGGTGTCAGGCGCTATGAACAGTAAGTTAAAATGAGAAGAAAAACAAATGCCTTTGCTCTCAGTTTTTCACTTGGCCTTCAACTTTTAGTCAGAAAGCCCATTGGAGATTTCAAGTTGATTTTTATTTGTTAAAGGAATACTCATACATCGAATCTTACATTCTACCTAAAAGAAAAGTGACTTAATGCTTTCTCTAAGTACACCTCAAGTCATTGCTTGAGAGCTGAAAGACCCAACACATGTTAGCGATTGTTAGTAGTGATTTTAGGTACTTAATTATCCATTCACTATTAATCACTTGCTGCGTATTCTTCAGATTGTTTATCTTTCTGAATGTATTCTCATATATCAAAACACTCCAATGTATATACACATATAAAATACATTCCTTTGAAAAATTGTGATTACCCTGTATGTAATATATTACCTGACCTCTTTTCCTTATTATATCTCTGGGTTTTTATTTGCCATTTCATTTGGTTGAGCACATTTTCAAATGTTTATTGGATATTTACATAGTTTTTTGGGCATGCTGTTGTTATTATTTACCAATTTCTGTATTTGTTAAGAGATCTTTATATGTCAAGCATATTAGCCCCATGTCTAAAATATAGGTCATAAATATTTTCCTACACCTTTTTTGTGTTTATATATATATGTATGTATATATATATATGCACTTATAATTTATATGCTATTTACCTACTTAGAACTTGTACATGCTATATATAGAGAAAGCTATACCAAAGACATTAATATGTAGTTACATGTATATAAAGTTATATGTATATATACATATATAACTATACATGAGACATTTCCAATTTTATAGTTTTTTATTTTAAAATGTAGTATATTTCACTATTTAAGAGAAAACACAAAACAATATACATGAGGACGTTAAAAGTCTATCCACATGATGGGACAGAAAAATATTGGAATGTTAAGTATTTCCGGGGCTTGAGTTCCTGAAAAGTAATTCACATTAATTTTTCTCTGAGGAAAGTCACTTCTCCTAACATTTGATATGAGTCATGGTAATAAAAATGGTAGGATCAAAGGAGATAAAAAATGCTTAATGCCTGGAATATGATATTTCTAAAAGTTTTAATACCCTACCCCTTACTTCAGTTTTTATACATCAGCAACTGTGTTTCTGCCTGAGTGACACAGCACCTCAGAAACTAGTCATTGCCCGTGACCGCCAACACCTAGCCCTCTTGGTACAAGGAGCAGGATTTCACCTCCACCATCATTATTTTCATCATCAATAGAGTTGTTAAGTTAGCAAGGGCCACATCTTGGATTTGAACATGATGACATGAACAGTATGACATGGCTTTAGGGCCAGTACTCTTAACCATTGCACCACAGAAGCTCTGTTCCAGAAAGATCATTTAAGCCAAAATCAATGGGCATTTATGCAGTCACTCTCAACATCCCCTGTGGCCAACATCCCCTTGTGAATTATCAAGATAATCACTGAACAAGGTCTATGTCTGTGTGAAAGTTATGATGACCTCTGTAAAACCACATTGAAGTATAAAAGAGAAGGGAAGCCTCACTGGAGATGTCAGAGTCTCCTTGAAGATGAGCTGTACCCAGAACAATGGGCAGGACTTTTGGGGGCTGGATGGGTGGAAGGGAGAGGGAGTCCAGCATGACTGGACTGAAGACAGGGGTCCTCCCCGGTTAACAGACAGGACTCAGAGATAACCAACTGGACACTACAGGGTTCTGAGGTCATTCTGGTGTAGGACCAATTAAGGAAAGAGCACACTGGTTTCTACAGGATGCTACGTAGTTCCTTTACACCATGAATTGGCACAAATGTTAGTAAGAAGAAAAGTGCCCACATATCTGTCAATCATTCATGGCAGCAGAGAAGAACCAGGAGTACTAAGAGTAGTAAAGATAAGTTGATGTTCAATTTCCTAAACCTTTATTAGTAGGAAGCGGATTTCAAAGGAAATGATTTACAATTAATCAAACTTGTCCCTCTGAAAATTATATACGCTCCTTAAATTGTCTCTGACTCTAAGTCTCATGGACTCATCTACCAGCAGGTTTTTGCCTGCCTTCTGGAGTCATACTCTCAACCAGAGCTCTCTCCTCATGTATTAATACTTGCTCTTTACTTTGATTTATTTCATCTCTGTATCCTACCAGAGATTATTCAGAGGCTTTTCCCCTCCTTTGTAGCCTCAACTCCTTTCATCAGCTCAGTGAGTTGTATCACAACAAACTGCTTTGACTAGCTTAGGCAAAATTTAACACTCACTATCAATATCATCTACATATTTCTTTTTTTGCACTTACTATTTCTGCAGAGTTTAGATCTGACTAACAGATAGAACTGTGTTTGCTGGCCAAAGACATTGTGGAGATAATTCCCTGATGCCGTATACACACATCTGTGAATGAGGGTTTTGTTACTTTTTCTAGGTATTCATTTTGTTGTTATTCAGATTTCTTTACCAAATTCAACCATGTTCTATCCACACAGAATTTACTATTCAGATGCTACCAAGCCATTCAGAAATGACATTTGCAAACTGGGATACCTGGGACAATATCCATTCATTCATTCATTTATTCCTGTGAAAAAAATATGGTGATTGTTTGACTGTTTCCATTGGCAAGGCTATCAAGTTCCAGTGGTGATTGTGAATCACCCCAAGAACTTGCCCCCTTTTGAAGACAGGAATCATTATCCTCTCACAAAATTAGAAAAAAAGTTCAAGACACCAAAACATTGAATAATTCTTTCTGTTTTTCTTTTTTTAAAAAATATTATAGCTTTACAAAAAATGTCTCAGAATATTCCCAGGGTCTGGAAAATGTACGTATGTGGTGGGGCTAAATTAATATAGGAATGTCATAAAGAGCAATGTTATTTTAAGTAATATGGGAAGAAAAAATATTGTTATTTTCTTCTTCCATGCTTTTCAAGGTTTTATTTATTTTGCCGAAAATGCATTGTGCATAATTCTTTGGAATCTCTGCTTCAGTGTGTAAACACACACATGGCTGTGTACATAAATTATGTTTAGATTCTCTGATTGTAAATTAATATAGGGAATCTTGGGTGATGTATTAGATCCAGGGAAAGGAGGGTGCAGAGAGCATGGGAGAGAGGATCACACAAAGAAGCTGAGGAGAAATTTTGGCCAGCCATTATGAAGATGGGACACTGGAAAGTATCCTCTCTGTGGGGCCCTCTCTACAGTTTGAACTTATCAACAGACCTTGATGAGCAGAGATGGAAGCAGGTCTTCCACATATTAGTGTGGCTCCAGTGGGACAGCTTTCCTAGGAAGGAAATCTCTGTGACTGGAGATTTCACAACCCTTTACATATGAGACAAAGAACTAGGGGCTGACTGAGCCTTAGAGCTAATGTAGGGATTGCCATGCTGCTTGGCACACAGCATGGCACATTCTTGTCTCTCAGCATGTGGTTATGAATGAATGAAGGTGACTGCTACGTTTAGTCTGTGAGTGAGTACCCACATCCCCATGGGTCGGGGAGCAGCTGCAAATAAGCAAGGTCTGAGTACTTCTGTTCTCTGGGCACTGGGGGCCGTACACTCAAGAGGTAAATAGCAGTATCATTCAAGAAATTTCAACCATTCCTTCCTCATTAGAACCCACAAGTAGACCCTATAGAGTGGTTCAAACTATTAGAACTAATAAACAAGTTCAACCGTGTGGTAATATACAAGATAAATATGCGAACATCAATTCATTTCTATATACTTGTGATGAACAATCTGAAAATACAATATATAAAACAATTTCATTTATAATACCATTAAGAATAAAATATTTGGAGATAAATTTAACCAATAATAGATAACTTGTGTACTTAAAACTACAAAATATTATTGAAAGAAATAAAATGAAATCTAAACAAATGAGAGAAAATTTCCTGTTCACGGATCTGAAGACAGAATGTTATTAAGATGGCATTATGCCCCAATTTTATCTACAAATTCTACACAATCTGTGTCAAAATATCACTTCACTTTTTTAATGAAAATGACAAATTTGTTCTAAATCCAAGGATTCAGAATAGCCAAAACAATCATGGACAAAAAAGTTGGAGGAACTCAATTTCCCAAATTTTAAAACTTACTACAAAGCTACACTTACCATGATGGTAATATTGGCAAAAAGATAGACATATAGATGTCTGTTGGAATACAACTGAGAATCCAGAAATAAACCTGTATATTTATGGTTATCTGATAGGAGAAAAGAGTGCCAATACTATTTACTGGAGGAAATGGTGACTTGTCTTCAAATGGTGAAGGGACAACGGGCTATCCACAAGCAAATATACAAAAATTGGCTGGGTGTGGTGGCTCACACCTGTAATCCCAGCACATTGGGAGGTCAAGACGGGCAGATCATCTGAGGTCAGGAGTTTGAGACCACCCTGGCCAACATGGCAAAACCCCATCTCTATTAAAAATACAAAAATTAATGGGATATGGTGGTGATTGCCTGTACTCCCCCCAGCCACTTGGGAGGCTGAGGCAGGAGAATCTTTTGATCCCAGGAGGTGGAGGTTGCAGTGAGCAGAGATTGTGCCGCTGTGCTCCAGCCTGGGCGAAAGAGGGATTCCATCTCAAAATAAAATAAGAGCAAGACTCGTCTCAAAATTAATTTAAAATGATCAAAGACCTAAAAGTAAGAGCTAAAACTAAAAGTCTTAGAAGGAAACAAAAGTTGTCTTTGTGACTTTGAATTAAGAAATGGTTTATTTTGTATGACAACAAAAGTATAAGTAACAAAGTAAAAAGTACATAACTTGGCATTTATCAAAATAAAAGCTTTTATGCTTCAAAAGATACCATCAAGAAGGTGAAAAGGCCACCCACAGAATTGGAGAACATTTTTGCAAATCATATATATTAAAAGGAAGTTATATATGGAATACATAAAAAATCTTACAACTCAAAAGTTATAAGACAACTGAATTTAAAATGGACAAAGGAACTGGCTAGACATTTTTCCAGAGAAGATATACAAATGGCCAATAAGCAGATGAAAAGATACTCATCATTATTTATTAGGGAAATACAAATCAATACCACAATAAGATACCACTGCACACCCACTGGGATGTCTATAATAAAAATAGTAAATGTTGGCAAGGATGTGGAGAAACTGCAAACCTCATACTTTGCTGGTGGGGATATAAAATGGTGCAGCCACTTTTGAAAGGGTCTAGCAGGCATTCAAATGGTTAATCACAACATTATCATATAATCCAGCAATTCCACTCCTAGTCATGTACACAGAAATGAAAACATATATCCACACAAAAACTTGTGCATGAGTTTTCATGGCAACATTATTCATAATGGCCAAAAAACAACTTCAGTGTTCATTAACTTATGAATGGATAAAGGTATTGTATTCATACAATGGAATATTATTCAGCAATAAAAATAAATGAAGTATTGATACATACTCCAACATGGATGAATCTTGAAAACATGCTAACTTTAAAAATCCAGTCACAAATAACCACATATTTTATATAATTTCACTTATGTGAAATGTCCATAATGTGCAAATCTGTACAGACAGAATGCATATTAATGATTGCCTAGAGCTCAGAGGTATGGGGAGATTGAGTTGAGAGCTAAGAGGAGTATGGTTTCTTTTAGAGGTGACTAAAATGTTGCAGAATCGGTTGTGGTGATTGATGCACAATTCCGTGAATATACTAAAACCCATTGCATTATACATTTTAAATGGATGAGTTGTATGGTATGTGAGTTATATTGTAATAAATCTGTTAAAACATATTTGGAGAAATGATGTCCCCAAACATCCCAAATTGGATGAAAAACATTAATCTAAATATCTCAGAATCTCAACTAACTGCAAATAGGATAAAGAGAAGGAGATGTAAGCACATCACAAACTGCTGAAAACCAAAAACAGCAAATCTGGACAGCAGTAACACAAAATTGAATGATCAAATACAAGAAAGTCACAATAATACTATAGCTGATCTGTCATCAGAATCAATGGAGGCCAGAAAGCATAGGGATGACATTCAAGGCACAGAAAAGAAGAAAAAATGTCAAGCCAAAATTGTCTATTAGGCTGGTACAAGAGTAATTGCAATTTTTGCTATTAAAAGTAGTGAACATTAAAAGTAAAACACTACAGTTACTTTTGCATCAACCTAATAGTAAAACCATACTTCAAAGTGAGAGTGTGAAAAAAGATATCCCCAGCTAAACAAAGACTAAAAGAATTCATTGCTAGTAGCCCTGTCTTTACAATAAATACTAAGAAAATTTTTGCAGGCTAAAATGAAATAATACCAGATGATAATATGAATCTATACCACAAAATATGAGCACTGGTAAAGATAACAACATAGGTAATTATGTAATTAATTGCATATGTATTAAAAATATAACAGTATGCATATGTATTATTTCTCTCTTTTTAAAAAATTTTTCATTGATGCATAATAGATACACATAGTTTCACGGTACATGTGATAAAAATATATTTGTATAATTCGCAAAGATCAAATCGGTGTACTTGGGATATCCGTTACTTTAAATATTTGCCTTTTCTTTTTGTTAGAAACGTTTGAGTTACTTTATTCTAGCTATTTTGGAATGTACAATAGATTATTGTATACTATAGTTACCCTACTGCTTAAACCCTAGGTCTTATTACATGTATCAAATTATGTATTTGCATCCATTGATCAACTTCTCTTCATCTCCCTTCCGTCTTTTTTTTTTCTTTCAATACTTAAGCTGCTTTATTGGGAAAGTGTCTTTTTAAAGAAAATAGTTAATAAAATGACAGTAAGATCATTGTTACTAAGTAAAGAAAAATCTCTGGTCAATTGTGTATTACATAGATTTGTTTTTAACAATTATACAACAAATTATTTAAATGGAAAACATTAATATTAAATTTTATTTAAAATTTTGACACCTAAAAATCTGTCCTTTACTTAGAATATAAAATTTATAGCTAAACACCAGGAGGTGTCACTGTGATAACATGGTTTCCCCCCTCTAAACAGTTTTATGTAGCTGGGTACATACCATCTATGGACAAAGATATGTAGGAGATAATAAATGTAAGTTATATAGCAGCATAAAAATACCAGAATATAGGAAAAGCATATGTGTTGCTTGATGGCTAGGAGTGTTTTGAGAATTGCATTTTTTTCTCACTTTCTTCATGTCATAAACATACAGATTCTTTCATTATGTAAGTGATGTGGGGTTTAATTAGCAATGAAAGTAAAGTGAAAAATCCCTTTATATTTGGGCTATGTCAAAGAATAGAATGGTATACAAATCAGTAAGTTACAACCTGTATAATCAAAAACAAATCAAGAAACGGAACATTCCTAATAATGTTTTTATATGGATTTTGAAAAACTTGGCCAGGCGCCATGGCTCACGCCTGTAATCCCAACACTTTGGGAGGCCAAGGTGGGTGGATCATTTGAGGTTGAGAGTTCCAGCCTGGCTAACATGGTGAAACTCTGTCTCTAATAAAAATACAAAAAGAGTTAGCCAGGCATGGTGGTGTGTGCCTGTTGTCCCAACTACTTGGGAGGCTGAGGCAGAAGAATTGCTTGAACCTGGGAAGTGGAAGTTGCAGTGAGCTGAGATCACACCATTACACTCCAGCCTGGGTGACAGAGTGAGACTCCATCTCAAAAAAAAAAAAAAAAAAAAAAAGAAAGAAAGAACAAAGAACTCTTGGTTTACAAGCATAAAAATATAGCAATTGATGGAAAATAGAAATCTAACAGCTAGTTGTATTTTTTTTCCCACCTAGCACGGAAGCCAGAGTAGAATATAATAAACATATGAGCATTGTTCTGTGTCAGGACTATATTCCAAAAGGCAGATAGAAATAGTCCCCTTAAAGGAATTTATAATTGAGTTATGCACATGTAATAATAAAGTGGAAAACCAAGACTGTAACATTATATAATACCACATCAAAGACTATGATATGCTAAGCAGGTAGCATATGACTAAAATAAGTGAGTCCCAAGTAGCAACTATCTTTGTGAATTGTGATCAGGGAATCATTCGTAATAAAGATAAAACTTGAATGCAGTAGGATTTGCATTGTAAAAAGGATGGCAGAATCTTTCCAGCTCCGTTTAGTTCAGTAAGCACCTGTGTTCCAGGTACTAGGGCTAAGAAGCCGACTAAAGCTTGGTTTCTGCCCTTGTTTATCAAAAATACAGGTGGACATACTTTTGGGAAATTGAGACAATAATCCACACACTTCCTGGATGTTGAAGCAGCAGTGGATAAGACTGGAAATGGAAGCCAGGCTCAGTGGCTCACGCTTCTAATCCCAGCACTTTGGGAGGCTGAGGTGGGCCGATCACGAGGTCAGGGGTTCAAGAACAGCCTGACCAACACGGTGAAGCCCCATCTGTACTAAAAATACAAAATTGAGCCGGGCATGGTGCCGCGGGCCTGTAATCCCAGCTACTCAGGAGGCCGAGGCAGGAGAATCACTTGAACCCGGGAGGCAGAAGCTGCAGTGAGCCGAGAGCATGCCATAGCACTCCAGCCTGGGTGACAGAGCAAGACTCCATCTCAGGAAAAAAAAAAAAAAAAAAGGCTGGAAATGGGAAAGTGCATGGGGTTGAGAGAAGACTTGCATTTTGGTCATGCTTCTGTCACTAAATTTGTACAGAGATTTTAAACACACCACTTCAGTGGTTTTCACATCATTTTCAACGTTAATAATTTGCATTTATTCTGTAGGTAATGGGACTCTTAGTGTAAGTGGCATGATGAAATGTTACGGGAAGGTTACTCTGTGTGCTCAGATGTATTGCTGATAGATCGAGGAAATTATTAGCCTGCATAAGTTTTGTTTTTTTTGAATGTGTGTGGTTTTTTTTTTTTTTTTTGAGTGTAGCTGAAAATAGCAATTCCTAGTCTAGACAGGGCAGGGATAGAGATGAAGATCTTGGTTTGGAATGTAAGATTATGGGAATTTTTTAAATTGCATTTTAGGTTTTGGGGTACATGTGAAGAACATGCAAGATTGTTGCATAGGTACACACATGGCAGTGTGATTTGCTGCCTTCCTCCCCCTCACCTATATCTGTCATTTCTCCCCATGCTATCTCTCCCCACCTCCTCACCCCACCATCCCTCCCCCATTTCCCTCCAATGGACCCCAGTGTGTAGTGCTCCCCTCCCCGTGTCCATGTGTTCTCATTGTTCAACACCCGCCTATGAGTGAGAACATGAGGTGTGTGATTTTCTGCTCTTGTGTCAGTTTGCTGAGAATGATGGTTTCCAGGTTCATCCATGTCCCTACAAAGGACATGAACTCATCGTTTATTATGGGAATTTTTAACATCCATATACAGATATGTCAATGGACTTGTGACAATTACTGGCATGGCTTCAGATTTAGATCATCTCTATTTCTCTTTTATGTAAAATCATAATTCTTAGCCCAAAGTGACTGAATTTTTGCTTTTGAGAACACCATTACTACAATTAGGAAATCAAGAAAGTTACCAAGCCATTTTTGTCTTTTAGGTAAGTATTTTGTTTTTATAGTCAGTGCGAAAATACATCAGGTTTTATTAAGCAGCTAAAATACATCAGGTTTTATTAAGCAGCTACCTCTATTTAAGGATTTCCCATTTCCTTTCCCAGAAGACTACATTATTCAAGGGCAAAGAATTTGTTTTATGCCCTTTTATATCTCATGCATAGGACATGTGCAGGGAAGTTTATGGAGGCTAAGCTGTGAGGATGCAAAGACATCGTGGGGGTTTGTGAGGAAGGATGTAAATGGGTGAGGGATAAAAGACTACACACTGGGTACAGTGTACACTGCTCAGGTGACAGGTGCACTAAAATGTCAGAAATCACCACTAGAGAGTTTCTCCATGCAACCAATTCCCCAAAAACTATTGAAATAAAGAGAGAAAAAAAGGGCAGTTCTTGCTATATTGCAAAGCTGACCATGAGTTTGGTTAAGGAAGATTTGAGTTATCCTTGCTATTTACATTGCATTTGTGTTTTACAGTAACTGAATATGAGAAAATTACATAAAGACTAGATGAATGTGTTTCACTGTTTTTAATAGGAACTGTCAGGCTTCTCAATAGTCTATCATCATCTGGTTTATAATATTTCCCATTTCTCTCTGGAAAGGCTTTTAAGCTTTTAAAGTAAGCCATATACTGCAAAAGTAGAAACTTGAAATTTTACCTTTTTGGAAAAAAGTTACAGTATTTTCCCAATTTACAGTATTTTCCCATAAAATCTCACTTAGGTCATTTATTTGGAACTTGGAATGCATCTCCCAATAGAAACAATGAAGTACATGGTGATTAGCCTTTTAGCTGGCACACAAAGACAGTATCATGCCTCAAAATACCATAGTACCATTAGTGATATCATAAGCTAATAATCAGCTACTGTATTTGATGATTTTTTATAAAAGAAATATATTCAGAGTCTTAACTTGTGGGACCTGGGATGTACCCTTTTGGCTGCAGCTCTGAAAGTAATATTGCCAGGTGGGAAAGCAAAGCAGAATCTCTCAGTTCCCAATTCTTGAAGGAGGTGTCTGCTGTTCAGGACCATTTCCTCTGCGGCTGCTGCCCCAGCCTCCCTCTGCTTCCCTTTCTGTTTATTTACTGCCTCTAAATGGTTTGTTCTTCATCTCACTTTCAGAAAAGTCTCACAGTTTCCCTTTTACCTGGTGCTGAAGATATTGTGAGGTTTTACTATGATTTTTGACATGAGGAGAATCGGATGAGAAGCACCCCTTTCCACCACCACTGGACACACACACAGCTTTAAGAGTGCTTAGGTGGCTGGTCCTGGTGGCTAATGCCTGTAATCCCAACACTTTGGGAGGCTGAGGCGGGTGGATCACAAGGTCAAGAGACTGAGACCATCCTGGCCAACACGGTGAAACCTGTCTCTACTAAAAATAAAAAATAAATAATAAAAAAAAAATAGCCGGACGTGGTGGCATGCTCCTGTGGTCCCAGCTACTCGGGAGGCTGAGGCGGAAGAATCGCTTGAACCCAGGAGGCGGAGGTTGCAGTGAGCCAAGATCGCACCACTGCACTCCAGCCTTGTGACAGAGCAAGATTCCGTCTCAAAGAAAAAGAAAAAGAAAGAAAGAAAGAAAAAGAAAAAAAGAGTGCTTAGGTGAGACTGATGTTTCTCTGAACCTGTCACTGGATAAAAGCATCTCCATGTGCAGATTAAACGAGCACCTGTAACATTTTGTTCTTGGTTTCCTTAGTGTGGGATGTTTTGTGGGGTAAGTTGGCTATGAGGTTGCTGTCTACAGGATTATACTAGGGCTGGACAAATAACTAGTGAAAGTGCAAAGCAGTCCCCAAGGATTTATTTTAATCTCTTCCCTTCTTTCTTGCCCCAGCAGGCCCCTGGCTATCACAGACCTAGGTTTCTATGAAGTGCATTCGCCTTCCACTTGGAGATCCCAGGTCCCAGTAGTATCTGAAATCATGAGAGCATAACAAAACCCCTCCTCTCTTCCGTATCTGGTGTGTATGTGTGTATCTTGTATGGATGTTGGACTTAACTGTCTTATAATCTTATGTAGGTATCTAATCAAGGCCACAGAATAAGACTATACTTAAGTCCTGAAATGAATAGACCTTACTAATATTAATCACCTGAGAAAGTGGTGAGTTCTTTTTTTTTTTTTTTGAGATGGAGTTTTGCTCTTGTTGCCCAGGCTGGAGTAGTGCAGTGGCACAATCTTGGCTCACCTCAACCTCCCCTTCCCGGGTTCAAGTGATTCTCCTGCCTCAGCCTTCTGAGTAGCTGGGATGACAGGCATGCATCACCATGCCCAGCTAACTTTGTATTTTATTTATTTATTTATTTTTAGTAGAGTCAGGGTTTCACCATATTACTCAGGCTGGTCTTGAACTCCTGGCCTCAGGTAATCCACCAGCCTCAGCCTCCCAAAGTACTGGGATTACAGGTATGAGTCACTGCACCTGGCCAGTGGTGAGTTCTTAAAGAGGACTAGTTGGGTGTGAGAACCTACCTCTCTCTCTGTTTCTCACCTTCTCTCTCCCTCTACCCCTTTTCTTTCTTCTCTCCCTCCCTCCACAGTGGGCAGGGGTTACAGAAGACCTCTGCCTCATTGAGGTGGACTACAGGTGATGCAGTAATCTTTGTAGGAGCACCTGACCAAGAGATGAGTGAGTTATGCTCTGTAAACCAGATTCTCTAGTTACATTTTGTTGTGTGTCCATTTCCATGTTGTAAACCCCGAATTCTCCATGAAACTTTGTTTAAATGGTCTAACATGATCTCAGCTATGTAGAGGAAGTTAAGCAAGGTGCTGTCCCTCAATACCAAATGTATTGGGTGGTGATGTAGGGAGCAATCTCAAAGGAGAAGGTGGATGTTGTCCTGTGCGGTCTAGTTACTACTCTCCATGTGGACATTTCCCCTCCATTGCCCACCTAGGAGCATCTAGATTAAATTTCCACGAAGGAAAAAGCAAGTTCCCTCTGTGTTAGAGACAGCGAAATTGCAGGCTCCAGCAATTGAAAAGTAAGCTGAAACACTCATTGTTGAGGCTGACTGGCCAAACCAAGTGTAGACAACCATTTGTAACCTATCCTGCTTCTTGCAAAACAAAACATGGATTAAGTGTGTATAGAACAAAAATGCATGTCTTCAACATTAATTATCAGCTCTTTATTATATACTTCCATGTCAATATTTACTTTAGAAAACTTCATTCATGACAAGCTTCTCCTGTGGGCCATGCCATTTTAGCCATTGGCCTTGTGGTCCCTCGCGATTGTGACCTCTTTTCCATGACCTTTGTCAGAGAAGGCAAGAAGTAAATGGGAACTTTATTAGGAGAGTGGATAGATAGATAAGTAGATAGATAGGTAGCTAGCTAGCTAGCTAGATAGATATACATAAATACACAAACACATATGTACATACATTTGTAAAATAATATTGCAATTCAAAAACACATGATAAATACAAAGGAATGGGTTTATTGTCAGTGGGGGTGATTAAGGACATTACCTAATTAGGATTGTTGTAAGGAGAAAATGGGGTCATCTAATGAAGTGTTATGTATCGAACCTTCTTAACATTAACCTTCCATAATGTTATGGGTATTATGGATTTATATGGGATTATATGCATTGAGTTATATACATAATTCATAAACACAGATACATAGACAGAAAAGCTTTTTGCAGTCTTCTTTTTAAATTAAAAAATATATGACTAACATTACTTTAGGGATGTGATTTACAAGCAGGAGTATCCAGTGTTATCAAAATATAATCTTTTGCTTTGCAGATTTCAAAATTCATATATTTATTCTAAATATAACCCCAATACAATAAATACATATTCATACAAGAAAATTACCATGTTATCTCTTTAGTATTTCTTTGAAATACGTAATACCTGGCCATAGACACCAGTCTTTCAGCTATATAATCTGTTGCTTTTGCAGATTTCAATATTCATATTTATTCTAAATATAACCCCTGATACAATAAATACATATTCATAGAAGAAAATTACCATGTTATCACTTTAATATTTCTTTGAAATATGTAATACCTAGCCATAGACACCACTCTTTTAGCTATGTGGTCTGTTGCTTTTGCAGATTTCAAAATTCATATTTTTCTAAATATAACCCCTAATAGAATAAATACATATTCATAGAAGAAAATTATCATGTTATCTGTTTAATATTTCTTTGAAATATGTAATATTTGGCCATAGACACCACTCTTTTACCTATATAATCTGTTGCTTTTGCAGATTAAAATTCATATTTATTCTAAATATAACTCCAATACAATAAATACATATTCACAGAAGAAAATTACCATGTTATCTCCTTTTATTTAAGTCAGATTTATTTATATGTCCAATATATTAATATTCTGTCACTAAAATATGTTGTAAATACTTTTCCAATTTTTCACTTGCAATTAATTTTTGGTTGTTTTGCGGAAAGGATAGAATATATCTTTTGAACTTTAATATTTTCAATTCAACTGAAAGCAGCTCACTGTAGAAAAACTGAACCTGGCACCAGTGTGCATTTACCAATTTCTCATTCCCAGGCTATTATCATGAATAAAATGTAGTCACCCTGCTGACACTGCAAAGAAGTTGACGATTTTGCCTAAATAGTGCATGAAATGAAATTATGGAGCCTGCAATCAAGTTTGGAAGGGAAAGAAAGTGCTAGAAGATCTGAAAGGGAGAAAGAGAGATCAAAGAATGGGATGTTAGTGAGAGAGAGCATTAATACTTAAATAAAATGTGAAAAAACATAGGAACAGAATTCATCTTGCAAATTAATACCTGTCTCACTGGAAACCTTCATTTCATTCTATGTTCTTTCTTGTCTCTGCTGCTCCACCCTATAGCTGAACATCAAAGCCAGTTTTATTGTGTCTAAGAATGGAGAGAGTACACAGGAACTGAAGATTGGAGTAAGGAAAGGGGTGTTCCAAGAGCACATCTATCCCTGACTAGAGGAAAATGGTTGAGTCATTTCCCTTGTGCTGACTTCAGGTCTAACTGTATTTTTACATCGAATATGAATCTGTGTTAGAATTGGGGGTGGCACAGGTGAATGACTGAACACCAAAATTCTGAGTTGTATTAATTGTCACTCTTCTGGGCCTAATTTTTCTCTTCTTTCAAATGAGAATAGCACTAATGCTCATGCAACATGCTGTTTTGGAGATTAAACTAAATGACTGGTGGTTAAATGAGTGTGCAGCCATTCCATACTCAAGACTGTGGTTCCACTGTCTACTTTCACATCCCAGCTCTGCTACTTTGGAACTGTGACTTTGGGTATACAGACATATGTGATGAAGAAGACTTTAGGGTTAGCATTTGCTTGGGAGCATAAGACCACAAGGAATTGTGGGAACTGGCAGGAGGATGAGTGACTGGAAAACCATGGTGTCCAAGTTTGCTAGGAAAGGGTAAGGCCGTGGTAGCCTGATGATGTACAGAGAGGAAGTAGAGGGGCCATGTGATAGGTTCCATGATTCCTGCCCACAAAGGAACCCAGGCAGCTCTGAGAGCCTGAGCTGAACAGACACTGTGGTTGATGAGTAGCATGTGAGACCATCTCTAGTCCCCACAATGAGGCTGAGAAGCACACAGCATGGTCTCTGCTCCCTCAGTGAGAGAACCAAGGCTTAGAGAGGTACAGGAGCTTGTCTTTAACTATTGAGGCACTAAAGGGAAGAACAAGTTTGGCATTATTCTTTTTGTAATGGCAACTATCCCCTTAGCTCCTAGTTTTAAGAAAGTCATACTCCAACATATGGCTCCTGATTGCACATGTTTATAAAGAACTGAAAAGTGGCAAGCGGTAGGAAATTGGTGACTGGTAGGAAATAACATATGCCAAACACCAAAGTGGAAGCATAATTTATAAACTGGTATTACCTCTCCTATGTTATCATTTATAGGATTGTGAATTGAAAACGTTGTACCGCTATTATTTTAATTTCAAAAAGTATGCCTGCTGATTGTCTAACGTGAAATCATCACAGAAGTGTGGGCAATAAATTGTGCAAATGTCTTCTTCAACTCTTGCCTGCAATTTAGAACTGCCAAATGCCAGTTGTTGAGAAAGGTCCTACCAAAATGACCATAACCTGAGATTCTGTGCTGCTGTTTTTTGTTTAGAAGTGAAAACAAATGGCTGAACCTCTTCAAGAATATGGAACACCAAGTATCAGCTCTCTGAAGAATGAGCTGGGCAGATGGGCTGAACCTCCCCCTGCAGGTGGTAACCTGAGGCTCCTAGCACAGTGCAACTTCAGGAAAGGGAGGGGTCGGGACGGTGGATGGAAGCCCCTGGTGTGCCAAGGTAACATGCCTGCTTCTGTTGGGCTCCAGGTCGAGCATCTGACAGAGTTCCACTGTCTCTCAAGGCCAAGGCCAATCTCTAGAAGGAGCATGTATCCTTTCTCATCAGGATTTATCGACAAATTATGTATGAAGGCAAGCCCTATCAATATATCTGCTAAGGCGAGCCAGGGACGAACAGGGATGTCAGGGGCTTTCAGTCCTGGCCCCGCTGGCTCATGGTTAGGGGAAGAGCAATCCAGGACACACAATGTACAACATGTAACGTCACTCTTTATTATGAAAATAAATGGTGATCATGAGTGGGGTGAATACACAGAAAAACTGGCTCTTTGAGTGGTTATGTCACCCGGATTGCAAGTTAACTTTGGCTTTCTGGTCAGCCAGGCCTCCAACCCCAATCCTGGGCATGGCCTTCAGCTGGTGAAAAGAGGAAACAAAGCAGATGTCAATGAAGACAAAGAAGACATCGAAGGGCTACTTTTAGCGGATTTGCTTGAGGATTTCTACTGGGATCTTGCTCTTGGTCTAGAGGAAGTAAAGAAAAGGAGTTGGGTTGTCCAAAGAGCCAGATGCTCTGCGTTCCATACCCAGACCACCTGGGTTACAATTTTCTGGACTTTCTGGAAACATCTGATTCCCGGATCTCACCTGGAGCATAGTGAAAACCTGGTCAGCTTTGATGTAGTTTTACTCACTGTCCTGAAGGCACCTAAGGGAGAAGAACAGGTGATCTCTGACACGCTGACTATGCAATGCCATACCTTAATCTATGCTACTTTTTGCTGGGACACGTGTACTGATATGAGCACCATTGTAGGGAAAACTAAAATGCCAATTGCTGACATTCATGCCCACTAGAATTCAAAGCAGAAAAACAGCGTTGTTCAAATGAACAAGAGCTTAATACATATTGACAAAAAAAGATGTTCAAGAAATAACAAATAGAAATTCAAAAATGAAAATTATCCACCAACTTTTACATTGTGATATAAGATAGCATTCACCATTTTAAGGTGTACAATTCAATAATTTTTCTAGTATATTTATATTTATATAATATTTCTAGTATATTTACAAGAAAATATACTTGTGAAACCATCCCAATTTTATCTACCCAAAACATTTTCACCACCTTAAAAAAAAATACTCCTTACCTATTAGAGGTCACCCTTTATTCCCCTTTTTGCCCAGACTCTGGTCAGGTGATTCACCCACCTCGGCCTCCCAAAGTGCTAGGATTACAGGCGTGAGCCACTGCTCTCAGGTGACTTAGCATAATATTTTCAAGGGTCATCCATGTTATAGCATGTATCACAACCTCATTCTATTTTATTGCTGAGTAATATTTCATTATATGAACGTATCACATTTGATTTATCTTCATAAATTGATGAATATTTGGATTGTTTCCATTTTTCACTATTATGAATAATTCTGCTATAAACACTCATGTTCAAGTTTTTGTGTGAACATGTTTTCATCTCTCTTTGTGTAATTGCTGTGTCATATAGAAATTTCATATTTACCATTTTGAGGAACTGCCATACTATTTTACACAGTGGCTGCATCATTTTCCATTCTTACCAGCAATGTATGAGGGTTGCATTTTATCCACATCTTTGTCAAGATTTAAAAAAAATTATTTTTAACTGACACATAATTGTACATATTTATGGGGTACATAATGATGCTTCAATACATGCAATGTACAGTAAATAGATGAATGTAATTAGCATATTCATCATCTTAAATATATATCTTTGTGCTGGGAACATTTAATATCTTCCTTCTAGCTATTTGAAACTACATATTATTAACTATATTCATCCTACAATGCTGTAAAACACTAGAACTTATTACTCCTATGTAGCTGTAATTTTGTACCTTTAAACAAAGCTCAACCTATTGTTTTCCTCTTATCAACACTTGTTATTTCATTTTCAAAAAATGGTAGTCATCCTGCTGTGTATGAAGTGATACCTCAGTGTGATTTAGATTTGCATTTCCCAGATGACTAATTATGTTTGGTATCTTTCCATGTGCTTTTTGGATACTTTTTTTTGTTTGTTTTTGGAGAAATGTCTGTTTGGATCCTTTCCTATTTTAATTGGGTTATTTTCATTTTTATGGTTGAGTTCTAAGAGTTCTTTATATATTCTGGATACAAGTCCCTTACCAGGTGTATAATATGCAAATATTTTCTCTGATTCTTGGGTTGTCTTTTCACTTTATTGATAGTGTCTTTGATTTTAAATTTTGAATAAATCCACTTTATCTAATTTTGTGTGTGTAGGTGTGTTTTGTTATATGTCAGAAACCATTGCCTAATTCAAGGTCACAAAGATTCACTCTTTTGTTTCCTTCTAAGATTTTTATAGTTTTAGTTCTAACTTTTAGGCCTTTGACTATTTTGGTTTATTTTTTGTATACGGTATAAAATAGGGGTACAAATTCATTGTTTGTGAGTGGATATCCAGTTGTGCCTGCACCAGTTGCGAAAAGACTAATCTTTCTTTATCCACTGGCTTTTTTTTTTTTTTTTTTTTTTTTTTTTTGGCACTCTGGTTGAAAATCAATTGACCATAAAGGTAAGGATTTTGGTTTATTTTGGACTCTCATTTTATTACATTGATATATATGTCTGTTCCTAGATCTGTATCACTCAATATGGATTGATTACTGTAGCTTTGTAGTAAGACTGCAGTAACTTTGTAGTGGGTCCTCCAACTTTATTCTTTTTCAAAATTATTTTTTATTCTGCATTCATTCTATTTTCTTTTCAATGGTAGGGCTAACCTCTAAATTGCTACAAAGAAGCCAGCTGGGATTTTGATATGGATTGCATTTGCATTGAATCTTTAAATAAATTTGGAAAGTACTGCCATTTTAACAACATTAAGTCTTCCAATCCAGGGACCTGGGATGCCATTCTATTTATTTAGGTCTTCCTTAAATTATTTCTATAATATACTGCAGATTTCAAAGTAAACATTTTAGATTTTTTTTTGGTTAAATTTGCTCCTATGTTATTTTTATTCTATTGTATGTGGAATTGTTTTTTTAATTTTATTTTCTTATTGTTCATTACAGGTATATGGTAATACAATTGGGTTTTGTATATTAATTTTGTATTCTCAGACAATACAGAACTTATTTATTAATTTTAATAGATTTTTGTGTTGTTTACATAGGATTTTATATATACAACATCATGTCATGTGATCTGAACACTATATTGTTAAAAAATTAATTTCATCATCACTGTCAATTAATATAAATACTTTGTGAGCCTGCTCATTTTTGGAAGCACATCTAAATAGTTTTTTTTAACAAATTAACTGAAAGTTTCCATTTCTCTCCCCACTCTTCCCAGCTCACATCTATCCTGAAAGACTCCCAGCACTCACTTCTGAGACTGCTCAAGGTTCATCCCAGACTTGGTGGAGACAGTATGCATCGTTTCTTGCTGCTCCTGGGAGAGGGTAGGCAAGGAGCTGGAGAAGGGTACAGGCAATGGGATGGAGAAGGCACTCTGGGTCTCTTTCATGCTGGCATTCCTCAGTATCAGCTCGTCATTCACAACATACAGACTGAAGAAAAGATAAGCCCTCAGACAACTGGAAAAATGGATAACCCCACACTTTCAACAATGATCCTGCTTCCATTACCACTGAGGAACCATATTCCTTCCAAGCACCTACTCTGCCCACTTTTCAGATTCCTTGGCTGGTAGGCTTTGTCCCTGCTGCAGAGTCTACCTTTGGAAAGGTTGTCTACCAGTTTTTCTAGATTTGTAGATTTAACCCCACTGCATATAGTTTACAAAATAAGTAGACATCCCATTTTAAGAAAAGGACTGAATCACAGAGAAATCTTATGACTGTATGGAAATACACACAACTAATTAGAAAGTATTGTGACCAAAAAGAAAATCTGGTATTCTCTTAATCTAGATCTCTCTTTGGATCTATCAGTTGGCTTTACAGGGTACTGAGAACTCCCCGGGGACTGCACCACCACATTCCCACACCACTGATTCTAGGACAGGATGGGTACTCCCACCCACAACACAGCACTTACTTGGAATTGCTGACAGAAGTCAAGATGAAGGTTCGGGTGAAGGCAAGAACAGAACCTGGAGACTCCGTTTCCACTTTAACAACAACAAACAATGATACCTCCATTGTACATGCTTTACACATTCACACAGAGTTCTCCAGTCAGGGAGATAATCTCATGGTACCCTGAAGGGAGCCAGGCTGGGACAACTTTTCAGTGAAGATCAGGAGCGGGTTTCAGGGATTTAGAGGGCAACAATAGGAACAATTGGCTCCCAGGGATAGAACCCCCTAACATGTGTCAGGTCTCTTGACAAACATAAGTTCACTTGATTCATTTTACACATTTGCCCAAGAGATGACCTTATGAACCCATTTTGCAAATGAGGAAACTGAGTGATTAGGTAACAGGACAATGTCCAAACTTCGCAAAGTAAGAACCTGGGATGAGAGCCATTAAACTCTACAGTCTGTGTCCCTAACAGCTGAGCTGTCCAGGTGCAGACAGGCATGGATGTAGATCAGGAAGTAACGACGTTTGGGAACAAAACTGGGAGAGAGGAAGAACACAAAGGGAAGGGAACAAAAAGGAAAGAACACAAAGATAACAGAAAGTTGGGAGGAGAGGAAGACCACAAATGGAGAGGAAGAATGCAAGGGGAGGGGAGAGGAGCAACCTGGGAAGCTGAGAGAGTTCTTGGAGTAAGCCCAGCCTGGGGATGGGAGTAATGAGTGATCTGGAGAGGAGAATCTATAGACACTCACCTTCCTTAAATACTCCATTGACAGAAAAGAAGAGCATCCTATCCTGAAAGGGAAGAAGAAAAACTAGAGCCTTCATGATTGATCCTCCTACCTACCTCCTTACTTCCTACCTACTTCAGCTCTCTGGGCCTGACTGAGGGAGTAAGCAGGTGCTCACCGTCTGGATGCACAAGTCTACCACATAGGAGTTAAGGTCGTGTTGAGTTCTGGGCAATGCACTCAGGAAGTCCACAATCTCATGTTTTGTGTGCTTCAGCAGCTGAACCCTCAGGCCTGTGTGAGAAAGAGAAGCAATGGGGGTTGCCACATCCTGCCCCCTGTACCCTATTATTGACTCCCCACCCCATTTCCCGTGCTGATCTTCCCCCACCACACACTCACGAGAGTCCTTGATATTCTTTATATTCCTGCTGTCCTTTAAGTACTTTTCCAAGTTGCTTCTAGGAGAAAAAGAGGAACAGGAGTGGGTGGTACTGCCAATGCAGACATTTCCAGGAACTGCCCTTTGCAGGGAAGCCACATAGCCCCAGACCAGAGTCAGAGCTGAGTTACTCACAGGGCTGGGTCCTCAGGGTTGAGGGGAATGGTCAGGGAGAAGCAGGCCTTGTTATGGTAAACACTGAGGAGACCCTTTCTGTCTTCAGAGTCATAGATCAAGTAATACCTGTGAAAGAGAAGTGGGGATAGGCTATTTCTGTGGCCAGGGACCCAAATGAGACTTGAAGACCCCCTAAACCCATGAATAGACATTTGCTTGGGGGACCTGTCTTGTGTTAACCTTCCACTGCCTCATGATTTTGGGGTACTTACTGAAGCAGAAACTGAAGTACCAGATTCTTTATGATCTCAGATCCTTTATAGCTTTCCTGGAATCAAAAGACTCCTTGAAGCTATGTGGTTTAAAAAACATCCCTTACAATATCTCAAATCTTGATGATCCCTTCTTACCTTACAAGGTTTTATTATCTCAGGGGTTTCAACGCCCATTATAATTGGAGATGTTAAAACCTGGCCATCCTGAGAAAGGAAAGAGGTAGTCAGCAGTGCATACTAGGAAGGTAGAGCTGTATGAGTAAGGAGATGAACAACCCCAGAGGGAACAACGATCAGAGGTGAGGTGTGAAATGGCCTCCTCAAAATTCTATCAGCAGGACAACAGCTGGAGTCTTCAACAGTGGATCTTGGAAGCCTCTATTATTAGATGCAATTTTTGTGTGAATTAATGAGTGTGAGTGTGTGAGTGTGTGTGTGTGTGTGTGTGTGTGTGTGTGTGTTTATGGACATTTTATTCCAGGGAGAATATTCTTGTTTTTTTTTTTTTTTTCTTTTGTTTGTTTGTTTTCAGGAATCTTTGTCTCTAAAATGGATGAGGGTCTGATACAAACATGTAATCTAGGCAAGACCCAAAGGACTTGAGGGCAGGCATAGAGGTCGTGTACTTGAGTAAGAAGAGACATTGATGATGGTAAATACTTACCAGGCGTAACAACTCTGGGAAACATTCCAGGATGGTACTGTGCATAACCAAAAATAGAAGGAAGTGACTGACAGTTTAGGGTTGCAGAGCCTGTTTCCTCCCTCTCTTCCCCCTCTCCCTCTCATTTCTCATGGTTAGCTTCCACCTAGACTGCCCTGACTCTCCTTTCTCCAGTGCCACAAGCAGCAGCATTGGGAGCTCCAGAGCTTTCTTCCCCTATCTCCCTTCCTCCCTCCCTCCCTCCCTCCCTCCCTCACCTTTGCCCAAATCCCCAGGGAAGTCTCCGCAGGGAGCAGGAAATGGGGTGGGAGCTCAGTGCTCCGTTACCTCATTGGCTGTCCGTCAACCTGCCTGACCAGGCCCTGGCCAAGAGCAAGTCAGCCCTTAGGGATGGCCCAGGATGCTGGGACAGGGAGGTGAGTGAGGTGGGGCTCAGGAGGCAAGAAGGGGAAGGCAGGGGGGTTGACAACAGAAACGGAGTGAAAGTAGGGGTGGGAGAGATGGGGGAGACATAGGAGATGAGAGACAAAGGAGAAGCAGGATGCAAAGCAAAGGGAAGGGAAAGATGCTCTACTGTGGGGGTGGACTTCAGGGAGGAAGAGAGGAGAAAAGGGCTCCCCTGCTGCAGCCCTTTCCCTCACCGCCCCCTGGGTGGCCCTGGGGACTGAGACAGGAAAGGAAAACTTGTACCTGTTGGGCTGGGGCCTGCTGGATGCAGCTGGAGCCTTTCTCACCTGTGTGAGCTCAGTCTGAGCTGGGCATGGGAAACAGCAGCCATGGGGACAGGAGACCTTCTCCCAGCAGGAGTAAAGGGTCAGGCCGCAGCTCAGAATGGGATTCAGAGTCTGGGGACCTCCTCTCCCGGCCACTGCATTCTCTTCTGATGGTCCCTGGTGCCTGCGCCCCAGTGTGCTGACACATGACCGAAGAAGGCTAGCTGTCTTTGATTACCCAGGGCTCCTCTGAGGCCCCAGGCAGGACGATGTGAGGTGTGGACGGAAGGAGGTGCACTGCCCAGAGAGGCTTGTCTTTCGGTCTCCTCAACCTCCTCTGCCCACTGCCTCAAGAAGGTGTCCCACTTATGGTCCCCTGACTCAGGTTTCTCCCCAAGGAGGGCCCAGGTCCTGGCATTGGGCCAGAAGAAGAGATGGCATGATAGCAGCCACCCAGGGCCTCAGCCCTCAGCATGGAGCAGGGAAGCCCCCATGCCAGCGCAGGACAGGTGTGGGAACCTTTCTGGAGCAAGACAAGGAGAATTCCCCTTGGGACTTGGGAGGGAAACTCTGTCTCAGCATGGAGGCAGGAAGACCTGCCTCAGCATGAAGACCTGGGTTGGGAGACTCTTCTTGGTCCAAGGCACCAGCATCAGAATATTGCTGGTCCTGTGAAGGTGGGGGAGCCCTGCTCCCTGGAGCACACTCACAGAAGGCGCACTGGAGGAGGCTGGGTGAAGACAAGTGGGAAACACCACAGAGCAGGTGAAAGGGGGAGCATGCCAGAGGAAGGAAAGGAGACTGCTAAGCACAAATGAGTGAGTGACGCCGAGAGAGGAGTGAGTGAGTGTGTGTGTGTGTGTGTGTGTGTGTGTGTGTGTGTGTGTGTAGGAGGGGAGGAGGTCTGTGGTCCTCCCAGAGGACCAAGGCTGCCTCTTCCTGCACAGGGGCACTTTCAGATACAGCTCAGTCATCCAGGGAGCAAAGGTGCCCAGGAAGGGCGACAGGGGTTGCCACTGACCTTACATAGGCGGACTCGTCAGAGAAGATGCTGCACAAGGGGTTCCCTTCTAACCACAGCTCTTCGAGCTTCAGCCCTTTCACCTTGCCCAACTCCCACACCGACTTCAGCTAAGAAAGATGGGGAGGAAACTGGAGAAGGAGGGCCAGGGAAAGACAGACACTCGGGACCCTGGGCCCCAGGTTCCCCCAGCCCTCACAGTCACCTACGGACACCAGACACCTCTGCCTGCCCGTTGCCAACATCCTGATGTGTACCGCCATCCATCCTCCACCCAAAGTTGACCTGGCTCTCCCTTCTCACCTCATTTTTGGAGAGGTTCAGGATCTTGACATTGGGGGCCTTCTCTGTAATGTCAGACAGGCCATCCAGCTGGTACAGTTTGTTGTTGCACAAGTTCAAAGACAGTAGCTGTCGGGTAAGAACAGTTAGAGTGATGGATAGTATCTTGAGCCTTGGAATCAAATCTGCCTTTAACCCCATCTCTTCCACCCCTCTAATTAAATAGTAGCACTCGACCTAAGGCCTCACCTCAGGAAAATTTGTCGAAATGATCTTCAGAGTGGCAGCCATGTCGTTTCTTCGATTCAGGCTTATATCAAAATGATGTTTCACCAAGTCTTCAGGAAACCAAGAGAAGGGAATCAGAAGGCTGGGAGGGCCCAGCTAGATCAGCACCAGCATCAACCCCTCCCAAAGTTGCCATCCATATAAGTCTCCTTCCCAGGCAGACTGCTCTGCCCCTACTTGCCTTAGAATTGTTGCTGTCAGCCATACCTGGGTCAAAGCAGAGACTCTGGAGATCAAGAGCTTGCTGGGAGACATCATATCGTTTGTTCATGGTCAGCTATAGAGACAGAGATGAAGAGAGAAGCTCTGAGGCTCTGGTGGTGGTGATAGGGAAATATAGGGGTGGGGGCAGAAGAGGTGCCTTGAATCTGTATTACCTTTAGCTGTGTCATCGCTTTTCGTTTCATCTTTTTCTGCATAGACTGAGGGTCAGTAGAAAGATTGACAAAAACAAATACCTGCAAGAAGGTGAGGCGAGGTGAGCACCAGGACCTCTAATCTCAAAAAGACAAAGACTAGTCCATGGCCTGTCCTCCTGTCCAGAGATTACATATCAGGAATATTGTTGACATATACCTTTTGGTTTTCCTCATCATGAATCTTGCAGTTGACTTTCTTTAATGCACAGGCAGCATGAACATTCTGGACAAAGAAGTGGGCCTGATTTTTGTCGTAGTGGAACTACAGGGAGTGGAGGCAAGAGTAATAGTGCCAGAGGCCAGTGGTCCCTTCTGAGTCAGGCCTCTCCCCCTCCCCTGTGCCCACTCATCTGGCTTTACCATATTCCCTTACATTGACTGGAGTGAAGGAGACATTGCAATGACTCTGGATTGAATTCAATATCCATGTCTTATCATACTTTATCCCATAAGGAATCTAATGGTGAAAAGAAGAAATGGGATAGAAGAGAGACAACATGGAATTAAGCCTGGAAAGTAGACCCAATTAAGTGTTTTATTCTAACCTTCTAGTGGAGCTTCGAAAGACTTCTAAGATAGGGACCGTTAACATAATTTCAACTTTTAATTTTTTTGTCAGACATGGAATTCCTAGTTGTTGTCTTTACTCTTTATTCCAAATTTACCCCCAAGATAATAAATTTCAGATGTTCTAAATAATCTTTTTTTAAGGTGCTAGAAGATTCTACCTATTGAAGACAGCCTGCACCTCTGACAAGAACTCCAGAAACTCAACACCGCTACACTCAGCTTGAGTCATGAGGCATCTGGTGGAGAGCTGCTCCATCTTCTTGGCAGTAGTTTCCACCTTTGCTTTTAGACAATCTCTTGTGCCCTCTTGCAGTCAGCCTGTTCCCTTTACATTGTTTTTCTGAACCTGCCCTTAGACGTTAACTCCCCCTGTCCTCTGAAAAATACCTAGTCTTTCTTTCTCTTTCTTTCTTTCTTTGTCTTTCTTTCTTTCTCTTTCTTCTTTCTTTCTTTCTTTCTTTCTTTCTTTCCTTTCTTTCTTTCTTCTTTCTTTCTTTCATCTCTCTTTCTTTCTCTCTTTCCCTACCTCCCTCCCTCCCTATTTCCTTCCTTCCTTCCCTCCCTCCCTCCTTCCTTCCCTCCCTTTGTCTTTCTGTCTTTCTTTCACAGAGTTTTGTTTTTGTTGCCCAGGCTGGAGTGCACTGACGCAATCTCTGCTCACTGAAACCTCCGCCTCCAAGATTCAAGCGATTCTCCTGTCTCAGCCTCCTGAGTAGCTGGGATTACAGACATGTGCCACCACACCTGGCTAATTTTTGTATTTTTAGTAGACAGGATTTTACCATGTTGGTCAGGCTGGTGTCGAATTCCTGTCCTCCAGTAATCTGCCTGCCTCGGCCTCCCAAAGTGTTGGGATTACAGGCATGAGCCACAGTGCCCTGCCATTATCTAATATTTTTACATGTGATTAACACAACTCTCCCTGACCCGCCTTTCCTGCATATTTTTTGGCATTTTCTCAGGACACTCACTGTGACCTTGAACCAGGTCCCCGGGTCTCCATTCTGTGTGTTCTTCTCCACTTCCTTCTCTGGAGAAATTATATCTTGGAATTCACTATGGCATTTCACAGTCCTACTATTGGGTTGTAAGGTACAGGGGTTGCTGTAGGGAAATTGATAAAAATATATGTCTATAAATGTATAGAAATGCATAGAAGTGTGACACAGTTTTTCATACACCCTCAACTCACTGAAAACCAGGTCTGCAATTAGGATTTCTCAGCCATTACTTCACTTCTAGCATTCTTCAGTTTTTCAATGAAAGGAAAAAAAAAAAGAAGACTACAGAGAGTGAAAGAAACACGAAGTTCCAGGGGCTGCTATGTGCAAACCAGCCTGCCTGATCACTTACTTTCTTATTTGGGGGTCCTCGTGGACATCCCTCACCTCCACATTTTCATTATCCTCCTGAAGGTGGGGAGGTGGGAGCTCATATCCATCGTGTTCATCATGAAGGTTCTCCTTTCCAAAATTATCCTGGGAAGAATCTCCACCTTTATTTTCTCCTTGAGGAGAGCTGTTACCATTACTGTGTTCTGAAATTTGGAACAAAAATACGAGTTTGAAGACACATCAGTGGTCACATACCATTTACCATTTCTTGGCCTAACACCATAGTAGGGCAAGCAAAGTGCCAGCTTGCCCTAATAGAGCAGTAACATAACCCCCAGAAAGCAAACTCCTCTACCTGTCCAGATAGGAGGACCTTTTCTTACAGATGACATAATTAGGGAAGAAATCTTAAAGGAGGAGGTAACTGTGTGGAACCATTTGGAAAACAAAGCAGCATTTATAAAGAACAGAAGTGTGAATGTTCATGGATTAGACAGGAGATCAGCCACACCCCAGGAAGGATCCAAATCTTGCCTTCCCTTGTGCCGCTGTAGTGTAACAATCTCACCAAAACATGATTGGCAACCTCTCTCACACCTCCCAAATGCAATCAGCCACGAAATTGATTTTATTAATAATCAGCAAGCTGTACTGTCTCTTCTAATGCAAACTTTCATGACAGGGTAGATTGATGTATCATCCTACTAAACTGTTTCTTTGCCTCCAGCCTTGCCTTCAACAATACTCTTTTTGAAATACACAGAGTGAGCTGTCTTTTTGCTGACCCTGAAATGCCTTTCAGCTCAGAAGACAATGCTTCTAACTTCTACTCTTCTATAACAAGGAGCTGAACAATGATCAGAAATGATAGGTGTCAACTACAATTTCCAAGTGTTTAGAGATTTTTCTGTGGTCAGAGAGAATAATCTGTATGACTTTCATTCTTTTAAATTTACTGAGGTTTGTTTGATGGCCCAGGACATGGTCTGTCTCTGTGAACATAGTCTATCATGAATGTTGTCAGATATGTGGGAAAAAGTATACTCTGCTGTTGTTGGGGATGTTGAAGGCCCCAGTGATAATTGTGGACTTGGCTATTTCAGCTCCATCAGTTTTTGCTTCATGTATTTTCAGCCTCTGCTGTTTGGGTGTGTACACAGTTAGGATCATTCCGTCTTCCTGGTGGATTGATCCTTTTATCATTATGTAATATCATTTTTGTTTCTACAGATTTTCTTTGCCAGCAAGTCTACTTTATCAAATATTGTGGACTCAGGTATGCTTATTATGTGCGTTGGTTATATTTCAATGTATTTACTACTAGGAATTTCCTTGTTCACCCTCCATATTCCCCATCAACATGTTCAATTAACCATGTGGCAAGATTTGGAAGTTTAATTTACAGCTACGAAAATAAGATAGTATCAATTCTCTTGCCCATAACCATATTGATGAAGGATATTTTATCTTTATCACATTCAACAGCAACAATAGTAATACTAGTGGTTTTGAAGGTGGGGATTAAGGATATTAGACTATTTGAAGCCAGCTTCCTTTTAGCATCTAAATGTAATGTTCTCTAGGTTGGTATTTAATTTAATTAATATGTATCGTATTGAGACACGGTCTTACTCTGTCACCTAGGCTGAAGTGCAGAGGTATGATCTTGGTTCACTGCAACTTCCACCCCTCAGGCTCCAGTAAATCCTCCCACTCCAGCCTCCCAAGTAGCTGGGACTATAGGTGCACACCACCATGCTAGGCTATTTTTTAAAAAAAATTTGGTAGACATGGGGTCTCAACATGTTGCCCAGGCTGATTTCGAACTCCTAAACTCAAGAAATCCTCCTGTCTCGGTCTCCCAAACTTCTGGGATTATAGGCATGAGCCACCATGCTCATCCATAGGTTTGCATTTTATACATATTACATATTAATTACTCCATGTTATCTCAGGACGTATTTGTGAGTAAACATTCTGTTCACTCCTGATCCATTTACAATATAATTGTTATGACCAGGCCTCAGATGAACTCCTCTGGAAAGTCATTGCTTTCACTGTGTGACCCATGGTTAGGATAGTTTTGTTACTCACAACCTTTGGGACTTTTCTTGTAAGGCATTGGAAGTGAAATTAAATACAGGTAGAGCATTTGATCCAGAAATGTTCAGTCCCTAAAATTTGGTGATAGCTTGGAATGCTCTCTTTTTCTCATAATTCACATTCAACGGATCAAGAAAGTCTCTTGACTCTACCTTTACAATATATCCAGAGTCTGGGCCCTTTTCATTCCCTCCATTGCTACTACCCTGGCAAGGTCACCAACATCTATCTCCTGGATTATATTGCCTTCCAACTTGTCCCTCTGCTTTTACACTTGCTTCCTCGTCATACATTTTCATCATAGTGGGAGAGTGATTTCTTTAAAGCAGAAGTCAAACCCTCTCATTCCTCTGCTCAAAAATCTTTTAACAAACTTCAATCGTATTGTAAAAATATCTGTAACCTGCTCTTTTCAGTTAACATTTTATATCATTGCATGTTCAGAAATAATATTTAATTGATTTTTATTATTTATCAAATTAATATGCTTTCCTTTACAGACATTGTGGAAATTAAAGCTAAGGTCACCTGTTTAGCAGAGCAAGAACTGATGGTTGAATCTCATTGAGCTGGAAGCTCAGGGAAGAATAAATATGATTAGTCCAAAATTTATATTTTTCATATTTTTTAAAATGTCTAAATAACAATTTCTGACTTTAATATAATTTATACATTAGATTATTATTTTAGTTAAAATATGTTACAAATTTTAATCTACTAATAAGATTTTAAATTTTAATAAATCCCTCCAAGTTTTTGCTACTATAAACAATGCTACTAAGAATAGGATTATATATATCTTCTATTATTTGTTTACAGTTTTTCCTGCAATAATTCTACAAATGGATTACTTTGATAAAAACATGAATGCTTTCAAATTTAAGAGATTTTTAGAAGTGGTATTTAAAATATATATTTATACTTATTTGCATGCTAATAAAGAGTGAGTGAATGAGCTTATATTCACACCAGTTCAGGAACCATTTTGAAAATTTGCATACGTTGATACAAAAATTGCCCTTTTTAAAGTTTATATTTGAAAAACATTGCCTCAATGTATATATTCATAATTAGTCAGGAGGATGGCTGAAAGAGAAGGATCCAGAATTTATTATCAGGGTAGTGGCTAAGATACCAGAGAGTAGTTGAGACTGAAAGAGACCTGATATTCTCATAAACAAGAGGCAAACAATCAAGGATGGAAGCATAAGATGACGATGAGCAATGGCAATACAATAAAATGAGAAAAAGCTTCTGATATACTGAATCCATGCTAGCCATATACGTCCATCTTGAAAACTTCATGGAAAGCATATTACACGTGTTTACCCATTCCTGTGGCATTATCTTCTAAACATTAGAGAGAAGCCACAGTAAAGAAGATAACAATGAGGATATTAAGAACTATACCAAACTCAGCATTTGAAAAAATAAATTTAGAGTTTTTCTTCCAGTAAAGAGAGATTGGTTAAGTCGTACCAAACTTCCAACTGAGAATAACTAGAAAAGTGTGGAAAATCATTTAAAATAAAGGTTATTTAAAGGTATCAAAAAGCTAATGATATAATAAGTTGTTATGGGGGAAACACCAGGGGAAAAAAGGAAACTCAGAATGCAATCCCAATCCTTGGGGCTGATTTTTTTCTAGCAGCAGTTGATGATTCCGAAGGATGTAGGTAACATGCTAAAATGCTGTGAATTTTTGCCAAATTCCCACAGAGTCATAGAGCTGAGAGCATAAAATTTGAAGTTGGGCATGTTAAGGAGAGGGGACCTTGGCAAACCACTCAGGCTTAGATAGGCACCTCTAAGAGCTATGTCAAGTAAATACGGGTAAACTGGAAATAGACCAGATCTCCAAGGAACTGAAGTCCAAATTAATAATCTCAATAATCAATGAGATTAATTAACCTCAATTAATCAATGGGATTAAAGAGATTTGGGGTTTTCCTTGCAATCTAGCAAGCTGACAGAAAAAAAATCTTCCCTCGAGCAAGACAACTTCATCCTAGGACAGAAATAAATGAATCTATAATTTATTATATATAGTTCCCTGAAAAAAATAGGTGAAAAAGGAGATAAAATGGCATGATTAAAAAAGGACAATAAAAAACACATAAAATTCAACTACTCAGATAATGACATTATTGTCAAGAATATAAAAGATTATATTTCAGCCAAGAATTGAACAATATAAAAAGTGAACAGAATTTCTAGAATCCATAAATGAAATAACTGTAATTAAGAACAATTATATGATTAGCAGCATAACATCATAGATGTATTTTTGTGACCTTTACCCTTCAGGTGGCAATGTACATTCTTGCCTTATCACAGTCTAATGCACATTAGTTCTTTTATATCTCCTTGAACAACAAAGGGGTTTGGAATAGTACGAATACACAAAATGATGAAGGGTACAAAAAGACACCGGGAAAATTAAAGGGGATACAGTAATTACATCAAATATGTTTAATCTGAGTTTTAGAAGGAAGAAAAGAGAAGAGTGCATAAACTGTATTTCAAGGTATAATGTTTGAACAGTTTCAAAAAGTAACAGAAGATGCCAAGTCACAGGTGCAAGTAGCAATGTATATTTCAAGTGCAGCAGAGTATGAGGAAAACAGAACCCAGGTGCATCCTAGTAAAGCTGTTGAAATCCAAAGAAAACAAATATTCAAAGTAAAATGAAAACAACAGGTTATCTTCAAATAAGCAAAAATAAGGCTGATCAATATATATTTTTTAAACAGAAATAATGTAGCTTAAAGAAAGTAATGTTACATATTCAGAGTGCTAAAGTGTAACAGCCATAGGTCTAGAATTGTGTGTTTATTTAACTTCCATTTTTTGAAAGATACGAAATGGAAGTTAAACATCTGTGATATTGCAAAACATATATTAGATCTTCAACCCTGTTTGCTGGCATACAACTCCTAAAATTTTTATCAACTCCAAAGTGAAGTCTTTTTGTATGCTAGGCTGGCAGCCCCTAGTAGCTTCAGGATGAGGGATGGTCACTGGAAACAGCAAGGCAGTATTAGAGGAACTTTCAAGGGGCTGAAAGCTAAGTCAGTCACCAATGGCCAATGGATTAATCAGTCATGCATGTATAAAAAGCCAAAGGACAGGGTTCAGAGAGCTTCTGGACAGATGAACACATGAAAATTCCTGGATGGTGGCACACCTGAGGAGGGCATAGAAGCTCCACATCCCTTTCCTGTACCTTGCCCCATACATCTATTTGTCTGTATTCCTTGCAATATCCTTTATAACAAGCTAGTAAACATAAGTGCTTCCCTGAGTTCTGTGAGCCATTCTAGCAAATTAATGCAATTCAAAAAGAGGGTCATAGGAACTCCAACTTGAAAGTGATCAGTTAGAAATTCTGAAGACCCAGACTTCCCACTTGTGGTGTCTGAAGGAGGAGGTCAGTCTTGGGGACTTAGCCCACAACCTGTGGGATCTGATGCTATCTCCAGGTAATCTAATTTTGACACTATCAAAATTAAGTTAGAGGACACACAACAAGTGTTTACTACAAAACTGATTGCTTGTGTGTTGGTGGGGAAAACTCCCCCCACATATTTGGTCACAGAAGTCTTTTGTGCTGATGGTTGTTGTAGAGTGAGAAAATAGAAAAAAGCACTTTGAGATTTTTTCATACTTGTGATTTTTTTTTTTTTTTTAAATACAGGTCTTGCTTTGTTGCCACCTAGGCTGTACTGCAGTGACATGATGTTGGCTCACTGCAACCTCCTCCTCCTGGGCTGAGGCAATCTCCCACCTTAGCCTCTAGAGTAGCTGGGACTACAGGCATGCGCCACCACGCCTGGTGAATTTTTGTTATTATTATTATTTTTTTTGTATATATGGGGTTTTACCATGTTTTCCAGGCTACTTGTGACTGTTTTATTTTTTATTTTTTTATTTTTTTATTTTTTGAGATGGAGTCTCGCTCTTGTTGCTCATACTGGAATGAAATGGCACGAACTCAGCTCACCGCAACCTCCACCTCCCACATTCAAGCGATTCTCCTGCCTCAGCGATTCTCCTGTGTCAGCCTCCCAAGTAGCTGGGATTACAGGTGTGTGCCACCACGCCCATCCAATTTTTGTATTTTTAGTAGAGACGGGGTTTCACCATGTTGGCCAGGCTGGTGTCAAACCCTTGACCTCAAGTGATCCATCTGCCTCAGCCTCCAAAAGTGCTGGGACTACAGGCATGAGCTACAGTGCGCGGCCCTGCTTGTGACATTTTAATCCAAACAAAAGCTAAGCAAATTTGTCGCCAGTCAACTCAAAACAAAAGACTCATCTTCAGGCCAAAGAAATATGATCCCAGTTTGAGGAATGTAAACACAAGAAGGAATGAAGAATAATGACACTGGCAAATATGTAGGAAAATCTAAATAAATATTTACTATATAATACAGTGAAAACATCTTTAAAGAATTTAAATATGTGTTCTCATTGTTCAGCTCCCAAAGTGAGTTCTCTTATAAGTGAAAACATGCAGTGTCTGCTTTTCTGTTCCTCCATTAGTTTGTTGAGGAAGGGGAACAACACACACAGGGGCCTGTGGTGGGAGGGTTAGGGGAGGGAGAACACTGGGAAAAATAGCTAATGCATGCTGGGTTTAATACCTAGGTGATGGGTTGATCTGTACAGCAGATCACCATAGCACACGTTTACCTGTGTAACAAACCTGCACATCCTGCACATATACCCCGGAACTTAAGATAAAAATTTAAAAAAGTTTTATGCACAATAGTATATTGGGAGGGACATTAAGAGAGTTAAAATATTGGAAGGTATCTGTGTTGTCCAAGGATATGTGAAAGAACTAACATACATTAGACTGTGATAAGGCAAGAATGTGTGTTGTAATCTGAAAGGTAGACTACAAAAATAGCAAAAGAATGTCACGTTATCAAGCCAAATGAGGCAAAAATTAACAACTCAAAAATAATTTAAAATTTTACAAAGGAAAAGAGAAAATTAGAATAGGAAAATAGATGTACAGCAAACAGAAAGATGTTACATATAAGCCAAATTATATGTGGAATTATGTTATATGTAATGTACTGAAGGTTTCAAATAAAAAAGCAGAAATCATTAGACTTGATTAAAAATTAATTTAACCAAATGCTCCTTAAAAGTAACATATGTAAAACAAAACACAGGACATTTGAAAGAAAAAAAAGGCAAAAAAATACCATTAAAACACTGACCAAATGAAAGCTGCTATAACCATTCATAAGAGAAAAGATATACTTTCAGTAAAACATTACTAGAAGAAGAAGGGATATTTTATAATGATAAATGGTTCAGCTCAACATAAAGATGTTAATAAAACAAATCTGTATTTATTTTTTAGTGCAAAGCCAAAATATACATGGCAATAAATTGATGGAATTTGGGCTCTTGCTACTTCCCATTTAAAGGAGACTCTGCTAGGTGTCATATGGGTGGAGTGGAGGTGGGAAGGGGACTCAGTCCCTCCTGCCCTGTGGGGACCTGAAACCAAGGCTTCATGCTGACCAGCTCACCCATGGTGTGTCCTGAAGGCAGTGACTTTTCACCAATGTCCTCACAGGAGAATCTTTGTGGCCTGGAGCTGGGGGTTTGCAGAAGTTTGAAGAGGGCAGCCAAGGAAGGTGACAGCAAGTCCCAAGCCACTTTGTTAGTGAACAAAATGGAGTCCTTATAGGAAATTCCTTCTTCAAAGGCATAGAGAGGAGACTGTTTACTATTTTTAATGTCCTCTAGGTTTCCTATCAGCCTGACCCCTAGGAAGTTGTTTCCAAGGGAGATATTCTTGCAGAATTGGTTAGCTCCAATCACGGGGCCTCGGGCCTAAGTACTTGTTACAAGCAGAGAACTTAGCTATTTACGCTCTTTCCAATATATTACATTGTATTCCTTCATGTAACATGAGAAAACTTATTTACAGAATCACCAGCTCCTTGCTCTCCCTGAAGTTTACTAATTACAAAATATTAAACACTATGAAATGTGTATTTTGAAAATAAAGTCATTCTGCACCTTCTGTCAATATGATCACCACACGATGACCTAAAGATATTCACTGTAAATAATCTACCAATCTAGTGCACACTTTCTAGATGGGCAAGGCAGATACTTACCTACCTTAAAATATGTGTAAGTAACAAACATACAAATATATTCTTTTAAGAATTTGAAGTCACATAATTTTCTGCAAACTGATTTTTTTCAATATTGTGACATCTTTTAATTCTCATTTTAATCAATGTAGTTTGGACACAAATGTCTATTACAGAGTCATTTTGCTTTTCAGGGAAATTAACTCTTGATATTTGTTACACTTTCTCCTGGTTAGTAAAGGCCCTTTAGTACAGGGTTCTTTACACAAAGTCTGCAATATTGTTGCAAATATGTTCTTTCAGCTTTTCACATTTTAATATTTTTTGTTTTGGCAATATAGAAAGTATTTCTAAACTTCTAGTAAATTTATGACTTACAAGTAAAATAGGTAATTCTTTGGGAGTAGAGTGGGAACGGAAGAACACACGGTGAAAAGGAAGGAAAGAAAAGGAGTCAGGGAAGCTGGGAGAGTTTTGAGAGGGAGCAGTGGGGGATTTGGGGAGGAGACTCTATAGACACTCACCTTCTTTGAACACCCCGTTTACAGAAAAGTAGAGCATCTATTCATGAAAGGGAAGAACTTAGGTGCTCAGGATCCCCCTTAACCTCCTACACACCTCTGGCTCTCTGGGCCTGTCCAAGGGAGGAAGCAGATGCTAACTGTCTGGTACCACATGTCCATCAGGAAGGAGCTGAGGTCATGCTGAGTTTTGGGCAACACACTGAGGGAGTCCACAATGTCATGTTTTGTGTGCTTCAGCAGCTGCCCCCGCTGGTCTGTGGAGGAGAGGAGAAGCAAAGTTTGGGGGAGGGCTGCCACATCCTGGCCCTTGGCCCCTGTGATTGCTCCCATCATACCTCCTTACCTTGGCAGTCTTCCCCATCACACACTTACAGGAGTCCTTGAATGTTTTTTATTCCTGATATCCTTGAAGTACTTGCACAAGCTGCTCCTAGGAGAAAAAGAAGAGCAGGAGTGGGTGGGTCTGGCCAGTGTGGTCATTTCCAGGAGCTTGCCTGTGTCTGTTGGGGATCCTATTTCTCACTATCATCCTGATGTGCACTACCATCTACCATCAACCCAAATTTGATCTGGCCATTTCTTCTCATTTCATTTTTGATGAGGTTCAGGATCTTGACTTTGGGGGCCTTCTTTATAATGTCAGACAGGTCATTCAGCCAGCAAACTGTGTTGCTGTGCAAATTCAAAGACAATAGCTTCGGGGGAAGAAGACTTAGATAACAACAGAGTGATCATTACTGGTCTAGGGCCTCAACAACAGAACTCTCTCCTTTCTTTTGCATTTCATTGATGTGCTCCTTTCCCTGCCCCCATTCTTTTAATTGTTTTAAGAACATTGGGAATGTCAACAAAAATAATGTCTACTGATTTCTCTGGAGGCAAATTAGGAAAGGTGCTCAGAAGAATAAATAGATGTGAATCTGTTGGAGAGAGCACTAGAGTAAGAAACAGACCCATTTCTCTGCTGTAATAGCTGAGTCAAGGGAGTAATCATGATTGCTTTCTTCTTTATATTTTTATTTGTTTTGTAAATTAAACAGTTGATAATATTTCAATTTTACAATATACATTTGTTTGAAAAAATCCACCGCTTACATTTTGCATAATTTACAGACCTCTGAACTTGCAGACGCATTTCTAGGAATCCATCATACGAGAGATTCTTGTTGTATGGATTAAAAAATGTTATTATACACTATTTAAATTATAATAAAAATTTATTATGAACTATTTAACATATGCCAAATAATGTCAGAAATAATTTTAGTTATTCCTGACCTAAAACTTCCCTTTAATGTCTGTTGTTTTGTTAACAGACCTTTAATGGGCACCTCTCTGTGTCAGGCTATGATGCTTATTGAGAGATGCAAAAATGAGTAAGATTTGATGATTTCTACTCTCAGTGATAATTACAAAAGTATGTACAAGGCAAATACATAAGCTTATAATGATCTTATTTAAAAAACCATGTTTGTTTTGCACTTTCATAAGCAGCATGAGTAATTAATATTGATGAAGAATTTTGGAGTTGCACTGAAATGTGTAAAACAGTTTCACGAACTATTAATCCTAAACCTTGTGAATTAAAAAACCTAACTTCTGGCCTGGGTGGGAGCTGCACTGCCGACCCTGGGTGGGGGCTGGGCAAAGGAGCAGGGTGTGATTGGCTACAGGTCCAACCCTTAGGTTTACACGACTGTGGTCTGAGTTCCCCAGCCCCTCTCCTCCTTTTTTAAAGATGAGATTTAGCACACTCGGCTATTTAAACATTCAGCATTTCTTGAGTATGTATGTTGAGGCCATCTGAGCTTATAGCTGATTAAGTAACCAGTTTCATGCTGTGCCATTCACACTCACTACTTAATACTGCCATGGTGAAAATGTGGAGGAAAAATGTATCTATGTGTGTCTGGGAAGCATATACACTTGAACATTTTTTCATACTCTGATTCTGTAACATTTCTGAGTTTTGTTTTGTTTTATGGGAAAAAAAGTGATAAAGCAATCAGAAGAACAAGAGGTTTACTATTGATGCTTAGCATCGTGTGACCTTGGCTGGCCAAGAAGAGTACATGGCCAAATTAATTTATGAGAATAATAATTTTTCAAACGCCAATTTTTTTCTTGTATTCATGTCAATATCATGAATAGAAAGGAAGAACCATAAAGGATAAAGAACATGATGTTCAGTTACATTTATGTGAACCTAAAGAAACAATGTGGAGGCAGGCACAATCAACTAAACTCTAGGGACTTGATGATGTTGCTTGGAAGGCATCCATACCTGCAGTTTGCATTCTTCATATGTAATCATATTGCCAAAGACAAACTATTTCATCATTTATTGTAAATAACACTTCCTCTCAGACCTACCGTAGGTTTTTGTGATGTACTGTCTTCCAGCTGGAATAAAAATTTCTGCATTGCATTAAAAATAAAAAAGAACAAAAACTTAACTTCTGTAGTTGTCATGAAACTTCATAGGATAGGCTATGGAAACTGCTACCCATCACACTCAGTGTGAAATAAGAACTTTAAAAATGTTGGTTCTCCTGGAAACCATCATTCTCAGCAAACTGACACAAGAGCAGAAAATCAAACACCGTATATTCTCGCTCATAGGCGGGTGTTGAACAATGAGAACACATGGACACAGGGAGGGGAGCACTACACACTGGGGTCTGTTGGGGGGAAATGGGGGAGGGGCGGGGGGTGGGGAGGTGGGAAGAGATAGCATGGGGAGAAATGACAGATACAGGTGAGGGGACGGAAGGCAGCAAAGCACACTGCCATGTGTGTACCTATGCAACAATCTTGCATGTTCATCACATGTACCCCAAAACCTAAAATGCAATAAAAAAAAAAAGAAAAAAAAAAAAAAGTATATGACATAAAAAAAAAAAAAAATGTTGGTTCTCTTCCCTCTACTCCCTGATATTTCACATCATATACAAGATTTAAAAACACTTTTAAAGAAAACTGCAAAGTAAAATATCCAAGTCTGAGAGCACAATTGCTCTCTGTAAGCTAGCCTACACAGTAATATTATCCTATTCTTTCCACTATAAACAGTTTTTAGTCTAGAAGAGCTGTGGGAATGTGGATTATTTATACAAACTAGATCATTATAAGCTAGATCAACTTGCTTTGGAATTGAATCCTACTTATAATCTCGTAAACTCTGTTGCTACAGAAGGGCATTTCCAAGCTTGTCCAATTACATTATTTAGAAATAACCTATTATTTTTCCTTTATTTTCTTGTTTACTAAGTCTCCCATTGTTCTAAGGGTCCTGGTAAAGTATGGTTAGCAGGAACTTTGAACACTAAAGAAAACCAAAGCTCAGTTGATGGATGGAGAAACTGAGAGCCTAAGAATATTTGAGAAAATGCCATGGGATTGTTTAGAACTTGCTCCTAGCTCAGACCTAATTAGCAGCAAGTTCTTCACTTTTAATTCAGTAGAGAATGATCTCTGAGGTGACTTCGGGTTCTAAAATTTATTCATTAAAATTGAATAGAGTTGTTTTTATTTTTTATTTTAGAGGTTTTATTTTAAGAGATCAAGCTTTTTGATGATATGAGCAGTGAATCTGAATGCTTAATCTGTCCTTCAGAAATTCATTTCAGGGTAATGATTTATGATCATACCTGTATTTAATTCACGGATCCTTCGTAGGAGGATCCTTTCAGCATCTTTTGCCTAGGGTCACAATGTTGAAAGGAAATGTTTCTCCCTGATCGAATGTTCACTAACCCTCTTTACCCTAGCTTGGTATACGGAATGAAATATACCATTCTATGAATTTGAGTTGTGGTTTTAATTAAAATTCTTGTTTGTCCTCACTCTAAATTCCCAAAATTCTCAATCCAAGCCATCTTTAATTTTTTTCCAGCATAGAATTCCTAAGTTGCTTTGGACAATTAACACACACAAAAATTAACACTAAAAATGGTAACTAGAGTCAAGTTTGGACAGTTTTCTCAAAGAGATCTAGTTGATACGAAGAAACTGAGTTAAAAGAGCATAAAAATTGCTAATATGCTAGGCACTCCTTTTTTTTTTTTTTTTTGACGGAGTTTCACTCTTGTTGCTCAGGCTGGAGTGCAATGGTGCAATATTTGCTCACTGCAACTTCTGCCTCCCAGGTTCAAGAAATTCTCCTGCTTTAGCCTCCCAAATAGCTGGGATTACAGGCACCTGCCACCATGCCCAGCTAATTTAATCCTAAGCAGCACAACAGAATAGGTAAAATATGGGGAAGTAAGACTGTGGCCAATTTTCTAGACTTGGAAGATGAAAACTCAATTAAATTGGCCAAGGATAGGAGAGGACTGAAATAAAGGTGGTCTGACAATGACCCTTAACCTAACTTTGGACCACAGTTGCAGGAACAAAAACATCTGACTGCCAGCACAGAAATTCTGCAGGAATAGTGTAGTCACAACGTGTATTACATATATTCTCACTTCGACAATTGTAATACTCTAAGAATTCTAGTAGCTTCTTACAATGCAACTTCAGTTACATAAGCCAAAAACAAAATGCCATTACAATTGGTCAACATGAGTTCACACCATCCCCATTGCACTCTAGCTTTTATGTGACACAAATTCCTTATATTGATCCCACTTTATGATTTTTAGTAAAGACCAACTAGTGTAGCAAAAGTAAATTTAAAAATAAAAAAGGTAGTTGTAGACAGAACAGGATGGACTTAAAAGATAAGTAATATAAATCATACAAGAGGTCAGATTATAAAGAAGATGGTGTGTCCTCATTATAATGAAGTTGTCTTTAAATTTTCAATCAACACAATAGAGGAAACTTTTGAGACAACAAACTGACTCTGAATGCTGGACACTGAATGATATGTTAGACAAATGACTTGTTGGTAAAACTTTTTCAGTAGCTTACTCAGATGCATATTTTAAAAGCTGACTCATTTGCTTGAAGGTAATAAGTGTTCCTGATATATCAAATAAAGTTACTGCACACAAAATTAATTTCTGGAACTCCTTGTGGACAGACAGTCCTGTAGTGGCTACCACGTGGAGATATTCAATGAATTTTTATAGAATTGAAAGGGTAGTATGTGGCAATATGTACATTGAAAATCATTGGGGCAGACATGAGTAGAAGTTTTGCAAAAAAAATGACATGATCCTAAAGTATTTTTTTAATGAAAGCATTTTAGTCATTGTGATTTGTCAATTTGGCTAGCTATAATACTCAGTTATTTAATCAAACAGCAATCTAGGCATTGCTGTGGAGGTTTTTTATAGATGTGGTTAGCAGCTGCAATCAGTTGGCTTTGGCTTTAAGTAAAGGAGATGACTTTCAGTAATATGAGTGGGCTTCATCTAACCAGCTGAAAGGCTTTATGAGCAACAACTGAGGTTTCCCAGAGAAAGAAAGATTCTGATGCAATACTGTATCAGTTCCTGTATGAGCCTGCTGGCCTGCGCTATGATCTTAAACTTGCCACCACCGACAATTGCATAAGCCAGTTCTTTCAAATAAATTTAAACTAAAAATGATTTGGAAATATATATTCTTTGAAAATAAATATATACTGATTCTATTTGTCTGGAGAATCCTGATTGATATAGCCACTTACTAGAGTAAAATGGAGATTCTTGACTTACCATTTAGTAGTATAATATGTGCTTTAGATCTTTACAGACTTTTTGACATGATATTATCTTCCCAGTCTTTTAAGTACAGTATTGGACTTACTTCACACCATATATGAGACTATATTGACTTATTTCCTTGTTTCTCTAATTACATAGTTATCAAAATTTATTTATATTAGGTCAGCTTAACTCCTCATGATATTTTTTGTATCCCTCTAGTTTGCTTTTGCCATTTTCACAACGTAATAGACCAATATCAGTAGACATATAAAATAAAATGGACTCAGTAAAATGGACTAAATGTATGTAGAAAAAGCCAGAGTCAACTCAGAGCTTTGTTAAGGACTTACTACTCTTTTTTTCTTTTTTTCTTAAAACTTGTATTGTTATATACTTGTATGTGTGTTCTTTTTTTTTTAATTGCATTTTAGGTTTTGGGGTACATGTGAAGAACATGCAAGATTGTTGCATAGGTACACACATGGCAGTGTGCTTTGCTGCCTTCCGTCCCCTCACCTGTATCTGTCATTTCTCCCCATGCTATCTCTTCCCACCTCCCCACCCCCCATCCCTCCCCCACTTCCCCCCAACCGACCCCAGTGTGTAGTGCTCCTCTCCCTGTGTCCATGTGTTCTCATTGTTCAACACCCGCCTATGAGTGAGAACATGTGGTGTTTGATTTTCTGCTCTTGTGTCAGTTTGCTGAGAATGATGGTTTCCAGGTTCATCCATGTCCCTACAAAGGACGTGAACTCATCGTTTTTGACGGCTATGTAATATTCTATGGTGTATATGTACCACATTTTCCCTATCCAGTTTATCATCGTTGGGCATTTGGGTTGGTTCCAGGTCTTTGCTATTGTAAACAGTGCTGCAATGAACATTCGTGTGCACGTGTCCTTGTAGTGGAATGATTTATAATCCTTTGGATATATACCCAGTAATGGGATTGCTGGGTCAAATGGGATTTCTATTTTTAGGTCCTTGAGGAATCGCCACACTGTCTTCCACAATGGTTGAATTAATTTACATTCCCACCAACAGTGTAAAAGTGTTCCTATTTCTCCACATCCTCTCCAGCATCTGTTGTTTCCCGATTTTTTAATGATCGCCATTCTAACTGGTGTGAGATGGTATCTCAATGTGGTTTTGATTTGCATTTCTCTGATGACCAGTGATGATGAGCATTTTTTCATATGTTTGTTGGCCTCCTGTATGTCTTCTTTTGTAAAGTATCTGTTCATATCCTTTGCCCATTTTTGAATGGGCTTGTTTGTTTTTTTCTTGTAGATCTGCTTTAGTTCTTTGTAAATTCTGGATATCAGCCCCTTGTCAGATGGGTAGACTGCAAAAATTTTTTCCCATTCTGTTGGTTGCCGATTCACTTTACTGACTGTTTCTTTTGCCTTGCAGAAGCTGTGGAGTTTTTACTCTTTTTATACTTGCCCTTCTTCTTTGTTTCTTTTTTGGTCTTACACTCTTTTCCTGCATTATTTGCTTTCATGTAAGCATTTTATGTAAATTATTTTTCTCTCCTTTCTTTACATGTCAATTATGCTTCTTTTTAAAAATTTTTAAGTGGTAATCCTATAGTTTGTAATATACATTCATAACTAATCTAAGTCCACTTTCAAAAAACAGTAATACTGCTTCATGGATAGTGCATGTAGCTTATGATAGAATATTACCAACTCCTCACTCCCATTCCTTATCACATTGATGTCATTTATTTCACTTACCCATAAATTGTAATCACTGAATACATTGTTACCATTTAAATCAAATAAGAAAACCATAAGATTTTGTTTTACCTTCATTCTCTAATGTTCTTCTTTTCTTTATGTAGATCAAGTTTTTGAATAATGTAATTTTTCTTCTGTTAAGAAGTTCTTTTAACATTTCTGGCAAAGCAGGTCTACTGGTAACAAACTCACTCATTTTTTTTTTTTTGGCTTGTCTGAGAAAGTCTTTTCTCCTTCATTTTGGAAGCTTAATAGCCTTGACTTGAATACAGAATTCTAGGTTGATGGGAGTTTTCTTTCAATCTAAGTATTTCATTCCACCCCCTTCTTGTTTGCATGGTTCCTGAAGAGAAGTCCTATGTAATTCTTGGTGTTTATAGTATTCTCTGATAGTAGCTTGTATTTCTGTATAACAATGGTGATATCCCCTTTATCACTTTTTTATTGTATCTATTTGATTCTTCTCTCTTTTATTCTTTGTTTGTCTAGATAGTGGTCTATCTATTTTGTTATTTGTTTTTTTTTTTTTTTTTTTTTTTTTTTTTTTTTCAAAAAACCAGCTCCTGGAATCAGTGATTTTTTGAAGGGTTTTTTTTTTTTTTCGTCTCTATCTCCATTTCTGCTGTGATCTTAGTTATTTCTTGTCTTCTGCTAGCTCTGAAGTTTGTTTGCTCTTGCTTCTCTAGTTCTTTGAGTTGTGATGTTAGGGTATCAATTTGAGATCTTTCTACCTTTCTGATGTGGACATTTAGTGCTATAAATTTCCCTCTTAACACTGCCTTAGTTTTGTCCCAGAAATTCTGGTACATTGTCTGTTTGTTCTCATTGATTTCAAAGAACTTCTTGATTTTTGCCTTAATTTCATTATTTACCTGGAGTCATTCAGGAGTAGATTGTTTAATTTCCATGTAGTTGGATGGTTTTGAGTGAGTTACTTAATCCTGAGTTCTAATTTGATTGCACTGTGGTCTGAGAGACTGTTATGATTTCAGTTCTTTTTCATTTGCTGAGAAGTGTTTTACTTCCAATTATGTGGTATATTTTAGAATAAGTGCCATGTGGCACTAAGAAGAATGTATATTCTGTTGATTTGAGATGGAGAGTTCTGTATATGTCTATTAGGGTCCACTTGATCCAGAGCTGAGTTCAAGCCCTGAATATCCTTGTTAATTTTCTGTCTTGTTGATCTGTCTAATATTGACAGTGGAGTGTTAATGTCTCCCACTATTATTGTATGGGAGTCTAGGTCTCCTTGTAGGTCTCTAAGAACTTGTTTTATGAATGTGGGTGCTCCTGTATTGATGCATATATATTTAGTATAGTTAACTGTTCTTGTTGAATCGATCCCTTTATTATATAATTTCCTTCTTTGTCTTTTTTGATCTTTGTTGGTTTAAAGTATTTTGTCAGAGAATAGGATTGCAACCCCTGCTTTTTTTTTTTTTTTTTTTTTTTTTTTTTTTTTTTTTTTTTTTGCTTTCCATTTGCTTGATAAATTTTCCTCCACCCATTTAATTTTAACCTATGTGTGTCTTTGGGGGTGAGATGTTTCCTGAATACAGCACACCAGTGAGTCTTGACTCTTTATACAATCTGCCAGTCTGTGTCATTGGGGAATTTAGCCCATTTACATTTAAGGTTAGTATTGTTATGTGTGAATTTGATCCTGTCATCAAGATGCTATCTGGTTATTTTGCACACTAGTTGATACAGTTTCTTCATAGTGTCATTGGTCTTTAGGAATAGTAAGGAGGCCATGGATGGGGCAGAGTGAGTGAGGAAGAGATTAGATAGATGGGTCAGAGATATGATGGTGAGCCAAAAAATGTAGGGCTTTTGTAGAAATTTTGGCTCTAACTCTGAAGAGAATAAGGTGCCTTTGCAGGACTTTGAGAAGAGGAGTGCCATGATTTGACTTATATTTTAAAAAATGCTCACTTTAGTTTCTACGTTGAGGATACAAAAATTAGGGAGCAAGACTTGAAGTAGAAAGACCAAACTAATTCAGTTATCCAGATGAGAGATGATGGTGGATTAGGCTTTATGCATACAAATGGAAATGATAAGTGATTGGATTTTGGATGCATTTTGAAGTGCAGCCAAAATAATTTCCTGATGAATTGGATGTGTAGTGTAAAAGAAAGAGAGGAATTGAGGGTGATATCAAGATTTTTGACATGACCAAATGGATGTCAGAGTTGCCATCAATTGAGATGGGGAAGGCTGTAGTAGGAGTGGGTATTGGAGAAAAGACTAGGAGTTAAGTCTGCGACATTTTGAGTTTGAGATGTCTATAAGACATCTGAGTGGAGGTTCTGAGTAGGCAGTTGTATATATCAGACTGGAGTTCAGGATGTTGATGTGGCCTGCAGACATGAATATAGAAACTGTTAACATAAAAAATGTTTTCTATAGCTATTGGACTGGGAGATATCACCAGGGAAGTGTAGATATAAATGAGCAGAAGAACAGGGACTGAGTTCTAAGTGACTCACATTTAAACAGGTCTGAGAGAAGAGGAGGAGTTGGTGAAGATGGAGAAAATAGGAGAGTGCAGTGCCTTGGAAGCCATGTGATATAAGTGAAGTGAGAAGAACTCAGACATGAACTATGCCAAATGATGCTGGTAGTTCAAAATGAGGGATTAAGAATTGACCATTGTATTGAGCCATGTGAAAACCATTCATGACCTTGACAAAAGTAATCTCAGTGGAGTGGAAGAGGTGAATACCTGATTGGAATGTGTTGAAGAGAGACCAGGAGAAGAAAAATTGGAAACAGGAAACTGTTAAAAGAGGATGAGAGAGTAGTCAAATGGATATCTGAGGAAAGAACTTTCTTGACATACGGAATAGATATTGTAAAGGCCCTAACACAATAGTGAGCATGGCTTGTCTGAGGAATAGTAGGGAGGCCACACCTGGAACAGATGGGGTGAGAAATAGAATAGACAGAGAAAATGGAGGATAAGAAAGGATGATTGGGGATCCTTCTTGATGCTAGATTGATGTAGATAGAAAGCCTAGGGGAGTGTGGTCTTAGGTCAGGAGTCCTGGTTCAAATAATGCCTTATATTGAACATGAAAACATATATCACATGTAACTGTAAAAGAGATTTCCATCAAAGGGGAACAAAGAAATGGGATAATGATAGGTAGGAGAATAGGAGAATTGAAGTCAAGAATATGTATATATAAAAAGAATGTGCAACTATATATATATATATATATATATATATATATATACACACACACACACACATATATATAATAATGTGTGTACAGATAGATAGGTAGATAGAAATAAGAGTACGATTGTATCCTGAGAGAAACGATACAGTATAGAGTACAATATTGATGATGCTAGACATAAGGAAGAGAAAGATGGTAGAAACATCACTGAATTGGTTTGAGAGAAAGAGATGCAGTGGGAAAGGAGAGGAAATTTTAGACAGGAGCCTAGAAATTTCATGTATGCTATCAGCAGGAAAGTCATATAGTAGGCAGGTGCAGGTGGGTGAAGTGATGTGGTGATAGGGGTCTGTGATGGTTAATATTAATTGTTAACTTGATTGGATTGAAGGATGCAAAATATTGTTTCTGGGTGTATTTGTGAGAGTGTTGCCAGAGGCGATTAACATTTGAGTCAAGGACTGGGAGAGGCAGACCTACTCTCACTCAACTGGCTGCCAGCATGGCTAGAAAAAGCAGGCAGAAGAAGGTGGAATGAGCAGACTTGCTGAATCTTCCAGGCTTCATCGTTCTCACATGCTAGATGCTTTATGCCCTCTAACATCAGATTCCAAGTTCTTTGGCTTTTGGACTCTTGGATTTATACCAGTGGTTTTCCAGGAACTCTCAGGCCTTCAGCCACAGACTGAAGGCTGAACTGTTTTGGCATCTCTACTTTTGAGATTCTGGGACTTGGCCTAGCCACTACTGGTTTCCTTGCTCCTCAGCTTGCAGATGGCCTATTGTGACACTTCACCTTGTGATCATGTGAGTCAATTCTCTTTAATAAACTCCCTTTCATATATAATATATCGTATTAGTTCCGTCCCTCTAGAGAACCCTGACTAATACAGGGTCTGTGGAAGTGTTCTTCTGAGGGCTACAGTTTTCTAGTGTAAATAGAAAGCAAAAGAGTTGGGGTGGGGAGGTTACAGAGAATATGAGGGGAGAGAAGGCCATGAGGTCTAAAGAGTGATTACCTGTTAACATTAAAGGTCTGTTTTAAGTTAATGATCATAAATTTAAATTGAAATGAGTCATGTAGTTATCTATTTTCTTTTGGCCAGATTTATCTTTGTAGGCTGAGGCTTGTTGAAGTGTAGTTGAATTTAGCCAGGGTTACTATTCCTAGGAAGCAATACAAAGTGAAAAGGCAGGACAGTGGAAGGTATATGTATATGAGTGATTGTAAAGACTGAGCATGACATTTGAGCAAGGGAAGGAGGGGAGAGAATACAATTAAGGGAAGAAGAGATAATGAAAATTTGACAAGATCAATGTATTGAAGATTCTGGTGAGGTTGAAAGAAAGTAGGACCCAAAGACAGTTAGCTGAAAAGAGAGGAGGGTATGGTCAGAAAGGGGGATGTTTGAAACTGAGATTATGGAGGGGTTCCAATAATTATAGTGACAAGGGCTAGAGTACGACTGTGTGAGTGACCGAGGGGGAGTTGAGAACAATGTTATGAAGCAGAAATGTTCAAGGAACTGAAAAGACCAGTTGGTCAGAATTATCATCCTTGAACTTACTAAGAATTAAAGCAGGGCAACTACCTTTGAGAATGACTGTGTTGTAGAAGCTAAAATCTTTGAGAAATGAGTGGGTAATACTTGAAATTTGTCATATGACACAACAAAGGCTAGTCAATGACACAACCTGTCAAAAGCTGGAAGTTTTTAGAGGGGCGGGAGGGGGATTACAATCTAAAGTCAGCAATGAGAATCAGTAAAGTCACTTACATAAGCTTTAGGATCTGTGGTACAGGGGTGGTAGGAGTAAAAAATTCATGAGTAGGCTTCAGGGGATCTAGAATCCTCATGGAAGGGGGAATTCGGAGAAGAGATTTAAAATATGGAGGAATTACTAAGGGTGCATGGCATTTTATTAGTAGAGGAGGGGTGAGAAAAGTGAACTAAAGAAGGGGTGTGGATACAGCCTTATGGAGGTTAGAATGTATAAATTGAAGAGTGTCTTGGGGTTACTGGCACAAATGGAGATAAATGTCATCATTAGAGAAGTTCTAATGATTCAAGGCACATCTGGTTTCAGGATTTTGAGGTTTGGGCTATGGAAGGGTAGTTGCCTGGAGCTTCCTGTCAATCCCAAGTGATGTGAGGGATGTGGTCTTAGACTTGGATCACTGGTTCAAACAGTGCTTCATTTTACACACGAAAACAGAAATGACATTGATCTGTAATAACAGAAAAATAGGCTAGAAACTACACATAACATTCAGGATAGGAGTAGCCCTGGAGAAGTGGGAAGGGGAAGGAAAATGTAGTCAGGGTCAAGGAAACCTCGATTTTTTCTGTAAAGGTTTCATTCCTTAAAAGAAAAACAAAATCAATATACCTAAATGTTAACAACATTGAAATCTGAGTAGTGGAAACACTGGTGTTTGCTATATTTAATGCCAGGGACGTTGTAGGCACTCAATATATTATTTGTTGAATGACTATGCCTTTTTGTTTTAAAAGTTTCTCCATCAAAACATACACAATTCTCAAATTAGCAGAAAGTGCTACAAAAGCAAAGAAAAGGTAATGAAGTGAGGTGGGAAAGCTTGAGAAATCCTTGTGGAAAGAGTGACATATGATCTATATGGACGTATACCAACAGACACGCGGTGCAAGCTAAAGGCATAGCTCTACCTCCGTCTTAACGCTCTAAGGTTCTGGGTGAGAATCCAGGAAATGATCTTGAACGTTTAGTCCTTTCAAATAAATACCAGGTCCGCAATTTTGTCTTCCAACAGACACTGGGTGGCGCTGTTGTCAAAAAATCCCTCTCTATCACGGATTTGTTCCTTCCATCTACAGACATCTCCACAACTAGTGTGTCCTGTGGGCCAAAGGGCTAGGGATTGGGATGTAAAGGCGAATAGCGTCAGTTGGTCTGTGGTGATTATCAACTGCTATTGTGTCCAGTGGCTGAGAACGTTGCAAATGTGACTTTGACATTTCATGGGCGAGCACAGCTGTCACAGAAATGTCCAGTTGAAGGGGCGAATGGTTCCGAACCACCCACTCGCGCCATGAGAGCCCCTACTCCACGACCTGGCCCAGGATTAGAGCAGAAAGCACCGAGCCCCAGTCCCAACCTCCCGTTAGGTTGTCAGAGCCTCCTTAGGCCCCACTGGCTATGAAAAGCCGACAGCGCCTAAATACCGGTCATTCCGCTTGGACCCCGGTCAGGAGCTCTAAGCTCCCTGGGCCAGATGCGTCCGCTTATCGAAGAGGCCTCCGTCCGTTGTCGTGAAGGAGTGAGTGTACCTGGGGTGAAGGCAATGCGGCCCCTCAGGACTGACAGCGGTGGGAGAGGCCCGGGAGGCGGGGTCTGGGTGGGCGGGGTCTGCTCTGACGTCACGAAGCCCCTGACGGCAGAGGAGCCGGACGGTGGGCGCAGGCTCTGGAGGCCCAAGCGGAAGAGGGGAAGGAGGCGAGCCCGGGAGCCCTCGGCCAATGGGAGAGGCCTGAGGCGGGGCCGCCACGGGGCTTAGCACGGCGGGGCTCTGCGCGGGAACGCGAACCTGGTCCGGAGCCGGCCTCGGTCTCAGCCCCGCGGGCGGCCTTTCCCGAGTCTTCAACCCTTCAGGTGACGACGTGCGGCCTCGCGGAGCCCGAGGACCACGGGGACGGGAAGGCGTGGGGGTCGCGAGCTGGGGAAGCCGCGCCCGCGGGAGCCAGAGCGGCCGGGGTTGGGGCTGGCGCTTCGCGTCTGCACCGCCGCCCGGCCCGGCGAGTCCGCGCCTTTGTCCTCCCCCGGGCGGGCGCCGCCCTCTGCGCGGGATGCCGAGCCCTCCCGGGGGTGTGAAACAAGGCCCCGCGGTGGGGAGCGGGGGCGAAGCCGTAAAGCGGCCCGTGCGCGGTGGCTGCGGGTCTGAGGCTTAGGGGATGAGGAGTTCGGGGGCCGCCGGGAACGGGCCCTCTGGGGCTGGGCCCTCGTTCCCTCTCCTCCCACGGCCGTCGGGCTGGGCGCCCGGCAACGCTCATCGTTCCCTGGAAAAGTGTGCCGGCTGCTCCTGGCAGCCTGGCCTCTGCGCCCGGCCCTGCTGTTATTTATGGGCTAGTTCCGCTTCCCAGCGCCCAGCTTGGAGTCTGGTCGCTCGCCTGGGTCACCTCGACGGAATGGAGGCACGTTCGGCACTTCTGGCTGCTTGGGGGCCTCTCCATTCTACCCGAGGCACCAGGCCAAGTGTCGTACTCCCCCACGGTGGGGCCGGGCTCGCCCACCAGGGCTCTGCCTTGCGATTTCTGGGATATCCTCTGGTCTCTTCTGGACAAACTCGGGACGCTCACAGGGCGCCAGGCATTCCGTCAGGTCCACAGCCATGCACCCCTGAGCCTCCTCTCTTTGCGTCTCTCTCTGCAGAGAAACGATGGTGAAGGAAGACACACTTAGGTTTGGTTTATTCCATTTTGCTCGAGTCCTGGGTCGTCTCATCCTAGTTAGCTGTTCCTTCTTAAAACGTGTGCAAACCAATGCCACGAGGAGCTATGATGAGACGTCTATTGTAGTGTCTTAATGTTCGTCTGTGCTGCTCCCCGTCTCCTAGGAAAAATACCAAAGATCCAAAGTAATGTAATAGAATGTGAAGATGCTCGAATAGTGCTATCTGCTGCTATAAAATCGTTAACTGGTTAAAGCCGGTCTTTATTTTTGCTTCTATCTCTGTCTGATCTTGTGCTTCTCTCACCTCCATTTTACCGTTGCTGTGATTTAAGAGTCAGACATATTGGCTCTGGGTTTCTAGAACATCTTGGTTTCTGGTGCATTCTGATCCAATGGCATTTACTGCCTACCAAAAATGGGCTACTGATGTGGAATGGAAGATTATTCTAACAAAAATATAACTTTTCCAAGATCTGTTGCTGTTTTTCTGTTGAAAATCAGTGGGTAGAATATACATTGATATGAAATGTGAAAATTTTTGCTTGTGACCCCTTAGTCCGAAGATAGTTCTGCCAGGTAAATTTTCTTAAAAGTATTTTTTCTTTTCAGGCTATCTTTTAGTCAAGATGAGTGATAAGCCAGACTTGTCAGAAGTGGAGAAGTTTGACAGGTCAAAACTGAAGAAAACTAATACTGAAGAAAAAAATACTCTTCCTTCAAAGGAAAGTAAGTCATGGGGGGGGGGATTCTAGTGGAAACAAACAATAGAGAATGTCAATAGGTTCAGTAAATAAACCTATCTTCTAGTAACTTTCTGCCACAAAGTAAGCAATAATTAGACTACCATGGTATTTAATATAACGGTTAAAAATATCAAATAGTTGTCTTCTTACTTGGGTTATATAAGTAGTTCTCACGTAAGTCTTAATAAGAATGAGGGAAGCCTAGTTTCTTGTTGGAAAATTACTAAAAACCACCTTAAAATCAATCTTGAAACATTGGATTTAATACTAGAAACCTTAGTATTGTTCACTTTATGCTTATTAGACATTTTTCTGCATCCGTCAATTTGGATCAGTGATCTTACACCCAAAGCCATGCAAACGTTGCAGTTTTGTCCTTTTCTACCTGATGATGAGATAAAGAAGATGAACAAGTTTAGATCTTGGGTGCAATTAAGGCTCCCAGACTCAAGGGATAAGTGATCACTTCTGCCTTCCAGAAATAGAGCCTGCTGGAGAAACTCCAATTGTATTTGCAGAAGTTGAGGGGAACTTTTTGTCTTTTTAGCTTTAAGAGTTCCAAAGTCAGCCAAAATTGTCTGAAAAGGTATAACTTCCTAGTTGTATATGAATAGATAAATCCAAAGAAATTGCTTCATATCTCAGTCTTGAATCATCTATGAAAAAATGGCAACAGCATATCTCTATCTCTCAAATGGGAAGAAATACTCCACAGTTATAGATTCTAATGAATATTCAGGTAGTTAACATACACACATACATGCACACACCCTATTGTGAGGATTTGTGGTTAATGATTTGGCATTCTAAATTTAAAGCATTTATACAGACTTTGATGACTCAGCAAGGAGCTCTTTTGGAAGAAACTGAACTTAACCTTAGGAAAATATGGTCTTAATTTGTGTTTGTTTGTCTTCCCAGCTATCCAGCAGGAGAAAGAGTGTGTTCAAACATCGTAAAATGGGGATCTCCTCCCAACAGCAGATTTCAACATTACCTGAGAGTCTTGGTTTAGGCTTGTTTTTTGTAAACCCATGTGTTTGTAGAGATTTTAGGCCTCCTTGGATGTCTTCTCACCTGTGTTCCCTGGCTAAGAAGTCAGAAGTAGCCAATGTTTCCTTAAATTGATTTTTATACTTACCATTGGTGCTTATGTTCCAGATGGCAGATGATGTCAATAATCTCACCATTGATGATCTTTGTGTATGTAGTTCTTGCATAAGCCTGTTTTAACCTGCTGTGATAGGTGCCTTCATTGCTTCATAATCTTCATGAAGTTAAATGCTTTTGCAGCCTTTCACAGTTTATTTTCATTTCTAATGTAGTAATAAAGTAACAAATGTAATCATTATCTTGAGACTCCTGGTGGTTGACTCTTGGCACTCTTCTAAGTGATGAAAAGTACACAAGGATATACTTTTCAGCCAGACAGAATGGTTGAAGGAAAACTGTTTTAGCAGATTATTCATGTGGGAAATTTTCACCTTTCTCCAGGCCTTGTGGATCCTGATTTGGAGATGCTAGGTGCTTTTTGTTAGAGTTGGAATCATAGAGTTAGAGAAACTTGGAAAGGAAGGTCATGTGGACTAACCCCCTTATCTCAGAATGAAGAAATGAAAATACAAAGTCTGAGGTGATCTGCTCAAGATGAATATTAAAGTGGAGTTCTCTTGCCTTCTAGAAAGTATTTTTCAACTTAATGGAATGGGCCACTCAAGGCTGGGATTGGATGGGGAAGGGGCAGGAGGCACTTGCTAACATGCACTGTACTAAGTACAATATGCCTTCTGTGGAACATAAACCCATATCTAATATTTCTTAATGACCTGTAGTAGAGAACTTCTGGTTTGGTTCTTGTGTAGAACAGAATTTGCTGTCTTAGGAACCAAGCATTTTTGATGTTTATGGTGAACATAAGTGCTATTGACTGAATTGTTTCCCCCCAAATTTGTATGTCGAAGACTTAACCCCAGTGTGATAATATCTAGAGGTAGGTTCTTTAGGAAGTAGTTAAGGTTAAAAAAAGGTCATAAGGGTCAGGTTCTAATACAATAGGATTGTGGCCTTAAGAAGAAGAGGAGGAGTGAGAGAAAGAGGGAGAGAGAGTGAACGAGCGAGAGAGATCACTGCTCTGTGAGGACATAGTGAGAAGGCAGCTGTCTGCAAGCCAGGAAGAGAGCCCTCACCAGAAACTGACCTTGCAGGACCTTGACCTAGGACTTCTGGCATACAGAACTGTGAGAAAATAAATTTCTGTTTAAGCCACACAGTCTATGATATTTTTGTTATGGTAACTTGAGATGACTATTACAATAAGGAATACATATAAATGCACATGTCTCAACCCATGCCCTTAATACTTTTGTCATTTTTAATTTATTCAAGTCAATTACATATAACCCCACCAATTAGAAGTGTTAGCATTTATGTGTACTGTATAACCATCCAGACTGTGGCTCTGTTAATCTGGACTGTGAGCTTTTTCTGCAAGAAAATAAATAAATAATGCTTTTAGCACCTATTCGCAATCTCAAGTATTGTTCTTACCTCCCTTTCTAAGGGCTCATATTCTTAATCACTGAGGTTACAGGACGTGGAAGCCATTTTTTTCTGCTATAGCGTAAAGTTCCACAAGCGAAACAGTAGGTGGATCAACTTTGATCAAGTGCCGATGAGGTGACACAATCACAGGGCTTAGTGTAGCCAGAGGGTTTGAACCTTGGAAGTAACCATGTGGGTCACCAGTAACTTAACTCCTATCTAAAGCAGTTGTCCAATAGTCATTCACCCCTTACAATGACATGGTATTTACACTGTGCCCAAAATTGCCTACCTTTAGCTCCTATCCAACAGTCCTCAGACAGTTTTTTGGGTACTTTCACAAGGTGATTAACCTGCCTTCCAGTATTTGAAGTCAGCTGTTGTGTGCCTGCCCTAGTACCTCCAAGTCTTCTCCAGGAGACATCTCTCACATCCTTTGGACCCAAGTCACATGGATGGGGAACCATGCTGATTGCATGTTAGGTGTGCTCAAGTTTCCTCATTATCAGATTTCTTTGGATTCTGATTCTATCATCCAACACATATGCTCTCCTTTCAGTGTTGCTACTTGCAAATTTGATAAAAGTGCTATATATCTATGATAGATCCAGCAGCCTCTGCATTTGTATACTAATCCAACTCAAGATTAGACTCATTTCAAAGTGCCTAAAGGAAAGCATGAATATTGTCAGGTAAGCTGGAATTGGATGTTAACTCCCAGTGTTCAATTACATCTGGTACCTATCCTTTTCCTTAAGGCATTAATTCTACCCTGGGTAGTATAAGTGGTAAACTGAGTGGGAGCAGATGAAAGGCACATGATGAAGGTGAAATATGTGTATTGCTAAGTGAGTATTTACACCAGTTGGGAAAAACAATTGCTTACCTACTGTAGTTTTGTCCTGTATTTTTTTTTAATGACATGCAGCTATTCTTTTAGCTACAAGGTTCACTTCCCTTTGCCAACCAAGGGAATATTTTTTTCCCATAAGTCCACTATAAAAAGAGATTGAGATTTATTGCCCTGAATTCATTTATGAATTGCAAAACTGACAGCACTAAGGCTTTGTTGTAGCCTTATGTTATTGTGGGCAGTTACATTTATAGAGAAAGGAAAAAGAGGTAATGATGACAGAGCCTGGGGTAGATCTAGGCAGGTGTCCCCAAACTATGGCCCGCGGGCCGCATGCGGCCCCCTGAGGCCATTTATCTGGCCCCCCGCCACACTTCAGGAAGGGGCACCTCTTTCATTGGTGGTCAATGAGAGGAGCACAGTATGTGGAGGAGCACAGTATGTGGCGGCCCTCCAATGGTCTGAGGGACAGTGAACTGGCCCCCTGTGTAAAAAGTTTGGAGACGCCTGATCTAGAGCATGCTGTGTAGTAGAACTGCATTTGCTAAGTGAAGAAACCAGGGCTCAGAGAGGAAAGGAATTTTTCAGGTCACACAGGAGAAGTTACTGCTCAATACATAAGCAAGGTAACTTAAGACAATGTATAGGATGTAGCTTAGATTTGTGGTGATTATTTGTGAATATACCCAGGAGAACTTCTAAAAGTGTGGTCCCTGAGCCATGAGTATTAGGACCATCCTTGGTAATTAGTGTGTATTCCTGGGCCCCTTCCCCAGAGATTCAGATTCAGTGAGAGCAAAGGATGTTCTCTTGTCATAATTTTGCAAAATTATAGTATATATATTATTACTTCTTTCCTTTTATGATTTATGACTTAATCTTTTGTTTACAACATCTAACTTCTGTGTCTCCCTTACGTAGAATGTTTTCTTGCTGAATATTGGTATTGTTGATGTCTTGAGAGGAACAGATGGAGTAATTCGTTGGCAATGCTTTAGCTCCCATGTTCTCCAAGTATTGGCACATGGACAGCAGCATTAGCATCAACTGGGAACTTGTTAGAAGTACAAATTCTCAGGCTCTATCCTAGACCTAATGAATCAGAAACTGGGAGGGGGGCCAGCAGTCTGTGTTTCACCATGCTTTTCAGGTGATTCTGATGCACATTCAGGCTTAAGTATCAGTGCTTTAGGTAACTAGTAAAAATGCTTTCAGGGCTGGGCTGTAGTAGCTAGCTAGAACAGACACTTAGGAAAAGATAAAGATATATTTTTTTAAATTCAGCAGGCATTTTTCAAGAACCTATTACATCTAAGCATGTGTGCAGAGAATGTAGGAGATGAATAAGAGACAATTGTTGCCCTCCAGAGACTTACAATATCATAGAAGGGATAAAGTAAGAATGCCAATGACCAAATAAAATAGGTGAAGTGTTTTAAGTGGGATTCAAAAGTGGGATAGCCATATCTTGGGATGTGCATATAGCTTTTGCAGGTCTTTGCGACGTAACACTCTCTTGCCTTCGGGATGCACTGACCTACAATGATCCATGAACAGAATACTCTTGTTAGAGGTAAGAAATGAAGTGAAATATAATAAACACATTCATATGAGGGAAAATGTGTATTGTACATACTTCAGCATCACAAGTTTCCATGCAGCTAGGTTTTGGATCTCTGATTTATTTTCATGGAGGCTGGACCTGAATTTTAAGGGGACAAACAACTGGTGAGGAGAGAATCCATGGAGGCAGGGATAGCTGTGGGGGAGAATAGAAACGAACTCTATTACTATGATTATTGTTGTTATTATTACCACGTGCACAAAGAGAATACAAAGAGTCTTTACTTTGGTCTCTGCTTCACATTGGGGACATGGAGAAATGATGTAGTTTTGTCTTCTGAATCAAGCCCTGAGATTTTCCATCTGCTTCAGAGCACTACATTTCCCACCCTGAATCAGATTTTGTTAGAAGAGAATTGGCCTATGGATATAAAGGCTTTTTCTTGACTCGAGCAGAAATTCTCTGACTTGGGGGAGGAGAATGCTCTGGAAAAGAAGGAACCTGGCTGACAAGTCACTACCTTCCATTCTGATCAAAACCTAAGTGAATCAGCCTGGGTGTGGAGACTCATACCTATAATTCTAATATTTTGGGAGGCCAAGGCAGGCAGATTGATTGAGCTCAGAAATTCAAGACCATCCTGGGCAACATGGTGAAACCCTTATCTCTAGCAAAAAAATACAAAAATCTAGCTGGGCATGGTGATGCATGCCTGTAGTCTCAGTTACTTGGGAGTCTGAGGTGGGAGTATCACTTGAGCTGGGCAGATGGAGACTGCAGTGCGGCATGTTTGCATTGCACTGGATAACAGAGTGACACCCTATCTCAAAAACAAAAACAGAAACTCCCTCACTGAATCAGAGAGAGGAAAAATGGCAAGAGAGCAGTTTCCAAAGATGCAACATAAACAAAATTAAGGATATTTATGAATGTATAACAAATACTTAAATATTTATCAAGGTTTAAATTGTTTTCCTAGCAGTAGTTATTCCTAGAAAAATACCCAAACTGAGAATTCGTGAATGCCATTGGCTTAAAACAATTGCTTAACTATGCCTCTAAGCAACCACCTTAGGAAGAAAAAAATTATAGGAAATGTTTTTTTTTTTTTTTTTTTTTTTTTTTTTTTTTTTTTACCAAAACAATGCTTCTTTCAAATATCTATAAATATTTTGAATATCTATAATTGAAAATATTGATAAAATGAGAGAATTACAAAACAAAAATTAAAGAATTAAAACCTTCCTCTTTCCTACAAAAAAAAAAAACCCAAAAATCTTAAAAACTAAGAAGAATGGAAGTAACAGATTATCAATGAGTTGATCATTGATAATGCCCCATCTCAAATGCCCTGTCTTCCAAGGATGTTTCCTTTCAGACCATTGAATATCGGGTATTTCTACTGCCAATGAAAAGTATGCATAGCATGAAAAAATAATTTTATTTTTGTTTAAAGAAAATATTTTGATAAAATCCATTGACAAGAGCATGGTGAAAGAATTCTGGGAAACCACACCTACAAATGAGAGTACAACTATTTTACATGAAATATTAACAATCTAATCTGGCATTATGTTAAAAGAAAAACCTAAAAGGACAAATCAGGATTCACTCAAGAATACAAACATGGTTGGTACTGAATATTTTTTGTTTTTGCTTTTTTATACTTTTGGTGTCATATCAAAGAATCCTTTGCCAAACCCAAGATCATAAAGATTTACTTCTATATTTTCTTTTAAGAGTTTTAATTTTATTTAAGGTATTTGATCCATTTTGAGGTAATTTTTATTTATAATGTGACGAAAACATCCAAATTCCCTCTTTTGCATATGTTGTTCAGTTGTCCTAGCACCATTTGATGAAAGGCTATTTTTTTCTTCATTGGATAGTTTGGCACACTTGTCAAAAATCAACTGACTACAGATATATGGACTTATTTGTAGACTCTCATTTTTTTCCATTAATCTATGTTTTTCTATATATCACTACCATATTGTTTTGATTTCTGAAGCTTTGTAGTGAGTTCTCCAATTTTGTACTTCTTTTTCAAGATTCCTTTTGCTACTCTGTATCCCTTAAATTTGCATAAGAACCTTAGAATCAGCTTGTTAATTTCTACAAAAAATGACAGCTGGGATTTTGATAGGAATTATGTTGAGTTGTAGATTAATTTAGGGAAGTATTTCCCTCTTAACAATATTAATTCTTCCAATTTATGAATGTGGGTTGTCTTTCCACTTATTTTGATTTTCTGCAATTACTTCAATTATGTCTTACAATTTTCAGAGTTCAAGTTTTGCCCTTAATTTGTTGGACTAATTCCTGAGTATTTGTTTTCTTTATGTGATTATAAATTGAATTGTTATCAGAATTTCATTTTAGAATTGCCAATTGCTAGTATGTAGAAATAGAATTGATTTTTGTATATTGATCTTGTATTCTGTGAACTTGTTCAACTGGTTTATTAACTCTGAACAGTTTTTAGTGGGGTTTTAAAGGACTCTTTATGTAAAAAATCATGTGAATTACAAATAGAGGTAGTTTTACTTCTTCCTTTACAATCTGGATTCCTTTTGTTTATTTTGTATATAATTATAATGGCTGTAACTTTAAATACAATTTTGACTAGATATAGCAAATAAGAAACATCCTGATCTTAGGGGAAAAGCTGCCAGTCTTTCACCACTGAATATGATACTAGCTGTGGGTTTTTAATAGATGACCTTTATCAGATTTAGGAAGTTCCATTTTGTTCCTAGTGTGTTGCATGTTTTTATTATGAACAGGTGTTGGATTTTATAGAACTTTGTTCTGTGTCTACTGAAATGATAATTTCTTTTTCCATTTTTATTCTATTGATATGATGTATTGCATTAATTGATTCTCAGATGTTAAGCTATGTAGTGTGATGCATTCTCTACCAGGTTGCTTAAGGGTATATGTCTGCTGCTTGAACACTAAAGGCTGGGCTATAAGCCAAGTCTATGATGCCCAGAAAAGGAGGGGGTGTCCCTGAGAATTCAAATATCCTGGGGCATAGCTGGGAACATACCAAAAGAAACAGTCTCATCACATACACACACATACAGTAGGCAATGAGCCAGAAAATTAGCTTAAAAGCAGCTGAGAGATGAGTTGTGGGCAGCTCTCTGGAGTTGCACTGCTGCTGCCCAGGAATGTCCTGTATGTAAGTCTTAATAATTACATAAGTCTTAATAATGTCCTGTATGTAAGACTAATAATAATGGTCTCATCTATTTGTCAAGCTAGATTTGTCTGAGTTGCTTTGTGGTCTCTTGGCTTCGTCTCAGTCTGGGGGGTGGGAGGGAGTGTTACAGTCCTAGATTTTTCTTATAACAAGCAAATCTTGCATTCCTGGGATAAATCCCACTTGGTAATGGTGTATAATAATTTTTATATATTGCTGGATTTGGTTTACTAATATTTTATTATGGATTTAACAGGTGACATTGGTCTATAGTTTTTCTTTGTACAGTCTTTTTCTGATCTTAGTATCATAGTAATACTATGATATTAGTTGGAAATTATTCTTTTTTAAGAAAGAATTTGGCAAAGACTGATGGGTTTTATTTTATAGAGCAATATATTTGAATTAATGGAAGGATATTTCTGTCAACCTAGAATTTTATATCCAGTGTATATTTTTTAATGAATGCAGAATAAAGACATTTTAAAACATCCAAAAGGAGAAAGAATTCCTTACTTGCAGATTTTTTTTCCAAGAGGGAAACATGAATATATGAATATACAGAAAGGAATGAAGAGCACTGAAAATAGCAACTTTGTGTATCTTCATATGCAAAAACAAAAAAAGAGAAAGAAATAAAGGAAGGAAAGAAGAAAAACTCAATCCATACTTCATATCATATGCAAAAATTAACTTAAAACTCATCATAGAACTAAATGTTCAAACTAAAATTATAAAAGTCTAGAAAAAATTATGAGAAAATAAAAGTGACCCACATTTGGCAAATATTTCTTAGATATGGCACCAAAAGCATGCTTTATAGAAAAAATAAAATTATCAAAATAAATCTTCTGAATTTTGGAAGACCTTGTTACAATAGTAAAAAGATAAGTCACAGAGTGCAGCAAATAATTCTAAATCATTTATCTCATAATGGACACATATCTGCAATATGTAAAGAATTTTCTCAAAACTCAGTAATAAGAAAACCAACTGTGCAATGAAAAAATTGACTGAATATTGGAATAGACACTTAACCAAAGAAGATATACCAATAGGAAACAAAAAGATGCTCAACATAATTAGTCATTGGGAAAACACATTAAAATGGCAATGTGAGATGAAACTGGAGGACATTGTGTTAAGTAAAACAAGCTAGGAACAGAAAGTTAAACACATGTTCTCACTCATATGTGGAGACTAAAGAAAGTTGATCTCATAGATGTAAAATGTAGAACAAAGCATATTAGAGGATGGGAAAGGTGGTGAGAGGTTTCTTAGGGGATACAAAATTATAGTTAGATAGGAGTAATGAGTTCTAGAGTTCTACACCACTGTAGGATGGCTATATTTAAGAATAATTTATAGTTTTAAATAGCTAGAAGGAGGATATTGAATGTTCTCAATGCAAAGAAATGACAAATGTTTAGGATAATGGGTTTGCAAATTATCATAATCTGATCACTATATGTATCTGCATATTGTTATGTGCATAAATATGTGAAATTATTTTGTCAATTAACAAAAATAAAAATCACAATGTGATGCTACTGCATACTTATTAGAAAGCTAAAATGATTGATTATACCAAATTTTCTTGAGGATGTGGAGTAATTGAAATGCTCATACATTGCTGAGGAAAATGAAGATTTTCTAATCACTTTGATAAACAGATAGTTTCTTAAAAAGTTAAACATACACCTACCACATGACTCAGCCTTTCCAACCTCAAGTGTTTATTCAAAGAAGTGAAAGTTAAAGACCATAAAAGACTTGTACACAATATTTTATAGCAGCTCTATTTGTAATAGCTCAGAAGTCCAAACAAATTATTTACCAAAAAGTGAATAGATATATAAATGTGCTCTATCCATATATTCAAATAATACTCATCAATTGAAAGAAATTAATAATATATGAAACAACATGGATGATCTCAAGAGAATTATGCTGAGTGAAAGATATTAGACAAAAATGAGTACATAGTGTATGATTCCATTTACATGGAATTCAAGAAAATAAAAAGAATCTAGACTTCCAGTTCGGATACAAGATGGTATAGATTCAGTTATCTATGCTCCTACTGTCTAAATGCAATTAAATAACCTCAAAATTATTAACAGACAATGATTTAAGAAAAAAACTCTGTGAGATGGAAAGAAGAGGGCAGGATGGGTAGGATACTTAAGACTTAAAAAAAAAAAAAGAGAGAGAGAGAAAATGGTGAGTTTCCTGGGTTTGGTGTTTATTTCCCACATACTCCATATTGGGTTTGGGAGTATCCTGCAATCAGGAGCCAATAAGAATAGACAAAAATGACCAAGAAAATAATGGCCAAATTTCTACCCAAAAGACTAAGAAAGGAAAAGTCCTACAGAAATCTACAGAGATGTTCCAACTCCTGCTCCACAGCCAGGGCCTCTGTAGACAGTCTGACTGAGGAGACCACTATCAAAAATCAAGTAGGAGCACCAGAAAAAGCAGACTAAAATAGTATTACAAGGGCTCAGGTAACTAAAATGTCATTGGAAGGAAAGCCCACAAAAGTAAGCCAGAACTTACATAATAAAACTAAACAGGAAAATTGCATGCTAAAATAGAATATTTAAATAGGATAAAGAGTCTCCTAAGGCAATAAACAAAATTTCCAGGATAAAAATAAAAATCACTGATTTTACCAAAAAACCAAGAAAGTCACAATTTGAATTGAAGACAAAAAGTTAAGGTCATCTATGGTATGACTTGATCATCCTTATGAGTGTGGAGAGTATCTGTAGGTGTTCTGTGTGGACACTGCAGGAGCTGTGACCAGTTTCTGCTCTCTCGTAGTCAGCATAGTCAGATATGATTTTAGGCTTAGCAATTAGTGTGAATCACTGAAGCCCGAAAAGGCAGAAAAGGAGGTTTTATTTTTATTTTTCAGGAGGAGGGGAACACAGTTCTGAAAAAACAAGATTAGTTCTGAGAAAATAAAAATCATTATTGTGCTCTCCCTCCCCAGTTCCTCCCCAGGTGATGTTTTATTTTCTGTTGTTGCATGACTCCCATTTAGTAATCAAAACCATAAATTATTTTTCTATCTCCTATTTGTATCCAGACCTTTTCTCTGGTAGGGTTGTATGCAAGAGGGACAAAAGCCTTTTTATAGAAAAAAATATTTTTCTATAACTTAAGCAGAAAAACATACCATGTTTAAGAATTGTTAGCATAGGCCAGATGCAGTGGTTCATGCCTGTAACCCCAGCACTTTGGGAAGCCAACACAGGTGAATCACTTGAGGCCAGGAGTTCAAGACCAGCCTGGCCAACATGGTGAAACTCTGTCTCCACAGAACATTAGCCGGGCATGTTGGCACACACCTGTAATTCCAGCTACTCAGGAGACTGAGGCATGAGAATTGCTTGGACCTGGGAGGTGGAGGTTGCAGTGAGCCCAGATGATGCCACTGCACTCCAGCCTGGGTGACAGATAACTTTTCATTCATTGCTGCTTAATAGTTGTTTTAAACTTTCAAACTTTCATCTTTATACGTCTTCAGGAAAAAGGTCAAAGAAGATGGAAGGCCCTTGCAGGTTCCCCACAGAGACTGAGGTTTTAATATAAAACTATAAAAAAAGGTTATACAATTGAAGGAAAGGAAGAGACCGTCTGATCAAATATGTGGTGCAAATGAGAAGTACCATTTAATTGAATTGCTGCATTGAGATGAGAGAATGCTTGCCTGAGATGTGTAGTCCTGTCTGGGAGTATCTTGTTCTCTTCATCAGCCAGGCAAGCCCATCCTTAACTGTCCATTGAAATGCTCAATCATCCCAGTAACTTGGGAGTAATATATAACATGGAGAGTCCATTGTATACCTCATGATTTAGCCCACTGTTGTGTAGCCTGGAGTACAAATATGGCACTGTTATCAGATGTGGTGTGCTAAGGAAAACGGAACAGAGAACACATATAGTCTTATAGGACTTGGATAGTGTGCCCTGAATTAGTGGGATGCACAGGAATGGCTAGACCAAACCTGGAGAAGTGCCAACTGCGGTCAGGATCCAGTAAAATCTTCTGGTTAGGATGAGACACCTAAAATGATCTACCTGTCAAAAACATTCTGGCCTGTTGGTTTAGGGAATTCTGTCCCTGAGCAGTGATTTTTGCTTTGGCCACAATTTAGTAGGAAGGACAGCTTTTTCATGCTGTTTTGACATCTCATAACAGTGGCAGTCCATGTATGTAGTTCCAGTCTAGGATGATGTCTGAATTCCCATGGGCCATCTTCTCTTCTTGTGGATCCAGGAGGCAATTGGTTGCACATCTGCTTGCTCTTGGGTAGACACTTCAGTCTCTATGTTTAGCTGAGAAACACTGTCTGCTTCTTGGTAATAGTCCCATTTGTCAACATAGGGGTTGACAAATAAGCAGGTTACTAAGAGTAGAACAAATTTTTAACCAAATGCCTCATCATCATAGGGGTGTTTGTTTTATATACTGGTCCAAGGCTGGGAATAAAATCAGCAACAGGAAGATCATTAGGCAGGATGAAAGACTCAGGAATGGTACAAGCTGGGGAAGTTTGGAGGTGTATTAGTCTTTTCTCTAGCTTCTAATAAAGACATACCCAAGCCTGGGTAATTTACAAAGAAAAAGAGGTTTAATGGACTCAACAGTTCCACATAGCTGGGGAGGCTTCACAGGAGCCTCCTGGTGGAAGATGAACAAGGAGCAAAGGCATGTCTTACATGGTGGCAGGCAAGAGTGCCTGTGTAGGGGAACTGCCCTTTATAAAACCATCAGATCACCTGAGACTTATTCACTATCATGAAAATGGCATGGGAAAAACCTTCCCCTATGATTCAATTATCTCCCATTGCATCCCTCCCATGACATGTGGAGCTTATGGGAGCTATGATTCAAGATGAGATTTGGGTGGGAACAAAGCCAAACCATATAATTCTGCCCCTGGACCCTCCAAAATCTCATGTTCTCACATTTCAAAATCAATTATGCCTTCTCAACAGTCCCCCAGAGTTTTAAGTCATCTCTGCGTTAACTCAAATGTCCACAGACCAAAGACTTATCTGAGACAAGGCAAGTCTGTTCTGCCTGTGAGCCTGTAAAATCACAAGCAAGTTAGTTACTTCCTAGATACAATGAGAGTACAGGTATTGGGTAAATGTACTTGTTCCAAGTGGGAGAAATTGGCAAAATAAAGAGGCTACAGACCCCACGGAAGTCCAAAATCCAGGGGGGCAGTCAAATCTCAAATCTCCAAAATGATCTCCTTTGACTTCATGTCTCACATCCAGGTCACACTGATGCAAGAAGTGGGTTTCCATAGTTTTGGGCAGATCCACCCCTGTAGCTTTGCAGGGTGCAACTGGCTGCTTTCCTGGGCTGGTGTTGAGTGTCTGTGGCATTTCCAGAGTGCAAACTGTCTGTGGATTTACCATTTTGGGGTCTAGAGGACAGTGGCCTTTTTCTCACAGCTCCACTAGGCAGTGTCTCAGTGGGAATTCTTTGTGGGGGCTTCAAACCCACATTTCCTTTCTGTACTGCTCTAGCAGAAGTTATCCATAAAGGTACCACCCCTGCAGAAAACCTTTGTGTAGACATACAGGCATTTCCATACATCCTCTGAAATCTAGGCAGAGGCTCCCAAACCTCAATTCTTGACTTCTGTGCATTTTTAGGTTTTCAGTACCATGTGGAAGCTGCCAAGGCTTGGAGCTTGGACCCTCTGAAACCATGGACCAAGCTGTATGTTGACCCCTTTTAGACATGGCTGGAACAGCTGGGACACAAGGTACCAAGTCCCTAGGCTGCACACAGCAGGGGGACCCTGGGCCCAACCCACAAAACCTTTTCTTCCTCCTAGGCCTCTGGGCCTGTGATGGGAAGGGCTGCTGCAAAGGTCTTTGACATGCTGTAGAGACATTTTCCCCATTGTCTTAGTGATTAACATTCAGGTCCTCATTACTTATGCAAATTTATGCAGCCAGCTTGAATTTCTCTCCAGAAAATGGGTTTTTCTTTTCTGTTGCAATGTCAGCCTACACATTGTCCAAACTGTTATGCTCTGCTTCCTCTTGAACCCTTTACCACTTAGAAGTTTCTTCTACCAGATACCTAAATCATCTCTCTCAACTTCAAAGTTCCACAGATCTCTAGGGCAAAATGCTGCCAATCTCTTTGCTAAAGCATAACAATAGTTACCTTTGCTCCAGTTCCCAATAAGTTCTTCATCTCCATCTGAGACCACCTCTGCCTGGACTTCATTAAATATGTTACTACCAGCATTTTGGTCAAAGGCATTCAACAAGTCTCTAGGAAGTTCCAAACTTTTCCATATTTTCCTGTCTTTTTCTGAGCTCTCCAAACTGTGCTCATCCTCTGCCTGTTACCCAGTTCCAAAACTGCTTCGACATTTTCGAGTATCTTTACATCAGTGCCCCACTACCTGGTACCAATTTACTGTATTAGTCCATTCTCATGGTGCTAATAAAGACATGCCTCAGATAGGGTAATTTATTTTTTAAAAAAGAGTTTTAATGGACTTACAGTTCCATATGGCTGGAGAGGCCTCACAATCATGATAGAAGGTGAAGAAGGAGCAAAGGCATGTCTTACATGGTGGCAGGAAAGAGAGTCTGTGTAGGGGAATTGTCCTTTATAAAGCCATCAGATCTCATGCAATTTATTCACTATCACGAGAATGGCATGGGAAAAACCGACTCCCATGATTCAATTACTTCCCACCGAGTCCCTCTCATGACACATGGAAATTATGGGAGCTACAATTCAAGATGAGATTTGCGTGGGTACGCAGGCAAACCATATCAGGAAGGTACCCCATGGGGACTTTGTTGATAAATTTGGAAAAAGCAATTCTTTATTTGAAGAGACCAATTCTTTTCTAGTCACTTCTTCCCTGAAGTGGTTCTTAAAGGGACTTTTAGGTCTGGCTCCCAGAACAAAAGCTGAGTTTTTTTCTGTAAAAGGACCTTTTTTATGTTGTGGGTCAGCAGTGGTCTTTTTGGTGTGTGTTGGGCAGAAAGGGTCAGGGTAGGAGCAGGGAAAGACAGAGTGCCGCTGGTCAGCATGTGGTGGAAATGGCTATGAACCCTACGTGAGGACACCCAGCTGTGCCCACAGCTCTATCATTGCTAACCATGAGATTCTGGCCAAATGTTTTCTCTGGGCCCACTTTGAGTCCTCACATGTCAGACAAGAGGAAGAACAAGATGGTGTTGAGGTCTTCTCCATCACCAAAGGTCTCTGAGCCCTCAGAATTGTGAACCTCGAAAATTTGAGACAGGTCTCAGTTAATTCAGGAAGTTTATTTTGCCAAGCTTGAGGATGTGCACCTGTGACAGCCTGAGGAGGTCCTGACGACATGTGCCCAAGGTGATCAGAGCACAGCTTGGTTTTATACATTTTAGGGAGACATGAGACATTAATTGACATATGTAAAATGAACACTGGATCAGCCTGGAAAGGTGGGACAACTCGAAGCAAAAGTGGGACAACTCAAAGTGGGGAGTGGGCTTCTAGGTCACAGGTAGGTGAGAGACAAATGGTTGGACTATTTTGAGTTTCTAATTAGCCTCTCCAAAGGAGGCAATCAGATACGAATTTATCTGAGAGAGCAGAGGGATGACTTTGAATAGAATTGGAGGCAGATTTGCCCTAAGCAGTTCCCAGCTTGAACTTTCCCTTTAACTTAGGGATTTTGGGGGCCCAAGATATTTTCTTTTCACAGAGGTTTGTTCCCAAAGGATTTACCTTTCAGACCCAGCCCTGTGGGGCCCAGTTTTGACTATCAGCTTTTGACTAAAATTCACCCAGACTCAATGGTAGTAGCAAGAGCCTGTACTTTCAAGGTATGAGAGGATGTGTGTGTGTGTGTGTGTGTGTGTGTGTGTGTGTGTGTGTGTTTGTGTCTGCGTGTGTGTGTGTTTTTTCAGGATTCAACTTGTCCCCAGGTTTTTGTGTTGTGATGTGGCTCTGCCCAGCTTGCTACATACCAGGCAGGTGCATATAATTTATATGACAGCCCCAGTCCCTGTGGCTTGTCCAGCCAACCTTGGAATCTCCTTTTTCACAGGTTGGAGCCATTGGTAATGAGGGGGAGTGGGACTTAAGAAAGGGTAGAATGACAACGAGCTGTTAATAATGTTATAACTTCCTATAAGATCATTGAAGGATATTAAATTTCTAATTATCAGCAAGTGTTAAGTTTGATAATGTCATTGTTCTGCCAGGACAGATACATTTCATAAGATTCAGGAATGTAAGAATAAGAATTGGTAATTCAGGGAGTGAAAGGTGAAGTTACATCTTTGTGAATAACTTTTTTTTCAGTACAATGTCAAAGTTAGAGTTTGAAAAAAAACTAATGAGAGATGCTATTTAGTTTAGCATCCTTCCTAAGGTTAGAGAAGATGGATCAAGATACAAAAACTCATTTTTAGAGAAAAACATTTTACTTAAAATGAGCTGTTGGGATTCAAGGTTTACCAAGTAAAATTAGCTGAAGCTGTATAATTGTTTCAAAGACCAGAAACCATGATTAGAGACTAGTGTCCGTGTCTTAAATTCATGTAAATTTAGGAAACCTCTGTAATAAATATGTGTGTGTGTACACACATACACATGAGGTTGCATGTACTTAGAATTTTTTTTCTTCTAGGTAAGTTCAATTTAAATAATTATACATGTACATAAAGAATTGATAGAACTGAAAACATTAACATAGACTTTAAAGACCATCCAACTTCAATCTCATTGTATAGATAAAGAAATAGCGACAAGTCTGATATGCTGAAAATCTCATAGTTACCCACTGGGTTAAAATCCCAGGGTATGGGTTCTGGGGCCATTGAGAAAGGCAGAGAAAATAGCACGTGTATTACTTATAAAAAGTCACTGTGCAAATCCTAACAGGGTTGCCTGTTAAGCCCTCTGTGACCCAGTATCTGGCTAGGAGTTCCTTGTAGGGTGTCCCTTCAGTTTCCTCTTTTAAGACCTTTTCATGGAATAGCCAGACTCAGAGATCTTTTCCTAAGAGTCTTTACCTAGATTGTCCAGCAGAGGGCACATGTTTACCATTTTTATGTCTTCCTGTTGGTTTATATGTGCTACTTTGACAGTAGCCACTTTTTTCATACCTGAAAATTTGTCCGTTAAGATTCAGATTGTGTCATGGATTGATTGATCTGATTCCAGTAGGAAGTTTAATTGAGCTTGACAATCGTAAGAATAGTATGAACGGGCCTGCAAATTTGAGTTTTGTTGACAATCCTGTGTTATCTACTCTTCCCACTTTCTCATTGTGGACCCAAGGGATGACCAGGCTGGCTTACATCTAACTTCGTCTATAGCTTTTGTGATTCTGGTTCAGATATGTTATGCAATGGTAAGGAACTTGTCATGGGCAGTTTAAACCTGTCAGGGCTGAAATAGTACCCAACTAAGGAAGGAAAGTGTTTCAAGAGTATTCATACTTTTCATCTTCCTCCCCTTCCTCATCCTTAGGTGAAGTGTCCAATGTCAAGGCACTCCACAAGGTGGTGCACTCCACAAGGTGCCAATCTCCTTTACTAAATTTAACAAGATTATCTCCTTCATTATGGAAGCAAACTTACCAAGTCTCTAAGGTCTCATCAGGCCACTAAGTGAAGTGATCCTTTTTCATTAAAAGCATGAATCTCAATAAGTCATTGCTTTGCAGGCTTTCCATAATTGCTAACGACCTGCCTAGAGCTAACAATAGTTACTGGGTGAACTCAGCCAAGAGAATCGCCAATGACTTTTGGGCTCATCATGAAAGAACAATACACAGTAGAGCCCCTCAGTTGGAATTCAAATTTGACCCACTAGATAAATTCAGCAAAAGAGTTGGAAATTAATAAGGAAAAATGGGCCCCCTCAAATAAAAAACCCAACAGTTCACTAGCAACAGCCAAGAATTCCCCATGGCTTCTGCTAGCATTTCCCAAGACCATTGGTATAGTTGGCAAAGTGTTCTGTGGAACTTGCTAGCATTTCCCAAGACTCACTGACAAAGTTCTCTGTGGGATCCTCAAACTCTTGCAAAGCATCCACTAACACCCTCTGAGAGTGCCCCACGGACTCCACTAGCACCCCATTGGCAAAGTGGCCAATGGGATTTTCAGGCTTCTTGGTTTTCTGCAGTTGTGCTTAATCCACTACACTACTTGCTGCATCAATTTGTCAGGAGCTCAGCTGAGCTGAAGAGAGCTGAGCTACCAGGTGTCCGAGTAGCTGATTTAAAAATGCCTAAATGAAAGTCACAATCAGGCTTTTAATCACTTATTATGATAACATAACCAAGAAGCTAAACTGGAGAAAACACCAGCTTTCCCTGTCCCATTTTTCTCTGTAGCACTGTTGGTCTAGGTTCAGGTGGGTCAGCACAGATGTGGGGGTCATCTCATAGCCAGTAAAGTCTTGAGCAAAAGGCTCCTGCAACTTTATGGACCAGAAGGCTAGAGGGAAGGGCTAGGAGTGGAAAAATTCCGAGTACTGAATCAGAGTGGAGAAAAGCTGTTTAAAATGACCTTTTCCCACTCCCTAAGGAGGCCTTGGCAGAGGTAACTGATGAAGGCCTTTGCCAGAGACCCAGATAAAGAAGCCTCTGAATGGAAGTGTTTCATTTAGTAATGCAGATATTCATAAGGGTGAGGGAATGTGTTCTCTTTCTGGGTCCATGAGGGGGTGTAGCTTTAAGGGCAAGAATTTCCCAATGCCATGCCCCACTCCCATCTCTCTCCATCCCTGAGATTTAATGGCTTACGTTTGAATTTTGTGGGTGCAGGAAGAAACTACAAGTTAATCACTCCAGCGGAAGTTCTAAGGAACTCCTTTCACTGTCCCAGGGTCTTGGAGAAGGTAGGGGTTTCTCCCAGGATAAAAGTCCATGTCCACACACCTGGCCGGATTTTCCCCCTGAAATCCCCTTCCACACTCTTCGTGGAAGTCTTTCTCTTCTTCTCCTTTCCTTCTCTTTTCTCTACCTAAATAAAATGACCTTTCTGCAACACTTCTTGGGTCCAATATTTGCTTTTACGAGCATACGGCGTACCTGCAGTGGTCCCATCGCTTATTCTTTAAGAGATTGGAGACCAAGAACCCACAGCATTCTCTCGGGGAAGTTGTGCCTCACCAGCACCCAAGAGAAAACCCAGTTACAAGGACATGGCCAACCAGGTGAGCCCGAGTCCTTGACTTCAACTCCCTTCAGAAACTATAATTCACTGGCTATGTACCAAGGTTTGTGTGGGAAAGGCAGCTTTTTGTCCATGTGGTCTGACAACCTTTACAATTGCCCAGGGTTGGGCACAAAAAATAACGTAGGTTTTTAGCCAGGAGCTGGACTCATCAAATAGAAGATATGAACAAAACTATGAACCAACTAAATCTAACACATATACAGAACACTCTGCCCAACAATATCAGAAAATACATTCTTCTCAAGTGCACATGAAACTTTTTTCATGAGAGAAAATGTTAGCCTAGAAAACTAATCTAAATGCACTAGAAAAGATTGGAATAATGCAAAGTATTTTCTTCAACCACGATGGAATGAAACTAGAAATCAATAACAGAAAAAAAGGAAATTTTACACATATGTAAAAATGAAACAACGCATTCCTATAAAGTAAATTGGTCAAAGAAAATCACAAAGGATATTGGAAAATATTTTGAGATGACTGAAAATGAAAATGTAACATATCAAAACTGATGGGATACAGCCAAACCAGTGTTCAGAGCGAAACTTACAGCTGTATGCATACATTAATAAAGAAGAAAGATCTCTGGTCAATAACCTAAGGTTTCATCTTAAAAAAACTAGGAAAGAAGAATATACTAAACCCAATGGATGCAAAAGGAAGGACATACTACATATTAGAGAAGAGATTTAAAAAAAAACTGGAGAATAGAAAAACAATAGAGATAATTAATGAACCCAGAAATTGATTATTTGAAAAGACCAATGAATTTGACACCCTTTGTTAGAATGATCAATAAAAATAGACAGAATATTCAATTTATGAAAGTCAGAAATGGAAGTGTGAATATTACTGCCAATTTTATGTGATTTAAAAAAAATTATAGGAGGATACTATGAACAATTATGTGCCAAGAAACTAAAAAACCTAGCTTAAATGGAGACATTCCTAGAAATACACAAATTACTCAAACTAACTCAAGAAGAAATAAGACATTTTGACAGGCCCAAAGCAAATAGAGTGAACTGGGAATCAAAAATCTTCCAATGAAGAAGGGCCTAGAACCAGGTGGCTTCACCAGTGAATTCTGTCAAACATTTAAAAATGAATTAATACCAATCTTTCTCAAACTCTTTCAAAAATTATAGAGTAGGGACTGTTTCCTAATTCATACAGTGAAGCCATAATTACCCTGATATTAAAGCCAAACGTAGACATCAAAAGCAAAGAAAACTATAAATAAGTAGATAGAGATGAAAAATACTCAAAAAGTACTAACAAAAACAATCCAGCATCATATTTAAAACGTTTGTGCACCATGACCAAGTAGAATTTATTCCAAAAGTAAAGAGTGATTGAACATATCAAAATCAAACAATGCCATACAACACATTAATAGGAAATGAAGGGAAAAATTTCCACACGGTTATCTCAGTTGATGCAGAAAAAGCATTTAATGAAATCCAACACCCTTTTATCATTAAAAACACTCACCAAATTAGGGATAGAAGGGAAATTTCTCAATCTGAAAAAGGACATCTACAAAAAAAAGAAAAAAAGAGCAAGAACTAATATCATACTTAAAGCTGAAAGACTGAAAACTTTCCCAATAAAGTCAGGAACAATAGAAGGATGTCCGATATCATGACTTCTATTCAACATTGTACTGGACAATTAGGTAAGAAAAAGAATAAAATGCATCCAAATTGAAAGGGAAAGTAACACTATTTAAAAATTTATAAAACATCTATTTGAGCTCATAAATGAATACAGAAAGTTTCCAGAATACAAGAGCAACATACAAATATAAGGTCATCACACAGTTTATGGGAGTGTAAACAGAAGGAATAAAATTGATACACCAAATACAGGTGATTTAGATAATTAATCTCCACAGACAGTTAATATGGCAGGGTCATAGGCAAGTGTAGGACGTTATTGCAGGGATCGGGGAGGGGTAGGGCAGGGGATCCCTATTATCATTCCAATTTTACAGATGAGGACAGTTGAAGCAAAGAGGTATTAGGCCACTTAGCTAATTGGTCAGTAAGCCTGTATATAGTGAAATGATGATTTGTTTCCGGCCAGTCTCACTCGACATTCTGTGTCCTAATCACTCAGGAGATAGCCCAAAGTAAATTGATATTAATTCAGACTTAATATTAATTAATTAATATTAATTACCAGCCTTCCAGAGCCCTGCCACAGACAGATGATCTACAAGTACATGACCTATACCTCTCATAGTGTTTCCCCCCTAACACCACATCCCTCTCTAGCAATAACAGCTTCTGTCTGTGCAGGATCAGGTCAAACATATCCACAGGATTTTTCTCCCAGCCTTACAAATTTGTCCACAAACTTTGAGGAAGTCTCCCTCCCTCCACCAACCCTCTTGGTCCGTCTGCCACTTGGACCCACTTGGCTTCCTCAGTGGCCAATTTGCTGTGTAAACTTCTAATATCTGCTGTCACTCCTGATACCCAAGTACTTTCCACTGAAGCAGGATGTAAAATTTGGTAGAAAGATTGAGATCCGAGTCACAGTCTGATCAAAGTTTTGCCTGAGTCATGGCATGGACTACAGTTCTGAGAATTTTCTGCATCTATAGGTCTGAATTTTCAGAGGGATAAAAGATTAGATCTAGTTCAGAAGTTTCTATTAATGGGCTAGTCATGGTACATGACCATAGGACTGTGACCATGCTCACAGGATCCATGTGACTTCACCTGACTGAGAGAGCTGAACCTGCCACATGATAGTGAGGGCCATAAGGGGGACAATATTCACATGACTCATAAGGGTTCCAGAGCCTACATTTTTTTATGCAATGGAAAGAGTTTTGGCTGCCTAATGACTGTAAAGGAGCCATGATCAGAGTGCTAAGGTCTAAATATTGGTGTTCCCCAAAAATTCATATGCTGAAATTCTAAACCCTATGGTGATGGCATTAGGAGCTGAGACTTTTGGGAATTGATTAGGTCATAAAGGTAGAGCCCTTGTGAATGGGATTAGAGTCCTTTCAAAAGAGGCCCAAAAGAGATCCCTAGCCCCTTGTCCATGTAAGGTTACAGTGAAAATATGGCCAGGGCCTTTATCAGACTCTGGATCTGTCAGCGCCTTGACCTTGGACTTTCCAGTCTCCAGAATTGTGAAAAATAAATTTCTGCTGTTTATACACTACCCAGTCTATGGTATTTTGTTATAGTAGCCCAAACAGACTAAGCCACATGGTATCCATGTGACGAACAGTGGTAGTGTACCTGTGGTGCCCACATAATTATGAGGGCCTCACTGCCACATGAAAGTAGGAGACCACATGATTGTAGTATTCACATGACCCGTAACATTAGGAGCCTGTAATCTTCATTTGCCTGGAAGGGCTATTCTTGTCCCATAAAAATAGAGTTCATTGGCAGTACTGTTCTAGTGTTCTACATGGTTCCGGGGTCTATCTGATTCATGACACTTGGAGATCTGAGTTTGCCCATGTTTCTGAGCTCCACAGTGATGGTGGTGCCACCAGGTGACCTTCACAACACATGAGCTTGGCCTTTAGCTGCTCCATCCCTTTTTATTTTGGAATTTGTTATGTTGTTTTCTACTAACTCATTAAATTTAATACATAACAAATTAACTCATAACAGTAAAATAGGTCCTTCATAAAACTATAAACATAGCCATAACATAGGAAGTGCTGCAAGAACCTAAGCATGGCAGTTGGTACAGATTAAGTACTGTTGATTTAACGCAGGCTTAAAGGAAATTAAAGCAAACCAAATAGGTCTATTTTAATTATTCTTTTAAATAAATATAATGATTAAAATGTTCCAGGTACTTTAAAAGGTTAACACATTTAATTGTGTCAACTTTACGACATTTCTGCTATTATTATTCCAATTGTACAGATGAGGGCAGTTGAAGCATAGAGGCCACTTGGCTAAGTGGTTACCAAGCTTGTATATAGTGAAATGATGATTTGTCTTTGGTCAGTCTCACTCCACATTCTGTGTCCTAATCACTCAGGAGGTACTCAAAAGTAAATGGACATTAATTCAGACTTACTAATTCAAACTAACTGGACAGCCAGTCCCAGTCACTGAAAATTTGAGGCCATGAAAGATCTCTTTGAAATGGCATTTTAAGAATTTCAACTACCAATCAAAGGTGAATCTAATTAAAGATCTCAAGACATTTACTGTGCCCTCGATCATGTCGGGGTCATGAGACATGGGTTACTGCTGTGGAAATCTGACCTGCAGACCCTGACTCAACAACAAATGAACGAATGTACTCTCACGCCATTATAGTGTTTCAAGTGGGCTAGGAGTGGCCATTGGCTGCTTTCAGAGGGTAAAATGCAACCAGTCGACCCAGACCCTCTGTCCATTACACATTTATTCCCTCAAGATTTTACAACAGAAGTTCTAAGTTAAACACACTTGTGGATAATTAATATGGTTAAGAGAGTGGTTATATGACTGATAAAAGTTTTAGGTTCTGGAGCCCAGAGTAAATGCTATTAACAGGTAATTCCCCTTTGATCTTCTCCAGAGAGACTACCCAGCACAAAATTGACATGAGCAAACAGAGTGGAGACAAATGGGTGTGGGATAAGGCCTTTGATGGTCTCTGTCTCTCTCTAACTTAATGGACTGGCAGACCACCTTTGGCCTGCCCCAATACAACCTTTCGACCTTCCAAAAGGTTTAACACTATAATCCATAACTTGCCCTAAATATTTTCCATAATATTTTGCCAATCACCCCGAGTGAATCTCAACAATTTACTTTCATGTCAGGATAAAAATTTATCATTAAGATATAAAATATTTGTATATTAAGAGGGATATAAAATGCTTGATGTTAGTTAAAATTTCTTTTTTAAAATTAACATTATAAAGGGAAATACTGCAAAGTTTAAACATCACACCTAGCTCACGTGACAATTACAAAGTTATAAAGGAATAACATTTGAATTAGTTATATTTTACCCTCTTTATATTCTGCTTATACCTTTCCAGAAAGAACAGAGAAAGAAGAATATATATTGCAGATTTTTTTGAAACTGCAATTTCAACAATACCTCTTTTACTAACTTGCTTCAGAAAATGCAGCTTTTTCTGTGTATCCAAAGTAAATTTGATGTGGTCTTTCTGATTTGCTGTCGTAGGCAAACCTAATGCTGTACAAGTGGTGGGATTATTTTGTCAGGTCTCTGAAATGTGGCATAGCTGCATACATAGCTGCAGAAAGCTCAACAGAACAAAATTTCAACTGTGGATAAATTTCACTACATTACTAAAGACGACAGACTGTGTTTGTTGTACTAAATCTGTTAAAGAAAGTCTCAACTCTTTGGAGTAAAGCTTGAAAGATAAGACGATATTCTGCAAATCTGTGTGTCTCAGACAATTTTGGAATGTTATTTATGGAATACATGTAAATACAGGATATAAAATAGAACCACACATTTATAACAGAACCTATTATGAAACTTCAATTTGGATTTGGAAAGCATCTATATACAGTCATAGCATGGAATCTGACATCAAGATCCAGTGTCTGTCCAACCTTTATTTCTATAATTACATACAGATAAACAGTGAAAGACACAGAAGAATTCTATCTATGCCGCTCATGCCCCATTGAGCTTTATAGTGTATTGATGGTGGTTGGGATTAACTTTTTTAAATGGAGAAATTATTCATATGTCATGAAATTTGCTATTTTAAAATGTACAATTCAATGGTTTTAGTATGTTCACACAATTTTGCAGCCATCACCACTGCTTAATCCCAGAATATTTTTATCACCACAAAAAGAAATCCTCTACCTGTTATTAGTCTCCCCCTATTGCCCTTTCTCAACAGCTTTTGGCAACCACTAATCCAGTTTCTGTTTCTATGGTTTTGCCTATTGTTAACATTTCATATAAATAGAATCATACAATATGTGGCTTTTTATGACTGGCTTCTTTCACTTGACACGTAATGTTCTTAAGGTTCATCCATGTTGTAACGTGTCAGAATTTCATCCCTTTTATGGTAAATAATATTGCATTATATAGATATAAGATATTTCAATTATAAAATTACTAATTAATGGTTATTTGTGTTTGTTTTAGCTTAAGATTATTATGAATAATGTCATGGTTAGTATTCATGTACGAATTTTAGTATAAACATGTTTTCAGTTCTCGTGGATATATACCTATGAGTGAAATTGTTGGGACATATGGTAACTCTATATTTAATCATCTGTAGAACTTCCAGACTGTTTTCCTGAGTAGCTGCACCACTTTACATTCCCCCCAGCAGTATTTGAGGGCTCCAATTTCTCCATATCCTCATCACCATTTGTCATGTCTGTCCTTTTTGATGGTAGCTGTCCTAGTGGGTAAGAAGTAGTATTTAGCTGTGGTATTCATTTGCATTTCCCTAATGATTAATGATATTGATTCTCTTTTATGTGCTTACTGGCCATTTGTTCTTCATAGAAATATCTATTCAAATTCTTTGTTCAGCTTTAACTGGGTTTGTTTTCATTACTGAATTGAAAGAGTTCTTTATATATTCTGGATACTAGATTTTTATTACATAAAATATTTGCAAATACTTTCTCAAACTCTGGGTTATCTTTTAATTATCTTTTTTAATTTTAGTTTTTATTTTAAGTTCTGGGGTGCATGAGCATGATGTGCAGGTTTGTCACATAGGTAAACGTGTTATCTTCATAGTGTCCTTTGATGCACAAAAGTTGTAAACTTTGATAATGTCCAGTTTATTTTTTCTTTGGTTGTTGTGTTTTGATGTCATATCTGTTATGGACTAAGTGCTCGTGTCCTCCCAAATTTATATGTTGAAATTTTAATTCCCAATGTGATGTTATTGGGAGGTGGGGTCATAAGGGGGTGATTAGCTCATGAGGGTGGAGTTCTTATTAATGGGATTATTCCCCTTACAAGAAGAGACACAAAAGCTTGCTCTCACTGTCTCTGCTCCCTACCATGTGAGGGTATAATAAGAAATTGACAGTTTCCAAACCACAAGAGTGCCTTTGCCAAAACCTGACCATGCTGGCACCCTGATCTTAGACTTCTGGTCTCCAGCACTATGAGACGGAAATTTCTGCTGTTTATAAGCCACCTAGTCTATGGTATTTGTTATATAAGCCTGAACTGACTGAGACAATATCAAAGGAATGATTTCTTAGTCCAAACTCACAAAGATTTACATTTTTTTTTCCAGTAGCTTATAACTTTAATTATCGCATTTAGATATTTCATCCATTTTTATGTTTGTTTGTGTTTTTTTTTTTTTTGCATACAATGTAAGGAAAGTGACCAAATTGATTATTTTGCAACCACTATGTGTATATCCACTTGTCCCAGGACCATTTTTGAAAATATTATTGAAAACCAATTGACTATAGATGTATGGGTTGTATCTGGGCTCTCAATTTTGTTTTATTCATATATATCTTTATGGAAACATCAATATCACACTGTACTGATTATTACAGTTTTGAAATCAAGGAGTGGAAGTTCTTCAAATTTCTTCTATTTTTTAAAGATTGTGTTGATTATTTGGGTCCCTTCTACTTCCACATTGATATAATTTGACTCTGTGTCCCCACCCAAATCTCATGTAGAATTGCAATTCTCACTGTTGGAGGAGAAGCCTGGTGAGATGTGATTGGATCTAAGGGTGGTTTCTAATGGTTTAGCACCATCCCCCTAGTGCTGTCTCATGATAGAGTGCTCATGAGATCTGGTTGTTTGAAAGTGTGTAGCACCTTCCCCTTCCCTCTCTCTCTTCCTCTCACTCCAGCCATGTATGATGTGCAGGCTTTCCCTTCACCTTCCACCATGATTGTAAGTTTCCTGAGACCACCCCAGCTATGCTTCCTGTACAGGCTGTGGAACTGTGAGCCAATTAAATCTCTTTTCTTTATAAATTGCCCAGTCTCAGGTAGTTTTTTTATAGCAATGTGAAAACAAACTAATACAAACATGAATTTTAGCTTTCCCATTTCTGTGAAAATGCAGTTGGAATTCTGAAAGTTATTTTGTTAGATTGGTAGATCAATTTGGGGAATAGCAACATCTTAATGATATTAATTATTCCAATTCATGAACACAAATGTCTTTTCATTTATTTAGGCCTTCTTTAATTTCTTTCAGCAATGGCTTGTACACTTCAGTGTGCATGTTTTGTACCTTCTTTTCTAAATTTTAAGTGATTTAATTAATGTGATGCTCATGTAAGTAAAATTAGGTTCTTAATTTCATTTTTAATTGGTTATTTCTAGTATATAGAAATACAACTGATTTCTGTATGTTAATTCTGCAACCTTGCTAAACTCATTTATTAGCACTAATATATTTATGTGGATTTGTTGTTTTTAAATATAAAATCATGTTATCTCCAAAAAGAGATAATTTCATTTCTTCCTTTACAGTCTGGATGACTTTTATATTTTTTCTCATCTAATTTCCCTGGTTATAACTTCCAGTACATTACTGAATAGATGTGATGAAGGTGAACATCTCTGTCTGTTTCTTCATTTTAATGGAAAAGTATCCAGCATTTCATTAAGTATGAAGTTAGCTATTGGTTTTTACAGCCGCCTTTTATAATGTGGAGAAAGTTCCCTTCTAGACTTAGATTGTTCTGTGCTTTTATTATAAAATAGTGTTGGATTTTGTCAAATGCATCTATTGAGATGATTATGTCTTTTTGCCTTTATGTTATTTATATTGCATATAAATTACATTGACTGATTTTCAGATGCTAAAACAACCTTGCATTCTTTGGATAAATTGCACTGGGTCAGAGTGTATACTTATTTTTCTACAATGCTGAATTTGTTTTGCTATTATTTTGCTGAAGATTTTTCATCTATATTCATAATAGATATGTCTTTTATTTCTTTTCTTGTAATGTCTGTCTGGCTTTGATACTTGAATTATAGAGTGATACCTGAATTATGGTGTTCCATCTTTTTTATTTTTGGAAACGTTTGTGAAGTATTGGTGTTATTTCTTTTTGGAACTGTTGGTAGAATTAACCAATGAAGCCATTGTGTCCTGGGATTTTTTTTTGTGGGAAGGTTTTTGACGACTGACACAATCTCTTTAGTTGTTATATGACTATTGACATTTTCTATTTCTTCTTGACTTAAACTGGCTGAACCAGGGGTGGAGCTGTGGTAAGTGCTTGCACTTTAGGCATTGCTCTCTGTAGCCCCCAGGGGACTAGTGCCTGCTGGGCCCCATCAGCTTTTAGAAACAAGAGAGATAGAAGCCAGTCTTTGGGTAGTACCTGAGAAAATTGGAAATTTAGATATGTTGTCTAACTCCTTGGCTCTTCAAGAAGAGGCTCAAAGCCTTCGGTTTTCTCTTGATCATATGGTGCTGTGCCTAGAGTGGGGATTATGGTAAGAGGGTCTCAATTTTCCTACTTGTTTTGATGTGGTTGGTTTCACACTCACTCAGGATGCAGGAGCCTGTCAACTAGTTTCTGTATTTCTCACAAAAGAAATTGATTCATCACATGCTATTGAATCCCTGTGTCTTTTGGGGAAGGAAAGTCCAGGACTTCTTATTCCACCATCTTGCTAATGTCATTCCTTGATAACAGCATATTTTATTTCTTATTGTATATGTTGAAGATGTACAACATGATATTTTAACAGGAGTAATATGACATCCTGTTGTGGTTTTAGTTTGCATTTCACTGATAATTAGTGATGTTGAGTACCTTTACATGTACCTATTGGTGATTTTTATGTCTTCTTTGGAAAAATGTTTATTCAGGTCCTTTGCTCATGTTTTAAAGGGAGTATTTGCATTTTTTGCTATTGAGTTGTGTGTGTTCCTTATGTATTTTGGATATTGACTCTTCATCGGATATATTATTTGCAAATATTTTCTCCCAATCCATAGGCTGGTTTTTCATTTTGTTGATGCTTCCTTTGCTGTGCTGAAGCTTTTTAGTTTGGCATAGTCCCACTTATTTTCGCTGTTGTTGCTTGAACTTTTGGTGTGATAACAAAAGACATGACTGCCAAGGCCAATGTAAAGGAAGTTTCCCTATGTGTTTTATTCTGGGAGTTTTATGGTTTCATGTTTTACATTTCAGTCTTTAATCCCTTTTGAGTTGATTTTTGTGTATGATGTAAGAGAAGGGTCCAAGATAATTGGATATTGTAAATTATATAATTATGGGGAACTTAGAAATCCCTAGATTTGTTTTCCAGGACCCTGTATGTATTGTGGATAAATTCCTTCAATGTTCAGGCAAAGCAGTTTACAACTCTCTCTCAGCCTTCAACTTGTGCTGGGTCTCAAGGTTGCCTTGAGGTGAAAATTTAGAGCCTTCTTAGATCTTTTCTAGGTGTGCACACAACCCTGCACATCTGAGTGGCCTCCTAGATTCTTGGGTGTTTTAAATGCCTAAACTTTTCAAAGTCCCCTATATAAGCATCTCATTCCCCAGTTTTACTCTTTAGGCTTTTTGTTCAGCTTCTTGTTTGTCTTAACTCTTATTGCCACCTCAAGGAGTGATTGTGTCATCCGATTGCTACTGTTTTCTTTAAATCAAATGCCCCTGTGAAAAAGACTGTTCACACCGAGTGAGATCTTGGTCAGGTCAAATAATGACAAGACTTGAAATGAGTGTTTCCAGGGAACTTCCAAGTAGTGCCTATGATGATGTTTCTCTTAGAATGATGTTTTGGACAGCTTCAAATCCTCTGCTCCCTCCTTTGGCTGTTGGTTTTCACTGTGATTATATGGCTGTTGAGTTTTATGACAACTTTGGGCCTGAAGAAGAAGTGGTGGAAACAGCACAAGTTGAAATACCAAGCATTGTGACAAAGCTTGCTATTGTCTCTGAAATGCAATCATTTTTTTCTTTAATAAACTCACCTTGGATTTTTCAAAGCCTTGGTTAATTTTCAGAGTTCTGAAAAAGTTGGTGTTTGTCATACTTGCCAATGTACTTACTGTCCTTATGGAGAGAAGAATTTTCCAAGGTCCTTTCTCTGTCATTCTCACTAATATCATCCCACATTGGCCTTTTATAATAAGTTTGTCTTTACCGAAGTCAGGAAAAATGAGAAAATCTACAGATCACCAACTAAAAGAGTCCTTGTTTAAGAAAATCTGCTATGTAAAATCTTGTTTAGGAAACAAATTGGTGGCTAATTATTTGCTTTATGAAAGACAGATTTGCTCAATTAAAGAGCCAATTTAAAAGTTCCTTTAAGTTGTGAGTCCCATAGTTCATTTAATGAAATTATTGGAACAAAAAAACATGTCTCTAACCATTCAAGAATATCCACTCTATAAATATATAAATGCATTACGTTGGGTTTTTTTATTGCATTTTAGGTTTTGGGGTACATGTGATGAACATGCAAGATTGTTGCATAGGTACACACATGGCAGTGTGGTTTGCTGCCTTCCGTCCCGTCACCTGTATCTTTCATTTCTCCCCATGCTATCTCTTCCCACTTCCTCACCCCCCGCCCCTCCCCCATTTCCCCCCAATGGACCCCAGTGTGTAGTGCTCCTGTCCCTGTGCCCATGTGTTCTCATTGTTCAACACCCGCCTATGAGTGAGAATATACGGTGTTTGATTTTCTGCTCTTGTGTCAGTTTGCTGAGAATGATGGTTTCCAGGTTCATCCATGTCCCTACAAAGGACGTGAACTCATCGTTTTTGATGGCTGCGTAATATTCCATGGTGTATATGTACCACATTTTCCCTATCCAGTCTATCATCGTTGGGCATTTGGGTTGGTTCCAGGTCTTTGCTATTGTAAACAGTGCTGCAATGAACATTCGTGTGCACGTGTCCTTATAGTAGAATGATTTATAATCCTTTGGATATATACCCAGTAATGGGATTGCTGGGTCAAATGGGATTTCTATTTCTAGGTCCTTGAGGAATCGCCACACTGTCTTCCACAATGGTTGAATTAATTTACATTCCCACCAACAGTGTAAAAGTGTTCCTATTTCTCCACATCCTCTCCAGCATCTGTTGTTTCCCGATTTTTTAATGATCGCCATTCTAACTGGTGTGAGATGGTATCTCAATGTGGTTTTGATTTGCATTTCTCTGATGACCAGTGATGATGAGCATTTTTTCATATGTTTGTTGGCCTCCTGTATGTCTTCTTTTGTAAAGTATCTGTTCATATCCTTCGCCCATTTTTGAATGGGCTTGTTTGTTTTTTTCTTGTAGATCTGCTTTAGTTCTTTGTAGATTCTGGATATCAGCCCCTTGTCAGATGGGTAGGCTGCAAAAATTTTTTCCCATTCTGTTGGTTGCCGATTCACTCTACTGACTGTTTCTTTTGCCGTGCAGAAGCTGTGGAGTTTGATTAGGTCCCATTTGTCTATTTTGGCTTTTGTTGCCATTGCTTTTGGCGTTTTGGTCATGAAGTCCTTGCCTACACCTATGTCCTGAATGGTTTTGCCTAGATTTTCTTCTAAGGTTCTTATGGTATTAGGTCTGATGTTTAAGTCTTTAATCCATCTGGAGTTAATTTTGGTGTAAGGTGTCAGGAAGGGGTCCTGTTTCTGCTTTCTGCACATGGCTAGCCAGTTTTCCCAACACCATTTATTAAACAGGGAGTCCTTTCCCCATTGCTTGTTTTTGTCAGGTTTGTCGAAGATCAGATGGTTGTAGGTATGTTGTATTTCCTCTGAGGCCTCTGTTCTGTTCCATTGGTCTATATCTCTGTTTTGGTACCAGTACCATGCTGTTTTGATTACTGTAGCCTTGTAGTATAGTTTGAAGTCCGGTAGTGTGATGCCTCCCGCTTTGTTCTTTTTGCTTAGAATTGACTTGGCTATGCGGGCTCTCTTTTGGTTCCATATGAAGTTTAAGGTGTTTTTTTCCAGTTCTGTGAAGAAGGTCATTGGTAGCTTGATGGGAATAGCGTTGAATCTGTAAATTACTTTGGGCAGTATGGCCATTTTCACGATGTTGATTTTTCCTAACCATGAACATGGAATGTTTCTCCATCTGTTTGTATCCTCTCTTATTTCGTTGAGCAATGGCTTGTAGTTCTCCTTGAAGAGGTCCTTTACGCTCCTTGTTAGTTGTATTCCTAGGTACTTTATTCTCTTTGTAGCAATTGTGAATGGCAGTTCGTTCTTGATTTGGCTCTCTTGAAGTCTATTACTGGTGTACAGGAATGCTTGTGATTTTTGCACGTTGATTTTGTATCCTGAGATTTTGCTGAAGTTGTTTATCAGTTTCAGGAGATTTTGGGCTGAGATGATGGGGTCTTCCAGATATACAATCATGTCATCTGCAAATAGAGACAATTTGATTTCCTCCTTTCCAATTTGGATACCCTTTATTTCTTTTTCTTGCCTGATTGCTCTGGCTAGAACTTCCAGTACTATATTGAATAGGAGTGGTGAGAGAGGGCATCCTTGTCTAGTGCCAGATTTCAAAGGGAATGCTTCCAGTTTTTGCCCATTCAGTATGATATTGGCTGTTGGTTTGTCGTAAATAGCTTTTATTGTTTTGAGATACATTCCATCAATACCTAGTTTATTGAGGGTTTTTAGCATAAAGGGTTGTTGAATTTTGTCGAAAGCCTTCTCTGCATCAATTGAGATAATCATGTGGTTTTTGTCTTTGGTTCTGTTTATGTGGTGAATTACGTTTATGGACTTGCGTATGTTGAACCAGCCTTGCATCCCCGGGATAAATCCTACTTGATCGTGGTGGATGAGCTTTTTGATGTGCTGTTGCAATCGGTTTGCCAGTATTTTATTGAAGATTTTTGCATCTATGTTCATTATGGATATTGGCCTGAAATTTTCTTTTCTTGTTGAGTCTCTGCCGGGTTTTGGTATCAGGATGATGTTGGTCTCGTAAAATGATTTGGGAAGGATTCCCTCTTTTTGGATTGTCTGGAATAGTTTCAGAAGGAATGGTATCAGCTCCTCTTTGTATGTCTGGTAGAATTCAGCTGTGAACCCATCTGGACCTGGGCTTTTTTTGGGTGGTAGGCTCTTTATGGCTGCCTCGACTTCAGACCATGTTATTGGTCTATTCAGGGTTTCCGCTTCTTCCAGGTTTAGGCTTGGGAGGATGCAGGTGTCCAGGAATTTATCCATTTCTTCCAGGTTTACTAGTTTATGTGCATAGAGTTGTTTGTAATAATCTCTGATGATGGTTTGGATTTCTGTGGAATCTGTGGTGATATCCCCTTTATCGTTTTTTATTGCATCAATTTGGTTATTCTCTCTTTTCTTTTTTATTAATCTGACTAGTGGTCTGTCTATTTTGTTGGTCTTTTCAAAAAACCAGCTCCTGGATTTATTGATTTTTTGAAGAGTTTTTTGTGTCTCTATTTCCTTCAGTTCTGCTCTGATCTTAGTTATTTCCTGTCTTCTGCTAGGTTTTGAGTTTTTTTGATCTTGCTCCTCTAGCTCTTTCAATTTTGATGATAGGGTGTCAATTTTCGATCTCTCCTTTCTTCTCATGTGGGCACTCATTGCTATATATTTTCCTCTAGAGACTGCTTTAAATGTGTCCCAGAGATTCTGGTATGTTGTGTCTTCGTTCTCATTGGTTTCGAATAACATCTTTATTTCTGCCTTCATTTCATTGTTTATCCAGTCAACATTCAAGAGCAAGTTGTTCAGTTTCCATGAAGCTGTGCGGTTCTGAGTTAGTTTCTGCATTCTGAGTTCTAACTCGATTGCACTGTGGTCTGAGAGACTGTTTGTTATGATTTCTGTTCTTTTGCATTTGCTGAGGAGTGATTTATTGCCAATTATGTGGTCAATTTTAGAGTAGGTGTGTTGTGGTGCTGAGAAGAATGTATATTCTGTGGATTTGGGGTGGAGAGTTCTGTAAATGTCTATTAGGTTTGCTTGTTCCAGGTCTGTATTCAGGTCCTGAATATCCTTGTTGATTTTCTGTCTGGATGATCTGTCTAATATTGACAATGGGGTGTTAAAGTCTCCCACTATTATTGTGTGGGAGTCTAAGTCTCTTTGCAAGTCATTAAGAACTTGCCTTATGTATCTGGGTGCTCCTGTATTGGGTACGTATATATTTAGGATCGTTAGCTCTTCTTGTTGCAATGATCCTTTTACCATTATGTAATGTCCTTCTTTGTCTCTTTTGATCTTTGTTGCTTTAAAGTCTATTTTATCAGAGATGAGAATTGCAACTCCTGCCTTTTTTTGCTCTCCATTTGCTTGGTAGATCTTCCTCCATCCCTTTATTTTGAGCCTTTGTGTATCCTTGCATGTAAGATGGGTTTCCTGGATACAGCACACTGATGGGTTTTGGCTTTTTATCCAATTTGCCAGTCTGTGTCTTTTGATTGGGGCATTTAGTCCATTGACATTCAGGGATAGTATTGTTATGTGTGAATTTGATGCTGTCATTTTGATGCTACCTGGCTGTTTTGTTGGTTAGTTGATGCAGATTCTTGATTGTGTTGATGCTTTTTTACCATTTGGTGTGTTTTTGGAGTGGCTGGTACTGGTTGTTCCTTTATATGTGTAGAGCCTCTTTCAGGAGTTCTTGTAGAGCAGGTTTGGTGGTGATGAAATCTCTGAGTGCTTGCTTGTTCACAAAGGATTTTATTTTTCCTTCACTTATGAAGCTTAGTTTGGCTGGATAGGAGATTCTGGGTTGAAAGTTCTTTTCTTTAACAATGTTGAATATTGGCCCCCAATCTCTTCTGGCTTGTAGGGTTTCTGCTGAGAGATCTGCTGTGAGTCTAATGGGCTTCCCTTTGTGGGTAACCCGACCTTTCTCTCTGGCTGCCCTTAGCATTTTCTCTTTCATTTCAACCCTGGTGAATCTGACGATTATGTGCCTTGGGGTTGCTCTTCTTGAGGAATATCTCTGTGGTGTTCTCTGTATTTCCTGGATTTGAATATTGGTCTGCCTTGCTAGGTTAGGGAAGTTTTCCTGGATAATATCTTGAAGAATATTTTCCAGTTTGGATTCATTCTCTTCATCACATTCAGGTACACCTATCAGACGTAGATTAGGTCTTTTCACATAGTCCCACATTTCTTGAAGATTTTGTTCATTCCTTTTTGCGCTTTTTTCTCTGTTCTTGCCTTCTCTTTTTATTTCATTGAGTTGATCTTCGACCTCTGATATCCTTTCTTCTGCTTGGTCAATTCAGCTGTTGAAGCTTGTGCATGCTTCACGAAGTTCTCGTGTTGCGTTTTTCAGCTCCATCAATTCACTTATACTCCTCTCTATGCTGTCCATTCTCGTCAGCAGTTCGTCCAATCTTTTTTCAAGGTTCCTATTTTCTTTGCGATGGGTTAGAACATGTTCTTTTAGCTCATTGTAGTTTCTTACTACCTACCTTCTGAAGTCTGATTCTGTCATTTCATCACCCTCCTTCTCCATCCGGTCTGGTTCCCTTGCTGGTGAGGAGTTGTGATCCCTTTTAGGAGGAGAGGTGTTCTGGTTTCGGGAGTTTTCATCCTTTTTGCGCTGGTTTCTTCCCATTTTTGTGGGTTTATCCACCTGTTGTCTGTCTCTGTCCCAGGGAGTTGGAGCTTTATGAGTTTCCATTGCACTATTGCCTTTTTTGATTTTTCTTTCAGGTCGGACCGCCCAGCTAGCAGCACGCCTAGCCTCTGCCTGCCCGCGGGGGCTTTGCTGAGCTGCTGTGGGCTCCGCCCAGCTGCCCTGAGCTCTTCCCTGTAGTCCTTTTTATATGGGCGTAGTTAGAACTGTCTGGGCAATGGTGGCCCCGCCTCTGTCATGGCGGATTCTCTCTGTTGTGGCAGGTTGCCTCGGCAACGGCGGGTTGCCTCGGCAACGGCAGCCTGCCTCCGTAGCGGTGGAGAGTCTCAGTAATGGCGGAAGCCCCTCCCCCACGGAGCCGAACCGTCCCGGTTCAGCTGTACTTGGTTTGGAGGGCTCAACCCAGAGGGTTTCCAATTACTGTTTTTGTTTTCGTTGTTGTTGGGGGTGGAGGGGTGGGACCAACCGAGCCTGATCACCTGGCTCCCTGACTCAGAGTCTTTTCTTTTAAGTTGAACGACCCCGCGTTCGGGTCGCTTGTTGAAAAGGCGCCGGGATCTCCCGTGCTGCGACTCACGGAGTCGGCTCGAACTGCGGCGCCGGCTCCTGGCAGATTTTTTGCCTAGGAATCTCCTGGCCTGACTCGCTATTTCAGATGAATGGGCAGCTCTGCCATCTCAGGGCTCTGCTCGCCAGCTAAGAGGGCTCCCAGACCAGTGGCTTTTGTAGGGAGAACCGCAGCAACAGGACGTGGTCACAGCAGCCGCGCAGGCGGAATCAGCCCCGTGGGGGCCAAAACAGCCGCACTGGCTGGGACTGCGACCCTGGCGACCCCTCTGCCTGGGTATCTCCTGGACTGTGGGCAATAAGAGTTCGTCTGAAAATGCGGCGTCCACTCACCCTCTGCACTTTCACTGGGAGCTGAAGTCCTGAGCTGTTCTTAGGCGGCCATCTTCCCAGCATTCAGGTACTTCTCTTTACAGCCTGTACTCCCATCCACTCTGGAATGTTCAAACGCAGCTTTTAGAAGAAATGTGTTTCTACCTCGCTGAATCTAAACATAGATGCAACTTCCTGGGAGTGGCAGGGTGCAGTGGCTCACGCCTGTTATCCCAGCAATTTGGGAGGCTGAGGCAAGCAGAGTGCCTGATGTTAGCAGTTCCAGACCAGCTTGACCAACATGAAGAACACGTGTCTCTACTGTCTGTTGAAACATGGCCTTTTAATTCACCCTCCTGCTTCCTCGGCATCTGTACTCAAAGGGGCATCACGTATCCCCTTCTGAAGCCCAAATTTCTTCCCATCTGTTATAATCTTTCGCCAGCATCAGTGTAACGGTTTTAATATGCACCTTCCTTATTCTTCAGAAAATCGTCTCCTTTCTCATTTACTTTAGAATGTCACGACCCCCGAGCCTATGGAATAAATCAAACAGAGAAACACTTCCAATACACTATTTCACATTCAGAAGGTTTCACAGTCTTTCACTGTCAAACCTTGTCAGCAAAGCCAGGACAACGGACTCAGAGGGGACAAAAAGTTTACCAGTATCTTCCACAGGGATGTTATTTTCATTCATAGATTCCATCCTCAAGTCAGGCCAGACATTTCAGTCTCTGACTTGTAAAAAAAAATCTTGTGTAAGGAAAACATCAGTTTGCAACTAGTGTTTGGTCACTGCTGAGATAAACAAATATTTAAAAAAATAAATAAATATGTCTCAGAGAGTTAAATTGGCATACTTGGAAACATGAAAGCCTAGAAAATGAATTTAATATGGCAGATTTTACTGAGAATGCATCATGAGTCATAGGAGTTCAGAAATCAGGCAGTTCTGGGAGAAGCAAAATATCACAAAGGCAAGTTCATTGCCATATTTACTAATCAAGGGACGGCTTGCTCTCCAACCCAGTAGATGATCAAGAGATGTCAAAATAAAATTCTCAAAAATAAACATCCTAGAGACCTCCAGCTCTGGCCAAGCTAGAGTTTGCCCTTTCCTCCCACATGGTCCCTCTACACCAGAACACCCTGAATATAACAGCAAACCAGCAAAGGGAACTCTGAAACGTGGAAAGGAGAAAGCAGACTGACTCGTGCTCTCAGGACTCGAGCAAGAACACAGGCAGCGCATTCTCTTGGTTTTTCTATTTCCACGCAAGGTCACAGAGAGGGTACCACAGACGCGTCCAGTCCAGAACCACTGACAATGGCAGCCACAAAGCAACCAAGCAAAGCCTATTTCCTCAGCCAAAGGATCAGAGAAGGCATGATCTAAAAACTGAATTTGTGACAAATTCCCCTCCCCTACGCTAGACAAGCAACAATGGAAAAACCTTACCTCCCCCAACGCCCAAGGTTTCAGGGAACAAGAAGGAAACTTGTCTTCTATCCTGCCTCTCTGAAGCAGATGGTGATGATCCCATTCACCTGTCAAGGTAGTGTCAGTGGTGTCCAGCAGCAAGATGAGCCTTCACCTTCACCTGACATCAATAACACTGAACAAGGCAGTCCACGCTGGGACTAGTAAGCATTCCATTGATCCCCATCTCTGGTATCAGTGATGTCCAGTGGAAACGTGAACCTTTACACGCATCCAAACTCAATCAAATGGTGTGAGGTGGGGCTAATCGACTCTCTGCTTTCCCCCGCTGGCCTCCTGTGCCAGCTAGGCCTTATGGAGAGCTATGCCTCCTCTTCCACCCATCCTCAAGATGGAAGCAGGTGGTGGAAGGCAGGATTCGTTGGCACTCTCTTTTCCCACTCCTTCCCCTCATGTTCTCAGAGAGCAGTGGGGAGCTAGCCTTCTGCCCCACCACACTGCAGCAACAAAATATTGAGTCAGCCGTCCAGTTACCCTTTCCCTGAAGCCTAGCAAATAACTGTGCCTACCTTCCCCCACCCTACCTCTGAGGTAACAAAGTGTTGTGAATTGGTGCCCCCTTTTTTATTGGAAATGTGTCAGTGGGCCTAGGGTAAAAGTTCAGCTCCCACCACAGCCATCTGTAAAGAGGCAAGGTGAACCAGCAATCTTGAGTGCTAGGATGGTGTCAGAACAGGAATCTGAACATATAACCTTATAATATGATGAGACCACCATCATATATGTGGTCTATCATTGACCAGAAAGTCATTATGTGGTGCATAACTGTATATGAACTACCTTAATGAAACGCCATCAACAGCCTTATGAGCTTGAATTTATTACTATTACCAGTTTAAAGATGGATAATAAAACCTTGGAAGAGTTTACCTGGCCAAGGTTATTTAGCTACAGAGTGGCAGTGCCATGGATTCAATCCTAAGAGAGCTGATGCTCATTACCCCATCTACTGAAAGATGGCGCTGTACTGCCAAAATTAAAACAGACACAGCTGATCTGCATCTTTACCTGTAATTAGAGTAATAGAAAACAAAACATAAAAACAACACGGTGACAAGCTAACTGTCATGAAGAAAAGTACCACATGTCTGATAATGTGATCAGAGATGTACACTAAGTAAGCAAGGTCGCTATAGGGATACCTCCGGCCAGGCTGTTACAGAAGAATACAGAATGGTATGGGAGTATGCTTGCTGAGATAGTGTTAGGGCAATAAAAAGGAGGCTAGTGTGGCTGGAGAAAAATTCATTTAATTATTAATTCATTTATTCATTCAAATTATCCCGTGAAGCAGACATTGTTATAGGAACTTAGGATACATTAATGAGCAATAGACAAAGATATTCGCCCTCCTGGAATTTGTATTTTTTCACTATGGGAGACAGACAATGAAAAACAAAAACAGCGTATGAGTAAAATATATCGTATTCCAAAAGACGACTGTGAGGAAAAGAAAATCAAATAGGTAAGAAATGGAATCAGGAGTGTGGGCTGAGGGTTGGACGTGCAAACAGATATTGGCTGCCTTGTAATTGATAGCATTGTTAGATGGGTGGAAGTTTTCTCCTGTGTGCCGCCTTTGTCAGGTGTCAGTGTAGATGCTATATTGGCTTTGCTGCAGAAGACAAACACACTTTTCCTATCTTTGGTCAGGACTCAGTTCTTTCTTTAATATATCAGAGAACCAGGGACACTAATATCCAACAGCCTTTTGCCATCAAGTGGTTTAAGTAAACATCCCCTGCTACATGTCCACTAACTTTGGACTTTTTTCTTTTTCTTTTCTTTTTTTTTTTTTTTTTTTTTTTTTTGAGATGAAGTCTTCCTCTGTCACCAGGCTGCGGCTGCTGGCTGGAGTGCAGTGGCACAATCTCCGCTCACTGCAACCTCCGCCTCCCGGGTTCCAGCAATTCTGTTGCAGCCTCTCGAGTAGCTGGGACTACAGGCACATGCCACCACGCCCAGCTAATTTTTGTATTTTTAGTAGAGATGGGGTTTCACCATGTTGGCCGGGATGGTCTCGAGCTCTTGACTTCGTGATCCACCCGCCTTGGCCTCCCAAAGTACTGGGATTACAGGCGTGAGCTACCGCGCCCGGCCTAAATTTGGACTTTTAACTGTCTGTGTTGAGGCGTGGACTGGTAGAAACCCTCTCTGGGGCCGGACACGGTGGCTCACGCCAGTAATCCCAGCACATTGGGAGGCCGAGACGGGCAGATCACATGCGGTCCGGAGTTTGAGACTAGCCTGGCTAATATGGTGAAACCCCATCTCTGCTGAAAATACAGAAATCAGTAAGGCATGGTGGCAGGTGCCTTTAATGCTAGCTACAAGGAAGGCTGAGGCAGGAGAATTGCTTTAACCCCAGAGGCTGAGATTGCAGTGAGCCTGGATCCCGCCAATGCACTCCAGTCTGGGAGACAGAGTGAGACTCCATTAAATAAAAAAAAAGAAAAAAAGAAGAGAAACCCTGGCTGGCCAGTGCCAGGGGCCATGTGCAATGACATTGTGGCTCACTTTTCACCTAAGATGATCTCAGCAGGTGGGGCAAACTTATAATCAGAACACCCTCCCTTTCCACCTCACACACTCCCACCCCTCTGTCCCACCACCCTTCCCGTGCCTCACCCTCCCCACCCCTGCCTTCTCTCCCCTCCTTCTCTTTTCCCCCTTCCCCCAGTTCCAGGATGGGGAGGGGCAGGAATCTAGCCTCATCCCCCACCCATGGAGCTGATAAGTCAGAGGAGATCACCTGACCAAGCTGAGCCAACTGAAGTTCTCTCCCCGCTGCTTTGAGAAGGAACTGCTAAAACGCTGGGCCCCACCCACAAGATTGGGTCTTGTTTATGGCAAGATTTTTAAAGGAAGTGTAGCTCCCAAGATGATTCCAAGTCTTCTTACAACTAGGTGAATTACACCAGTATCTTTTCTACAAATTTTCTATAAATTAGGCCTACTTTGGCCTACATTACCTAGGGTCAAGGTTTAGGGATTAACGGGAAAGGCAAATCCAGCTGGATTGCTCAGTGGTCCACTCTCCACTCCACTCTCTATGTATCCCTTATCCGCAGGTGTGATTAGCTTCAATTGTATGGCTAATCACTTCATGCTCTCTCTACAATTCTTCAGGCAGGTTTTCTCTTCTTCTTCACAAAGTTGTATTTCTCTTTTGCATCTTAGTTTTGTTTATGGTTAATTTGGACATGTCGGGCTTTGAATCGTAAATACTGGATTGTATAGATGTTTTCCTTTCTATTGTATTTCATTCCTTTTTTATTATACTTTAAGTTTTGGGGTACATGTGCAGAACATGCAGGTTTGTTACATACGTATACACGTGCCATGGTTGCTTGTTGCACCCATCCACCCGTCCTCTACATTAGGTATTTCTCTTAATGCTAGCCCTCCCCTAGCCCCCCACCCCCTGACAGGCCCTGGTGTGTGATGTTCCCCTCCCTGTGTCCATGTGTTGTCATTGTTCAACTCCCACTTATGAGAGAGAACATGTGGTGTTTGGTTTTCCGTTCTTGTGTCAGTTTGCTGAGAATGATGGTTTCCAGCTTCATCCATGCCCTGCAAAGGATGTGAACTCATCTCCTTTTCGTGGCTGCTTAGTATTCCATGGTGTATATGTGCCTCATTTTCTTTATCCAGTCTATCATTGATGGGCATCTGGGTTGGTTCCAAGTCTTTGCTACTGTGAACAGTGCCACAGTAAACATAATGTGTGCATGCGTCTTTATACTAGAATGATTTATAATCCTTTGGGTATATACCGGGTAATGGGATTGCTGGGTAAAATGGTATTTCTAGGTCAAATGGTATTTCTAGTTCTAGATCCTTGAGGAATCACCACACTGTCTTTCACAATGGTTGAACTAATATACACTCCCACCAGCAGTGTAAAACTGTTCCTATTTCTCCACATCCTCTCCAGCATCTATTGTTTCCTGACCTTTTAATGATTGTCATTCTAACTGGCATGAGGTGGTATCTCATTGTGGTTTTGATTTGCATTCCTCTAATGACCAGTGATGATGAGATTTTTTTTGATACATTTGTTGGCTGCCTAAAGGTCTTCTTTTGAAAAGTGCCTGTTCGTATCCTTTGCCCAGTTTTTGATGTTTTTTTGTTGTTGTTGTTGTTGTTGTTGTTTTTCTTGTACATTTGTTTAAGTTCTTTGTACATTCTGGATATTAGCCCTTTGTCAGATGGGTAGATTCCAAAACTTTTCTCTCATTCTGTAGATTGCCTGTTCGTTCTGATGATAGTTTCCTTTGCTGCGCAGAAGCTCTTTAGTTTAATTAGATCCCATTTGTCACTTTGGGCTTTTGTTGCCATTGCTTCTGGTGTTTTAGTCATGAAGTATTTGCCCATGCCTATGTCCTGAATGGTATTGGCTAGGTTTTCTTCTAGGGTATTTATAGTTTTAGGTGTTAATGTTTAAGTCTCTAATCCATGTGGAGTTAATTTTAGTATAAGGTGTAAGGAAGGGATCTAGTTTAAGCTTTCTGCACATGGGTGGCCAGTTTTCACAACACCATTTATTAAACAGGGAATCCTTTCCCCATTGCTAGTTTGTGTCAGGTTTGTCAAACATCAGATGGTTGTAGATGTGGGGTGCTGTATCTGAGGCCTCTGTTCCGTTCCATTGGTCTGTATATCTGTTTCGATACCAGTACCACGCTGTTTTGATTGCTGTAGCCCTGTAGTATCATTTGAAATCATGTAGTGTGCTGCTCTCAGCTTTGTTCTTTTTGTTTTGGATTGTCTTGACTATGCGGGCTCTGTTTTGGTTCCATATGAAATTTAAGGGTTTTTTTGTTTTGTTTTGTTTTGTTTTGTTTTTTCCCGGATTCTGTGAAGAGAGTCAATGGTAGCTTGATGGGGATAGCATTGAATCTATAAATTACTTTGGACAGTATGGTCGTTTTCATGATATTGCTTCTTCCTAACCATGAGCATGGAATGTTTTTTTTCCATCTGTTTGTGTCCTCTCTTATTTCCTCGAGCAGCGGTTTGTAGTTCTCCTTGAAGAGGTCCTTCACATCCCTTGTTAGTTGTATCCTAGGTACTTTATTCTCTTTGTAGCAATTGCGAATGGGAGTTCACTCATGATTTGGCTCTCTGTTTGTCTGTTATTGGTGTGTAGGAATACGTGTGATTTTTGCACATTGATTTTGTATCCTGAGACTTTGCCAAAGTTGCTTAACAGCTTAAGGAGATTTGGGGCTGGGAGGATGAGGTCTTCTAAATATACAATCATGTCATCTGCAAATAGAAACAATTTTACTTCCTCTTTTCCTAATTGAGTATCTTTTATTTCTTTCTCTTGCCTGATTGCCCTGGCCAGAACTTCCAATACTATGTTGAATAGGGGTGGTGTGAGAGGACCTCCTTGTGTCGTGCTGGTTTTCAAAGGGAATGCGTCCAGTTTTTGCCCATTCTGTATGATGTTGGCTGTGGGTTTGTCATAAATAACTCTTACTATTTTGAGATATGTTCCATCTGTACCTAGTTTATTGAGAATTTTTCACATAAAGGGCTGTTGAATTTTGTCGAACGCCTTCTCCGCATCTGCTGAGATAATCATGTGTTTTTTTTGCCTTTGGTTCTGTTTACGTGATGGATTACGTTTATAGATTTGCATATGTTGAACCTGCCTTGCATCCCAGGGATGAAGCCTACTTGATTGTGAGGGATAAGCTTTTTGATGTGCTGTTGGATTCGGTTTGCCAGCATTTTATTGGCAGAAGACAAGAAACAGCTAAGACCAGAGTAGAACCGAAGGAGATAGAGACATTAAAAAAACCTTGAAAAAACCGGTGAATCCAGGAACTGGTTTCTTGAAAAGATCAAGCAAATAGATAGACTGCCATCCAGACTAATAAAGAAGAAAAGGGAGAAGAACCAAATAGATGCAGTAAAAAATGATAAAGGTGGGATCACCACTGATCCCACAGAAATACAAACTACCGTCAGAGAACACTATAAACACCTCTATGCAAATAAACCAGTAAAGCTAGAAGAAATTGATAACTTCCTGGACACTTACACTCTCCCAAGACTAAACCAGGAAGAAGTGGAATCTCTTTATGGACCGATAACAAGATCTGAAATTGAGGCAGCAATTAAGAGCCTACCAAGCAAAAAAAGTCCAGGACCAGACGGGTTCACAGCCGAATTCTACCAGAGGTACAAAGAGGAGCTGGTACCATACCTTCGGAATCTTTTCCAAACAATAGAAAAAGGGAATCCTCCCTAACTCATTTTATGAGACCAACATCATCCTGATACCAAAACCTGGCAGAGACACAAATGAAAAACAAAATTTCAGGCCAATATCTATGATGAACTTTGATGCGAAAATCCTCAGTAGAATCCTTAGTGACTTCTTTTACTGTTTCAGTTGATTTATCATTGTTTCTACAGGGTTTTTCAGGTATACTATAATATCTCCTGCACATAGAGATGGCTTTACTTCTTTTATGAAATATAAGTTTTATTGTGTATCTCTAATGTATACAACATGATGTTATGGGACACATATAAATAGTAAAACAATCATTATAGTGGAGCAAATTAACATACCCATTATGTCACATAGTTACCCATTTTTGGTTTCGGTAGCAGGGGGTGCTAAAATCTATTCATTTAGCAGAAATGCCACACCGTATTTAATAGCACAATTGTATTAACTGTATGCTGTATATTGTACACTAGATCTCTAGTCTCTTTCATCCTACATATCTGCTACTTTGTGTCCTCTGACCTACATCTCCCCCTTTCCTCCTCCCACTCCTTCTGCCCCACCCTGACCCTGGTAATCATGGCTTTATTCTCGGCCTCTGTATATTTGAGTTTTATTTTACTTTTATCTTTTCAGATTCCACATATATGTGAGATCATGTAATATTTCTCTTTCTGTATCTGGCTTATTTCACTTAGCATAATGTCCTCCAGAGTTCATCCGTGTTTTGGCAAGTGGCAAGATCTCCTTTTAAAAGTGTGAATGAATATACAACACATTTTCTGTATCCATCCGTCCCTTCGTGGACACCTAGGTTGTTTCCTTATCTTGGCTTGTGATTAATTCTGCAGTGAACATGGGAGTTCAGGTACTTTTAAATGATCAACTACATTTAAAAGGTGGTTATTTTATGTCCTTTGAGTAGACACTCAGAAAAGGAGTTGCTGAGTCATACAATAGTTCTATTTTTCACAACCATATTTTTTTCTAAAACAGAAGAATGCAGGACTACCATTTTATTTCTAAAACAGAAAAAAGAAATCTATTTCTTTAGGTACCTCCATACTGTTTTCCGTAATGGTTGCCCCAGTCTATATTCCCATCAGCAGTGTACAGGGGTTCCCTTTTCTCCACACCCTCAGCAATGTGTGCTATCTCTTGGCTTTTTGATGATCCCTATCCTAACGGTTGTAAGGTGTTGCCTCGTAGTAGCATTTTCCTGATGATTAATGATGTTGAGTACCTCTTCATATACCTGTTAGTCATTTTGTATGTCTTCTTTGAAGAAATATGTATTCAGGCCCTCTGCCCATTGTTTAAATTGGATTGTGTTACTGCCATAGAGTTGTATGATTTCCTTACAAAATCTGGATATTAATCCCTTATTCATATATACGGTTCGCAATTATTTTTTCCCATATGAAAGTTGCCATTTCACATTGTTGATTCTTTCCTTCGCTGTGCTTTTTAGTTCTTGAAATTCATTCCTGTGAGAATGATTGATTTCTCTAGTCAATTGACTATAAGACTTGTAATACAAGATTGAATAGGTGCGAGGTAGTAGGCATGCATTCCTTGTTCCTGATCCCCGGGGAAACCTTTGAGTGCCCCCCGCCCACCGCAATAAATAAATTACTAGCATTCGGACTTAGGTATATGTGTTTTTTCATGTTAAGAAAGCATCCTGTGATCCCTATTTTCCTGAGGCTTTTCTATTTTTTAACATAAAGAGGTGTTGAATTTTCCATAGGCTTTTTCAGCATCTCTGGTGATAACCATATGATATTTGTCTTTAACTGTATTAATATGGTGGATGATATCAAGGTCCTTTCTAATATCTAACCAACCTGCATTGATGGGATAAATCCTACTTTGCCAAAGTATATTATGATTTTTTAAATGTGTTGTTGGATGTTTGCTAATATTTTATCTAGCTTTTTTACATCTACACTTATCTCCCCATGTCACACTTGCTTCATCAAGGGAGTTATGAAAATTTCCTTTTTAAGGCTGTTGAATAAGTTATAGAGCATTGGTACTCTGGTATACCATCTGATCTCTGAAGTTTATTAGAATTCACCTGTAATAGCATGTGAGCCAGGTGCTCCGTGGGAGTCATTCCTTAATAAATTTTCCTATGAAAATTGGCCAATTTAAGCCTTCCAGCATTAGAGTGAAAATACCGATAATCTGATTTCCCTAGGAAATTATGAATTTCATGAGTATTTTAAAATTTATTTGCATACAGGCTTCAAAAGTAATCTCATTTTTTTTTCTGTTTAAATGATTATCATTTGTCATTTACTATTTTGTGTATTTGTGCTCTCTCCCTTTCTTCTTTCATTAATCTAGCTAGTGAGTTTGTCCATTAAAATGAAGCAGGATTTTGATCTAATAAATATACACATATTGATTTCCTACTACGTATCTTATCAATTTCAGCTCGTTCATTCATTCATTCATTCATTTTAGTGAGCGAGTCTCCCTGGATCACTCAGTCTGGAGTACAGGGGCGTGATCATAGCTCACTGCAGCCTCCAGCTCTTGGTCTCAGGCTATCTTCCCACCTCCGCCTCCTGAGTGAGTAGGACTACAGGCATGTTCCGTCACGTCCAGCTAATGAATTATCATTATTATTATTATTATTATTTTGGTAGAGGCAGGGTCTCCTTATGTTGCCCAGGCTGGTGTCAATCTCCAGGCCTCAAGTGATCCTGCCACCTCAGCCTCTCAAAGTGATGGGATTACAGGTGTGAGCCACCAAGACTGGCAATTTCTGCTTTTATATTATTTATTTATTTGTGTTCCTTTTGGATTCCCTGGTTGTTCTTCTATTAGATTTTTGAGGCAATGCTTTAATTTATTTAATTTTATTCTTTCATTTTTACTGATCAGAGTATTTAGCGGTCTGAATCTGCCGCCAATCACTGCTTTAAATATCTTCTACAGATTCTCATACGTAAGCGCTCGTTGTCACTCTTCTTAAATATTTCTGTAACTTCAGTTTGTGTCTCCTTTTTATCTCAACATTTGCTTAATAGAAGGCTCAAACATTTTTCTTCCAGGTAGAAGACCCTTTCTGATTTCAGTTTCTGTTAGTAAGTTCTACTTTTGTTTCATCACGATTGCAAAGGGTTGGGTGTAATATTTCTACTTCATGGAAATTAATGAGGTCTTCACTGTGAGATAATTATAATCGTGTTTCATTAATGTGCCATCAGCTTCTGACAAGGTGGTTTATTCTTCGTTTCCAAGGTGTAGAGTTATGTGTGCCTGTGTGTCTGTGTGTATCTATGCCTATGTGTGTGTACACACATACAATGTATCTTATTAATTATGTTGTTTAGATTTTCTGTATACTTCTCTTTATTGTACCACCACATTTGCCTTGTACTGAGACTTGCCATGCATTAAATCTCCTATTACTACCCTGGTTCAACATCTCCATACTTTTTGGCCTTACGAAGGTGGACGCTATGGTAATTTGTGCATAAATATTCCGAAGTATTATATCTTCACTGTAAATTTTCAGTTTTAACGTTAACGTGTAAACTTTGTCATTAAAAAAAAAACATTTTTAGCACCTGTTTCTTATTGAGCATTTTACTATCTGGTCCACTAGTTGGTTTTTAACCCGTAGTCTCCTTTGACACTTATTTACTGCCTTATGAAAAAAAAAAAGAAAAAAAAGTTTACTATGGTTTTTTCTATCCCTCTTATTTCTCTCAATTTACTTGCACTATTTCTTTTTTCCAAAATATAAAATAAACGCACATTAGCCGTTTTCCTTGCTCCACCTTCATATTAGTATTAGGTACCAAAAGCTCACCCTCAGATGTTTTAGGGAAGATTTTCCTGTCATTACCCGTGGAATGACAATCCCAGTTTACCCTTTAGAATATAGGTTAGCAAACGTTTTCTGTAAAGAGCCATATAGTAAATATTCCAACCAGCGGGCCATAGTTTGTAGACCCTTGCTCTAGTGCAGTCCTCACGAAGGGCTGATGGGTACATAATTTCCTAAGTTTCTGTCTGATGTTCTATAAACCGTGATATTTGTGAAGGATCAGCTAAGCTGGATATCAAATCATTACTTCAGACTTTTCTTGTAAGTCCGTTTCTGAGTTCAGAGTTTTAAATTATATTCTAAATCAAGGCAGGTTTTATAATCTCAAATGCTTGTTTGAATGGAATTAATTCTGTTTGGAGGACTGACTTACAGTTTTTTAAATCTGTTTCATGGTTGTTTAATATGTGTGAACTTTTGTCTTCTGCTCTTTTTCTCTTTCTGGAATGATTTGTAAGGAATTCTCCTTCCTTTTTTTCATTTATATGATATTGGATTGTTTTACTAGATTCCTATTTTAATGGTGCTGTTTTCTGTCAGTGTAGAAAAATTCAGGCCTTAAATTTACTGATTTCGTTTGTTTGTTTTGGCAGTGGACAAAGAAGTGATGAGTGCTCTGATTCTATGATTCTCCTATGTGTTGCAAGATTCTTCATTTTCCGCTTTTGTTTCTTTTCCCCATCATTACCAAAGTGCCAAAGTGGGCTTCTCCCTTTCTGTCTGCCTTTACCCTTCCCCAGAAGCTGTGCATTTCAAAGAGTACTTTTTTTTTTTTTTCCTTAAGACAGAGTCTCGCTCTGTTGCCCAAGCTGGAGTGCAGTGGTGTGATCTCGACTCACTGCAACATCTGCTTCCTGAGCTCCAGCGATCCTCCCACCTCAGCCTCCCGAGTTGCTAGGACCACAGGCACACACCACCACACTTGGCTAATGTTTTAAGGTTTTGTAGAGACGAGGTCTCACTATGTTGCCTAGGCTGATCTGAAACTCCTGGGCTCAGTGATCCTCCTGCCTTAGGCCTTTCAAAGTGATGGGATTACAGACGTCAGCAACTGCACTCAACCCAAAGACTACATTCAGAGATCATCTGTACCTCTTTACACTACACCTATTTTAGAGTCCCTTCCCTATAGTCCCTGCTCTCATTATCTGGGACACCTTTTTGGTATTTTTTAGACTTGGTATGGGCCCAGTTGTTTTAACTGTAGTTTCAGAACAACTTGCCTCTTCCTTTCTCTGTATCGCTTGCAGCTTTTCTCGGTCTGTCTTTGCTTGCCACAAAGCCTAGTGATGGGAACATGACAGATCATGTGCTGGGATTTCATGCTTTTTCTCTTTTTACTCACTACTAAAGACTTGGCATTATCCGTTTCTAAGCAACCATGAGGATGTGGCTTCTGTATAGATTGACATCATCTTCCTTTGTGATTGGTTTATATCCTTTTCACAGGAGACATTGGGGAGGCAGGTGTCTGGGTGGTTAGACATTACCTTCTGCTGACTTACAGCTGATTTCAGATGGCATTTTATCTTATCTAAATGTATATGTGTGTGTATACAAACACACACACACACACACACACACAAACACAGACATTTATACGCACATACAAGTCTATTTCTATTCTAATATAGTTCTCTTGAAGTGGCTGTTGGATTCACCATAGATTTGTTCAATGCGTATTTCATTCATTGCTATCCTTGGTGGCAGTCAAGAGACTAGAAATCTTCTGGGGATTTGTTAATGTTCCTCACCCTAAAGCAGGTTCACGAAGATGGACCAAAAGGCGCCAGCCACACTGCTAGAGCTTGCTGCATGGGGTCTGCTGAGTGGAGAGCCTGCAGCTATCCATGCTCTTGAGGAGCTCCCATGGGGCCTCTATGTTCCATTGTTTATCATCTCCTTCTCGGGAGGACAGAAGGTGAAACTGAAGGCCATGGTGAGGATTTGGCCTTCCCGTTGTCTCTGTGTTGGACCACTGAGTGTAGAGTCACACTACGAAATCTTGGGAGCCACGACTGATGGTCTGCATATCTTCCCTGCCCAGAACTCTTCCTCTTGGTAACCCTAATGTACACTAGAGACATAGTGAGTCATCAGGAGGGTGTGCTGGAGCCTGAGGCAGGGGATGGCCTAACAGTCTCCTAAAGGTAGTTGATGGTGAATGCTGAGAACCTCTGTGAGGTTGTTGGTCCAACACTTGAGGCCACCTTAAGGACTCTAATGTCTTACAGAGTCACCTCTATTATGGAATAGAGGTGACTGAGAATGCTATTGATGGATTTACCTACTGGGCATGATTACATATGATTTACCTACTGGGTATGATTACCTAGAATAACAACATGGGCGTTGAGACTGGGGAGGATCAGAGGAGAAGCAAGGATGGGGAAAATAATGAAAGATGTTGAGTTTGTATGGAAGAAAAAATTTTTGTTGGTAGATTGTACGTGGAGTGAAGAGCAAAGATAAAGGGTTTGTCCCTGCTTCTCCTCATTGATCTTGCCAGATTAGATTAAAATCAGCTGCCTTTCCTGTTCTGTCTTCCTCTCTCTACAGGGGGCCAAAACGGAGGGTGCTAGGTTTAAGGCAGGACCCAGCCAGCAGAACCACATGCTCTTAGATCAGGAACACATTTCCATTTTGTTTTCAGTCTTGTGTTTACTCTCAGCACTCTATCCTGAAAAGAGAAGAAGCCAAGCGCAGTGTTAGGTGCCTGGAAATTGTACGTTTAGAGTCTGAGTCTCAGCCCAACCAAGGTATGCATGAGGTTGTTAGTGGACCTTTCCCTTGAGAAAGGACCTTTCCCGTGAGAAAAAGGTCACTCTTTTCTTTCCTTTCGAGTAAAGTTGAGCAGAGCCTTGGGTCCTTGCACCTTTGCTGCAGAGATTTGCAAATTGATCAAGTGTCTGCCCATAAAAGCATCCTGCAGTTTCTGGAACTGGGATGCACTGATCACCTGGAAGGAGATCAGGCTTATTTGGGTGAAGTCGACATCCTTTTGGCACCAAGGATCCACCTGGACAGACTTAGTCTGTCTAAAATCACTTTAAAATCCTGTAAGCAGAGAACCTTCTCAACTTTTCTCACTCATCTTGAGCAGATGAACAACCTCCATGAACTCAGCTTGTCATTCTTCTGCCTCACGGATCGGCTGGACAAAATTTCCGGATGAGGGGCTGGGACGGGACCTGGGTTCCCTGAATGCCCCGTTATGAACAAAGGAGTGTGACTAGTCATAGATATTCTTAAAATACCTTGCAACCTATTTCTCCTTCCACATCAGCTGGGTGTTTGAAACTGGCCAAGCTAGAGAGTGTAGTCCCTCATGCTGAGGAGAAAGGATTAGAAAAGTCAGCTGTGCCCGGTCAGTCAGTCAGTCAGTCAGTTAACCACGTGCAGACACTAGGATGAAAAAGAAAACAGTCCTTCTTTTATTGGAGTTTATAGCCTTCTAGAGAAGAAGGGGAGGCGTTCAGTTGGAGAAATAACTTATGCTGTAGCACTGATGCAAATCCCCATGTAGTGGTCACAATAGGTAATACTGCCACATCATTTTGTTCCTGTAGTTTTCCCGAGGCTTAGGACTTGAATGGAGAACTTGTCATTTGGAAATTCATTGAAGGTAAGTCTCAGTCGGCTGCTTTCCCAGACACATCCCCATCAAATAAGTGAACTAGATACACTGCTAATTATACTGTAGGCACTAAGTTAAAATCTTTTTCACTGAATCTTTCCCACAATCCTGTATAATAATTGCTATTGTACACATTTGAAAGACTAAAAAACTGTATCTCAGAGTGGAAAAGTAACTTTCTTAGGGTCACAGAGCTATTAAGTCTGACTCTAAAGCCCACAATGTTACCTGCTGTTACAATGGACATGCAGATTACTTTATTCGAGAGTCATAAGCATCTATAATTCAGAACTGCTTGCTCTAGTCCAACCCTCGTTCTTCAGAAATACCTTCCTTTTTTCCCTCTACAGAGTCCCGCTATCTCATTTGTATCCACTGTATGTGTCTCTCTGTGGACTTTGTACCAGAGACATCACTGCCCTATCCCAGAGCTCTCAGGTTATCCACCTAAAACTGTTGAGTCTGAGTAACAGTCAGAGGTCCTGGGAAGTTTCTGGGCCATTCCTGGCTCTGCTGGAGAAGGTCTCAGGGACCCTGCAGCATCTGGAGATAGACAACTGCCTGATAACTGATTTTACTTTCTCTCTTGTCACCCCAGCCCTGAGCCACTGTTCCCACCTCTGTGTCCCTAGCTTTGTCTTCAACTGCATTACAATGCCTGTGCTCACAAGTCTTCTGCAGCACTTAACAGCCTGGATGGAGCTGAAGTATGTGATTTGTCCTGTTCCTGTCCATGGCTATGAACAATGGCGTTGTCATGGCAGTTCGGACATAAAAGCTTGCTGAACTGCAGGCCCAATTGAAGGTGATGCTACAGGCAGTACAGCAGAACAACATGAACTAGAACACCCATCCTGAGTGATTTTCATGGGGCAACGAGCTGTTTCATCACTGATGTGTGGCCACTAAAACAGAGTGTTCTTGCCTGAAGCCCAGTTTTTAAAGACACATAATGTAAAATTCTGCTCTTCCGGGAAACTGGTGTTAGGAAGATTGGGTGTATAACTGACCTCTATAAGAGAAAAGCCCTAAGAAGGAAACAGCAGGCATTGAGAAGTGCTGTGAGTCCCTAGCCCATTGTCGTCTACATCCTCCATCTCGTTACTGACCACAGTGTTGGGTGTGTGACGTGGGCTGACCCAGTCATGGCACACCCCGTCCACACTGATCGGTTCACTTATGGGTACTTGACACCAGTCAGGACAATTGAAACCTTTCCTGCATGTTTTTCTGGAGTAGGTGCTGGTTACTGAAGCCAATAATATTACTCACTGAATTCCTTTGATCTTCTTGTATTCATGATTGCCTCAGGCTGCTTATGAGAAACCATTGGCAATTAAAATGATAAACAACAACAATAAACAAACTATGCCCACTACCTACTGGCGTCTTTATCGGTATATTGCTATCTCCTTTCCTGGGTCTCAGAAGCCTGGGGCTCAGTCTGCCCTTATTTCACATAGATTCACCAAAGGTCTGTTATTAATCAGGTACTGTTCCTGGTGCTAAGAATGAATAGGCAAATAAGACCCTACACCAAGTCACTCTCAGTACAGATCGTCCTATGATTTGTCTGTTTCCCCACTCTTTTCTTTGGGGATTTGGGAAAGCTATTTAACCCATCTATATGCCAGATTTATTTGTTTGTTTATTTGTTTGTTTGCTTTTTGCTTTGCCCCTTGCAGACTCTGCTTAATCCACATTGGCCTCTATATGCTGTTGGATAGCTCATCAGGACTCAGGCCATAGCTTAACTGTTACCTCCTCCAAGGGGTTTTTCTCTTACTTCCCTCTGCTTACTTACCCCACTTCTCTCCCCTTACTTTACCATACCGTTTTTTAATGTACCATGTACGTTTTCTTCAGGGTACACATCATTCCGTATGTATTTGCTCCCTCTGCTCTTCTCCTAGAGTTGCACTGTTCAGCATGGTAGACACTAGCTACATGTGGCTACTGAGCACTAGAAATTTGACTACTACAAAATGTGATGTACGATAATTGTAAAATGCACACTGAATATTCAAGACTTAGTGAGAAACAAAAAATGTAGAATAATGAATAACTTATTTGTATTGTTTATGTGATGAAGTGATTAGATACTGCAGGTCAAACACATAGTAAAAAAAAAACAAAAAAAGAAGACACATACTAATGTGTTTATACTGTTCACCATGTTGAAATGATAGCACTGCAGCAAAGACAATCACTCTCAGCATTCCTATGGCATACCTCCGTGGAAGACCCAACTGATACAATAAAGCAAAGGAAAGCACTAAAAGGCACACAGATTGGAAAGGAAGTCATCAAAAAACTGTCCCTATTTACTGACACGATGGCTATGTATAAAATTTCCAGGAATTTATCAAAAACTTCCTAGAACTAAGGAGTGAGTGTACCTAGGTTGCTGTATATCAGGTTGATATTAAACATAGGTCAAGTGTACTTTTATATGCAGTCCTCCCTTTGCACAGTTCTGATATGCAGGAAGGTCATTTACCGTGATTTAGTTAAATGACACCAGTCCCTTCACAGTATGGGTCCAATTTCAGTTACCATGGTAAACTAACTCTCAGTAGTTACATAAAGACCACACTTTGCTGCTGGCTTTTCAGTCCACAAATCGCTACTGAAATTACAGACGAGAATCATGATCAGTGGCCAGTCGTGCCACTTCTTTCAAATTCTGTTTGTGTCACTCCACAAATCACTATTTAAATAATAGATAAGCATCAGGATCAGTGACCAGTCATGCCACTTTTCTTTTAAAATCTCACCGTGTTTGGTCACTGAGTATCTATTATTTATTTCATGCATCGACAGCCAAGAATGAAGCTGAGTCTCCCCCTTGTCTCCCAGTGAACTACTCATGTGACATTTTGCCGAAGAATTGGATAGTTTAAAAAGGGAATTGGCTAACAAAGAGAAAAGCAGGCAAGCAAATGACAAGAAATGATGCTGGAAGCAGAAACTGGAAAACGATCTTGATAGAAAGGATTAAGATATCCCAGTGAAAGTGGCACTTGCAAAAAAGTTTACACTACAGGATTCCTTGGAGATATTCATGACACAGAAAGAACAAAGAATAAAATGATGGAAGCTGATCAACACTTAAAACTGAGAAACAAAATATGCCAAGTCACGGGAAAAAATATGTCTACTCCATATCACAATTAATAAGATGAGACGAAGGCAAGAACTGTTCATACTACTCTTGCTTTTTTTTTTTTTTTCCCCATGAGAAATTCTAGATTTAGTTTTATTTGGAATGTCACCACCTTCTGCGGTATAATATATGGTATAATTAAGTTTAGAATGTGAATGCTTTATTAATATTTGAAGATATTTTCATGTTTTGAGCACTTTTCTGAAAGAATAGCTTCTATTTTAGTGAATAGTAGTGGACAAAGCCAGAATTGATGTTTTCTGTAACATTAAACTGGTATTGGTAGAAGCAGTTAAATTCAAGTTCCTTGACTCTGGTTGCAAGACTTTCTCTAAATTACTGTGACTTTGTAAAATATTCTTAATTTGAATTTTCTTGTTAATCCAATAGTCATATACACTGATCTTAAGTAAAATTTGTATGTGGCGGCCGGACATGGTGGCTCACGCCCGTAATCCCAGCACTTTGGAAGGCTGAGGCGGGTGGATCACCTGAGATCAGGAGTTCGAGACCAGCCTGGCCAACATGGTGAAACTTCGTCTCTACTTTAAAAAAAAAAAAAAAAAAATTAGTCAGGTGTGGTGGCGGGCGCCTGTAGTCCCAGCTATTTGGGAGGCTGAGGCAAGACAATTGCTTGACCCCGGGAGGTGGAGGTTGCAGTAAGCCAAGATCGTACCATTGCACTCCAGCCTGGGGGACAAAGTGAAACTCTATCTCCAAAAAAAGAAAAAATCGTATGTGACTAGTTATTAATTGTTCATTTCACTTTCACTGACATTTCTGCTTTCACTTCACAGTGCTTTAAAAATATGACCTGTTGGATTTCTACTTTCATGAAGTTAATGGTTAATGTCATTTTTAGACCTAAAACTTTTTCTTTATTAAAAATCTTCATGTGTTTTTAAATTTTATTTTAAGTTCCGGGATACATATGCCCGACAAGTAGGTTTGCTACATAGGTAAACGCATGTCATGGTGGTTTGCTGCACCTATCGGCCCATCACCCAGGTATTAAGCCCCCCATGCATTAGCTATTTATTCTGATGCTCTCCCTTCCTCCCGCCCCCCTGAAAGGCCCCATTGTGTGTTGTTCCCCTCCCCGTGTCCCTGTGTTCTCATTGTTCAGCTCCCCCTTTTAAGTGAGAACATGTGGTGTTTGATTTTTCAGTTCCTGTGTTACTTTGCTGAGGATAACGGCTTCCAGATCCATCCATGTCCCTGCAAAGGACATGATCTTGTTCCTTTTGTGGCTACATAGTATTCTCTGGTGTATATGTACCGCATTGTATTTATCCAGTCTATTGTTGATGGCCATTTGGGTTGATTCATTGTCTTTGGTATTCTGAATAGGGCAGCAATGAACATACGTGTGCATGTATCTTTATAATAGTATGATTTATATTTCTTTGAGTAGACACCCAGTAATGAGATTGCTGGGTCAAATGGTATTTCTGATACTATGTCTTTGAGGAATTGCCACACTGTCTTCCACAATGGTTGGACTAATTTGCACTTCCACCAACAGTGTAAAAGCGATCCCATTTCTCCACAGCCTCACCAGCATCTGTTGTTTCATGACTTTATAAAAAAAAAAAAATCACCGTTCTGACTGGCATGAGATAGTATCTCATATTGGTTTTGACTTTCATTTCTCTAATGATCAGTGATGCTGAGCTTTTTTTCATATGTTTGTTGGCCGCATAAATGTCTTCTTTAGAAAAGTGTCTGTTCATGTCCTTTGCCCACTTTTTAATGGGGTTGTTTGTTTTTTCTTGTAAATATCTTTAAGTTCCTTGTCGATTCTGGATATTAGACCTTTGGCAGATGGATAGATTGCAAGCATTTCCTCCCAGTCTGTAGGTCGTCTGTTCTCTCTGATGATAGTTTCTTTCACTGTGCAGAAGCTCTCTAGTTTAACTAGATCCCCTTTGTCAATTTTTGCTTTTGTTGCAATTGCTTTTGATATTTTTGCCATGACGTCTTTGCCCGTGCCTATGTTCTGAATGGCACTGGCTAGATTTTCTTCCAGGGTTTTTATAGTTTCAGGTTTTACATTTAAGTCTTTAATCCATCTTGAATTAATTTTTGTATAAGGTGTAAATAAGGGGTCTGGTTTCAATTTTCTACATGTGGCTAGCCAGTTCTCCCAGCACTATTTAGTAAATGGGGAATCCTTACCTCATTGCTTCTTTCTGTCGTGTTCGTCAAAGATCAGATGGCTGTAGATGTGCGGTCTTATTTATGAGATCTCTATTCTGTTCCATTGGTCTATGTGTCTGTTTTTGTACTGGTACCATGCTGTTTCAATGGCAAGTGCTGCAAATAGAACAAAAGGGACTGTCGC